>NC_139249.1:58131621-58813121 GCF_977018435.1 Lepisma saccharinum
TTCTCAAATCAAACTTCAATTAATTAGATCTCAAACTAGAAAAACAAACAATTCAACACGCTATTCACACAGAATCCAAACGATACCACCATGAAAAAATCACCGCCAAATTTCTCCAAATTTATGGGAAATGATTACTGGTGTAAAGAGTTAACCATAAAGGTGAAGCAATAAGTACAAATGAAAGAGCATTGGGTTTAAAGTGAAACGTCATTTGCGGCAGCGTATCCCATGCTACATATCGAGGATGTTACTGTATTATCATTGAAGGGAGACCCGCGCAGATTTTGTCATCAGAGGTGAGCCACTACAGCAAAAAGTTTGAAATCCCCTGATCAATAATGATATTCCTACTACACTCATGTCAATATATGAGAACGTCATCAATGTCCATCAATATAACTGCACTAACTTGGAATTAAAAATAGTAAGTTGGAGAGTAGTGGTATACTATCATGGCATTTCAAGCAAGAATGAGACATGTAACCGCAGACCTGTGGATATAAAGAAATTAGAGATGATATAAATAACTACTCTCTCTCTTTCTCCCGTCACACACACACCACAACTTAAAATCACCACACAAAAACAACTGATGTTTTTATTTTCCAGCCGCGACCCAGCAGGTATTCTGTACCAAATGGCTTCCTTCCCTAAAGTGAGATTCAAACGAGATATTATGTTCGGAGACTTGGAAATGCTTGGTAAGCTAATTTAAAGATATCTTAGTTTTAAGTATTGATTGTATTGATTGATTGAGTTGGTGTTTTAAGTTTACTTTGTGCACAGTGAGGCTAATTGGGACTGGACCATATATGTGTGTGTGTGTGTGTGTGTGTGTGTTTGTGTGCATGTATGTATGTAGATTCCTTCCTCAATGTATCTTTCGTCAATTATCCATATAATTCAATTCAAACCCTTTTAGCTTTTCTCTTTCTCAAACCAAAATGTAGCTTTCAGACCGAATGGGAATGAGCGAATCAACAGCACCGTTTCGCACTGGAGCGGCCAGGCCGCAAAAGCCTGTGTTGTGAAATTCTCAAGCGACACGTATAGTTATTTGCTTCTCCAAATCTGTTTCTCAACTAACTCTCCGTCAACCTTAGCATTAAGCGTCTATTTGGTACTCGCAGTAACATTCTCGCTGAGTGCGATATCAGATTGATTGCCCTGTATTCAGTGTATTTCCTTGATTTACTTCTCTTCCGTAAAGAAACTAAGAGTACATATATTTTACAGTCACCAATAAATGTGCAATATTCAGTTTTCTAATTAAATAGTCGTTCCTTAATAGTTCAGGCGTTGCTCGCATATGTGAGAATACTTCTCAATTGCATTATAACATCAGAAATATTAATAGACTTTAGACAAACGTAAAATCTTATCTTTACCGTTCTACATAAATTTTCAACTAGCTTGTAAAAATGCGATATGGTTAGAATGTTTAGTATTTCAGTTCATGGATAATTCTCAGTTTATAGATCTGTAGTTAAGTACTCTGGTACTGTTTGAATTGTTTTCTAAGTCCATTTTATGCACAGGAAGGCTAATCGGGATTGGACCTACAGTTTAAAGTGCGTTCCGAACCTTGTGCCTCCACCGGTACACCACCGCGACATCGTGGAGTCTACTCTGGTACTGTATCACACACACACACACACACACACACACACACACACACACACACACACACACATGAACGCACCCCCCCCACACACACACACAAATATATGTATCTACACTCACAAGCATACACAAATTCAACAAGTGGTTCCGGTGGAGGTACAAGTAGTTCGAATTCCATTTTAAACTGTAGATCCAGTTCACATTAGTCTTCTTGTGCATAAAGTGGACTTCAAACTCACACATGCATACAAGTTCGAGTTTGACTTCCACATGCTGGATGAACTCTGCAAACTTTACATGTAGGCATATAGGAGGATGTCGTATGGGCAAAGTTTGGGAGTAGTTTCTAAGAATATGTTGAACAGATTTCACGAAAAATCAACGTTAATGTTTAAATTACTTGCTTCTTTTCAGTTTCATTCGGAGGTACAGCAAACCTTTTCCTCGGTGGGAGTCTAATCTCAATTGTGGAGTTGGTCTACATCTTCGTTCTCTGGATAGTTCGGCTTTTCTCTACAAAGTACAGAGCAAAGCCACTGGTTGATAGGAAGGGAAAGCGACGAAAACTCAGATCGGCTTTCATGAGTAGGTTGGAAGCTGCGATGGTGGAATCCAGATCAACAAATTACCTGCGTCTCAAACGATTGATCGCCATGGAGAAGCAACGGTGAGACTCACGAGTTTCCTTGTTTCGCATTTTCAAATACTGAATCACAACCTTCTTTGTTGCACATTCTCTACGACTGGATCTCAATCGTCCTTGTTTCCATGGTCTATGTCTGAATTACGATCTTCTTGTTTCACAATCTCTCCGACTGAACCACAAACTTCTTAATTTCGCTTGTCTGTGTCTCAATCGCCATCTCCATGTTTCACATTCTCTACGACTGAATCACAATATACTTTGCTTTATGGTCTATGTGTGAACAACTATCTTCTTGTTTCATATTCTCTGTGACTGAATCACAATCTTCTTTGTTTCTCATTCTCTGCGACTGAATCACAAACTTTCTTAAGTCAGTGGTCTATGTCTGAAACATTATCTTCTCTGTTTCACAAAACAATCTTCCTTTCGTCACATTTTTCATAGCTGAAGCACGATCTTCCTTTCTTCACACTCTCTATGATTGCAATTCAACCTTCCCCCTATCGCATTTCCTACGACTGAATCATGATCTTCATTGTTTCAAGTTCTCTACGACTCAAAGCAATCTTTCTTCTATCACATGCTTCATACACTGTATAAAAAATACACTTTCTGCACTATTTCTAGAAACTACTTTTGATACCTCTCGGTACACATTTAATGTGTTCGGAAGTGCTCGAAAAAGTGTTTTAAAGGCATGCATCATGAGTTCCAAAAGTGTGCAAAAAGTGTTCCCAATTTGTTGGTGTTCCCAAGGCGTTTAAAAGTGTTCTCAAGAAACTACTTTTGATTACTTTTGGTACACTTTTTACATTTGGAACACTTTTTGAACAGTTTGAAAAACACGTCTAAGCCGCGCGTCAGGTCAACTTTGCAGCAACTTTTCGCACATGTAGATCCAAACGTGTGCGCAGAATATAGTTGCGTTGAGACGGGTTCTATTCCGACATAACTGCATACTTGCAAGGAAACAGTTAATACATTTGTAATATGTAGACAAAATAACATATACATTAGCAGATATGTACCTGATCGGTTGCAATCACTGAGCAGACGAACTTGGAACCGCAGTTCGCCAACTAGACTGTCGGTGCGGTGAATGAACACTTAAACTCAAGAGCGAGTCGAGGTGGACTTGAAGACGGTTACAGTACGAGTGGAATCACCAATCCGTCTGACACCAGTGTTGCAGACCGTACTGAGCACTGGATTAAAGCAGCCGACTAGGTAGGGGGGGGGGAAGGCTTATTGTTACACACATTGGCAGCAACGAAGGCTTTGTCGAAGACGCTTGTTTACTGTTCCGTGAATGAATGAACCAACTTTGAAACAAAGATAATATTTTGCTTGAATGAGGCTCCTTTTTAAAATTTACATGTGCTTTATTTTACTTCCCTTTATGCCACTATTTATCTAATTACGAAGATGGGGATGAGTAACGATATAATGAAATTGATGAATGGACACTCACACACATTCATGCCCAGGCCGGGATTCGAATTCAGACCCTCTGGCGTCGTAGCGCGTTCTAAAATTGAGAATAGAATTGATTAATGATTTAATGACATTTTTAACAAAAGAAATATGTGTGCGTGCGGGCGCGCATGTGTGTACGATGCACGATCATTTATGAACATAACGCGATGTTTTCAGTAGTACTTATGTCGAAAACGAAGAGACACACAGAAAAAAATGTAGAATACCGGAACCTTTCTTCCTCGCAAAAATTTCTTTCTAACATTTGTTTATTTGATTTACTTTGCTTAGCTTTTTTGATACTTTTAGCTAATCGCGAAGATGAGGATGAGTGATGATATGAAAAATCGATGAAGGAACATTCTCAAAGAACACCCGTGCTTGATGTATGAAATATCATTATCCTTGCTTAGCACCCCCTTTAATATTATCGCGCAAACAGTAACTTCTGGTATTGTAAGGAATCCGTAGCACAAATGGCATAATTTTGTGAGAAGTGCATGCCCTTCTCTAGCAAAAAATAAGTTTAATTTTGAATACAAAATTGTACTGCACATTCCGGATTTTCAAAAAGTTATTTTACACAACGTACTTGTCGTTAACTGGTACATTGTATAACACCATCAATAACAAATCACGCTGTTTTTGTGGTATATAAACTTCAAGTTTATATGTGTTACTCGCGCACTTTCGACGTAGCCTTTGGCCACGTCTTGTACGATCGCATGCGTGACCTTCGGCCACGTTGTGAGCTCAATCATGTTATAGATGGAGTTCCTCAATGATCTTAATGATCTTGAAGATGCGTGCATGTTGTATTTTATGAAGGTAAACAAGTGTATAAGATCGCTTGTGTGTGTGTGTGCTCTAGTATTCTACAAATAGTCAATATATTATTGTCTATTTTCATAATAATAAACTGGGTACATATCGTCCGTTTCAAAATATTTAGATATTTCATATAAAGGAATTAAATAGCGATACGTCTCGTGCGCTCGCCGACGTGGCTCGCTTATTTGAAAAGTTTTGAACATTACGTTATGTGTGTTCGGCCTCTTGTTTACTTTCTTAATAATAAGCTGGGTAAGTAAAAACCGTTTGAAGATAGTTAGTTGGATGTTTTCTGCAAACCGATTCAATAGGGACACTAAATTGGAAAAGCAATATTTACGTATTTTGTCATTTTTACAATTTAAAACGTAATTGAAATAATTGTTTTCCGTCATTCCCCTTGAATTCCACCTCTCCTCTGTAATAAATTATGAGGCTTATATTTTGAAATTCGAACAGTCTAGCATAATTCACTTAGTAGTTTCCGGGGTGAAAATGAACTTTCTCTAAGTTCACTAGCAACGTCTGGTTCCATGGTCAACAACAAGCAAGTTAAGCCAGTTAAGCTCTGAAGAATAGTTTGTCATTATACCTCCAAACATTTAGTTAAAACAAGCACGATGTAGATATTATCTCATTGAGTATACCAATATCTAATTGTATCTGGACTGAAACATCTTCTTATGTAGATGTCAACGTTGTTTGAAGCTCCTTCTCAAAACCAAGAGTGTGTGTGATCTGTGAGAAATAATGTAGCTTCACAATAAAGACATGAATCAAGCAAGATAGTTAGTTGGATGTTTTGTATAAACGAATTCAATAGCGACAATAAATCGGAAAAGCAATATTTTACGTCTCTTGTCATTTTCACATTTTTAAACATAAATGAATAATAATTGTTTTCCGTCATTCCCTTCGAATTCCTACATCTGTAATAAATTCTGACAGTCATATTTTGAAATTCGAAAATTTGGCATAAATCACTTACAGTACTTTAACTAACTAACTAACTCTCTAGCCTTCTTAAACCCGAAGGTTCATGGCTGCAGCGACACAGGCCTTCCATCTTTCCCTATCTTGAACAAATATACTCTTTTCCATCCCTACCGATTTCCCTTAGGTCCATCTCAACGTTGTCCCTCCATCTTCGTCTTGGCCTTCCTACAGGTCTCTTACCTTACAGTAGTTTACGGTATGTAAATAAACTTTCTTTAAGTTCCCTAGTATCCATTTTTAAGATATACACTGCACAAACCTTGAAACCTAACTGACGGTGAAGGTAATTCTAGTTATATCTAACATACTATCCATCTATATACTTCTAATAAACTTGCTATCCATCAATGTTCATTTGTTTTCTCAACAATAAAATTAAGGAAACATATGTTATATTCTTTTGACAGATACAGCCCATAATGTTCTAAAGTATATTTTTAGTATCTATTATTGTGCACAAGAATCATTATTAAACAACATGTGCCACACTCTTGGTTTTCTTCTTGTAGTCAATTCCCCTCACAAAATTTATCTTTGGTAAGGTATGGACAGTTGATACGAGTCATATTTTAAGTGACGTCACTACTTGACAAATATGACATTAAGGTACCATTTTCAACGTCTGTTACCAAGTTCAATTACAGGCATGGCTAACACAACAGTATTACATGTATAAACATTTCATTAAAATAACCATGATCTATCAAATTTTGAGTACTAATTAAGTAAGTTATACATGGCTGTTTATGTTATATCTGGACAAAATCTTCTTATGTAGATGTATGTCACTCTTGTCTGATGCATATTTTCAAACTAGGAATTTAATCATATGTGATGGTGATTATCTCGAGGATAATAAAAATGTACGAAGGCACTAACAACCAGCCCTGGCCCAAAACCATGGTAACGGTTGAAGTTTTTGCTTGCGATGACGTGTGACCGGCCAAGTGAATCCATCACTTCAATGTAAAGTCACGTGAAATGACAAAACGACAGTGTTGCAGTATGCAGATATTAAACACCAGAACAAGAACAATGTCTAGATGAGGATGTGTACTACATTCTGTGGAAAAGGAGATGCGATAGCCACTAACGCCGTCAAACGGTTGGGCGGGAACTTTACGTCACATACCATGAAGAAGTAATAGGATCTGAGCTGATTATGTCCTTTGCGATTAGTCGCTTCATTAAATGATTTACTAAATCTCATCAATTTACATTAATATTTTGAAGGCATTTGCTCATTACATTACGTGGAATAAGAAGTCATACGTACCATATAACTAGTGAGCAAAGAAATGTAAAGCTACACAACTAGTTTGCAATACACCGAGCCTCATGTGCGACCATTTGGACAGTTTTATTGTCGCCAATTATTTGAAGGAGCGCATCATAGACCTCTCCCATTTGACATCTCAACAAAGTTAAGGCATATAGTGCTGATTAAAAAATATAAAAAAGTCAAGACAGCGTTTGTAATTCTTCTCCTTCGTGACCCTCACCGCCGGATATGTGGCAGTCTTAGTCAAGAAGGTGAATTGTGGAGGAGTACCATAGAATTGAATTCGTAGTAGTAGCTGTGGTCATATAGATATCGCAATACTATACTTCACTTCACTGACCTGTAACACTGATCACAAACTTGCATATACACACAAATTTTAAAATTAAATACCAATCTGGCGTGCAAAACTATATAGTATCCACATTGTACGAGGGGGTGGGGAGACGATAACAGGGAGTGTATGATACAGGAAATGGTATCTTGGCTCTGTGTAGTCTGATAAAAAAGGGCGTGTCTGTGTTTATTCCTTAACGTGCAATGGAAGAATAGATAATTTGGCGTTCGTTTGATTACTCTGCAATCACATGCAGGAGATTCATAACGTGATGTTCTTTTGATTGTATGAAAAAAATAATGTTGACATTTTGAAGGATTCTATAGAGCACAAGTTTCAAATGTATTATACAAATTAGTAATAGTATTTTAAATATTTGTGGAAACGTGTTCAATTCACTGAAGTATTCTTAAAAATGTATACTACTATGTAAGACCATTACAGACACATTAACATTTATTTCATAGAACGTATAAGCGATATTAAAAAATACAATACTTCTGCAACTCAATTCTGCTTTATGGCCAAGTTACAAAGCAAAAATTAAACCATTAAGCTAAACTCCTACAGCTGATCAAAATCTAATTACGGCTTCGCAGTAACGCAACTTAGCTTTGAACAAAACTTCGTGTATATGTTGTGCTTATAAAATACCGACACGAAAGTTGTATTAATCATTTTACACATCGGTAAGAAGCCACACTTGGTTTCCACTGCAGAAATTAAAAACTACACATCGAAAGGTGGAAAAAATCTGCCCTTGCATGTTGACCTGAGACTGCAGTGGCGTTCCCAGGATTTTCGAAAGGGAGGGGTTACGTACACTATTTTGGTAGTCATCCCTCATTTTGCCATCTTTTCCTACATTTGACGTTCTTTCCTTTTAGGAATACTGGGCCAACGGGAAGGGTTATAACCCCCACCAACTTACCCTTGGGCACGCCACTGCCTGTGAGAATGAAATATTACTTAATGCCAAGTTTGCGTGAAAGCAAAGTTGTACAATATTACATTTCATGTTAGGCAGACTTTGATATATTCGCGGAAACATGTTGTGCACTGAAGAGAAAAATACAAGTGCATAGCCTAGTGTAAATATAGCGTACATAAATGCTCATTTGAACTTTTCTTTTCTGGTATACACAGTACATTATGTTCAACGTACTTGGAAGATGTATCTTGTAATAAATAATAATAACAAGTGGTGTGCGGTATCTAGAAAAGTCGGGACCGGGATCGGAAAGAAAAATTCTGTCCCGATCCCGACTTCAGCAAATGACTTCCCTACTTTTCTGGATCCCGAGCAGTCGGGAAATACCGAATGGTCATTTCAAAACGGTATTAATTCTTTTCTTTTCTACATTGCAAGTGTCTGGAACTTATAGGAAATTGTTAGTTTTCATTCCAGAAATACAAAGACAATCACTTAAGGTGAAAATGACGTGTAGAATTTGAAATTTCCAGAGCGTCGGAAAATTTCGGAAATTTCCCGTCCCGAAAATTTCCCGACTAGTCGAGAAATTGCGAATATTTCCCGTCCCGAATGACGGGATTTTCAAAAAAAAATCCTGTTCCGATCAATAATATTCTGTCCCGCATAATAATAAGTACCTATCGAAATTTATTTTCAATTTGTCTAAAGCCACAAAATGTAAATGGGTGGAAATGCTCATTTGTGTACTCGATTTCGTGTGTTCAGTTTCTGGTATGGTTTTCCTATCTGCATAGTGCAACACTAGCGCATAGATTTGGAATTCATTTCATTGATAAATTCACTTCTTACCGTCGTTTCGTCATCACGAGTAAACAACGGATTGGCCCAACCTATACTTCTAATAACCTTGCTAACAACTCCCAACTAAAGTTCAAATCACAAACCCTGAGACCTTCTGTAAACAAAACCACCTGCATGCAGAAAGCATTGCAAACTCATAGAAGTAAAATAATACACACGAAAATCCAGCGTTGTTACAGGATTCATTACGTAAGGTAAAGCAATGGCCAATTTGTAGTATGGGATACGCTGTCGCAAATGACGTCTCACTTTGAACCCAATGCTCTTTCTTTTTTTACTTATTGCTTCACCTTTATGGTTAACTCTTTCCCCATAAATTTGGCTTCTTTCTTGCATGCGAATTGAATATATTTTACTTGCATTTTTTAGACAAAATGATATAACATGGTAATGCATATTTCTAAGGATGATATAGATAGGAGTGTATTTGAAATTTGTTTGTAGATTTTATGTAAATTGTATCTTATGTAAATAAAATATATAATGGGCATAAACAGCCATATGCATTGCTGTAAGTCCAATAAATATATTGATGATGATGATCAAAACAAGACAAAAAGTTCGTAAATTTATTGCGGTTGGAAACTTCGACAAGCATCCTAATAACGATTTTTGTTCCGTCAAATATAGTGCACTTCGTAAAATAACATGGTGACATGGCAAGGCAAGATAAGTGTGAACATTTTGTAGTAATATGCATTGTAACTTTGAATGAGCTTAGAGATTTGTGTACATAATGATATTTTATAACATTGGTTATTTTCTAAAAATAATCATGTGAACAGCAAGGAAGTAGTGCAAATTAGTAATATTGCCTGACTTATCCTTAGGAAAATAACATGCCGAGTTCTATGCGTGCGGGAAATTCTCCATGTTCTCCGAGCTTGTTTTCAAAACACCAGGGACGGCGACATACACTTGAGGATATGTTAATGTTTCAATAAATAAGTATATTCTGGTATTCATTACATGTATATTTTACTCATGAATATTATCTATACTAGAAATGTTCACATATCATCTCCCATAAAAAGCTGTCTTAACTTCGTCATTAGAATGCAAGAAGAATTATAGAGAACTTGAAACATAATAAACTGTCATCAATTGATTACTTCCATGATTAGAAGCAGCTAGTAGACTTAGGAGGTGCAAAATTATGCAGGGTATGGTCAAGATGAGATCAGGATTTAGTGTGACCTTGAGGGCTGCAGCTCTGGGCCTTCACTGGGTAAAACTGCTTGGAAAGTACTGCATAAAGAAAAAATGAGGTACTTCGAATGTGATGAAAAATGTAGAAATACGTATAACTAACCTAACCACCTCGTGTAGCTTAGCGAAAAGTTATAACTGAAACTGTGGAGGGGATTGAGGTGGGGTCTTGGTGATGTAAGCTCCGGGCCTTCACCTATATAAATCCCGGCCTGCGCATGATTAAAATAATCTCTAAATGAACAAATAAAAACCCCATCTTAGCGTTGCTTCCTCCAGCAACACAATAAATTATTTCGACTTTTTAATTAGGTCTACATTGAAATTCCAGAAGTGTTTCTTTCTTTGTTTCATTACAATTTTTACATACATGTCATATTCAAATATCTACGTAGTATACAAACAACAACTTTGTATTCGTTCTACTAATACAAGGGTTGGATAAAAAGTAATGGCAACACTGGTATAATTGGTACTTGACTGTATTGGCAGACGAGCACGTGTTACATTCCTTCAAAGTAATCGCCCCTCATCTCTACGACCTTCTGTCACACGTATGGAAGGCGTCGTACACCGTCAGCGCTTCCATCTCTGTCGATGTCCCGCAGTGACCGCCCTATAGCACGTATGATGGCTTCGCGCATGTCGTAGTGCTTCCCGCCCAGTGGTTCCTTCATTTTGACAAAAAGGTCGTAATCATACGGTCTCATACCGGTGAATACGGCGGATATTCCAGTACCTCCCACTACCAGTTATGCAGGAGTGCCGTCACATTGTTCGCAGTGTGACACCTTGCATTGTCAAGCAGGATGATGGGACACCGTGCCGTCGCTTCCTTCTTAATGCGAGACGAAGGTGGTGTTGCAAGAAGGTGCAGAAGTAGGGTGCGTTGACCGTCTGCCTGAGAGACGTTGTTCTTCTTGCCTAAACATATTGTTAGGGCGCTTGCACTCTCGTCCTCTGCTTCAGAGCACTGCTGTTTTTGACTGAAGAACATACAATCACTCCCACTCACTATACTTCCTCGTCTGACATTACTTTATCATCCACGAAACGCTTGTGGCGCTGTGACTCACTCCTTTCACGGGACAGCAGTGTTGCCATTACTTTTTATCCAACCCTTGTAAATACTAATAAGAAGTAGTCACAATAATCACTACAATACCGAGGTGTATACATTTTGATGTAACAGTTACTGTATGTGGGTTTGGAAAAAGCTACAGAATTATTGAATTGATAATAGCCTATCAGTTACGTAATGATGCGATTTTTCTTGTGATTAACTTACGTAGAATTAAAAGAAGAAAGGGGTTGTTAGGAAAGATTTGTTTTGAGGTCGTCAGAGAGCTAATCAATCACGATGAGAATGGTTTAAACTTTAGAAGCATCAGAGGTTCAGCCGAAAAGGTCGACAGAATCTGTAGATGCAGATTAAGTAAAGAAAAAAGGTGTCACGAAGTATCCATTCGAAAATTTTGTTTGTTTGTTTTTAAATCCACTTTTATTCTCAGATAGGCTAATCGAGACTAAACCTACAGTTTAAAGTGGAGTACGAACCAGTGTACATTGTGCTTCCACCAGGGGAGGTGGCTGTAGAAGCCAGAACAGAACCTCTTCATTATTAGGCGACAACGTTATGCCATTGGAGAAAAAAAAAATATACAGAAAGAACTTAGAGGAAACGTGTTATTTTATCACCACATTTAAGATGGTGTATTGCCAGAGACAAATATTTGAGACTTTCGGAAAACAAAGTTATTGTTCACGGAGTTAGCGGCCTTGATCCAAGAATGAAACAATGTGAAATTGAAACTACCACCTCAACTTTCGAAGGATATGAACTAATGAAACTCCACTTTTGAAAGAGTAAGTTGTTGCTGATTCGACTGATTTGTTCTATGTGAAGTCACTTTTCTGCTAACTTGGCTAATGGCGACGATGAGGTTCAACGGTGATTAGGTGAAAGTGACGAAGGACGAAGACAAATGCACGCAGACACTGAAAATACAACCCACCACAAATTATTATTTTGACTGTGGTTCCAGGCGCCAGAGATTCCTTCACCTGCAAAATCAAATTTCCAGGGTGTGCTGGGCAGGATATAGGTTGACATTTGAGCGCTTTCGAAAAGGTCGCGCCATACAACCCAAGTCATCTGTGAAAAAGAGATGAATTACCAGGTATGGTGATCAATTTCGATGAATTCCTTGTGTCTAAAATCACATTCTACAAAATGTAAACTATTTGTTACCTCAGTGCATATGTTCATCTAACCATACGTGCATTACATGATCAGGAACATGCATTTAAATTACGAGAAAGTAATTTAATTCTTCACCATTGTCTACCATCACACTTTCTATCACTGCCGCCGGGTAGCTATATATAAAATTGAGTATGTGCCTTGTATTTTTTGCACTTGAAGGAAAATGTGATGCAACCGATTCACATTTATTTCACTAAATTGACATGAAGGAAAGAATGTGATTAGAACGTATGGCTGCGCACACAAAAACACTTACCTTGAAATAATTGTGTCCATCGGAGACAAAGAAGTGGAACAAGATGCGAGAATAGATTAGAAAAGAAAGATGAAAGACACCAAAACATACATATAGTGTGTGTTTGCCAGTTAAGAGAAACATTTGAAGAATGGAAAGAGAGAAGGTGAAAGGGAGAAAGAGGTATCGAGCTGAGAAAGATAGAAGAAGGCAGTAAAGAGTAAAAAAGAAAATATGAAGAGAAAAGGGAATAGAAGTGTAGGGAAATTGGGAGTGTAAGAGAGGAGGAGATACATATACATATGCAGTGGCGTCGCGTGCGGTTCACATGCGGGTGTTCACAATAATTATTTTTTTATACTGAATGGAGATTTAATACTCTCCCTTGTAACTTCATCTTCAATATTGAACAAGTAAGAATAACAGTTCAACTTATTTTCAACGATTTCCCCACAAAATCACGCTATATCTGAAGTAATACAATACTTTTTTTATTCAATTAACACCCTTTTAATTACGTTATTTACAATTAGTGAGGCTAGTGCAAACTAATTAGTATAACATGCAATCTGAGGTATGTACAACGCAAGATTATCATACTTCGCAATATACACGAACCATATGTTAACCAACCACACTCATTCAGCATTGAAAGCACGTGCATCGTTAGCGGGACAGAGAGGAGGACGCGTCCAATCCATAAAAAAAAAATGTATATATAAGATATTTGGGTATTGTACAGGATGTCTCCTCGTCCCGCCCACAATAACTAGGTTGTGATGCTGTGATTGATGTATCAGTCAATGTGACATTGCTTGTATTCCTTCTTTCCTAGTGTTTCGTATTTTCCCTCCTAGCCATGGTTCAGAGAGGGCCTCCCCGATGGCGCAGTGGTAACGTCTTCGCCTTGTAATCAAGGGGTCCCGGGTTCGATACCCGGTGGAGGCACAAGTGGTTCGAATCCCACTTTAAACTGTAGGTCCAGTCCCGATTAGCCTTACTGTGCATAAAGTGGACTTAAGATAACAAATCAAAATTTAAAAAAATCAAATTCAGAGAGAGATTGATTTTCGACCATTTAAAGCAAGGGTTCCCAAACTTGTTTGCTTCACGGCTCCCTTAGTTTTTTCAAGACTTTACCACGGGGCCCAGAATGTAGCCCTCTCCAACACTTGCAACGCTCAGTTACTTGTAAGATTGTTTGTGTTAAGTGAAAAATTAAACACGTATTTCAAATTCAGAAACATTTTATATGTAAAAAAAAGTACTAAATAAGCAAATATTTGAAACATTCATAGCATTGACTAACGATTCAGTGAAAATATTGGAACATTTCGTAGCGCCCCTGCAAGCTAATCACGGCGCTCCAGGGCGCCGCGGCACACACTTTGGGAACCACCGATTTAAAGCGTATAGTAACATCTGTCGTCGTCATTAACATATTTACTCGTCGTCGCCTTGTAATCGAGGGGTTCCGGTTCGAAACCCGGTGGAGGCACACAGTGGTTCGGATCCCACTTAAAACTGTAGGTCCAGTCCCGATTAGCCTTACTGTGCATAAAGTGGACTTAAAGCAACAAATCAATCAATCAAACATATTTACCATCCTTGATCTTATACATTACACGAGACGAATCGTTTCAATTCAGATGCAGTCTATTTTTAAGCGAGTCGCATGTGCAAATGGTAACAAACGCCCAGGATGTGTCCTGTGTTTGTCCATGAATGGCCGCCTCCAAACAATAAACAAGGAAAACAAAATTGCGCGTTCACAACGTTGCACCCACATAACCCAATTGTACTTCGTGTACCAGTAATTTTTTGAATGTTCTTTTAATAACGCATTTGGAAGTAGCTATTTACCTCTTGTACAATGTAGAGGTCCGGCTGGTGCGGGCCCATCCTTTTTACTTGAGTTCGTTCTGCTTCGCTCAATCGCGAAAATGACTTTTCTTTCAAACAACTAACAGTATTCACAAAACACAACACTACACCACACACACACGCACTTCTGAAAGACAGTGCACATAATTTCACCCAACCGCTTGTCAATAGATATCTTGCTCTCGACATCGACACTAACCGCCATTTACCCGTTGCCGCCAAAGAGCATAGGAAAACTAACATACCGGAAAACTAACGGTACTTGATCTTTCCAATACAAACGTGTCCCCTTACAGATCTTCCACAGCAGCAGTGTTGCCAACAATTGAAACGCAGAAATTGCTAAATCTTCAACATGCTCTAACTAAAAATCGCTGAATCAAATTTGCTGGTGAAAAATGCAAAATGTATTTTTAAAAAAATGCTGTGGGGAACAACTTACACCAGGTTTATTCAAAGTATGTGCGTTTATATGCACATTAAAAATGCATTTAATTTCAATTATGATAATTTAAATGCATATATTATTTCAACCATCTAACTTCAAAAAAGAAATATATATATATATGTATATATGTATATATATATATATATATATATATATATATATATATATGTAACAGCTCTAGTTTTCTGAAAGTTATATTTTGTTCTTTACAATAAGCATATTCTAATGACGTAGAGAATAGTAAAAAGGATTTACTAATATCAATTCATAACTTTTTTCGGTAACAACTATTTAGGCCATACGACCCCATACTATTCCGAGTATAGTTACCAGAGGAATTGATGTAAATGTAGTCGGCACTTTCCTTTGCAATTTAAGTTGGTGAGAGTTATTTCTTTGGCATGAAAAACGTCGATTACTAAAGAAATTTGCACAGTCTGAATTGCCCTTAGACGCACATGCGCAAATCATATAAACTTTTAAAGATATTATGTAGCTCCTGCAGACTAGTTTCTAAAGAAAAGTTTACTATTCCGTGAATTTTAGCACCCACTGGAATTTAAAATCCGGCAGGTTTGGCGACTTCTCACTAAAGATTGCAACTATGTAGCGCCGATCTTTTCGAGTCCTCCTAGATATGCCTTGTACCGTGCGTTCATTTCGATCTTCAGCCGAGAGATCGGGAGAACCGTGGCGCGCGGCGCTGACGGAGATGCCGACATTTGCGGCCTGTAATGCACGCTTATTTTTATGGACATATGCAGACATTTATATAAATATTGCAAAACGAGTACTAACCTGTATTATAAGAGTACGGTTTTAATTTTAGTCGCTTAGTGGCTGTATGTGCTGATGATTTTTACACGCCCATCTCATGTGAAACACGGCGTAGAGGTTTGTTTGGAGAAAGTTCTAACGCTGCACCAATTTCATCGAGTTTTGCTTTAACGATTCAGTTTCTCGTAATTTAAGGACAAGATGTCTAACCGTATCTCTATGTGGTGGTGAAACGCCTGGGAATTTCTGTGCAAATTGCCTACACACGTCTCGACACGAGTCTGTTTTCACGTAAGTGTCATACACAAAAATTGTTTGTTCTAATGTGAACCTTGCGCCTGGCATTCCAATCGTCTCACTGACACAACACACAAATACACTGCGATAACACAAACAAGTAACGGCAAGTAACCAAGAATAACACTCTTGCGCACAGTACGAAATTAACACGCTCTTGGTTTACATCTCCTCGCCACTATATTCACAGCTCTTGTCTTCAACTAGTCGCGAAGGAACAAAGAACTCGAGCTCGGAGATTTCGGATATGCAAGGAAGCTCACGAAAACCATTGACATTTAACAGTTTCGTCTGCAGCGTAATCTTGATACAGTGTTGCACATTCGAAACCTCCAAACGATCTCCGTCGACACAAAACTCTTTCAAGGATATAAACTTAAGCAGGACGTTACTGGTCAAAACTATGATTAAAATGTTTTATTATCTGTGGCTCTTAACATCGCTTCTAAAGCGTATTTATTTGTGTATATAAGGGCAGAACTTCTTGCAGAAGAACTTTTGCGTGTTTTAACACAGGTTAGTGCTCGTTTTGCAATATTTATATAAATGTCTGCGTATGTCGATAAAAATAAGCGGGCATTACAGGCCGCAAATGTCGGTATCTCCGTCGGCGTCGCCCGCCAGTCATCTTCCGATCTCTCGGCTGAAGATCGAAATGAACGCACGTATATGCTGCACCCTGGTGCCGAATGTAAGAAGTATTGCCGCTTGGATCAGGGTTCGCACCACAATGTTCGCACAGCGCAGTGAACATTTTCGGGTTACAGTGGCCAACCAAGCCCCTTAGCTGCCACTTCACAACACACAACACAGCCATTGCGTTCATCGCATCCGTGGAACACAATGGGAGTCAGTGTTACCAACTATCTAGAAAAATTATCAGACGTGAAAGACGTCGTGTCAGTAAATTGTGCTTGTGTTTACTCGAACATCCAAAAAGTATTATTTTGAAGAAATATATGTGTGTGCATTTAATATGTACGTAATTTAGAACATACACATGAGTGTTCACGTTCTCATGCGAACATTATCACGCGACGCGCCTGTACATATATACATACATATATGTCATATATATGTATATGACCTTACATTTATACCTGCCCACCCTAAACTATCAATATACAGCTTCTGTCCACCCGGTAAAATATTTCTGGCGCTGCCCCTGTATGTTTCAAAAGTGTGGAAATGGTGCGGCAGGTAACTTCTTGATCGGGTAGTACATATCTGGTACACTTTACGTACAGTTTAGCACACATTCAGCTCACATTTTGTACGTATTATATACCAAAAATGTGCAAAATGTGTATTTTTTTACACTGAATCACAATCTTTGTTGTTTCGTATTCTGTAAAACTGCAAAACAATCGTTCTTCTGTCACATTCTCTACGACTGAATCACGATCCTTGTTGTTTCGCATGTTCTACGTTTGAATCACAATCTCCTTTCTTTTGCGTTCTCAACGACTGAAAAACAATCTTCCTTTCTTCACATTTTCTATTAATGAATCATGGAAAGACCAGTTGATGCCAGTTTTCTTATTCTGTGACAAGAAATCACAACGACATGGACATAAATTTTGTCTTCGGATATCTTCTTGTTGAAAATGTTATTTTCATTACAGATTCATTTGAAAATATCTTAAGATTATGACAAACCTTATTCTTTATTCATTTATCTTATTGTTTGTGCCTACAAAATATTATTTTATAATCTCCACTTTTATAAGGATACCGTGCATTTTACTTAACTTTCCAACGAACCTTGAAAATAGCAACTTTTTTTTCGAAAATCTTTAACAACCACGCTGATGTTATTTATTTAGGAATCCTTCCAGTGCATTAAAGAGAATATTTCTGTCGATTGAAGTGTAGCACTGTAAATTTGTTATCTATTAAGGATACAATGTGGTGTACAATATATGTTATTCATATTCTTCAGCAGAACGAGGATGCATGTGAACAAGAGGGGTTTTTATTGTGAGTTACTCAGGGAGTATTTGACCCACACATCACTCGACGGAGTAAAGTACTTCAAATCAGCACCTAACTTAGGCTTTCGGTAAGTTACGGGATTTGCTACAATTGTTAGAAATGTTAATTATAATAATGAATAATACAGTAGTAGTCGTAATGAAATCTTTGGGTTCTTGCGACAACCCATAATTCATGAACAAGTACTTGAAGCCGAAACGTTAACTGGAATGTGGAAACATGTAAATATTCAAATTTAATCGTACACACTCTCTCAGGGATAGAAATTTCATTCCAAGTTATGGGAGTTGTAAGTGAAAGATTTGGGAATACTTAACACTAAGATTTGTAGTTAATACACTTTAATTAATTTATGGGGCATTCCACGGAAAGTGGTTCCACCCGGCTGCAGCAACACAAACCTTCCATCTGTCCCTATCCTGAGCAGCGGCGTCGCTAGGCCATCTGCTTTGGGGGGGATGCAACCAGATACATGACTTACTACTATTGTAAATATAGCAAAGTGATTAATAAGACAATAATATATAACAAGCATAAGGAATTAAAACTAACATAGACTTACTGCATTAATTTTTATGAAAACAGATGGATATTCTTGTCCTGTTTTTCTAATGCTGGTGAACTATGTCTTTATGTATCAGCTGTACTCTGCGGTTCGAATTTCTTGCAAAATTATAAATAACACAATCCACACACAATTAATACACTCTTCCTTTTCCGATTTCCGATTTCAGACGCTTACTTCGAATAATAAATTTGTCCATTGTTGTACGAACAACAGTAAATGTCATAAAAAGCTTTGATAACAAACACACAATATCACAAACTCCGTAACACAAAACGCACCACTACCGTTTCCTCGCGTAGCAACCGTTGTGAAAATAGAACAAATGACAGCGATCGTTTGCACTGTTGCCAGCTAAAGACATGACGTGTCAGATGTAAGATCGTGGTTTAAAAAAAACTATGTCACAACGAGACGAGTCTTTCCAAGAATATGTATCTAGAGGTATGTTCCTGCATTAACAATTGTTCAAATAGGTTTTCTCGAAATACTGTATGTAATAATACCTAAAAATTGGGGGGGCTTATCGAGGGATTGGGGGGACTGAAGCCCCCTCCAAAAGGGCCTAGCGACGCCACTGATCCTGAGCAAGATCAATCAAATCTTTTCCATCCATACAGATTTCTTTTAGGTCCATCTCAATGTTATCCCTTCATCTTCATCTTGGCCATCCTACAGGTCTCTTACCATCACGTTTTCCAACAAGAATCCTCTAAACTCTTCTTTCCTCTCCCATTCGTGCCACATGGCCTGCCCACCTAAGTTTTCTTGATTTAATTGTTCTAAAAATATCTGGACATGAATACAAACTTTGTAGTTCTACAGTATGTAAGCTTCTTCACTCATCTATCTTCTCATCCCTTTTAGGTCCAAATATTATTCTAAGGATTTTATTTTCAACTAGTCCTAATTTATGTTCCTCTCTTAATGTAAGGGGCCAAGATTCAGATCCATAAATATAATACTGGAGGCAAAATTACGGTTTTGTATATTTTAACATTTAGTTTCGTAGATATTATACGAGAAGATAAAAGTTTATGAAAAAAAAGTAAAATTAAAGTAAACAAATCAGTCTGAAAGGTATTATAGTTTTTCAATGTATTCAGGCTTAAATGTTTGTGAATCCATATAATTTATACCTTTAAGCAGCAAAAACTATTAGCATCTATAGTTGATGTGCTTCAAAGACAAATTAAGTCCAAGTTTGCTAAATTGTTAGTGACACACGCATAACGCATTTTTATTAATGTTTTTCGTGCATCCAAAGTCTGTCATCATGTGTGAATGTCACACACGTAACGTGTTTCCTTATATGAAAATATTATAAATATTATTATTAGACCTCGGGTTTTAGGTTTTTAACCTATTTTTTGCTTTGTAGGTAATTAAGAAATAACAAGTTACGTCAACGTCTCATTAAAAAATGCAACAACTGGTGAGAATAGAATAGTGCCTAAAATAACCTATTTTGTTTGAGTTGAGTGTTTTAAGTCCACTTTATGCACAGTAAGGCTAATTGGGACTGGACCTACAGTTTAAAGTGGGATCCGGACCACTTGTGCCTCCACCGGGTATCGAACCCGGGACCCCTTGATTACAAGGCAATGACGCTACCACTGCGCCATGGAGGAGGCCTCGGAACCAATTTTAGGTTTATGTTCCTAACTCAAACCTTTTTTTAGGTTTTTATAGATTTTTTCAAGTTTTTCAGGTTTTTATATCACACAGAGGTATTTGCTCGGTTTGGTACTGAAAAAATTCATTGACTAACGTGTTTGTAACATACTTTCAGTCGATTTCCCTCCCTCCTAAATCCATAATGTATTTTCAAAGCTCTAATAAAAGCAAAATTTCTGGTACCACTGTTCCTGCACAGTCCAAAATGCAAACTTCTGATCCTTGTGTCATTGTTTACTTTTGCGTCAGTTCGGTGTTTTGTGGCATTTTCAGCATTCAATATGTTTCTGCTGAAAAATCAATTTCAGCATTTAAGATGATCCAGACAGACAAAAGGAAGAGTTTGACTGTGGATAATTTAAAAATATTGTTATGTATTCAGGGTGGCCACTCTAGTATAAAATTCAACTATAATTCCTGTTTTTCTAGGCGAACTTTCCAAAAATTCAAGAGTCCAAGCAGATGTTTTTCAGCCTTACGTATTACCACCTCTCACCAACCTCACACATACAAACACACATATATTAGCAATATAAAGGGTGTGTGCGATTCCAATGTATCCAAAATTCTAATTCAGTAAACGGTATATTTGAAATATTTAATTTAAGGTACGGAGTTTGCATTGGCCATTTCGCATACTCAGACTAAAAATGTATCTATAAACAGAAATCCCAAATGTTACTGGATATAAAATGTTAATTGTACAATAATTTCAAACTCAATCAGCTTCAACATGTCTTGCAATAATCTTCCGTCTCTTAGATAGATTGTTCTGTAAAGGACACTAACAAAGAAAAGGAATTAAGAGAAATCTGTTTTATTTTCCACGCAGCTTTCTTTTCTTTTCCTTTCTAGATAAAAATAAAAGCTAAACTCTGAAAACTTGTCTCAGGGCATTATTAAATATGTAGAAATTCAATGAAATCTGGAATAATAAAAGTTGGAATTTTTCACGTAGAAAAATCCACGAAGAATTCCCAGCGAGTTGCCACCCAGGTATTGTGCAGCAAATGATTCATGCGTAATTGATTCTTCATATCAACAAAGTAACTTTCGCTAACAACACAAGTATAGGTTACAATGATTTGTGCATAATATTGAAAAGGAAAATGATGTATGCAAATGAAAATTTAGTTAGAAAGTTAATAATCGGTTCTTAATATACCTAACTATTAAGATTTCTTAAGGTTCTTTTTAACGATTATACCTAATCAGTATTTTTCAGGAATTTTGAATCATTTAAATTTTTTTTGGAAGCTACTTTAGGATTTTTCGAGCCCAATTTAAGATTTTTAAAACCTATTTTAGGATTTTTAGAACCTGTTTTTGAATTTTTAGAGCCTATTTTAGTAACCTAAAAGCACACTTTTTAGAACCTAATTATCCGAGGTCTAATTATTTTTTATTCTCCTTGTAAGTTGAAAGATAATAATCCATGTCAGATTGTCACTTTATACCTCAACGCAACATAATAATGTTCTAATGGAGTGTGCTTCAGTTCATAATCTTCCTCTATTTGTATCGGAATGTGATGCATGCAGATATGAAGATTGCCATGTGATTATTAGAGTACTGCTTATAGAAGAGTAAAAATATGCATTATACTTGGCCTGTCTAAAAATTATCCGACCTTTTCTTGTCCCACTGAAAATATGCATGGTAGGTTCGCTACACCCTACACAGAGGTGAAGGGGACCTTCATACACGTGCCTGCATGTTGTGGGCAAGTCGGACCCACAAGTCGATGAGAGGCAGTTGGCGACTGAGGTAGTGTTTCTTTGCAATGTCGCATTTCCTTGTTCGCTGGGATGACGAAACGTGTGGAGCAGAGATACTGAATCAAGTTTTGCCAGAAGCTTGGGAATACGCAAACGGAAGCAATTCGCAAGATCCAACAGGCATTTGGCGATGATGCCATGGAAGTTAACCAAATTAAGGACTGGTACAACCGCTTCAAAAATGGCCGCACATTCACAAAGCAAAGTGAATACCGTTCTGAGAGGCCATCAACAAGCCGGAATGCAGAAAATGTTGAGAACGTGAGGTCCTTGACAATGGAAAATCGTCGTTTGACAATCAGGGTAATTGCTGATGACATTGGTATTAGCAAAGATTCTGTGCATTCAATTTTACTGGAGGATTTAGGCATGCACAGGGGAGCAGCAACACTTGTGCCCAAGCTGCTTTTGCAGGAACAGCGAGAACTTCAACGTGACGTCGCACAAGCATAAAGTCGGACACTTTTTAGACAGGCCACGTAGTCCGGCAGAATTTCACTTTAACCGTCAAGGAGAGTATACAGTTTTTTTTATTGATTATATTTTATCAACATTATTTACTGACTCAGAAACCGAACGATACAACTTTGGCATCCTTGAGCATTTTCTGTTATGAGTCATTAAAATATCATCTTAAAAATTACAAAATAACCTCATAAGGCCATGAAAATCATAACTGTCTTTTCTTTTGGGCCACTATCCACTTAAACACACGCCTATCTCTGTCGGTGAGCTTCAAATTTCAACATTCTTTACTGGAGGCTGTCATTACAATTGGCACCGTGCTCCTTGCAACACCCACAAGGTTGGTTGTTTTCGTCACTGAGGTTCCAGTTAGGTGATCCAATGATCATGCCATTTTGAAAGTCTGAGAGGTCGAACATTATGACGTTTAACTGAATGTTCATTTACAATCCATACGACTGCTGATGATAAAGTTGTACCTCTATCTTCATGGTTACTAGGTGGCAGATTTCTGTACCAGGTAGCGTGGCTGTACTGCAAGGATTTGTAACCTGCTTTCATATGGGTGTTCATATTATTTTTCCACCACCTGTATATCTGGGCACTCCATTCATATGGAAGAACCTAGAGAAGAAATCAAGAGTCTATTCCTTCAAGTACAACCTGTGTGTCTAAATGGATAAGACGTGTGGGACGCTGTTGCCTTGGATCAGTTTTGCGGACATATACATATACCTTACGATATGGTAAAGGGAGGACTAGTTGGGGTGAAATTATCAGAGAAACAAGTGGAACTGCTTTCTCAACTCCACTAGATCTTGACGCAACAGTGGGACAAAACTTATCAAAGCCCTACAAAAAGTGATCGCATGGAGTCATGTCTGTGGACTTTTGGGGCCATCTCAGCAATTCCTCATGCGACCTATTCACCCTTGTAGTAGATGTTCAATAAGGCACACAGTCAATGCTCGATGGTAGTGAGGTCCTATTCATCCAATTCTCGAGCATGACTAGATACGAAAGACCAGTAACGATGTTTTCCGCGAAGAAAGATAGCCGCCAAAGTTTACTTCTGGATGTGGCACGAAAGACATTCAACTTTGCAGAAACTCTCTCATGCTCATTGACTGAAGGAGGGTTTTCGGAAACCCAAATCTGAACGTTATGTCTGTTCACACTATACCGTAGAACGGGGCATTTCCAACTCACAGCTCACCTTTCCAACTAACTTCCTGGGGTTGCCCTGGAAGGTTTTGTCAAACTCTATCCACTGCTTCCACCTAACATGACGCGGGATCAATGCTTTTGTCTTGGCACAGGTAACCTTTCTCCAGGACTTGCGTATACAAACGCTTTATGAAGTTCTTATCAGGTGGATCAAATGTAAACGGATGCTGAAAACTCTGTTGTACTGTGATCACAGATGTTTTCACATACTCTACAACACATTTTTTTTTTGTTTCTACTCGGTTAGTAACTCACACGGTTACTATTTAGTATTTAACTTCTGAACTCTAGTTGCAATCAGTGCTTGTTAAAGGTCTCTCTGCAGACCGGTTACGTAGAATGAAAGAGAAGATATACGTACAATTTTTTCGGACACCCTGTATCATGTAAAATGGAATGAATTAAGTTCTAATATATACTTTTTCTTTGCAGTAACTGTCTTTCAACGTTCCCCACTGCTTTTGAATAGAGAAAAAATCAGATATTAACTGACGAAACTGTAAAAAACAATCCACTTGAATTTTAATTTTTTTATGAAATCATAATTACTATTTATTAAGTAACACACACACTACGTAATAAAATATTTTATAAGGTTTCCAACGTTGTCTTAATGACTAAAATCGGTACATAATTCCCCGATTAATAATTATCAATGGTTAATCAAAGACCTAACTTAAACAATGTATTTAGACAAAATGGCGCATTGTTGACGTCATACCAAGAAATGCTCAATGATGCCGGAGTGGCATCATTCGGATTTTAATTTAGCACAATGTAGTTAAGAAAAATATGCAATAAAAGAAACTTTATACCCTACTTCACGGCGTCACAATTTTTAACATTGTCGTCGACCCGACTATTAACATTGTGCCTAAAGTTCTCTTAGATCTCAAAAGGGAGAATTGGTAACTTGAGGATAGCTTTATTGAGGTTAAGACATTAGAGGCAAATTATCAACTTACAGGGAGAACACAATCTCAAATGTTTCTAATAGTATTATCCGTATGCACTCACTGATTACGAAACAGATTAATATCACAATATTTATGAGTCATTCCAAGCCAAATCAGCACAGATATGGGCAATTTTCAACCCGACCATCTGAGATTGTCATGAAATTTGGGGAGTTGTCATTATTGATGGAAGTTAGTAACTGTGAAAATTTTGAGTCACGTGAGTCTTGTAATTGTCAAATTATTCAAGGTCAAAATCCGCAGAAATCGCCCATTCTGAGCCCATTTAGTTATCTTAAATGTGTTGTAACTCTGCCCCTATTTGGCCTAGAGAGCTAAAATAAAGTTTAATGTGTAGGGAATTGAAGAACCTTTCCAATGCTATGTAATAATCCTACCTTTGGTTAAAAAGAAAATTTTATCACGTGACCTTGATCTTTGACCTTGATAATCTCAATACATGTCATCGCCAAAGAAAATTGAAAATATTGCGCACACCATGTCATACTGTAAAACATAAGAAAAATCAAACTGAGACTGCAATGGGATCAGAAGATACAAAATAATATGTGTAATTATTTGACTGATGAAAGCCTCATTCCAATGTACAGTCATGGAAAAAAGTTCTTCCCCATAAGGCTTTAATAGGAGCAAGTAATGCAGGAGGGTAGGCAACACATATTGCACCCTTCGATGATCGGGTGATTTTGCCTGTCTTAACACCGAGAAATGTGTTCCACGCGAAGGTCAACATGACAGGAAAGCAAAGAGGGTCACGTGACTATTGGTTACGTGAAGTGTTGTGCTTCTCCACGTCCCCAGTTCTTGATCCACATTGCAGAAAAAGTAGAGCTGCATGCAATATATGAAAATAGGTTGTTTTCAACTACACGCTTAATTATGATTTTCCCAATTGTAAATCTATCAGACGTGTCTCCCGATTTAGTCGGGACAGTCTTTTACTTTGAATTCCTGTTTGTCATAGGCGTAACTTGACGGGAGCAGAAAGGGCATTTGTAACCCCCACCCAAAAATCTGGTTTCTTAAAGCTGCTAAAACAGGAATTAAATACTATGATTTGACGCGTCCAACAAAAGTATTATATTGAAAGATTTTTCCCACATACGTAGATAGCAATTTAATACTTTGAAAGTGTCTCAGATTTGTTTATTGTCACAACTTAGTGTGGCACAGGTCTACTACAAAAGTGGAATTTCGTAACAGAAATATGAACCCACTCCTTTTATTTCGTAGCCAATTTCATCTTGAAACTGAAATTAAGAATATTAGTTAACAATGTCATTGGTAAACAATAAAAAAATGTGTTAGACCCAATTCTTTAATACCTTATCATAATCTTTATCGCAAGTTTAAATTTTGTTGTAAGTCCACTTTATGCAAAAAAAAAAAAAAAAAAAGGTAAAGTTCTCACCTGTGCTTGGCGCTACGCCATGAAGGCGTATAGGGGGTGTGGGGGTAACGCCCCACACTTTCTTGATTCGTTCGTGAGTGGGGGTGATGTGATCAGCATCACGCCCCTGACCGCCTTTACCCCCAGGGTTTCCCCCAGGTATCCATGTCATTCGACGCTGGGTGGGCGCCGGGGCCGCTTCCAACGTTAGAAAAGTTCCCGGGCTTGAACCGGCCGGGAATCGAACCCGGGGCCTATAGCATGGTAGTCAGACGCGTTACCGACTGAGTCACCGGCACAGATAGACTAATCTGAAGTGCATACAGTTTAAAGTGGGATCCGAACCACTATGTGCGATCACCTGGTATCGTACCCCAGACCCCTTGATTACAAGGCCTTCCACTACGCCATCAGTGAGGCGCACACAATCTTTGTATTTCGACCTTTTTAAACCTATATGTATCATATAAGAGGTTGTTTAACGTTGCTATGCCTCTATGGATTATATTTAGCCAGTATTCGAGCACATAGCGTCAGGTTTCATAGAATATAAGCTTCTCTTCCATGTTTATGGTTTCCTGTCTGCAGTAGAAAAACTGGCAGGTTCCCATAGCTTTTCTTTCAATAGTCTTCCAATGGTTGCATATCATATCACTCAAATTTGATTCATTCGTTTCGAACAAAATCCCCGATGGCGCAGTGGGATCGTGGGCGCCTTGTAATTAAGGGATCCCGGGTTCGATACTCGGTGGAGGAACATAGTGGTTCGGATCCCCCTTTAAACTGTAGGTCCATTCACGATTAGCCTAACAGGACATAAAGTGGACTTAAGACACCAAATCAAGCAACCAACACAATCTCGTTATTGTCCAGATTATCGAATCCAGAACCTTCGTCGCGAATAACATAAGCAGGAAGACAACGTGAAATAACCGAACAGAAACAGAACCTAAAACCTACATCGGGTAGATTGGATTAAGTCGACGATACAGCACGGGTTCTGAAATGAAAAAGAATACGAAAGTTGAATGACCTCTATACGCACCCACTTTTCCTCCACTCAATGGGGAAGATATCCTTCTAGCTGAGAAGCCTTTACGTAGGAGTGCACTGAGGGAACTTCAAGGCCACGACGATAAAGTGTTCTACGTGCAATGACGGGACCAAAACATACGTCAGATAGCTGTGTTCCTCCTTATTTCGTACGCCATTGATAACTGGAACACGTGACCTCGTCTTTGGTAGAGCAGAAGCCTGCTTGCTTGCCACCACCCTTTAGTTTAGTGACCTTCGCCCGTAGTCAGCAAGAGTGAATGACTCACCATATACTTGTTGTCTGTGAGGCTACACAAGAATAGATATTTCGTTAGTGGCTGTAAGTATTGTTTCATCTGCAGTTATATCAGTTAACATTTCAATAGTTTCCTTCCTAATGGTTACGTTAGTGATAAACATGTAAATTAGTTCTCGAGAGTGAACGTTTTATCTATTTGAACGGGGGATTTTTATACAGCCTGCATGTATTATTTTTTCCTGAAACAAGAAGAAATTCGAAGACGCAAAAAGAGTTGTATAAGAGTAGTTAACAAAAGGAAAAAAGAAGAAGAAAACGAAAATGTAAATGCTGAAATAAATTATGGTAGAGATCGAGTGAATAACATTTTGTCATGGGGCCTCCTCGATGGCGTAGTGATAACGTCGTCGCCTTGTAATCAGTGGATCCCGGGTTTGATACACGGTGAATGCACATAGTGGTTAGTATACCACTTTAAACTGAAGGTCGAGTCCAGATTAGCATATCTGTGCACCAAACCAAAACTAAGAAAGAAATTGTCACAGTTTAAGAAAATTTCATGTTCAACCAGATACGAAACAAAAGGGAATAATATATTGTAGGTTCGAGTTCACATCTGTAGCATCTAACCAGCACAATTATGAATCGCAACATATCGTATCAGATCCATTTTTATTATACATGTATGATAATGTAAGAGAAGTAGAGGAAAGAGAAAACCAAGCGAAACACGGACGCCTTCTCCAGAATTTCAAATCTCGTTACATAAGGTTCTGGGTTGGAGTCCCGAACAGGCATGACTTTCTTGTTCTTGCCCTTTTATCTGCTTCATTTCATCATAATTCATCGATATGGTTTACCTGCAGGGGATGAATAATGACAATAATTGCCAATACAAAGCCAATGACAAACAGAACAACTCGATTACGGAGGTGCCAAGAAGAAACGAGACTTGACAGTGTCTCCGTCTCTCGGTTTGTCGAATTGAAAATTGCTCTCCCGTTCTCGGTCTCGATTAGTTAAATATAGAAATCGAAAATGTATGTGAATGAATATACATGTATTTTATATATTCCGGTTTTGTAGGAGATTTCGTGAGAGATGAAATAAGTACTCTTCCATCGTATTTATTTTTATAATTTTTATTCCCTGTTCGATGATCGCGACGATAAGGACGAGTGACCGTTACATGAAATTGATGACGAAATAGTCAAACACCCCGTTGTTTCTGTCAGGTAATTCGTAATAATATCCCACATTCACTATCATTTGCTTCATAATTTATCTTATTGTTGTGATTAACCTGAATTCAAAGAATTAGTTGAAAGGCAAAAATGCAAGATTGAATGTCTCTGATGTTACTTCGTGCCGAATAATATGACGTGGTATTATGATATGAATTTTTTAATCATATAATATGCCTATTCATTCCATTGATTGATCCCAATTGAGCACACAAAATATGGTATAATATCCACTCCATGGAGGAGTGGTTAGCACAGCGACTTGGGCGTAGGTGTCCTTGGTAAGTGTCCCTTCATCAATTTCATGATAGCATCACTCATCTTCATCGTCGCTATTTGCCAAAAGTGAAAGAATAGCAAATCTAAATAACAAACATCCAATCAAATCGAACATCTCTACCGATTTAATTCTATACGGTACCGAATTCCCACTTTATTATTTATACTTAAGTCATTTTACAGCATCTCAATTGTTTTCCGATTCGAAAACATTTGGAATGTTGTTTTGTGCAGTTGATTGTGCATTGTTTCGTTGTTTGGATTGTTTAATTAACGTCGCATTAATTAGTTTTAGACCAATCGTGACGGGGGAAGCAAGAGCACAAAGAAAGCGAAAAAGACAAGGAAGAGACCACGGCTTTCTTTAAAGATAGCATCCCGTGAATACAACTCAAGTGACTGCAGAATATTATGAATAAAATTTATTTCGCTTTTTCCTTTTATTTCTGTTTCAGTTATTTTACTTCGCTTTTCTTCTACCACTCGCGTTACTCGAGTCGGTGAGGCAGAATTATAAACTCGTGAAATGGACGATGGTACAAAAAAATATATGCCTCTCCCACGGTTCGAAACTGTCAGTACAAAATATTGTCTTATTTTTAAAATTTACGGGCAAATATGGTTTGTCACGTAGCAATTTTCGCTTATCTCTTTCTCAAGGGGTTCCATTGCCTCTCTGATGTCGTAGTGGTAACGTCTTCGCCATGTAATGAAAGGCTTCCGAATTCAGTACCAAATAGAGAGGCATTTGGTTCGGATCCCATTTTAATCTGTAGGTCCAGTGCATGAACTGGACTTAAACAATTAACGTGTGGCATGTGGTCTGTGATGAGAACCATCATTTCAGCGAACCTTCTTGACAATGACTCTAATCACTTGAAAGAATAGTATTTCCTTACGAGCAGCTCTTGTCAAGAAACCAGTTCCTGAAATTTTCTTCTGGAGGCATCGTAGCACCCAGCTGTTTGTTGTGGCTGGGGCACGAGTCATGTGACTCATGCTATCAAAGCTCAATCCTTCCCGAGAACTCGGAATCACCAGGCAAACTTAAGCGAATGTTTTGTTATTTGGGTTGCATAAACAACAGGCTTTAAGACGTTACGAAATTCTACGTCCCGTGGCCCAGGTATTTTTTTCTAAGACTGTACTAGGGTGAGTCCCTTAACACCTCCAATAAAATGTAATGAAGTTATCCTGGGTATAATTGAAACAGGTTAGGCACAAGGGGAACCATAGTTGTGTGTGTCAAGCGGAGGTTCAGCTTATTGTTGGCCGCTATACTGAAGTCAACTAAAAAAAATCAATCGAAAGGGAATGATGGGATACATGAAATCAGGCTGGAATTTCACGAGAAATGAAGTGCCGAAGGCATTTCCAACGTATATTTAACCAACAAAGTTATACGCATGTTTTTCACTTAGAATATGTGTTCATTATGTTATCAATGTTCTTGTATGCACATTCGTTAACGCCTCTCACACTCACAGAGAACATCTTGCAGGAGCAACATCATCGCAAGCACCAACTATGCGTTCTCTCAGATGGTAAATATCATGGAATTCTAGTTTGTTCTCAAATGTTTCTGAAGGTAAAAGTCCTAAGGTGTTAGATCTGGGAAAAGTACAGGCCTTTTAACAGGTTCCCGTCTAATAATCAATCTACTGGAAAATTTACCATGAAGAATCTGCGACAATGTTCCCATAGTGTGGTCGCACTCTGTCTTGTTGAAAAACTCTGGAAAAGTGCCATATCCCATAAGTAAGGATGGAAAACCTATTCACTTAACAAATCCAAGTAGCCCTCATCATTTAAAGTTCCGATGTTGAAAATGGACCAATTAATGCCCTTCTCAATATACCATACCACACCATTAACTTGCCAGCATCAACAATCACCCCCTTTCCATTGATTTTTCTTAGTTGAATTCAATATGGCGGCCAACAATTAGCTGGACCTCCGCTTGACACACACAACTATGGTTATTCCTATGCCTAACCTGTTTCAATTATACCCAGGATAACTCCTTTACATTTTATTGGAGGTGTTAAGGGACTTTTAACTCACCCTAGTATATTGGAATGAGGCTTTCATCAGTCATATAATTACACATATTATTTTGTATTTTTTGATCCCATTGCAGTCTCAGTTTGATTTTGTCATATGTTTTACAGTATGGCATGATGTGCGAAATATATTGTTTTCACGATTTTTGGAGATGATATGTATTGAGATTTTCAAGGTCAAAGATCAAGGTCACGTAACAAAATTTTCTTTTTATAATTGGAAAGGTTGTTCAATTCCCTGCAAATAAACTTTATTTGAGCGTCATAGGCCAAATAGGGGCAAAGTTATAACACATCTAAGATAACTAAATGGGCTCAGAGAGGGCGATTTCTGCAGACTTTCACCTTGAATAATTTGACAATTACAAGACGCACGGGACTCAAAATTTTCACAGTTACTAACTTCCATGAATAGTGTCAACTCCCCAAATTTCATGAAAATCTGAGATGGTCATGTTGTGGGCTGTATTGATTTCGTATGGAATGACTCTTATGTGGACTGTGTCAATTATAAACAGTTTTTTTTTAAAGGTGTCTGATATAAGTATAATATTCGTCTATGTTTCAACAAGAGCATATTCTCATAGGGTGGCTTGGCTCGTGGTATGGTTTGGTTTGGCGACTTTCGCTGTTATCACGGCTAAGTCTCTCGGGGAGAAATACTTCTACAGTTCTATGATGTATGAAATTGAAGCAGGAAATATGGACTGGAACATTTCCTTTCAAGCCATGGCAGTCTGCTCCGTTGAAGAGGACTGGCCTCCGATGTGAGTACTAGGTTAAGCCATCAGGAGACTCCATTCGCCTCCCATGGAGGGATGGTTAGCAAAGCGCGCTACAACTCCAGGGGTACAGAGTTCGAATCCATTCCTCAATTTCATCATCATTCATTACCAGTCCTCATCCTCGCAATTAGCCAAAAGTGTCAGAAAAGCGACACTAAATAAAAAAATCAAATCATGAGGTTCCAAATTGATGATATTTTTCATGTAAAGACTTCTACCATTTGTGTTCAGCAGGCTCTTGCACGAAACGATTGGCCAGCGGTCACAGTCTTATGTATTAAATCCTTCGCGAACTAGTCTCTGTGGTTGAGTTGTCAGTGTAATGGACTACGGGCCTTATATCTTGGGTTAGAAAGCCTTGATTGCAACATCATGTTTGTCAATTCACCATTCATTCACACACGCCAACAGACTTGAAGGTTCGCTGGATTTTTTTCCAGGCAGGCACGGCCAGCAAGCTAATTTTTTTGCAGGGGGGCCTCAAAGGAAGGATATTTTGTTTCTAAGTATTGTTGCTCCCCCAAAAAACACTCCTTCAGTCTGATATTATCATGTTCCTACAACGTCCTTATAATAATGAATACAAATTTCTGTGACTGAAATGGCATTATATGTGTAAAATATATAATTTGACGTGCATATTCCATATAGCCCAAATAATTTGACTCCTTGCCGCTCTCCGGATATCCATGCACACACACACACACACACACGAGTAAAATTTTTAAATAAGTTATACGTCGTGGTATAAGGTGGAATGACATGGCTACCTGGGGGAAACCCTGGGCGGTAAAGGCGATCACGGGCGTGATGCTGATCACATCACCCCCACTTACGACCGGATCAAGAAAGTGTGGGGCGTTACCCCCACACCCCCTATACGCCTTCATGGCGTGGTGCTAAGCACAGGGGAGCACTTTACCTTTACCTTTATATACGTCGTGGTAGAATGATGAGATTAGTGTGGCACATGCACAGAATGAAGTTCATACCTTTGTGTCACTAGTGAGCAGTGGCGTGCCCAAAATTTTCGAGAGGGAAGGTTACTTATACTCCTTTTAGTAGTCAGCCATCATTTTTCCATTTTTCCATGCCTTTGACGTTCTTTTTTTTTTTAGGATTGATTGATTCATTTGCTTAGTTTACTTCGCTTTTTGTGCCACTTTTGGCTAATTTGCGAAATGGGGATGAGTGATGACATGATGAAATTGTTGAATTGACACTCACAAACATCCATACCTAGGCCAGGATTCGAACCCGGAACCCCTTAGTATTCTTAGGAATACTAGGCCAAAGGAAGTGGGATTATGACCTCCATCAACCTTCCTTGGGTACGCCACTGCTAGTGAGTCAGTTTCTTTGGTGTCGTGCTAGTAATTTTGTCCTAGCGATAGTGCGTATTGGCTCGTAAGCTGTAAATTTACTCCAAGCTCGAGATAAGATAATTTTTACCGTTTGTGTGGGCCCTAAGGTCCTTGCCCAAAGCCGTAAAAAATAGTGCGCACAATACAAAACTTGTTCGAGAGTTTTGGATAGATGGCGTGGTGACATCCGTCGTTCGATCCCGACCTTCTATTGTATCTGTTACTGTCGGGTATAACTGATATTTGAACTCCCCTTGTATGTATATATGTATTTATGTATATATGTATTTATGTATACACACATACAGGAGGAGTCATTCCACGTGAAATCGCCCAGAGCAGGTTGCTTCATAGTTATGGATTTAATTTACTTTTTCCCCTTTTGCTGATAGACACTTGGTACAGTATGACAAATATGGAATATTAGACTTGTCCAACAAATATGTCGAAATTTATAACTTTTTGAACATTTGATGATTTTCATAAATTGGGTGAACGAAAAAAGTCACCATGTGACACAAAACATGTCATATCTCGGAACCTATGTGGAGTATTGTAATGATTTAGGTATTGTTGGAAAGGAGATAATGACTTTATTTGCACTCTTACCTACTCAGAAAGTGGAATAATCTTTAAATAAAATAATATTTTGTGATGAACAAGACACTCCACTTCTGGTAATTGTTTGTTAGGGAGTCCCAAGTTTTACCACAATGAAAACTGTAACGCAGCATAATCATTTTATGTCAAACATAATATTAAAAAAATCATAAAGGCAATATTTTCATATTAAAAATATCACATGTTTCAGTATAGGGTGTATGAGCCAATTTTTCACTGCCATACAGATATGGCCCTAAAACACTCACAAATTACCACTAATATGAGTATACATAATATTGTTAAAAATCTTGAATAAGTGGAAGAAGCATTACAATGATGTTAATCCTCTTTTAGTTCCCAGAAATTTTACTAAGATCAGAATTTTTGTCCAGAATGCATATCGGTCAGTCCATACCAAATTTTCCAGCACTGATTGCTTGACCATTTTTAAAATTTTCAATATTTTTGTTCTTCTAACACATATGCAAGCAAGGGTAGTTCAAAGCAGGCATTATTTTTCTAAAACTTTACTTTGTTTAAAAATAGTGGCCATTTTATTTTGTTTCATGACTTCGGGTATTTTTTACCTTTGCAGACAGTTGCGATAATTATGATAGTTCAGCTAAGAAAAATGATAGAAAGCTGTGGTAAACAATGTTGTTTTCAATACATTCCAAGCGTTACTTTATGTTCTGTGCCTTTGGGTAACATCTCTAAGGAAAATGGCTGAAATTTAAGACCAAACTTGATGTTTAATTTTGAACAAAATTAATCAAAGTTTAGGATATTTTCAGTATGGCAGTAATATAATATCAGAGCTATATAAATGTTTTTACATCAAACATACATCCAAAGTGGTTGGCAGAAAATATTCAGCTCTGCTAATGATTTCTTCTTTTAGTTCAAGCTCATTGAAAGTGCTTGATTTTCATTTTACTTTAAATTTCAGCCCCTATATCTCTGATGGGGGAACTAAAAAAAATTAATTGATATTTAGTATAAAGGGTATTCTGAGAAGTACCTCCTAAAAAATTAGATTGATAGTCCATGTATAATGGGAATTTGAGAGAATGATCCATCATGGAATGAATAGTATTGTATTAATTACATAATACGAAAGGCATAGTAAGTCTGTTTGTAGCTGTTATGAATGAAATGATGTGCAATACAGCTATATACAGCAGGTTGCTGAAGAGGTTAAGGCATGAAAGCGTAATACCATTAGTTCTTCATTCTCTCCCTCTTGTGCTAGCATCCTTCCTCTCTTATAAATATTTTTTTTTCATTAGAAACGTCACATTAAAAAACTAATTGTGTTTGTTTTTGCATTGATTTTTCTTACAAAAAGTTTCCATAAAACCAGTCTCACACGGCAGTTAGTAACGTCCTCACTTCGCCATCGACTTCTAGTGTCATTACTTAACGATCGTGTGAGAGCTTTCTCTTATTCAGTTCGCGATAGAATCAGAAACCGTCTCTAAATCCATCGTTAATACCATAGAACTACCATTCAGAATTGAGGAGCACATTGGCCAGCTGAAGTAGGAAGTAGAAGAAGAAGAAAGGCAATAGACGTTCGACTGTTTATTCAACGCATCTTAAATAAGAAAAAGATTCGACCAATACAGCTATATAAAATATATAAATGATTTTGGCGAATATTTTATTTGTTGAATGTTGAGTGAAGAGTCTACTAATTATTATTGTTTTAAATACATAGTTCGTATGTCTAGATTTCCTACTGTGATACGGTTATTTTACTTTCACAACCGACGCGAATACTATTTTGAAGTATAGAGCAAACACTGAACAGTCACATACGTATGTATGTACTCTTTGGTTTGTTGGCTGTCTGTAACAAATAGACTGTTAGCCCAGTCAAATTAGAAATACCACAAAGTAATATACTCTTCGTTAAACCAGGAAGAGGGAAAGTGGAGTCTAAAACATATTACTCCTTGGAGTTATAAAAGCTGGGATTTTCCAAAAGCATTATCTTCACTCATGGGTTCAGTGGGTGCAACACCACCCCATCCATCTACAGAAAAGGTAAAGCAATGATTCTTAAATTGTTTGAGAAAGATGGAAGCCTCACAGCCATTGGAGATTTTTTATAACCACTCATCAACACCTGAGGCGGTTTCACAAGCGGGTGAGCGGATGTTTCTAAAAATGTTCAATGATCGTCAAACAGACTTGAACAACCACAGGTACTCCGCTTTCTTAAGATCTGCTAACAAGGTGAAGCCAGACCTTGCGTCTTTGCCACCAACAAGAGGCTCTGCCCAGCAGCATGCATACAGAGTCTTTCTGCAAGTGCAAATATGGTTGGGCAACCAGCTGACACCTGAGGCCTGAGGATGGCAACGAGGCGTGGATGGAACCCTCGGACCTTCATGACCAATGACCCTACAGCTCCTGACTCAATCATGAAAATCATATTTTGCAAATGTATAGCTGGTTGTGGGGTACGATGCGGATGTCGTAAGGCTGGGATAACATGCACTTCAGTCGGTGGCAATTGTGAGGGAAGCAGCACGAATAGCCCTCCATCAGAAGAAGAGAAGTTCGATGAAGATGTAGCCGAAGACCCAGACCAATGAGTTTCCACAAAAACAATTTGAATTTACTTGAAGTTTAATGTATAATATAAATATGGTGCTCGGTAATTGCCATAATTTCATTCAAATACACGTTTTCTGTAAATTTACTTATGAAATGCCAAAAAAGGCTTTTATTTTTTTTTTAAAAAATGCCTATGTTTTGTCTACCCTTTGAAAGTATCCCTCCTACGAGAAAAATGAATAGGACCTTTCTTTAGGAAATGTTTTCTTCTTGAATTTTGTATATGGATATATTTTCCGTAGGGTTGATAGTTACGAAGATATAAGCAAAAAACGAGGAAAAGTCACCTTTAAACAGCTCCCCCACCCCCCGTTCGCCCCCAACTCCAGGACTTTTAGTATGTTGTACTGTAGGTACCAACGAACAACCATACCAATTTTCAAAACTCTTGGATTATTTTCCCTCGATTGCCATCTTTTTGTCTAATTTGACTGGGCTATGTGTTGTGTGTAGCACCGCAGTAAATTAATCTGCTAGTGTTGTAATGATATATAAGTTATGAATTGCATTTAGTTTTTCATAGACTTCAAAGTAAAATTCACAATAAGTATTTTAGGAGTAAAGAAGTGTGAATGAAATATAAATATAATATGGTAACCTAATGTAAACACCACAATTTTCGCACTTTGAATGTTGTAAAGTTTATGTAATTTAATTGACTAGTTCGTATTGGGGAATATATTTCAAAACCATACGAGAAGGGTTTAATTACAATATACAAGTCTATCGTAATATACGGATAATGCAACTTTATGCTAGTGTGTCCGTAAAGTGGTATATCAACTTGAAATAACATATGTTATTTACTCACATTCACTGCCACGGGTTACATGTGCTACATTTTTCAACAGTGCCAATGTTATTCTCTTATTCTTTTAAGAGAGAACATTATTTTCCCAAATCTTCAGCAGTTATTAGCATTTAAACTTGCGAAGTGGTATACCGTGTTTGTGCAGTCGCCATTTTTAAATATGCGATTTTAAGGATCGTGTGAGACCCCTTTTGCTGCCTTCGTGAACTTATGACGTAAAAAAATCTTATGGTAGTTTCGACTCGGAGGTGGGTAGGGATGTGGGGACCTACTTAACCACCGTATGAGACTGGCTTAAGGTATTAAAACAAGAAATATGTACAATTGAATAGAGAATCCCTCCATTTCACAACTGGAAATGCCATACAGATGTAGGTGTGTTGCTTACTCTCTAAGCTGCGTGGCTTTGACATTTTAAATGATGACGTAAGAATTCTAGTGGCATGCTAAGGAATTCCATTTGGGGTTCGGGTTATTAATTCTCTTGACATTAAACGTAGTTTGTATTTTCTTAGGGTAGATGTTTGTTTACACAATCGCAAAGAAAAGTCTCGTGAAAAGTTAGATATCCGATTTCACGTTTTCCCGGAACCCTAACATATTTTTGTGAGTCCCGTCAAAAGCGTTAATTCAGAAATTCACTGCACTTGGAACAATCAATGATGGGATCAAGAATGGCTACTGGAATAGTTGCAGATTTCCACTAATGGTCCCTGCTTGCATGTCTGAACCTGTTCAGACAAACCTCTGCCTTACACATCTTTTCATTTATAATAGCTACTAACAGACTTACAATGCCATTCGCATTATGTAAGTAATAAATACAATAATTATAATTACATTATAGTTTATTAAAAAATATTTTTTTTGTAACTAATAACATACATTTTAAGGAGCTTCTTGGGTGAAGGATGAATTTCCCCCTGTTGTAATTTTGTTATCAATGAATATCAATCTCGAATGTTTTTACTTCTCAGATTATAATTTACACTGTACATAAATTTTTTTAGTTCCCCCATCAGAGATATAGGGGCTGACATTTTAAAGGAAAATGAATATCAAGCACTTTCAATGAGCTTGAACTAAAAGAAGAAATCATTAGCAGAGCTGAAATATTTTGAGCCAACCACTTTGGATGTATGTTAGATGTAAAAACATTTATATCATTCTGATATTATGTTACTGCCATACTGAAAACATCCTAAACTTTGATTAATTTTCTTCAAACATCAAGTTTGGTCTTTAATTTCAGCCATTTCCCTTAGAGATGTTGCCAAAAGGCACAGAACATAAAATAACGCTTGGAATGTATTGAAAACAACATTGTTTACCACAGCTTTCTATCATTTTTCTTAGCTGAGCTATCATAATTATAGCAACTGTCTGCAAAGGTAAAAAATACCCGAAGTCATGAAACAAAATAAAATGGCCACTATTTTTAAACTAAGTAAAGTTTTAGAAAAATAATGCCTGCTTTGAACTACCCTTGCTTGCATATGTGTTAGAAGAACAAAAATATTGAAAATTTTAAAAATGGTCAAGCAATCAGTGCTGGAAAATTTGGTATGGACTGACCGATATGCATTCTGGACAAAAATTCTGATCTTAGTAAAATTTCTGGGAACTAAAAGAGGATTAACATCATTGTAATGCTTCTTCCACTTATTCAAGATTTCTAACAATATTATGTGTACTCATATTAGTGGTAATTTGTGAGTGTTTTAGGGCCATTTGTAAAAAATATATCTGTATGGCAGTGAAAAATTGGCTCATACACCCTATACTAAAGCATGTGATATTTTTACTATGAAAATATTGCCTTTCTGATTTTTTAATATTATGTTTGATATAAATTGATTATGCTGCGTTACAGTTTTCATTGTGGTAAAACTTGGGACTCCCTAACAAACAATTACCCGAAGTGGAGTGTCTTTTTCATCACACAATATTACTTTATTCAAAGATTTTTCAACTTTCTGAGTAGGTAAGAGTGCATATAAAGTCATTGTCTCCTCTCCAACAAATTCTAAATCATTACGTACTCCACATCGGTTTCGAGATATGACATGTTTTGTTGCACATGGTGACTTCCTTCGTCACTCAATTTCTGAAAATCTTCAAATTTTTAAAAATTCGTAACTTTCGACATATTTGTTGGACAAGTCTAATATTCCATATTTGTCATACTGTACCAAGTGTCTATCAGTAAAAAAGAATTGAAGCAAATTCATGACTATGAAGCAACTTTTTGTACTTCAATAGGGTGATTACACGGAAAATTACCCACATACATACATACCTACATACGTATGTGTGTGTGTATGTAATTTTGAGCTGTGTGGTGCATTAGCTATCAGGATCCTGCTCGAGCTTGTTCCTGTTTTACGACGAATCAGCAGGAGTTTTCATTTAAAATTAGAACATAATTTCTTCTTCATTTCAGAGAGACCAATAAACTGATGACGGAATGTTCCTTAAATGGGATTGAAAAGGACTGTGGAAAACTCTTCATTAAGATACATTCGGACTTACCTTATTGTCTTATTGTGAATTCAATGCAAGTTGGGTAAGTTCTGATTTCTGATTTGTACTACCTACAGTCATTGGCAATAAAAATGGAATACCTGGATCCTGAAACACTTGCTTCTCTGCAATGCGTACTGCGTGTTGCGTAACTCCACGGCGATGGCCGCACTTGCTATTGCAAAGTTGAAGTTCACTCCTCGCCTTAGAGTTAGGCAACACACATTGCACAGAAGCAAATATTTCAGGATCTAGGTGTTCAATTTTTATTTACTGTGACTGTACACGTTCTTTCTTCATTCTACTGTGTTCAGACTGGTAGTACTAATATTCAATCGAGGTCCATCTTTTACATTAAAAGCTGATTTTAAGATAGATCCTGTTTAAAACAAATAGGGTAAGGACGACGCAAACTGACACCCTAAGTATATTTTAAAAAATAACTCTGAAGAATCTTTTTTATTGGAAAATGAAAACAATGGTTGGCATATGAACATTCCATAAACACATATTACAACATACGTAGCATTTAAAACAAGAAACGTTTGTCTCAAAATAGTCCGATCAATTACATGGTGTTGCGGTATCCGTGTGCCCCGCTAGGTCGGGGCAAAAGGGCATGTTATCGGGGCAAACGGACTTTAAGATGATTTGAAAATTATCTACACAGGAACGACACATGAAATATGCACCATTGCCATTCAGACAGCGTGAATACTGTAAGAACTGCATCAGGTTTTGATCATGCTTGAGAACATTATGTATGGCTGTAATTTCACCCGACGTGGGTGGGGGGGGGTGGACAAGGCCACCAAACTCTGTCACGTACATTGTAACAAAAGATTGATACTATAAAATATTTTTTCCACATCTTCTACTCCCCAGCAAGTTTACAGTACTTGGAAAAAAAATTACCTACTCACGGAGAAATAATTTAGCTAGGGACATTCAGAATACTATTCAGCTCAAATCAAAATATTTTGGTTTCTAAATTAGATGACAATTGTAAGGGACTAATTTTCTACTCTCCTCTCCATCGCCTGTTCCATTCAAAATATTTTCACACACACGTCACAATATCACTTAACTTCTACACTGCTTCCTTTGCGAAAAATCGTCAAACGAAGGTAAAGAAGAATATAAAGAAAATATACTCAAAACTCTGTCCTTAAAACCATTTGATAAAGTTCCAGGAATTTTAAATAAATTCAATGCCGGTCCAGGAGAGACAGCAGCTCAAATGGACCGTAAAAAAACTTTCTTTCTGCAAAGTATATAAATGCGGCCCAGGAACTATTTTTCCGGATCAATTTAAATACGGTCTAGGAATCTTTTTCCGGATGAATTTAAATGCGATACAGGAACCCTTCTTCCGGATAAGTTTAAATAGGGTCCAACCTCTGTATTGAAATGGAAAAATACGCAACTTGGATCGAATTTAAATTGTGCGAGGAAATGGGTTCCAGTCCCGTTACGGAACCCAATAGAACCCATTAGAATGTATAGGTTCCTGGATCTTTAACAATTCCAGGGTTCTTAAAGGTTCAGAAATTGTAAAATTAATTCAATTCTCGTCCGGAAGGAAAATCAGCAAGTGTTCTGGGCCAGTAGATGGGCCTGCTTATGAAACCATGACACAGCAGAAATCCGATGCGTCGGGTGTTGTGTTACATCCGGTGACAGCCGTGCATGAGCGGGTATTTCGCTGAGTCATCAGAAATTTAACGTGTCTGTTCATCTTGAAGACGTCCGGCGAAGAGCCCTGTGGCGATGTGAAAGGGAAAGGGGGAAATTGCCATAGTTATGGGCAAGCCCGGTTCTGCATCAGAAATGGTGCATGCTCTGATTAGTCGAGCCAGATCATGTGACCGAAAGTGGGCGTGGCCGGCAGTGACGTCACTTTAGTCGGCGTTGCCAACTCACACCATGAAAACTTCCCCATATGTATGATTTTCACAAATTAAACTAACCTATAACTAGTGAGTTGAAAACACTTATTCGATTATGTGTGATCTATTGTGATCTAAGCTAACCTCTCTCTCATACACACACACAGCCTAGCCAACTTACTTCATGTAAATTGCTGGCAACACTTGTACGAGTTAAGTCACCATTTAGACACACACATGCTTCACACAAACACATATAAAATAACCATGCCTATGTATTTGTTTGGGTTCAGAAAACAAGCTATGGATAAACCCATCCAGACTGCATCGCCACTGTCGAGCTCGAAGAACCTTCACACATCCAACGGTACATTGCAAATCTGCAAGCAGATTTTGTCTAACTCATACAGTTTAAGAGATATACCTACATCCTGTCGCAATTTTGCAATTCTGAACATTGGTTGTATTCATACTTTTACTCACATCCAAGTGTACATTACAAATTTGCAACCAGATTTTGTCTAACTCCTACCGTTTAAGAGGTAGACCTACAACCGGTCTCCATTTTGGAATTCGGAATATTGGTTGTATTAAGACTTTTACTCATATTTAAGTGTATATTATATATCTGTAACCAGATTTTGTCTAACTCCTATCGACATAGTAGATAGAAAATGGCGGCGGTTCTGTCCGGTCAAAGTGGGCGTGGCTAATTTTGCCACTCTCGAGAAGGGCTTAAATTAACTTAAATTAACTTAAATAATATGCCATAATCGAGCTAAAAATGCCTCAAACAGCCTTATTTACATCTTACTTTGACCCCCGCCTCAAAGTTGAGATGGACTCGTCCCGAAGATGATGCTCCTGATTGGTCGAGAGGGTCCTCTCGCCTAGAAGAAGAGGCCCCTGTTTGGTCGAGGGGTTCCCTCGCCTCAAAGATGGGAGGGGATTGTGTCAAAGACAAGCCCTTGATTGGCCGAGAGCCAGGAAGTAGGTCAAAGACGAGATCCGAGAGAGCATGGCGTACCCACCCCCCTTAGTAGGCCCTGATTGGGCGAGAACCTGGAAGGGGATTAAAGATCAGAACTGAAAGGACCTCCCCAGTAGGCCCCTGATTGACCGAGAGCCTGTAAGTAGGTCAGAGACGAGATCCCATCCGAGAGGGCATGGCCTATCCCCTCAGTAGACCCCTCATTGTGTGAGAACCTGGAAGTAGGTCAAAGTTGAGAACTGAAAGGACCTCCCCAGTAGGCCCTGAATGGATGGGGGCAAGACAGCTTGTTTGGCGGCTGTAATTCATTTTTTGGACACGATAATTGCTGTGAGCCATCAATTGGCCGAAACAGACTGCGGGACCATATGCAGTCTTGGTTGCCATGGGCTCGATACCAAAAAAAATAAAAAAAAATAACGATGCCAATGAATTTGTTCGGGTTCAGAAATCAAGCTATAGAGGCGAGGCGCCCGGCCATCCAGACTGCATCGCCGTCACCGAGCTCGGAAAACCTGTTACCTTCCATATTATCTAAACTTAACGGCCTTTTGATCGTTCACCTGAACAGCATCCTGACCGAATACGACGATCAGCGATCAGAGGATCAAACGAGCAGCATCAGTATGATTACGCATGCATCGCTGATTTATGCGAGCAGTTTCAATCCTTGGAAATTCCCACGCTGGAAAACATCAAGATGGAACTTCAAACGGATGCCCTGCACGCCACTATCGCAAAGATCCAAGCCAAACTCCGAACTCTGGAAAGCTTCATAGACAACCTGCCGTCGTCCGGCGAACTGAACACCATAGCTCGAAGCGTCATCAACATCTAATTCCAGCTCGAGACTTACGAGGATTTCGGGAAAATTGAAGGCACCATAGCCCGCATTGAGAATACCTTGGCAACCATGAAAGCGATCTCTCGAACGTCCAGGAAGCTCTGGAATCGAAATTGCCTAGTATCGCCGAAACTCTGGCCACCGTTCAAGAGCAGATCTCCAAGCTGGAAAGTCTGAACACCGAATCCGAAATTTCGCATTTCCACCACCTGATAGACGACATACAGAGCAAGTTGGAAACGCTACAGCGATCGACACCCTCTCAGGATGACATGGCGTAACTTCAAGATGCCACTGAGTTGGATGCCGTGAAAAAAGCTCTGGAGTCGCTTCAAAGTAGGGTGACGACCATGCCTACGTCGCAGGAACTGAAAGCCTTGAAGAGGGCCGTGAACCGAATACTCAAATCCGACGACGTCAAAAACATCCAAGCCGAAATCACGCCACTTCGGGACACGGTTGCCGCTTTGCCCACCAACCAGAACGTCGCCGACCTTTCCATGCCATTTGCTGAGATCAGGACACATCTTGCGACCCAAACTTCCAAGTTGAGACTCGTGGAAAGCTTGCAGCAGATCGTCGCGAACGTCAAGCTCCAGATCGGCGCAGTAGAAGCGAACCAGGAATCGGCCTTGCAGAGATTCGGTACCAAGCTTCATGATTTGAAAGACCAGTTCAAGCAACTGTACGTCGACGCTAGGATCGAACCCGGCTACGACGAGGTTGTTCGCACTTTAGGGGAACACCTGGAACAGTGGCTGAACTGATTGGACGATTCAGACTCGCGTAATTCGTTCTCCGTCGAGATTGTCAGGCTTCACAGCGTTCCGAACGTTCGAGGGCATTGGACGTACACACTTCCGGTCACGTTTACAAATTGTATTCTTAAAGCCAGTCTCACAATTATTGCTCGACGGTAATGTTCGGATTCTCAAATTTAGATCTGGAAAATGGAAAGCATCCGAGGTGTAGCTCTTCACCATACATTCAGAGCGCTTCAAATACCTATTGCATATTGGGACGACGCGACCAACAAATATGAAATACACGAGGATGAACAATTATCTGTTTTTGACGTCGAAAGTGGAGACAGAATGTTCTTCGAAGTCAAACAATTGTATCCGGAGGATAACCCGTTTTCCGTAATCTCCGTAATCTTTTCCTTCCGACGAAATCTCTCACTCAATGTTTAGGCAAGCCATCGTGGACGAGCTGCACAAACCAGCATGTTGCAACTACGAACGCTTGCCGGTGGTCACCAAGGTCATCGACGATCTATGGCATGTGAACCTTGTCGAAATGAGCAGCGGCAACCTGAAGAATTTGCACAAAGTCAACAAGGGTCACAAGTACCTCCTGATCCTCATACGGATAATATTTCACAAATACACGCATTTTTTAAAAACATTTTCCACCAAGAAGTTTGTAAATATTTTCAACATGAATTTATGTGATATTAGGGATTTTTTGTGGTGGCCATAGTGGATTCTTGAACAAAAAATGTTGGTGTAAATGTTCAATATTTTCTTCTATCTCTTCTAACTATATTTTCTATGAGGGTAAATGTTAGAGAGTAACTTCCTCTGAGCTTCCAGTCGTTCCAAAAAAGAAACAGACGAAATTAAATTCTCTACGATAAAATTTAGTCTTCCTTGTAGAGCGTTAAGATGATCGCCTCCAGATGATGACGTCAGGACTGAGCGCTGCGGCCTGAGTCTCTAAGATGGACTTGCCTGGGTACCATGGGTAGCTTGGCCGGCGGAAGCGCCGCCATCGCCAAGATCGTCATCGACGCAAAGAAAAACAAGACCGAGCTGGAAGAGCAGAAACGCCACAACCTGGCCATGGAGAAGAAAAGGAAAGGCGTGGGCAGGAAGCGAAAGAACAACTTCGAAGCTCTGGGCATGTTTTAAAAAAAAGAAGAGCCGCTGTCCAACTTCGACATTGAATCTCTGATCGAGCCGCTGGGAATCAAAATATTCAGGGGCAGTTTATGTTCGATTCTCTACCTTCCGTTGAGAAGAAGTGAACTGCGGTCATCTCTGTGTTCTTGTCTCGAATAGATAACCCGACGATCGAGGATTTCCAGAAAGCGTTGTGGCACCTGAAGCACGATGGGAGTGTTCCATCTCACCAGACTTTGATCCTGAAACTCTCGTTGCACGACGACATCATCTATCCTAAATCCATCGCCCTTCGCGCATTCTACAGCATGTACCTGATACCTAACGTGGGTGCATAACAACACCATCAAGGTCGGCAGCAAAAATATCAGCATAACGCCCGACCAGTACAACTGTCTAGCTTGCAGGGTCAGTTGCCGAGAGGCGTGCTGCTGTCGCAAACTCCGTGACCCCCATGGTGGAACTGGTGTCCACGACGAAAACCGTGAACCTGGGTACTGTCGGAGAGCTCCTGGGATTCGAGAACGACACCAAGCTCGAACCTGGCATCAAACACATCGGTACCAACATTCCTAAATTTCTAGCCACCGAGGCTCTGAATGTGCACTGCAACGTGGCGGAAGGCTTGATCACTATAGCCCTTTCTTTCTTGCTCTGGTTCGGATTTAAGATTATTTGTTTTTAATTGGTATCATTATTCATCCATGTTGTATCTGATTGCCTAAAATAATATTTCTATCATAAATGTCCCCCTTTTTCTACTTGTCTGTAAAGACGATCACCCTGTAAACATCAATAAGCAAATTAATGTAATACTACGAACAACTCTACAAAATTAAATAAAATAATATTAATCTAATTCTCTACGAAACAAATGAAATTAAACCATCACCACTACGTGCGTCTAAGTTCCCTGTTGACCTCTCCCGTCACGTCCAGTGGCCTGTTGGATTATGATTTTGAACGTGTGCCAGCTAGAAGTGGAGTGTCTCGGTTCAGGATTCTTACCTCCAACCGGCAAACTGAATGACGTAACATGTGAGCAGTGCCATCTATTATCTTTTACCTTAACCATATCTTTCTTTCATTCGGAAGGAGAGAAACCAAAATCTTACACAGGCTATAAACTGCCCTACCCCAATATTTGAACTTGACATGTGGAGGATTTTGACATTATATATATATAACTAACTAACTCTCTAGCCTTTTTAAACCCGAAGGTTCATGGCTGCAGCAACACAGGCCTTCCATCCGTCCCTATCTTGAGCAAGATCTACATACTCTTTTCCATCTCTACCGATTTCCTTTAGGTCCATCTCAACGTTGTCCCTCCATCTTCGTCTTGGCCTTCCTATAGGTCTCTTACCATCAGGTTCCCCAATAAGAATCCTGTGAACACGTCTTTCCTCTCCCATTCGTGCCACATGGCCTGCCCACCTAAGTCTTCTTCATTTAATTATTCTAATAATATCTGGACATGAATACAAATTATGTAGTTCTAAATTATGTAACCTTCTCCACTCACCTGTCTCCTCATCTTTTAGGTCCAAATATTGTCCTAAGGATCTTATTTTAAAATACTCTCAATTTGTGTTTCTCTTTCAATGTAAGGGACCAAGTTTCACACCCATATAATACTACAGGCAAAATTACTGTTTGTATATTTTAACTTTTAGTTTCTTAGATATTAAACGACAAGACAAAAGTTTATGAGGAGAGAAGTAACATGCATTTCCTGAATTAAGCCTACTTTTTATTTCCTCTTTAATATAATTTTCATTTGTTAATATTACTCCTAAGTATTTGAATTTGGAAACTGGTTCAAACGAGTTGTTATCAATAATTAGATTTTGATTATTACCTAACACTTGGTTTCGGCCTGTAAGCATATATTTAGTTTTCTCTTTGTTAACTTCCAAACCTATCTCTTTAGCAGTTTTGAAAAATATTTTAGCATTATTCTTAATTGTATTTATATCATCCCCTAATAAGTCTACATCATCTGCATATGCTAACAACTGAGTCACACCATTTAATTTTAGTAATTCTTTAGTTTCTTTTACCTTCCTAACAGCATATTCTAAGGCAAAATTAAAGAGCAATGGATATAATGCATCTCCTTGTTTTAACCCATCATGAATTGTAAATTTGTCAGACACATTAATACCCACACGAATTTTACTTTCTGCTTCACTGGTGCATACTTTTATCATACTAACAAGCTTCTTAGGTATTCCAAACTCTACTAATATATTATATAATTTATCTCTTTTGACCGAATCATATGCTTTTTTTAAATCAATGAATAGCTGATGGACATTTTGATTATATTCCCACTTTTTTTTTTCAAGTGTCTGTCTGATGTGAAAAATTTGATCTGTAGTTGATCTGTTACGTTTAAATCCACATTGATAATCACCTATAATTTCATTAGCATATGGGGTTAGTCTTGTTAAAAGAATGTTAGATAATATTTTATATGTTGTTGAGAGTAGAGAAATTCCACGGTAATTATTGCAGTTCATTTTATCACCTTTTTTAAACACAGGAACAATTATGGATTCTTTCCACTGTTGAGGGATTTCTTCTTTATTCCATATTAAACAAATTAATTTATGAATTTGACATATTAACGAATTCCCACCGTATTTAATTAACTCAGCTGGTATTAAATCAATGCCAGGTGCTTTGTTATTCTTTAGCCTTTTAATAGCATCTTTAGCTTCGGTCAAGTTAGGTTCTGGAATTAAAGGTTCTGCTGTGTGCACTTCATTTACTTCTGATTTATCTCCTACATGAACATTTAAAAGGTCATTAAAGTAGTTCTTCCATCTATTTAGAATATCTCTTGGGTCAGCTAGAAAATCACCGTCTTTATCTTTTATCAAGTTTACTTAAGGTTGCCACCCCTTTCTAAATTCATTTACACGTTTATATAAATCTCTGATATTTTTGTTTTTGCTGTTTGTTTCAATTTCGTTAATTTTGCTTTTCAAGTAATCTCTTTTTTTTACTTCTAAACGTGAGGTTAACTTCTCGCTTTATTCTATTATAATTGCTTAGATTTGTATCATCAGAGTTATTTAACCACCTAAGTCTAGCCTGATTCCTTATTTCTATAGATTATGACATTCATTATCAAACCATGGCTTACTTTTTCTTGTTTTACGGTATCCTATACTTTCTTTAGCTGCTGATTCTAATGTATTACGTATGTGCTCCAAATTCTTATTTACATCTCTTTCATTTATATTTGCATCATGATTTAAATCCTGCAAAACATCAAATCTATTTGACAGTTTAATTTGGTAATCTTTCTTAATTCTTTCATCAGCAAATTTTCCTGTATTAAATTTTAGAACTTCTAGATTTTGTTGCTTATGATTTATCACTGCGAGCCTTTCTCTTAATTTAGCAATTACTAAATAATGGCCACTGGCACAATCAGTACCTCTATGTGTACAAACGTCAATCATACTAGTATGCCTTCTCTTATCCATGCGAATATGATCTATCTGATTATGAGTTTTACCATCTGGAGAAGACCAGGTATATTTAGGGCATATCTTTATGTTTAAAAGTGGTACTTTTCACAATTAAATTCTTTGAGGTTGCAAAAGTAATCAATCTTATACCACAGGTGTTTCTAAAGGTCGTTTAGAACGCTTGGGAGGTGATTCCTCACACGAAAACAAGCAAAAAGTGTGAGTTCCATTTTTACGACTGAGGCTTCGTTTCCGAAATAGGAGCCTCGCAAAAGGTGACAAAGTGAACGTCACACCTAACTGGGACGAATACTATAACAGATAGAGAGGCGGTTCCAAGGGAATCATCAAGGAATCGGATGTGCTCAGTACGGAAGTCACTATGAAAAGTTCACTGCACGCAGGCGCAATGGAGTCCTCAAAGGAATTGGGGATTTCCAGCAAGAGCAATGCATTGAAAGGGTATGTAACGCAGCAAGAAGAACCGTGACAATGAGAAATGCGTTAAAGACAACACATCCCAACCTCAAACATCAAAACATGAGCACGGAACACAAAATCCGAAAAGTTGAGCACGGTTGCATATCCCAGTTACACGCGAGGAAAGAACGAATCATGTCATGTGGCATACGAGAGACACATTTCTCCACCAGGAGGAGGGAATGAAAAACACAATATCAGATGATTGCGAGAATGTGTATTTTTACACGCGACAACTACGTAATATCCCCCCCCCCCCACACACAAACAAAACAAACAACAAATGCTACAATGTCTTACGCACAGACAGTGCCTGTCACTGTACACCAACTGAAGATGTCACTTTCACCACACAAAGGGGGTGGGGAGCAATGCGAAGAGTGTTCGCACGCGATCACTGTGACGTAAACTAGACCAGTTTTGGAAGCGCTGCGCAGGCAAGTCTGGTTCTCGTAGTCTACGTTTGACCTTCATGACTGTTGTACACGCGAGAGGAGGTCGAAGGGTTGGTTCTCTCATGCAGTCGTCCCAGTCGTGTTGCAGGTGCTGGGATATGATCAGTAGTTCGCTCTAGGTTGTCATACGCATTGAAGAGTACTAGTATGTGGTATTGAAAGAAGTTGACGTGGTGGAGTGGGTAAGTCAACAATTGGTCTGTGGTGCTCGTACGGTGATACGGCCAATTTGTGCAGTGTGCCAGTGTTAAACAAAAACGATACTTTGCCGTTCCAGCTCCCTATTACACAGATGGCTGCGTTACCGACCCAGCAGCTAGCAGACATGCACCTCATGTATGGGGAGGCACGTGATAATAGCCGTGAGGCAAGGCGTCTTTATGGAGAACGCTTTCCACATAGACGTTTACCGTCTCACGCCTTCTTTCATGTAGTGGACAGTCGACTGCGTGAAACAGGGTCAGTGTTACCACCGCGGCAAGAAGTTGGAAGACCCCGAAGTGTAAGCACACAGCAGTTTGCAGAAGATGTGTTAACAGCGGTCGCAGAACATCCTGGCACCAGGACGCGCATGCTCGCTCGGGCACGAAACACGTCTCATGTGAATGTTTGGCGAGTGTTGTGAGAGGAAGGAATGCATCCTTTTAAACTGCAGAAAGTGCAAGAACTGTTACCTCGTGACTTTCACCCCCGTATGGAGTTTTGCCAATGGTTGTTGCATCAGCTGGACACAAACCCTCACTTGGGGTCAAAGGTATTGTGAACAGATGAAGAAGCCATTTTCACCAGGATGGATGTCTTCAATAGTAGAAACAGTCATGTCTGGGACTTTGACAACCCACATGCACTTTTTGTGGCCCATCACCAGCACAGGTTTTCAGTGAATGTGTGGTGCGGGATAGTACATGATCATTTAATTGGACCATACATTCTCCCTGTTCGCCTGAATGGTCGCACGTATCATGAATTTCTTAGTGAGGTTCTGCCTGAACTGTTGGAGACCGTACCTTTGGCACTGCGGCAAGAAATGTGGTACCAACACGATGGTGCACAAGCTCATTTCAATCGTAATGTACATTTCCTGCATGCGTGTTTCGCAATAGGTTCATTGGTAGGGATGAGCCTGTGCCTTGGCCACCGAGGTCGCCAGATCTCAACCCTCTCAATTTTTTCTTCTGGAGAGAAATGAAAACCCTCGTATACGACACACCTGTCACATCAGCTGAGGGCCTCGTTGCTCGCATCAACGTCGCCGCCGCGACGGTAGCAGATACACTTGGCTTGTTTGCTCGTACTCGACAATCCTTGATTCGTCGCTGTCATCTCTGCTTAGAAGTGAACGGCAGATATTTTGAAAACCGTCTGTGATTATCGCCCTCGGCAAATCCCAGTGAGAACACTCTTGGTATTGCTCCCCACCCCGTTTGTGTGGTGAAAGTGACATCTTCAGTTGGTGTACAGTGACACGCACTGTCTGTGCGTAAGATATTGTAGCATTTGTTGTTTGTTGTGTGTGTGGAGGGGGGGATTTTACGTAGTTGTCGCGTGTAAAAATACACGTTGTCGCAATCATCTGATATTGTGTTTTTCATTCCCTCCTCCTGGTGGAGAAATGTGTCTCCCGTATGACACATGACATGATTCGTTCATTCCTCGCGTGTAACTGGGGTATGCAACCGTACTCAACTTTTCGGATTTTGTGTTCCGTGCTCATGTTTTGATGTTTGAGGTTGGGATGTGTTGTCTTTAACGCATTTCTCATTGTCACGGTTCTTCTTGCTGCGTTACATACCCTTTCAATGCATTGCTCTTGCTGGAAATCCCCAATTCCTTTGAGGACTCCATTGCGCCTGCGTGCAGTGAACTTTTCATAGTGACTTCCGTACTGAGCACATCCGATTCCTTGATGATTCCCTTGGAACCGCCTCTCTATCTGTTATAGTATTCGTCCCAGTTAGATGTGACGTTCACTTTGTCACCTTTTGCGAGGCTCCTATCTCGGAAACGAAGCCTTAGTCGTGAAAATGGAACTCACACTTTTTGCTTGTTTTCGTGTGAGGAATCACCTCCCAAGCGTTGCAAACGACCTTTAGAAACACCCTGTATACAACAATATAGACCTCTTACAATATGCAAAATAACACAGATACTATAGTTTCTTCTCTCAAGTATCCTTCAATTTCCTTAGGATTCCTTTTTCATTAGATGTTGATTGTCCACATGTCTGTACCATTGAGGAATACCTGTTAATACAAAACAAGCAACAGTATCTCAACTCACATTTTACAACACATATTCAAGAATATATATGATAATTATGAACATGAAATCACACTATTGTTAAAAAACTAACTCACTTCCTTGACACTCTATACAGTTTTATCTGATGGATATGACAACGTTTTTCAATAGATGGATTTTCAACTTTCTCTAACAATACAGAAACTGGGGTTAAAACATCTTAATTACATATAGACCCTTATACAACATACTTAATGACTTTGCAATACCATCCAGCAATGATGCTTTAGGATGAGTCCTTACAACTACTTTATCATTGATTTGATACGTCACTGTATTTTCTCTTGTAACTTCTTACACGTTTATGCCACTCACTTTTCATTTTTTCTAATGCACAAGACCGTTTTATTTGATTACCTTGGGTAAAATCTAACATTTCATTATCAGTCAATTGCCAATTTTGCAACAATGGATCAAAAAGTTTCCTTCCTAAGAAGAGTTCTGCAGGGGTACAATCTATTATTGAAACAATACTGTAAATAATACAAATATTTTGACCACGTCGATTGGTTGGTGGAACAAAAAGATCTTAAAGCTTCTTTCAGATTTCTAATCATTCTTTCACACAAGTTTGCTTTTGGATTCCATGGACTAATTGTAATATGTTTGCAACCAATACCATACAGAAATTCACTGGATAAGTCAGAAGTATAATAACTAGCGTTATCTGAACAAAATTGAGAAAAATATCCAAAGTTTGAACAATATCTTTGCAAATGTTGGATTATTGTTTTCGACGAAACTTGTCGTAATTCTTGATACCAAACATATCTACTAGCATTATCTACTACTACTAATACATACTTGAAACCATTTGAATTTGGCAAAGGTCCCAAAATATCACAACTCACTCTCTGTAAGGGATGCTTAATGATTTCTGATGACAAAACACCCATTGGAGTTTTATTTCTTTCCTTAGCTATGTGACACAATTTACAACTTGTTACTCAGTCATTTATAACATTGACCATATTTTCCCAAGTAAAATTTCTTTGAAGTTTCCTCAAAGTTTTGGACCAATTTGAATGTTCTCCACCTATAGCATTGGTGTGATAATATTGAATTAAAGGTTCAATTAAGTGTTTGGGAACTAGTACTTTCAATGGCTGTCCTTTATTTCTAGTTTTCTTGTAAACAATTCCATTACGCACACAATGATTAGGAACTTGTTCATTGACCTTGGTTTTGTTCTTTATGACATTTATCTCATCATCTTTATCTTGCTCAGACAAAATGGAATTTAACAATGTAGGAAAACCCCATAAATTTAAACAAACAGAATCAATTTCAGATTTATCTAAATCATCGGTATCGTACTGAGAATGATCATACATTCTTGAAAGAAAATCTGCGATTAAATTACTGGATGATGGAATATGATGTAAATCGAAACTAAATGAAGAAATAAATTCAACCCACATTGCAAATTTACTATATTTCTTCGCTCTCTTCAACATGTGAAATAAGGCCATATTATCTACTCTAATGGTAAATCTTTTACATTGCAAGAAATATTTGAACTTCTCTAATGCTTAAACTAGACTGGTTCCTATATTGTTTTATTACGTTCTGCCTCCTTTAATATCCTTGAAAAGAAATATACTGGCTTTAGTTTACCTAAATCATCTTCTTGCATTAGACAAGCACCATAGGCCTTCAATGAACTGTCACATTCAAGAACGAATTTTTTGAAAAATCAGTGAGAGCTAGGAATACATGCTCAAGAAATTTACCTTTTATTTCCTGGAAGGCATTTTCATGAAATTCAGTTCAACGAAATTTATTCTTCGGACTCCTACGTTCATTTAATGGTCCTATTATTTGAGCATATTCTGTAATGAATGAATTATAATTAAGTACGCCTGATATTCGAATTAATGATCTACGATTTTTAGGTCGCGGAAGACATTGAATCGCTTTAATTCTTTCAGAATCAATGTGCATTTGCTTGTCTTTTATTATGTAACCAAGAAATTTTATTTCTTTGAAAATTTACTTTTGGATTTGGAAATATTAACACCATATTTTTTGAGTTTGTCTAGTACAATACGTATGTGTTCAAGATGTTCATTTTCATTTGTTGAAACAATGACTATATCATAGCAAAAATATTCAACAATTTTACATCGTAAATCTCCTAACATTATTTGCATCATGCGCGCTAGACAAGCACTCCCAATTGAGATTCCAAAGGGTACGGATTTGAATCTATAACTTGCAGTTGACGTCGAGAATGAAGTACAATCTCTAGAAGCTTCACTTAATCGTACCTGATGATACGCCTTTCTAACATCTATAACAGAAAACACTGACCCTTTGTTAAGGTTACTTAATGACTCTTGCATTAAATTTGCTGGGGAACCATCAAAAATTACCTTTTCATTTAGTTTTTGGTAATTAACAACAAGCCTTTTACTATTATTCTTCCCTCGTACGACGAAACATGGAGCTGAATAAGCAGATTGCGATTTCTCAATAAGTTTTTCGCGTGACTGTACATAAGGTTGTTCGCACACTGGTATTTTGTCTTTCAAATGTATCGTGTATTCAAATTCATTAAATACACCAACTTTATCAGACAATTCTTCAGGATATGAATTTAATAACATACCTAGTTGTTCCGTGTATTCACGCGATGTTCCTGGACATTATTGCTGTTCTCGTTCGTGTGGACAGACAGACGGATTGTCTGGAATTGACGTATCTTCTGCCGCAATCATGTTGTAGCTACCAGCTGTTGCTCTGGAACGCCAAGGTTGCCTTCGGGTGTTACTTCCTTGCGAAACTCTGTTACTGCCACCAGACTAGCTTTGCGGAGTTCTCGATGGCCAATGCGACCTTGAACTTGAAACATCACAAGCATTAGTTCTTTTGAATTTACGTATTTCCTGAAATGAATGGCTCGTATTAATAACACGGTCCGAAATCCACTTCATTCGCACCTTTTCACGAGAATACGGAAATTAAATAGTATTGTCATGAAAATTTAATAGAAATTGTCTACCCTTAATGAACTGAACTCCTATGATAAAGTCAATAGGTAAGTCTTCACACACGAATGCACTAATGGGCCATGACATGTTACACAGTTTCAAACTCAAGTCAACTACTTTGTTCAATTTTAACCTACGTCCTGCACCCAATGTTATTGTCACTTCTTAAAATCTCTCTTTTGCATTACAGCCCTGTCGCAGTTCATTATACAAACGTTTGTTAATCAACTTGTAAGTACTTCCCGTATCTAAACATGCACTGACACGCTTATTATTGATTTCACTATCAGCAAATACTGCAATTACATCTTGATTATTGCCATCAGTCCTTTTCACTACTGGTAAAGCTGAATTCAAAGTTTGATTGTAATTACGCCAAACATTTTCTTTCCTTGGTTCATTAAATCTTGACGAAACTGGTGTCGTGCGAAATGACACTACTGGGAAACTGAACATTTTGTACTTTCTTCTGTTTTTCTTGTCCAAAAAAATCACGTTTCACATACTGATGCCATTGCATCTTTTCTAATGTTAACTTAAGTTTACTCAACGAATCTGGAATTTCAGTAAACAAGAATTTTTTACTAATGTTAGGAACCAATCTGTCTACTAATAATGTAACAAATTCCGGTTCACTCCAGTTGACGCGCAACAGTTGGGCAGCACATTTCCTGTCCTTCAAAAATTGAAGTGCATCCTCATCTTCCATTTGTTTACAAAGTATGAATTCTTGGAGCAATTCATTCCTACCTAATGATGTTACATATCTATCTAACATGTATTCAACCATGTTACCATACGTTTTTCCTTCATTAATTAATTGTAACCAACTATCTATCAATTGATGATTTCGGCATTACTGCAATCAGAATATTACGCAGTGGAAATAGATTCAAGTCAATAATTTGTTGTAATTTAAATTCAAAAATTGATCTGGCGTTTAGATTATGCATTTGTGGAAGATGTATTATCATACTATTCATTGTGTCATGAGCTATTTTATTTGACACCTTTTGCAATGCATTTCCTTCAAATACACATGGCATATTTCCTAATGCATTACTTTCACGATTAACATTCAAAGACGTACTACTCACATTATCCTGCCCAAGATCAATTAAATCAGTTACAGTTTTTACTTGAGTTTCTTTATTGTAACATTCTACTTGTTCTATTCTACCACTATCTAAATAAGTGAAATCTAACGGATTTTCCCCTACTGCAAATGGTCTTTGAAATGTGGACGACATTTGAGGTCGAATACCGGGTTGCCAATAAGGGGCCCCTATCTGACTTAGTGTAAGAAATGGATTACTTATCTGAAATTTTGACATTATCCCTATTCCAGTGCTACCAATTATAAGAATGAATATTACTTGACATAGTTCTATCGAACCATGCTCTGTTATTTTATAGCCCTTCCTTTCTTGCTCTGGTTCGGATTTAAGATTATTTGTTTTTAGTTGGGATTAAAAATACCCTTCCGTTTAACCGATGAAAGATAGCTATGAACCTGCATACTGGACCGCCATAGGTACGTGGTACACATTAAATCAAGTATTTTAATTAATTACTACAATATAATTTTCACTTGATAGGTTTGGATGACAGTTTATTTAACAAAAATTAATATGGTATTCGAACAATAATATATTATATTTATATAAACTGTCGTTAATAATTATGACCTCAACAATAACATTAATATGTATATATAACAAGATAATTTTCAATAGTTATCCTTAACTAATAATTGATTTTCTCATCTTTTGTTGACTATTTAATTGGTATCATTATTCATCCATGTTGTACCTGATTGCCTAAAAGAATATTTCTATGTTAAATCACCAAGTCCTCGGACGGCATCCCAGGCAGCCAAAAGCAACAGGGATCATCCCCACCTTCAAGTCCAACTCGGAGTTCATGGAGCCAATCACTACATGCCCTCGTCTACGATATACTTTCACGTGTGCCGCAACCGCAGAGACAACATCGAATTGGAGGTGACCAACGAGAAAGGGCGAGGTGGTGGATTTCGCCGGAGCCACGGCGACAGCCATGGTGGAGATCAATGTGTAAAAAATAACCATGATTTAACAAATCGAAAGTTACGAGTTGCAGTCCTTCCCTCCCAACCGTCGCACGTTCGCCAACCTCAACGAACCGAGCCGCGAGATCGAGGTGGACGTCGACGATGGCTTCGTGCATCCGCACAGAGCTGGACCTGTACATCAAGTTCGAAGCGGTCAAGAGAGACAGCGGGGAGGCGTTCCCTCCCAACGCAAATCTCAACCTTGTGGACAACTGTTCTTGCAAGTAGAAGTTAGGAAGCATGGCACGGTCATCGACCGCATCGACCATCCAGGCATCACGTCCACAGCGATAGGCACGCTAAAACTTTCCAAGATGGACGCCGCTTACTACCAGGCGGGCGGTTTCGAAGCGGGAGGTAAAACCTATACGAAGGGTCACACGGTGCTGTTCCCCATACGTCTGCTGCCCGGTTTCTTCTCCGACTACAAGGATATGTGGAAGGGAGGTTTGAGGATCACTTATCGCAGGGCCGCCAAAGACAACGACGCTCTGATGCGTTACAGTACCTTGAACGCGGACGGTAGAGCACTTTCCAACACCCTACACGAACCCGGAATGTGCGTCATCCGAACCATGGAGCTGAGGACGTCCGTTGTGGGGTACGAGGCCAACTACGGTCTCGAGTACAAAGCGGACATTTTCAAAAATCCTCAACTGCCTATTCAGTTTTACACTTACCAGTGCATCCAGAAACTTGCTTCGGGCAGCCATTACGAATTTGATGTAACCACACAGTTTAACAGCAAACAGTACGACATGCCAGATCTTGTGGTTGTACTGTTTCAGACCGAACGTGATAACAACCAGGAAAATATTCCAGCAAATTCCACAACGGCAAAATCAAGAACGAGTACCTCAAGAACGATCGCAACGAAGTTTTCCCGCTCGAGAACTACAACTTCGACATCGGCCAAGACGACTACCTCAAACTGTACGAAGCGTACACCGCGTACAAGAGGGTGACCACCGGCAACGTGGTATTACGCCCCAAGCGAATTCAAGGCTCGCAGACCCATGTTCGTCACCAACACGTCGAAGAGGAAGCAAGTGGTGGTCAACGATCGCACAAACATCAAGATTGTGTGCGAGTTTCACGACGCCCTGCCGCCGACACCCTGTGCAGCGTCATCCTCATCGCGAAGAAGACCTTTGTTTACGATGTGAAGAACGAACGGGTGACAGAACAGTTTTAGGTGCACTGTAACAACATTGTGTGTTGCAAGGGTGCTCGCAAAAAAATGTGTGTGCGTGTATGTGTGTACACTCTACGGACAATGAGAGGGGAACCCTCGAAATATAACCCGAACCTCCACCTGTTTGCATTCGAGGGCGAACGCTCTGTCCCAGTGCGTCTGTAAAATAAATTGGAACGTCATATTTTTCGAATTAAGATTCCCCCGTCATAGTTTTGCAAAATATGAAAAGTAAAAGTATGTGGGTGTGTTGTGTAGTTGCGTAGAGGTGCGCTCTAGGACCCGATAGTGAAAACCTTACTGGTTTTCAGGAGATAGTGGACCCACGGAGAGTGTGAATGAGAGTGTGAATCCCACACTCGAGGTTGCACCTCTTGTCGTCGCGCATCCAGGGCAACCTTCCTCACCACGTTGGTGGTCACAGCATGATCGACGCCCTGGATGAGCTGCTCCGCTCGTAGAAGAGATGGCTAAATTTCGAGGCATTCGAGGTAGTCCTCGAATGTGAGGCACACTTCAACCGTTTGCTTGCCCACATCCTTGGCCTCTTTGGTGACATTGGCCTCGTCCCAGCTAGCATAGGCTTTTGCCCGAAGCCATTCAAACTCGAGAATTATAGTCTCCTTCTTCTCATTCTTGAGTTTGCCGGGCACCATTTTGTTGCGAGCTGAGATTCCGTATCTGTTATCCACTGGGTAGTTTGATGTATCGAAATGGTCAAGCAGGGGTCAGGTTTTTATATCCTCATATACGTTGCCAGTACGAATATGGTAGACGAAGCGCCGAGTGCAGGCTGTGCGAAATTTGTAGCTCCGCTCTTTATCTATTTTGCGCTTGTACTAGTACGAATATGCGTATTGAAAAAGAGTTTTCTGCCTTATGAAATTGCAGTTAAAGATGAGAACGTATGTGCAGATCAGTTCTATGACAGTTATTTGAAAACTCTGAGTGCTTTCCCAACGCTTTGTGCTGTTCGAGGGACGAGCGCATGCAAGGACGCTTCGAGGAAAGCCTCGCCCGGGATCCCCGCCAGGAAGTGCATGCTCCAACACCTCTTCCTCCTGCTATTGCTCCATGGAGATGTCGAACTTCAAGCTGAACCAGGGACGTGTACAGGGATAACAACACCAAGTGATAGTGCATTTCACCTTTACTATCAAAACGTGCAGTGCCTAAAAAATAAGTTTTTGGACTGTGAACTAATGACGGCTGAGTTCTCCGAATACGACTGTGTGTGCTTTAGTGAGTCATGGCTCAATTATGATATCTCGTGTGCTGAAATTCCGCTATATGAACACTTCAACGTTTATTGCAAAGATCGTAAAATGCGTTGAGGTGGTGGTGTTATGGTGTGTGAGGACAAGAAGTGGCCCAGCAAGATACGACTGGATCTACAACGAGACTGCAAATTACTCTGGGTAGAAGTAAGTACAAACCACCGTAGAAAAATACTTATAGGTTGTTTCTATCGGCCTCATAGGCGGAGTCCAAAATAACTCTTAGAGTGTTGCTATGAATCTACTCTGGCAGCTCTTTCCAGCCACGAAGTAATTTTGTGTGGGGATTTTAATATGCATATAAAGTGGAATAATCCTGTAAATGGCATACCAACCACTGGAGACGAAGACTGGTTCATAGACAATTTTATTCATGGACTAGGTCTTCTTCAACACAATATGCACAACACCAGGAAGGACAAAAACCTTGATTACATTCTCTCCTCTTTTGAAAACTGTGAGGTCACACCCTCGTTGAATCTCGTTCAGTCAGACCACGAGTCGCTTTGTGCTATTTTCGAAATTCCAGTGAAAACGCGAAGCTCCCCTTATGCTCCCCCCAGGCATAAGATTCCGTTGTGGAAGAAAACGCCATGGGACACCGTCTGTCGAGTCATTGACCTTTTAAAGTGGAACCTGCTTTCCGAAGGGCCCGTGACCGAGGCCTGTTGAACTGTTTTCCGACGTGTTCATGCCCTAATTCAGGACTATGTGCCACATAAAACCATGAAAAGTAAAAATTTCCCCCCCTTGGTTTGATAAAGAGTTGCAGAATCTGTTACACAACAAAAAGAGAGCATGGCAACTGTGGAAAAGTTTCCCCAATCCACACACACAAACAACACTTTCAAAGCACTTCGAAAGCATAGTAAAGACCTTATGAAACAGAAATACACCGAATATGTCAACACAGTCACAAACGAACTCCTCACTAATTCAAAGAGTCCTGGACATTAATAAATTCACGGAGACAAGCCAAACACATCCCTTTAAAAGTAACACACAATGACATTTCAGCTGTTGGTAATGATAGAGCTGAAGTATTCAATCTAATATTTCAAAATAATTTTGTTTCAAATTATGTTTTAGATCACCCGCCTATCAAATCTATCTGCTCTCAATCTCTTTCTACCGTCTTTACAGAACCAGAAACAGGTGAAGTCTTGCACTTCCTTACATCCTTTTATTCTCACCAAGCATCTAGACCAGACAATGTTCCTACTATTTTCCTTCAAAAAAATGTTATACAATAGGTGCTTCTCTGAAGGCTGCTTTCCCACTCAATGGAAGAAAGCAAATATCATTCTTATTTTTAAAACTGGAAATGCTACGATACTACATGTTACAGACCCATTTCTCTCTTTCCACACTTGCTATTGGCTGTGAAAAAAATCTTAAAAAAATGCTTCTTAAATTCACCACATCCCCTTTCATTAACCCAGCACAACATGGCTTTCTTCCAAATTCTTCATTCCTTACCAACCTGTCTTCTATGCAATCCTATGCCATAAACGCAATTACTAATCGTAATCAGTTAGATTCAGTGGATCGCCATTATTTACTGCATAAATTATCTGACAGATTTAACATCACTGAAAACACGTTAAAATTAGTGAAATACTATCTAAGAAATAGAGAACAACGCGTTATACTTACTGGAACTCATTCTAACTGGCTTCCTGTTTTATCTGGTGTGTCGTAAGGAAGCGTTCTTGGCCCTCAGATATTTGTATTATATCTGGATGATCTCACAGACCTCTTTAATTCCCCCATCTCAAGCACAATTCTAATTCTTGCCGATGATTGCAAGTTTATGAGAGAAATAAAACAGCCATCAGACATGCAAATTCTCCAAAATGATATTAACAGATTCTCTGAATGGTGTAAGTGATGGAAACTGTCCACAAACTCTTCTAAATGCTCTTACATAACAATTTCATTGAAGCAAAACATTCTTGAAATTAATTATACACTCACCGACCTCCCTCTAGCAAAAGAAGCACAACACCGAGATCTAGGTATCCTCATAGATTCAAAACTAAATTTCGATAATCACATATCGACCATCACAAAAAAGGCAATGTGTATGCTAGGCCTACTTTACAGATTCACCGAAATCAATAACCCGAAAGCACTTTCCATTTACTTCAAGACATTTGTGTCCCCCATTCTAGAATATTGTTCACCAATCTGGAACATGGCTGCCCATTCTCACACCTCCAAGGTCGACAGTGTTCTCAGCTTTTTCCTCTCCATCGTTCAGTATAGATTGCCTGCCCTGAGACACCTGCCTAAGAGAGATCTGCTTGTAAATCTTCACGTTAATACTACAGAAACTCGTAGATACATTGCAGATATGAAATTGATATATAAGATCATAAATGGAAATTTAAGATTCAGCATCCCACTCCACGAACTCTCACTAAGAGTGCCCAGACATAAAACATGGAACAAGGAAACTTTTCACACTACGACTCCCAGGCTCTCACTCATACAACGATCACTATTGCATAGGCTACCGAATCACTTCAATATCATCTCAAACCAAATAGATATATTCACTTCATATTCATTTATATCAGCAACATAGAACAAATTGTACATAAGTAATGGTTTTGTGAAACTGGTACTGTTTTGGCTTGTTTATTTTTGTTTATTTTATGTTATCCTTTCTTTTGTGTTTTTTATCTTAGTCTATTGTTTTACTGTTGTTTCTTTCTGGTTTAAAATGGCTGGAAATTTCAATAAACAAATAAATAAAAATAAATAAATAATGTGATGCGATTGTTGTAGAAGTTTCAACATGCGAAGTTTCGACAAGTCAAGGACCGTGGCGCCAACGTAAATGGGCTTGTTCATGGTGACCTCGGTCTTGCTTATTCGAACCAGTGATAGCTGCTCGTTATATACGGGTTGCGATTTAAAAATCGGTTTCGCGACAATGTTTCTACACCTTGCTTTTTTTGCCACCAGCCTCACATCTACTCGGTTTCGAACGTTCTCCATGGTTTTACCGTACACCGCGTTATTCATAAGTTTGTAAAAATCGCGATCCAGTTCGGAGCTAGCGGCGGTGTGGTACTGTTTGTTGGTATTGATGTAGGGACGCAACCATGGAGAGTGTACGAACGCGAGAACGCGATGAACTGTGGCAACCACAACGGGAAAGAAAGCGAATAAGAGTGTAGTGGTGGCAGGTCTCGTTCTCGATTAGCAGGAGGTCGATCTCCTGTGCACCGTCGTCGTACACATCGCTCCTCCGGACGGGGTGAACCTTGTTTTACTTGCCCAATCCATAAACGTTAATGGACAACTGCAAGCCCAACAAATTCTGCGCGCGAGCCTCGAATTTGCGAATGTCCGAGAGCTTCACGGGGTAGGAGATCCCAGCCATCGCGTCCTCCAGCTCCGTCTGGTATCGCAAGTAATAAGCAACACCTTGGGTTGGTCTATTCGCTCGACCGGGTGCAACGCCGCCAGCACCGCCCAGAGAAAACACTTGTTGTCTGCATTTTGGATATTGAGCACCGCCCCCCTTGGCCGGAACATCGGGTGGCAGGAGGACGTAGCTGCGTCCGGACCAGGGAAGAAACGTAGTGAGCTCGACATGGAGTTCGTGGGGCGTGCCGCACAGCGAGCCTCCCGAACAGTTAGCCTGGTGTTTTTCTTCCTTCCCTACAATCTCGTTGACAAACGTGTCGTAGGTCCCCTCGAGGATGTTCCTATCCGCCAAATATTTATCGATATTCTTAGTGGCATGGTAAAAAAGATAAGTTTCGCACGACGGATTTTTATATTCGCAACTTAGCGTGATGTTAAACTTGATTGGGTCCTCGACCAGCTCCTGCTGCAGGAAGGAAACTACTCTTGCCCGAGCATCCATCAAGAAACTACGCACGTTTGCAGGCAGCGTCCGATGTTGGAACGAAGTCCTTCAAAATACCCCTGAAAGCAGTCCGTGTTGGTTTCTCCGTCGGCTTAGGATGTTTGGCAGAAGATGGCGCGTCGAAGGGGGTGCCGTGTCCTTCCTCTTGGTCGAGGTGGACGGTTACAGCATCGGTGCGCCAGTTGCCTTGCACGTGAGCCCGTGCTTGCTGAGGTACGCGATCGTCAAGTGTTTACCACACCCAGGACATGGTTCGGTCTCGGACGAACGCTTGCCTGGCACGCAGGTACGACAGTGCCACGAGTAATGAGCGCTCGAAACGCCTGTCTCACATGTATGACAAATTTTCATGGTTCGCTCATCGCTCATCCTCCAGGAAGGTACGCACGTTGCAGAGAGGGTCCGACGTTAGAACGTAGTCCTCCAACAAATGGTTTAAAGCCGACCGCGTCGGTTTCTTCGTCGTCTTAAGACATTTGGCGAATGGTGGCGCGTCCAGGGGAGTTGCTTGGTCGAGGTGGACGGTTGCGGCATCGGCGCGACAACCTTGCAAGTTGTTTGGTGCTATTTCAGGTTGCCAACTGTGATGTTTTTTCTACATCCAGCACATGCTTTGGTGGCCGACAAGCGTTTACCTGGTACACAGGTACGACAGTGTCTTTTAATTTTTCACCCAGAAGCTCGATGTACAGGCAATCGTCGGCAGACACATCTTACGTGGTGTCCATCCTATCATGCCCGATTTGGTAAATATTCTTGCCAGCGAAAACTTTGAACTCCCTTTTGCTTTCGGGATTCATGTGTGCCGGAGTTGTTGTCGAGAACGTAGAAAGTTTTGCCAAAGTTTTCGTCGTATTCGTTCAGGATGCTGTTCAGGTGAATGATCAACAGGCCGTTGAGTTTAGATAATATGGGAGGTAACAGGTTTCCCGAGCTCGGCGACGGAGATGCAGTCTAGATGGGCGCTTCAATAGCTTGCTTTCTGAACCTAAACAAATTCCTAGGCATGGTTATTTATTTATTTTGTTAGTATCGAACCCATGGCAATCGCGACTGCAAATGCAGCCTGTTTCGGCCAATCGAGGGCTCAAAGCAATTATCATCCACAAAATGGCGACAGCGCCAAACAAGCCGACTTGCCCCTTCCAATCAGGGGGCTACTGGGGAGGTCCTTTCAGTTCTCATCTTTAACCTCCTTCCAGGTGCCTCATCTTTGGGACGAGTCCCTTTCAGCTTTAAGGCGGGGGTCAAAATAAGATGTAAATAAGCCTGTTTGGGTCATTTTTAGCTCGATTATGGCATTTTTTTTTAGAAATTTAGGTTAATTTAAACCCTTCTCGAGAGTGCCGGAAACAGCCACGCCCAATTTGACCTGACATAACCGCAATTTTCTATCTACTATGTCGATAGGAGTTAGACAAAATCTGGTTACAGATTTATAATGTACACTAAAATATGAGTAAAAGTCTTAATACAACCAATATTCGGAATTCCAAAATGGCGACCAGATGTAGGTCTATCTCTTAAACGGTAGGAGTTAAGACAAAATCTAATTGTGGATGTGTAATGTATACTTGGATGTGAGTAAAAGTATGAATACAACCAATGTTCGGAATTCCAAAATGGCAATAGGATGTAGGTCTATCTCTTAAACGGTAGGAGGTAGACAAAATCTGCTTGCAGATTTGCAATGTACACGTGGATGTGAGTAAAAGTATGAATACAACAAATGTTCGGAATTCCAAACCGGCGACAGGACGTGGGTATATATCCTAAACTGTAGGAGTTAGACAAGATCTGGTTAAAAATTTGTAATGTACACTTGGATGTGAGTAAAAGTATGAATACAACCAATGTTCGGAATTCCAAAATGGCGACAGAATGTAAGTCTATCTCTTAAACGGTAGGAGTTAGACAAAATCTGGTTGAAAATTTATGATGTACACTTGGATGTGAGTAAAGTTTTGAATACAACCAATATTCGGAATTCTAAAATGGCGAGAGGATGTAGGTATATGTCTTAAACGGTAGGAGTTAGACAAAATCTGGTTGCAATTTTGTAATGTACACTTGGATGTGTGATGTGTAAAGGTAACAGGTTCTCCGAGCTCGCTGGTGGCGATGCAGTCTGGAAGGGTGTCTCCATAGCTTGTTTTCTGAACCCAAACAAATTCATAAGCATGGTTATTTTATATATGTTTGTGTGAAGCATGGGTGTGTCTAAGTGTTGCCTTAACTCGTACAAGTGTTGCCAGCAATTTACATGAAGTAAGTTGGCATACTCTGAGAGGCTGTGTGTGTATGTGTGAGGTTAGTTTAGATCACAATAGATCACACATAATCGAATAAGTGTTGACATCTCAGTAAAGTCGTTACGCGCTAGCAACCGGCGTGGAACCACCCACTCTGGTAGCGACGCGCTATTGCCGGATTGACCTCCTTCAGCATTTTCGCGAGCCCATAGAAACACGTGTAGGATTAAACATCTGGTTAAACAGTCAACAACGGGACACTTCCATTGTTCTCATTTGAAGGAACAACATTAATATGCGGAGAGCTTTTGGCTGAGTGAAGTGAGTTTTTCTTAATATTCAGTCCGACTTCTGTATTGAATACTTTTGTGCGTGAGCGGGCGTTCGTGTGTGTGTTTGTAAGAGTTGTTTGGAGAAATTGTACTGCAATGTCGGAAAGAAGAAATAAAATAATTGGTATACAGGATCCCACTTCCAACTGTAGGTCCATCCCAGATTAGCCGTAGTGTGCATAAAGTGGACTTTAGAACACCAATTCAATCAATCAATCAATTCACACACAATTGATTTGTTCTTGATAAATTCTTCTCCGTAATACAGTAACTCACTTCTCTAAAATTCTGTTTCAGAGGTAAATTTTTGTAGGTTCCGCAAAATATAATTTAAAAACGTGTTAACGAAACCAAGTTGTACGTAATTTGTTTATGCGTAATTTCCAAGAAATACATACGTTCTGAAGCTTCAACAATGTCACAGAAGAATAAATTCCATGTCGTTTCATATCAAAGGGTGAGTTTCATATACAAAAACAATATGCTGGCATAGCTGCGGTCGGTATCGAGTTGCGAAAAAGACGAACGTCGTTGTGTGACAAAGGCAAAGAGAGGCGGCATGAAATCAAAGGAGAACGATTTGCCACTGTGTTGTTCATAACACAAGACGCATTTTCTTTTGTAGGTAATGGTGATACGATACAACACAATTAAAAAGATGCCGGTAGCTCATGCTTGCAATGTACCATAATAAAAACACAACAAAGGTTATTTCAGTGAAGGTTTTCGGTTGCTGTGTCGAGCAGGAAGAGAAAATGTTTCATGCTTGCCAGAAAGTAAAATTCACACGGGAATTAAGTTAACCTACAAGAAACTTCAGATTCAAACTTCTAGATTCGTTAATTTATCACTTAACGACGGAAATAACATATATTAGCTTACTGATACGTACGTGCTTAGTTTCGCGTGACGTTTTATTTTTGCCAGAGCTTGCCAACAGCTGATTAACCTGTCTGCCTGTTTGTGCGAACGTGGCAACGCAGAAAACCTTCAGCCACATGGCAGCCAACGAGGAGACAGAATTTGGTCACGTTCTGCCGTTCTGCGTTCTGATTGCACACCGCTTGTTATCGCGGCCCGACTGTAGTTGTAGGTTACTTTAACTTGTGAAAAATCATATGGAGAATTTTCATGGTGTGAGTTGGCAACACTGACTGCAGTGACGTCAATTCCGGCCACTCCCAATTCCGGTCACATGATCTGGCTCGACCAATCAGAGCCGGGCCCCATTTACTTTTGCAGAACCTGCCCCCCCCTACTCCCCTTGACGTTGTTTCTTGGTGTATGCTTATCTAACACGTGCGTATGATTGTGTGTGAGTGTGTGTATGGAGGATATGCGCGCTCATCCGGCGTGTAAGATGCAAAGACATGAAGAAATCTGATTTTAAGATGGCGTCGAAGGTGCTGTAATCTAAACGCCTAGCGGCTAAGGTTTTGCTGTGTAAACAAGGAGTGTTGAGGATTCTAATCCTGGTAGAGTCAGTATTGAATTGTCTCGTTCAGCCTCTGTGTACATAAACTCAACAAGTTGGCGGTTTTCTAAAATCGAGTTGGGTTAGTGGTTAATGTTGTCACCTGGTAGTGATGAAGTCCCGTGTTCGATTCAGTACGCAGTCAAATGCAGTCAATTGTTATTGGCCCCGTTATTGGTATCCATTAGCCCATCTGTGCATCAATAGTATTTCTATAAAAACAATATGGCGACCGCGTTTTACATTTGTGGGTCTTTAAACAATCACTCTCCTTGCACACAGAGGCTGATTGGGACTGGTGATACACTTTACCAAAATCGATTCTATATAGATACATATTGGAATTGACATCGGACCGAACTGTAGGTCCAGTCCCTATTAGCCTATCTGTATATTGTGTTTTTTTAAACAAATACTCTCTTTGAGCACAGACGTTCATTGGGACTGTTGGGACTGTGATACACTTTATCAAGATCGATTCTATATAGATATATAATGGAATTGACATCGGACCGAACTGTAGGTCCAGTCCCTATTAGCCCATCTGTGTATATTGTGGCTTCTTTAAACAATTACTCTCTTTGAGCACAGAAGCTGATTGGGACTGGTGATACACTTTATCAAAATCGATTCTATATAGATACATATTGGAATTGACATCGGATCGAACTGTAGGCCCCGTCACGATTAGCCTATCTGTACATATTGTGGCTTTTTTAAACAATTACTCTCTTTGAGCACAGACGCTGATTGGAACTGTGATACACTTTATCAAGATCGATTCTATATAGATACATAATGAAATTGACATCGGTTCGAACTGTAGGTCCAGTCCCGATTAGCCTATCTGTGTATATTGTGGATTTTTAAAATTATTACTCTCCTTGCGCACAGACGCTGATTGGGCCTCGTGATACATTTTATCAAAGCGATTCCATATAGATCATAGTGGAATTGGTCCCATTTCAAACTGAACTGTAGGCACAGTCCCAATTAGCCTATCTGTACATATTGTGGCTTTTTTAAGCAATTACTCTCTTTGCGCACAGAGGCTGATTTTGACTGGTGATACACTTGATCAAAATCGATTTTATATAGATACATAGCGGAATTGGTCCCCCATCAAATTGTATGTCCAGTCCCGATTAGCCTATCTGTGTATGTTCTGGCTTTTTTTAAACAATTTCTCTCTTTGAGCACAGATTTTAATTTGGACCGGTGATACACTTTATCAAATGCGATTTTAGCGGACGGTGTTTTTCGTCCCGCGATATATTGTAGATAATACAACCTTAGTGACAATGAAGTTCGACCAGTCACAAATATAGGAGTGCGTTGTGAAAGAAGGAGAACACATGCATATGCTGAACATATTTTATTCAGCAGGCTACATGGAACAAAGGAAAACATAAATTTCCGCTGCAACGCAGCAATGTATGGTGTCCACACAAAATAAAACATTTTCGTCCATCTACACGTGACATTGAAGTTCGACCACTGTTAGAGGGCATCCTGTTTACCATGGTGTGACGCCGCCCCGTCGGCGAATAACTGTGGCAATGCGTCGGGGCATGCTGCGGACGAGTCGTTCAAGGTATTCCACATCGATGCGGTGCCATTCCTCCTGCAGGCAAGCGATAAGAGCAGCCACTGTCGTGGGTCCCCTCTGTTGCACACGTCGCTTAAGAACACGCCCCACACTCTCAATGGGCGAGAGGTCGGGACTCGATGGTGGCCATGGCAGAGTTCGCACGTGATGGCGAGTCAATCATTCTCTTGTCAGCCGCGCTGTATGAGGCCTGGCATTGTCGTGTTGAAAGATGAGACGCCGCCTGTGGAACAGGTGCCTTCGCACTGTGGGAAGATGCCTCTCCAGTATGCGTGTATAGGCGTGTGCATTCACAATGCCCTCACAGACGTGTAGTGGGCCAACCCCAGATGCCGTCATGCATCCCCGTACCATCACTGACGCAGGTTTCTGTACCCGACGTGCATAACATTTTGCTTCATTCTGTTCCTCCTTCCGACAAATGACTGTTTTCCGTATTTTCCCGTACACAACATTGAAAATGGATTCGTCCGTCCACAAAACCCTGTTCCACTGCCGAAATGTCCATCCCCGGTACATTCGTGCCCACCGTAGTCGATTGCCTTTGTTTAACATCGAAAGGAAGGGTTTACGTTTCGCCTTGTACACTCGGTAACCGCATCGCTGTAGGTAACGGCGAATGGTTCTGGTTGACACTTCAATGTGAAAGCGTTCCCGAGTCCACGGTCATAATTCGGCCACAGAAACATGATTGTTGGTCGGGATATAGCGCCTAAATATCCGTAGGTCACGCAAGCTCAGCAGGCGTTTTCGACCGGGGGCCTTACCTGGCACCTGTAGTACCCGTATTTTGGTGGTGTTTGATGATGCAGTGGACGGTTGACTTGGGTAAGTTCACTTGGCGCCCTATTTCCCGTTCACTGAGTCCATCCCGTTGCAACTCCACCACTCTTCTCCTCACGGTGTTGTCAATAGGTTTGCCCCTGGCCATGGTGATGATGCACTGCGGTTCCTCGGTGCACAGCACGCGCTTATATATGGCGGACTCCCTTATCGTGTCCGTGACGTCATGCTTCCGTCGAATGCGCCACTATCTGGAATTTTTCCGTATGGGTCTGGTGCCTGGTCGAAGTTCAATGTCACGCGTATAGTTCCCCGTTTTAGTTCTTTACGTGACCTTGGTTGCAACATGCTGGGATCACGATTCTTGCCTGCTCACACGCCTCCTCTTACACACATGCGTCACTTCTGCGGGTCACCCATTCCACCGCCTATGCCTCTGTTTTTTAATCACTTATTCCTTTCTGGTCGAACTTCATTGTCACCAAGGTTGTAGTTTAAATATAAAATGGTTAAAGCTGATGTTTTAATGAAATAGTTCCGGGTTTGATTCCAAATGTTGGCAAAATTGGATATTCAATTCTATTTGTTTTTAAAGTCCCGATTTGTGCACAAATTGGAAAGGATTTAAATTGGAAATAGGTTATAAAAGTTAATGCTGTAATTCGATTCCCCATGTTTATCAGCATGTTATTTAGCAAGTTTTATTTTTTCACTTTTGTTCACTCACTCACACAAGGAATTGTGCCATAGCCACTGTCTGCTGCAAGCATAGAATTAAAATGTTTCACTATTTTTTCCACAAGCATGTTCTCGCAAAATACAAACATTTCTTTGGTAAGTTTTTTCCCGTCGATATTTTATGTAGACAAAAGTTCAGGTTTTGTACATCCATTAAGGTACTGCCACGTTTCCGACACGAGCAGAGAATGCAAGTGTTTGTTTATTTGGGCAATGTTTTGGACTTCTACGAGATGCGCGAGAATGCTTTGTGCATTGACGTGGATGACGTTGAGGCAGCCCAAGGGGAGGTTCAGCTGCGGCCCAGGAGGTGGGTCGCCCATTTGTGACACCGAGGTTGGGGAGCGAAGGTCGTTGTCGCTAGCGGGGGAAATGCAGATATTTCGCAATTGACTGAACACTCCTTAAAAATAAATGAATTAATATTTGTTATCCATTTGTTACATCTGATGTAACTTTCCAACATGTAGATCCATTATTATTTTGATTTGTAAAAGTATTCTCGTAGATAACATATTTCCTTAAAATGACGTTTATGATATTCTGCTGACTTTTCTCTGACCATTGCACTTTGTAGGGCTCAGCCCTCTCCACCTCTTTGTCCAGCACATGTTTGGCTGGCTACGCGTGCATGTGTCTCAAAAACACCCCCAATTCATTTCTTCAAATCTACATGTGCACGATAAGACGTGCAGTATCTCGCAGTTCTTCGTTATGGAATCCTCTACTTCGATGCCACTGAGAAAGGGATTTCAGCCGTACATTAATTTCAAAGGGGTTCTTTAGAAAGAGAGCGATCAACAAGTGCCTGAGGAGCAGAAACCAGTAACCAGTCTTACACGCCCGGCGATATTATTCGATCACATATACTACTTGAATGCTTCGAAAACAAAGGTTATCTCATTCGAACTGACCTTTCATTTGGATTTCCAACCTGTGGTCAGGCTACACAAAAGCTGAGTGGCTGGTGTTGAACTGAACTTGAGGGAGTGGCACGCTCTTCAGGAATTGTTTCCAGTAATCGACAATTACATCGCTATTCCAGGTGACCAGCGTCGTGTTTCCTATCCAGTAAGTGTGAGCAACATGAATTGATGATAACCACACTGTACAACCGCCGTCAGATCATAATAAGCAAAAAACAACTTAAAGCTCTATGGAGATAGAGTTCATCGCAGAAAGTTCGTGGTGGAACTTTATGAACATATTCACATGCATCGAGCATGCGTTGGTTATGTGTAAAACAATGTCGCCGTATCTGAAATCATATTTTGGAAAGTGTTTCAGATGCATATATACCCTGTCTATGCATGTAATAAGGAGAAGTTTGTGCTTTCCCACCTACATGAATCTACAAAACCTGAGCCTTTGTCTACACAAAATATCCACGGAAAAATACTTTCCAAAGAAATGTTTGTATTTTGCGAGAACATGCTTGTGAAAAAAATAGTGAAACGTTTTAATTCAGTGCTTGCAGCAGACAGTGGCTATAGAAGTGACACAATTCCTTGTGTGAGTGAGTGAACAAACGTGAAAAAATAAAACTTGCTAAATAACATGTCACCATTAAGCCTTCTTTCCATGATATACAAATTGAATATGCTGACCAAGGCAGTAATTTAATTTTATTATATTGTTGAGTTAGTGTTTTAAGTCCAGTTTATGCACAGTAAGGCTAATCGGGAATGGACCTACAGTTTAAAGTGGGATCCGAACCACTTGTGCCTCCACCGGGTATCGAACCCGGGACCCCTTGATTACAAGGCGATAATTTTATTATAAAACATAAACTAAACGTAACGTTTCAACCTTATGCAAGGTCTTCTTCAGACTCTGCACTAAGTAGAAATGTAACAAGATACAAAAACAGGGCATTATATATACACACAAACATTACTCCCCTCCAGACTATTAGAAAGTTATTCTGGAACAATCTAGCAAGTGGCTTTCCCTTGTCAACTGTACTTTCACCTAAGAGGCTAAAAATATTAACTTCCATATAGAATGTGGTTGGACTTTTTATCTCAAGCTCTTTTTCCTTCATTCTTCTTCCTTCTTCTCTGGTCTTTCTCTCTTGTCTTTTCCACTCTTTCTAACACCTTCTTCCATTCTTTCTTTAACTTCAGTCCACCATTCCTGTTCATTGCGTCTTCTTCACCTTTCTTCTCTATTTCCTTGGACTCCTTCCATTTTCTCACTAGTATTATCTTCTCCCTTCCTATCTGCTTAGCCTCATCCCACTCTATGTCATGTCCTGTTTCTCTCGTGTGTTTAAATATCGCATTTCTCTCTTTCTCTTAAGTCGTACATCATCCCTACGTTGTTTCAACCTGTCTTTCAGCCTCTTTTTCGTTTCTCCTATGTACACACTCTGACATTCTTTACATTTCACTTCGTAGATAATCCCTTCCTCCTCCTCTTCTCTGTTTTCCTTTTTCTTGTTTGCATTCTTCGCTATTCTTAAGATGCTTCTCCCTCCCTTCCTGAAAGTTTTAATCGTCCTGTTTTTGTATCTTGTTACATTTGTACTTGGTGCAGAGTCTGAAGAAGACCTTGCTATAAGGTTGAAACGTTACGTTTAGTTTATGTTTGTAAGGATCCGCCCTGGATCGTACTTGGTTCGATGGGTCTATTGAGCCTCGGCTTCACACTCAGTATCGCTTCGGGGCTTGGGTCTCCTCGGCTCAAGGTTCGGGTTATTCCGGCTTCTTCAATCCTCGATGTAAGGTCCCTCGTAATTCTAGGTCAAAGGTTCTCAATGTACTTATAGATCTTGACCAAGATTCTATAAGTAATCGACAATCCTTTTTCCCACTAGGTTCTGTCGATATTCAGTTAAGTACCCAACTTCCTTTTCTCTTTTCAGCCTCTGACCAGAGAACTGAAAATTAATCCGTGACCACAGAATAAGAAAAGGTGTTCCCTGACCAGGGACACAAACGTTGACTACTAACAGTCTATCGACCGATCCCGAATTCTGGTGTATCCTACGACAATCACAATCCTCTCAATTATATCTCCTGACCAGGAGCATAGAACCGAGAGAACATAAGCCTTCTGACCAGAAGAGCTAAGTAATTGTCCTAAGGTAATCCAGAATAAACTAATTCCTAGTAGCGACGTGGAAGTAAGCGCAGAAATACGGGTGTGAAAAGAAAAGACGGTAATACGAATTCCGTATTTATCTGGAGTTCGAATACAAAAGGCCACGGGCCGCCGAGCTTCGCTGCTTATATAGGATTTCTCGGTGCCGTGAAGGATTTACCAACTTTTATCTTTACCTCAATTTTACATTACAATAAAATACATATTAATAAAATATCAAAGAGGAACATAATTAGCTACATACAGAAATTACTATTTTTAACCTTTTGTGAATATTAAATATGCAAGATAATTTTAATTGTTACACTCAGCATTTAACTTGACTAGGGAGTATTGCTTCTTCCAACTCCCCTCTCTCCCTGCAACGGCCACGCGAAAAGACAACAAAGAAAAGAAAGAAAGTTTACAACGTTAAAGTGTTAAGCAAAATTTCTTTAAATACAGGTTTTGTCTTGCGCGGGCATAACTTTCGTTTACCTTAACATAACTAAATTCTGATTGCACCTTCTTGCAGTAAAAGAATCAGGGATTAATATGATATTAGTTAACTTATTGTCCGCCAAGGGACACGACAGATATAGCGTGGGGAAGACAGCCTAATCTTTCGTCTTTTTCCCGGTTTCAACGTTTACATAAAGTTGAGTCTGCCTGGCTTCTACACAATAGCGATTGTTTTCTCGCATTGTTGTCACCGATAAAGAAATTCCAGCTCAGCTTGCTGGCAGAAAGAAACAAACTCTTTGAACTTATATTTAACATCTGGATGTATACTCTATATACGAGGTGGGTTCCACTTTTCTTGGTAATTAACCATTAACACCCAAAAATTATAAATACCAAACAAAGGAAAATAATAAGTTTATATACTTCCTTGTAACGTGAACACTGCTACACGTTACATGTTTTATAATAAAATTAAATTACTGCCTTGGTCAGCATATTGAATTTTTAAATAACATGCTGATAAACTGCTGGCATAAAAATAAACATCTTCGGAATGTGTGTGTGTGTGTGTGTGTGTATGTGTATGTGGTTCTTTTGAAATTGTAAATATTGGTAATAAACAGGGGTAAAATATATGTGTTTGCTTTTTCTGTCACTTATCCACCCTTTAAAAAATCCACATGGTTTCTGTTTTCACTGGTAATAATCAATGTTAATAACAACATTAGCAATGAACTATATAATAATATATATATAATATAATATAATATAATATAATATAATATAATATAATATAATATAATATATATAAAAGGTGTGTATTGTGAAGCATGAGAGCTTTTCTGCATGGCGCTGGACATGCAGAGGCAAGTATCTTTATTTTTATTCTGTTACTAGCAGTGATTCTCTATTTTTCCTTGTCACTATAAAAAACACTCATAGAGACTGATTCCATTTTCTTTTAACACATCTCTCGCCATCTTACTTGTTCTTTTGTTTAATTTCCCTTTATGCATTGAGGCTAATCGAGACATAACTTTAGAATTTTACATGGAATTGAAACATAGAATGTTGCCTCCATTGGGGGAGTCGAACCTGAGACCTCACTTTCACCATATAGCGACATTGCTTAGCTTGTCTACTCTTTATGCATTAAAGCTAATCGGAACAGGGTCCACACACCACTTTTGACATTAGTGGTAAAGTCTTTGATTTGTAAACAAAGGGTTCAAGCATCAATATCTGGTGAAACAACAACTCTAATTTTATGCATTACGGTTAATCGGGACTGCGTTAAAAACGCCAACCAAAGCCCCAGCGGTATTCGAACCCTCGACCCAATGGATACAAGATTCCGAAGTCAGCCATTTCTATTAGTGTATCAAGGTTAATCGGGAATAGTAAGTCACTTTTTAAACAAATCAATATTATTCTGCAATTTGCCAGCATTGGGACCCGATCCTGGAACTTCTTGAATACAAAACACCAGTGTCAACCATCTTGTTTTGCGTTTTGAATATCTGTTCTTGCATGAATGTTAATCGGGACTTATAAGACACTTCTTTTTTATTTAAAAGAAAATCATTATTAGACAATTTGACAACATTGGGAATAGAACCTGGGACTTCTTGATTACAGAATTAACTTTTACAAACTCTTTCCAAACATTAGTGGTAATGTCTTTGCATTGTAAACAAAGGGTTCCAGCATCAATATAATGTGAAAAAAAAATCAAACTTTATGCATTACATTTAATGGGGACTGCGTTAAGAACGCCAACAATAGCCCTTGTGGGAATCGACCCTCGACCCTCAACCCCTTGGTTACAAGACTCCAAAGTCGCCATTTATATTTGTGTATGAAGGTTAATCGTGAAAAGCAACTAACTATTTAAACGAATCAATGTTTTTCTGCAAATTTTCCAGCATTGGGACTCGAACCCGCAACCTCTTGAATACAAAAGAACAACGTCAGCCATCTTGTTTTGCTTTCTGAATATCTGTTCGTGCATAAATACTAATCGGGACTGATAACACACTTCTTCTTTTATTTAAAGATAAAATCATTATTAGGCACATTGACAACATGGGGACTCGAATTACAGCATTAACGTTTACAACCTATTTCAAATTTAGTTCCTTTCCAATTTGTGCACAAAAGCTAATCGGGACTTTTAAACAAATAGAATTGAATATCCAATTTTGCCAACATTTGGAATCAAACCCGGAACTATTTCATGAAAACATCAGCTTTATCCATTTTATATTTAAAGTATTATCTACAATATATCGCGGGACGAGAAACACCGTCCGCTAAAATCGCATTTGATAAAGTGTATCACCGGTCCAAATCAACCTCTGTGCGCAACGAGAGAAATTGTTTTAAAAAAAAGCCACAACATACACAGATAGGCTAATCGAGACTGGGTATACAGTTTGATGCTGGGCCAATTCCGCTATGTATATATGAATGGCTTATTGCAGAAAGGGACCTGAGTCACTTTTGCACAATTCTGAGAAAAACAATGAAAAATCGTATAATATTAATAGTGTAAGAAAGAAATTTGCCGTTGTTGGCTCAAATATTCAACATAATGAATAGTTAATTTTGCAACCCTCAATGCACCCCCCTGCAGTATGCTGCTAGACACAGTGGAGATGAAAAAATTAACTCCGATACCTCAAAAATGTGACTCAGGTCCCTTTCTGCAATAAGCCATTCATATATAAAAACGCTTTTGATAAAATGTATCACCAGTCCCAATCAGCCTCTGTGCGCAAAGAGAGTAATTGTTTAAAAAAGCCACAATATACACAAATAGGCTATTTGGGACTGGGCCTACAGTTCGATCCGATGTCAATTCGACTATGTATAATATAGAATCGCTTTTGATAAAGTGTATAACCAGTCCTAATCTGCCTCTGTGCGCAAAGAGAGTAATTTGTTAGAAACCCACAATGTAAATCGCGGTCGCCATATTGTTTTTATACAAATACTATTTATGCACAGATGAGCTAATCGGTACCAATAAGGGCGGCTGACTCCATTTGACTGCGTACTGAATCGCACCCGGGACCTCTTCATTAACAGATGAAAACATAAACTACTAACCCAACTCGATTTTAGAACACCGCCAACTTGTTGGGTTTATGTACACAGAGGCTAATCGAGACAATTCAATATTGACTCTACTAGGATTCGAACCCTCAACACTCCTTGGTTACAGAGCAAAACCTTAGCCGCTAGGCTTTCTGGTTACAGCACCTTCGACGCCATCTTGAAATCAGGTTCCATCATGTCTTTGCATCTTACACGCTGGATGCGCGCGCATATCCGCCACACACGTAAGCAAGCATAAGCACGAGTGAGGTTAGCATACAGCAAGAAACAATGTCACGGGTCAATTACCCCCAACCCCTTTCACATCGCCACAGGGCTCTTCGCCTGACGTCTTCAAGGTGAACAGGCACGTCAAATTTCTGATGACTCAGCGGTTTATCCGCTCATGCACGGAGTCACCGGATGTAACATAGCACCGGACGCACCGATATTTCTGCTGTGTCATGGTTTTATAATTAAACCCATCTACTAAGCCGTAAAGAACCTTTTCATGTTTAAAGTATTTCAGTTCGGTCCAGGAACCTTTTTTCAGGTTGAATTTAAATACGGTTTCTGAACGTTTGTTCCGGTTCAATTTAAATACAGTCCAGGAACCTTTTTTCAATGAAACAATACGCAACTTATAGGTAATTTAAATTCCCGGAGACAGAATGACCCTGTGCTGCAGCGGAACCCAATAGAACCCAATAGAATCTATATGGACTTAGCAAGACTGCTTGAAACGATACAAAATTTGTTGGTATTGGTTTATCAGTGGTGGTATTCCCCAGGGATATTTCTTAAAATTAAAATGAAACTAAATTTAAACTAAAATAGGTAAATTTTAATATTTTTTGTACACTTGCATACTTGTACTTTTGATAAATTTGATTGACTTTCATGGAGGAAGTATCTCGTTCTTTACGAAAAATTCATTTTCGACATTAAAAAACATATGGTTCATTAAGTATGTTTTCCTTAAGAAGAGGTCCATAAAAAATATTTTTCGAGTACTTTTCTCTTAAAATGACGTGGATTATTTATTGGTACCATTATTTTTTTGCAGAGAAGAAAATACATTATCCAATCCAAGGGTCACCGCCAAAAATATGGTTTTATTGAAATCCACTTTATTATGGCATCCAAAGAGTATGAAGGTATGTTTCCTTTTTATGAAATCTAAAATGTAAAGACAATATCCTGTCATTTAACTCTAGATTTAATCTCACAGGAACGCATTAGTTGAACTTGGAATAATAAATTCTATAATATGTATTTTGCAATGTTCAGTAGTGTACCCTGGAATTTAGTAAGATATGAGCCAGATTATAATTCTCATTTTTTATTGTCAGTGGTTCCTATATGTTCATTCTGGTAATATTTTTATTTCTTGGAAGCTAGAGGGAAATAGTCCACACCAAAGCAGCAGAACCCCTACACCACACAATGAATATCTGCCATACATAGATACGTGAAATACATACATGTTGTGTATGTATCTAGACGCGCACACACACACACACACCATCACACACACACACACACACACACACACACACACACACACACACACACACACACATATATATATATATATATATATATATATATATATATATATATAACCCTTGGCTCAATAGACCATGAAGGCCAGGAACATATCGACTGCCGGCCTCACTCCCACATGCCTCGGCAGAGGTAGACGATAATCCAACCAGTTACGGGGTGATATGTGGTACGCACGACGAACCCTCTGTCGTTGAAGGTTTCATTCGAAGCTCCCCATTTCCTCATGATAATGATTGGCCACCGGTCCCATACACTAGCCGAAATCTCAGGAGAAAAGTTTCTACGTTTCCCCCAGGAAACTCGAAAGAGCGCTCGTCCGTAGCCCGAGGCGAAAACCTGACGCATTCATTCATGCACATTCTGTATTTTAATTACACTAAATGTAATCTTTGACAGACTTGTCTCGTCGTCAGGTGATGGAATTTAAATAATAATAATTCAGGCGTAAAAAATATTAATTTATGAATAAGAAAGTACAGTCAAGTAATAAATTTGATCTATACTATACCCCTCCCTCTCTTCGGTGACCTGCTCTACTTTTAAATCTCGGTCAAGGTGAAATAGAAACAAAAATTGGTCACTATACGTAGTATCGTATCATTCCGAAGGCGTGACTCGAACCCGGGACTCCTGGCGTCATAACTCGATAGTCTAATAACTCCACCAAACGGTCCCCCTGAAGCACTGGAAAATAACTTCTTACAGGCACAGAACACTGACAATCTTCAGCGGATCTTGAAAAATCCGCTGACACGAATTGTACTGAAATCGTATGACAAATAAAGTACAATCAGCCTTATGCTAAAAATGGAGTTAACGGCAGAAGCGGACTCGTCAACGGTTTTAACCATCGGAAATTCGAATCCATCGTAAATAGTTCCAGAGAACATTTCTCACACCCAGTTGTATTCAGGAATTTATCGCTTGTTACCAGGGGAGTTGCGCTACCGAAATAAGTTTATTTCAGGACCGTGCCTCGTCTACCATGATAGGATACAGGATACCAGACCAGTCCACCCTTAAGTGTTAATATCAAAAGTTTAATTGTTATCCTTTTCTCACAGGGGCGAGCCCCTTTTGCTTGTTTACGTGTTAACACTGCTTCTCCGGTGTGTTACCCCATGCCATAAAAGAGTATGTGTCGCCCCTGTCAACACATGCTTTTTAAAGCACAAAACTGTTCAATCTGTATTGTATTAATCTATGTTGGAATCTTTTCTTTAAAAATGTGTTATTGTTAATGTTACAATAGGTAATGAATTGTTTAACTTAAATCAGGAAAAATGCTGAAACTATGGAAATATAAAACAACTATGTAGTAACCATGGTAAATTTTAAACAAAATTATGATATAAAAGAGCTAGACTTTTGTAAGCCTACGGGACTTTTTCCTGGTTGCCAAAAGGCTGATGGTTCAGGGGACGTTGGGTAATATCTTGCTTCAATCTTCGGATTGGCTGGTGTACTTGTACTCCATTTGGCAGATATTCCACAAACCAACTCTGAATAAGGGGTTCTCCTGCATCATCAAAAAGACCAGGGTGATAAACTTCGGTACAACTAATAGGTTTAGGCCTACAAGTTGTATCGGGTGAATTGTCTGCTTGAAATGTGTTTTGTATATCATCGGAAGTATAAATAAATCTTCGAGTAAAATATCTTAATGATCTTTCATTTCAAACCTACATAGGTGATAATTAAATCCTGCTCCACAGACCTCGAAAGGGCTTGGTCCTACTAAACCTCTAAAGCCTCTGAGAAGTCCGATAAAAGGGTTGTAACCGACTAACATAAAGCCCTAATGGCAGAAAGTGCGTGTCAAGTACCTCCCCCCCCCCCAAACCAAGCGAGTAGCTTTAGGCTGGCATACCCTAGATTCTATGCCAAACCATAGGGTTTTTATATGTAGTGGAGAGTAGTGTAATTTATGCTATAATAAACCCGAGAAAGTATGACCCCCCTCAGGCAGATTTGCCTACACTTAAAACTAGCTCAATATGCCCATATGAGCTTTTTGCTCAAGTGTGGAACTCTGTCTAATCCAAGATTTTTGTAAAAATGCCCTCGATAATTTCCTGAGAAAGTATGACCCCCCTCAGATTGATTTGCCTACACTTATAAAAGGCACTTCTGTGAGATTGTTGTCCATAAATTTGTTAAAAATATGCCCCTCTTGATATTTTTTTTGGCTACACTTAAAATTAAGCTAAAAAGCCACACACCCACCCACATACACACCCACACCCATACATATTTACTTCCGGTCCACTTCCGGTCCACTTCCGGTTTGCCTACTTCCGGTCCACTTTTGGCCAAGTTGTGGCCTATTTCTGGTTTATTTCTATTGCATCATATTTTGCAACAAATTATTAGACACGTGTTGTTTTCTGATTGGTTGGTTATGACATAATGTGATGACGTGTTATATTCTGATTGGCTTATTGTTTCAGATATTTTCAATGCGGTCCGTGCTTAGGGTATATAAAGAGATTTTGCATTGCATATCAGCCAGTATTGTAAGAGCTGTTGAAGAGTAAGGTTGTATTGTTGCAGTACTGCTCATATTTTTTAAACACAAAAATATTGCAGATTTGTATAAATTGAATTACAAATCTATTTGATTTAATATACAGAATTTTTGACAACCTGTCATAGGTTTATTAAGTATAGAGTTTTGATTTGAACCCCAAGAAATTTTATATAAATACCAAAGCCAAAAATATTAACACACATACACACACACACACACACACACACACACACACACACACACACACACACACACACACACACACACACACAAATCACACTGCTGAACCCAACTGATATTTTTTATTAAGCATAGAATTTTGATTTGGACCCCAGGAAATCTTATATAATAAACAACAACAAAAATGCCAAGTCAAAAATATTGTAATCAATGCAAAAAAAATATATCCAGCCCCAATTGGGCTAAGCATCAAAGGAATTGTAATCCAGACAAATACAGAACTCCCACAAAAATATGCCCTAAATGCCATAGAAAATATAGCATGGAATATTTCACATATAAACATAAAGATACTTGTTCTGCACAGTAATCAATATTGCCCCCACAACCATCTACATCTGGTCTGAAAAGAAAGCATGAAGCACCTCTTAATGCCAGAGCAGCAAAGCAGCCACGCTATGAACCCATCCATAGCAGTTTTAATAGCCAATTAAGAGATTATCGGTTTGTATCAGAGCAAAAATGTGGCATTAAGAATTTTTTGAACAGTGTAAATCCTGATGTGCAGGCAATTCTAAATGCACAAAATGGCTCTTATAAGCTGTCCCTCAAATTGTTTACACAATATAAGAAACCAAATGGCACAAAATTTACACAGCCCCACATAACAGAAACTGTACCGGTATATTCAAATGCAAATTCAGACACAATAATAAGCAGTTTGATAGATCAATTGAACATTAAACATTCTGAATTTGCTGCAAAAGAGTCTGGATGGAGCCTATGCGGATCTCCACACAAGTTATATGTTAATATTTCTGAATTCAGCCCATTACAAGGATCTACATATTTGCCATTACCTGCCAATATTAAAAACAAAAGAGCCGTGGTCAATATTGAAAATAATGATGATAAATGCTTTTTGTGGTGTATTTTAGCTGCTTTGTATCCAGTTTTAAGGCATCCTGAGAGAATAACTTATTATAAACAACATGAACATGATTTTGATGAAGCAATGGAGGGTTTAGAATATCCAATGTCTATTCAGAATATTGATAAATTTGAAAAAAAGGCCAGGCATATCAATGGCAAACAATTATCTATTAATGTATTTATTTGTTCTACTGGCCGTGGCAATTGCTTGATAGCACCTCTCAGAATCAGTACATTTGATGATGATTCTGCTGTTCCGATTGATCTGCTCTTAATTGAAGGGGATGGCACATATCATTATACTCTGATACATAATCTTGAAGCTTTAGTCAGAACACAACTAGACAAATCTAATAGAATATTTAAGTTGTGCAGAAGATGTTTAACTGTATTTGATGGTCAAAAAATGGTGAATGGGGTTCCGGAAAAAAATGCAAAAATTGCCAAAAATAAGTTAATTGAGCATCTGAAATACTGTGGCAAATATAAACCTGTTCATATGGTGATGCCAATGCCAAGTGAAAATGCCAAATTCAAAAAGTTTGAAGCCTTGTTGGAACACCCAGCATATATAGTCTGTGATTTTGAATCAAATCTCAAACCTCTTGCATTCTGCAATCCAGATCCTGAAGAATCTTCAATTACACCATACCAGCTACATGAACCTTCCAGCTTTTGTTATGTGATTGTACAGGATGGTGTAGCTAGTGAGCCACACTTATACATAGGAGCAGATGCCATCAAAAAATTTGCACATAGAATAGAAAATGAGTGCCATGACATAGCATCTAATATCTTATTAAAATCAAAACCGATGTTGCCTTTAACAGAGAAACAGATTAAAGATTTCAACAATGCAGAAAAATGCCCGGTATGTGGTTCTGAATTTTCAGATACAAAAATCAAGGTGAAACACCATTCTCATTCAAATGGTAAATTTTTAATGGCACTGTGTAATAGCTGTAATATTAAGATCCAGAGACCAAAATTTGTCCCTATATTTTGCCATGGAGCATCCAATTATGATTTTCATCATCTGATCAGATATGAGGGGTTTGACAAGCAGAATTTAAATATTTTAGCTGAAAATGATGAAAAATATATTGCTATTAGCAAAATAATTAAAGTTAATGGTGTTCCTATTCACTTAAGATTTCTTGATTCTTACAGAATTTTATCAGCTAGCCTGGCTACACTGGCCCCTCAATTATCTGATGATCAATTCAAAATCACATGTGCTTTGTTTCCAAATCAGGACCTGAAATTAATTAGGCGGAAGGGTGTATATCCATATGATTATGTTACAGATTTTTCTAAATTTGATGAGTGTGCTCTGCCACCACAACATGAGTTTTACAGCAAAATCAGAGCATCTGGAATCACTGATGATGATTATCACCATGCCCACTTGATGTGGAACAATTTAAAATGCCAGACATTTGGTGATTATCACATGGCATATTTAAAACTTGATGTGACCCTCTTAGCTGATATATTGCAGGCATTCAGAAAATCTTCCATGCAAAATTATAAACTGGATCCAATGTATTTTTACAGTGCCCCGGGCCTAGCATGGGCTGCAATGTTTTTAAACACTAAAATGCAATTGGATCTGATCCAAGATCAAGACATGTATTTGTTTATGGAACAATGTATAAGAGGGGGCATGGTGCAATGCTCTCACAGATATGTCAGAGCTAATAACAAATATATTCCTGATTATGATCCAGCACTGCCATCAAATTATATACTGTATGTAGATGCAAACAGCCTGTATGGTTATGCCATGATGGATAAACTGCCATATGCAGGGCTTGAGTGGGTTGAAGATTTCAATATTGAAGATCTTAAGGATTTTGATGACAGTGACTATAGCCTCTTCTTAAAGGTTGATCTGACAATTCCTGATGATTTACACAACAAATTTTCTGATCTGCCCCCAATTCCTGAGGTTAAGTGCTCACCTGGCTCCAAACAGAAGAAATTAATGATGACTCTGGAGCCAAAACAGGGTTATGTTATATACTACAAGAACCTCCAGTTCCTGATGAATCATGGTGTTCAAGTGACCAAAATTGGCAAAGTTTTGAGGTTCAGGCACTTAAAATGGTTGAAGCCATATATTGATACAAACACAGAGCTTCGAACATCTGCAAAAAGCCAATTTGATAAGGCCTTGTTTAAATTGATGGTCAATTTTGTATATGGCAAAACTATTGAAAATGTCAGAAAACATACCGATGTTAAAATAATTACTGACCCCAGCCTGAGCAAAAAATTGATTGCAAAGCCTAATTTCAATTATAGAAGAATTTATGATGATGCTTTTCAACATGAAAAAAACAAAAATTAAGTTTGATAAACCTATTTATGTAGGGGCTGTGATATTGGAATTGGCCAAATTACACATGTTAAAATTGTATTATGATGTGTTGAAACCTTTTTATGGTGATTGTGTAAAATTGATGTACATGGACACAGATAGTTTTGTTCTTGATATTCAAACAGAAGATGTTTATCAAGATATGTCCCAGCCTGCATTGCTTGAATATTTCGATACCAGTGAACATACAAAGATTCAACCCCACAACAAAAAAGTGCCTGGCAAGTTAAAAGATGAGACACTTGGTGATGTTATTGTGGCATTTGCTGGGTTAAGGGCCAAGATGTACAGTTTTGAAACATGTAGTGGTGTTGTTGCCAAAAAAGCCAAGGGCATTGGCAGAGTAACTGTTGAAAAAGAGCTTGAATTTGAAGATTACAAAAATTGCCTCAAATCATGTAGCACAATCAAAACATCAGAATCCAGAATTCAGAGTGTGGATCACTTATTGACTAGCAATATTGTAAGAAAAGTGGCTCTGGACCCACATGATGATAAGAGATGCATTTTATCATGTGGCATACATACTTTACCATGGGGTCATTGTGATTTGAAAAATGGCAATCAATGCCCAAACACAGAGCATGATTTGAAATAAATAAACATGCCTATGAACTTATTTGGGTTCAAAAAACAGGCTATTATGGAGCTGCCAACACCACAACCCTCTTCTGATATGATATCTAAACTAAGTGGCTTGTTAATTATTCATCTGAACAGCATACTTACAGATGTTGATGATGAAACAGGCAAAACATTGTACATATTTAACAATAATTTAAATCATTACCAATTACCTGTAGGTGGGCAATTACAATTTATTACAACTCCTGAGGGTGATGTCAAGATTTCAATAGGGAGAAATATTTACAGAATTAAGCACTCAAACATGATTTCTGGCACTGTATATACTGTTTCTGCTGGTGACTGCTTATATATTGAGGTCCCGGGATCATATGACAAGCTTATACCCTTTTTTATAGAATTAAGAATCAGATATTCAATAATAAATAACCACTAAAACAAAAATGCCTAATGATATATTTGGCCATACAAGACATGAAGATCACAGTGATGAGATTTTGATGCTTGATGTCAGAGTCAAGAAATTAAGAAGTGATTTACAAGCTTTAAAAACAACACTCAATGCCAGTCTTCAATTAGAAATTACAAATTTGCAATCACAATGCATGGACCCTCTTCTTAAAATTGATTCTGAACTCAAATTGCTGCTTCAGAAATATACTGATTTGGCCACATTGGATAATTTTCAAAGTTTAGAAGAAGCTGTAGCAGCTCTTCAAGCCAAATTTAAGACCCAGGCCACCAATTCTGAGCAATTGAAACAGCAATTGGAAGAGCAGATAAATAATGTCCAGGCACAGCTCCAAACAATTGTCAAAAGCATAAAATCACAAGAAGATTTTGATCTAGTGATTTCCACTCTAAAGGAACAGATTCAGTCACTCCAAATACCTAATCTGGACCCTCTGAACAATGCCATAGCCGAGGTTAAAGAAAAAATTGAGACACTTGAAAATTTTATGAACAACTTGCCATCTTCTGATCCTTTGAGTGCAATAACTCGGAGTGTAGCAAATATTAAGCTGCAACTTGAAACATATGAAGATTTTGGAAAAATTCAAAGTACCATAACCCATCTTGAAGGTACAATAGCAGCAGTGCAAAGTGATTTGGCAAATGTACAAGAAACTCTAGAATCTCGCCTGCCTGGGATTGTAGATACCCTTGTCAGTGTCCAGCAACAGATCACAAAGCTTGAAAACCTCAACACTGAATCTGAGCTATCTCATTTTCATCACTTGATTGATGATATTCAAACAAAGCTTGAAATTTTACAACAATCAACACCCTCTCAGGCAGATATAGCCCTGCTCCAAAATGCTATGCAAAATGTGGCTGATGCTTCTGAATTAAACAATGTAAAATTGGCACTTGAATCTTTGAAAAATACTGTATCAAATCTTCCTACATCACAGGAACTTAAAAATATTAAGAGGGCAGTGAATCGCATATTGAAATCAGAAGATATCAAGAATATCCAGGCAGAGATCAAACAACTTACTCAGACAGTGGCCACTCTACCAACCAATCAACATATTAATGAACTGCATGCCCTGTTTGAGGATATCAGAAGACAGGTCCATGATCTTACTGCTCAAGATTCAAAATTGGCAGTTGTTGAAAATTTACAGCAAATTGTAGCTAATATCAAGCAACAGCTAGGGACCATGGAATCCAATCAAGCAAATGCTCTGTCTGTTTTTGCCACCCAGCTACAAAAAATTGTGCAACAATACAAGAAACTTGCTGTGGACATAAGAATCAAGCCGGGGCACGATGAGATTGTTAGGACTATTAATGAGCACCTTGAATCTGTAACAAGCAGATTGCTCACAGCAGAAAAAGAAATAACCGGCATAATCGAGAATCCAAAACATACAGTAATTCTTGAATTGTACAGCATCCCCAACAAAGAACATGATTCACCATTTACACCAGGAGGCAAAATATATATGCTGTCCCCTGCACAATTTTATTACCAGTTTTTTGTTGGGGGCACATTGAGACCAATCAAAATCAAATATTGGCTTCAACCACAGGCACACCACTACCCCACCTTATCAATAACAAATGCTGATAACAAAGTGAAAATCACCAGTGTGGAATTGGAGGATTTTACAGATCCCAATACATTAGAAACAGCATATGTTGAAGATGATGGCTCTCTGGAATTTAAAATACAAATAGGGGACAAATTATATTTAGAAAATCCTGCAGTATCAGCTGCTGAACATCCCATAGTTGCAATATTCTTGTTTTCATATTATGTCTAGACAAATTATTGTTGATGAATTACACAGACAAGCCAGACATAATTATAAGAGACTGCCAGTAGTCACAAAAGGCATAGATGATTTATGGCAAAGCGACTTGATTGAAATGGCAAGTGGACAGTTGAAAAACTTAGACAAAATCAACAAGGGCTACAAGTATCTACTCACTGTCATAGACACATTTTCAAAATTTGCCTGGGCTGTGCCACTCAAATCCAAGACTGGAAAATGTGTTACAGAAGCCATCAGGACAATCATCAATCAGAGTGGAAGATCACCGCGCTATTTGCAAACAGATAATGGCAAAGAATTTTATAATTCAGTGTTTCAACAATTTATTAAAAGCCAGTCAATACAACATTATTCGAGTTACAGTGATCTCAAGGCCTCAATTGTAGAGAGATTCAACAGAACCTTAAAAAATCTTATGTATAAACAATTTACCCTCCAAGGTAATTATAAATGGATTAATATTCTTCCAGAACTTCTACATAAATATAACAACTCGGTCCATTCCACAATCAACATGAAACCCTCTGAAGTAACTTCATCTGATGAGCAAAAATTGATCAGCACTGTTTATTATCCTAGATACCAGCCAACAGCAAGAAAAGCCAAATACAAGGTGGGTGATCAAGTAAGAATCAGCAAATATAAGCACTTATTCAAAAGAGGCTTTACAAGAAACTGGAGCACTGAATTATTTACAGTGGTTCAAGTTAAACCTGGGACCCTTAACACATATATAATAAAAGACCACCGAGGAGACATTCTCAAAGGCAGGTTCTATGAAGAAGAGCTCAGCAAAACTAAACAGCCTGACACATATCTCATAGAAAAAATCATCCGCAGAAAAGGCAACAAGTTACTTGTCAAATGGCTAGGACTTCCAGAACACAGCTGGATCGATGCAAACAAAGTGATAATATGAACACCTGGGATGTTATAAAAAGGCTGCCAGAACCTGAACAGCAGAATAAGAGAAATGGAAAATTGCTGCCTGATAATATTAGATGTCTTATTGTTAAGCCATCTGCTTGTGGTAAAACTACACTAATGGTTGATAATTTTTTTTTGGCACCCAACTGGTTAGACTGGAAAAACAGGCACTTGTATGTTTTTTCTAAGAGCTTGGAACAATTAAAATATCAGCTGCTGATGAAGCTATATGATGGACTGGATGTTGCCACTTTTGAACCAGATGTTAAGCCACTCCATGAATGTCTCGATAATTCTGTTGTTGTGTTTGATGACATTATATTGGATAATCAAAACAAGGTTAGAAATTTCTTTACACAGGGCCGGCACAAAAACATTGATTGCTTCTACCTGGCACAGACTTTTTCAAAAATACCGAAGCAACTGATCCGAGACAACAGCAATTTTATATGTGTGTTTCATCAGGATCATACCAACCTCAAACACATACATGATGAATATGTAGGTGGGGACTTGAGCTACAATGATTTTTCTAAGTTTTGCAGCAGGTGCTGGAACCAGGACAGTTATGGGTTTGTCACAATTGATATGACAAGAACACCCAATAGTGGCAAATACAGCAATAAAATCAACAATTTTCTAGACATTGAAACATATATAAATAAACATGAAAAGGCCAATCATTGATGATCTTAAGTTAAGAGATTATCTTGTAAAAAGATTTAAGGGATGGAAATCAGAGAACCGAGGAATTTATGAAAAACACAAACAAACAGAACAGCTTATAATTGATGCTATTAGTGAATTAGGTAAAAATATCAAAACTGTTACAGAGCAAAATCAAAATTTGATCACAGAGCTTGTACCTGTAGCTGCTAGGAACATATTAGATTATCCATTCACCCCACTTTCCAGTATTCATACACCTAGTCCTATTGCTCCTCGAAGAATTGAAGCTACTCAGGATCCTATTGAATTGGGTCTTCTTGCTCAAAAATATTTAACCACACCTAAAGACAATAAAGATGAGGTATTTGGCTTATATGCTGACACAGAGCGTGATGGTAGCATCATACATAGAATTGGCAATTTCAGAGTAACATTTATGGGAGATGATCTGATTGTATATTCAGAATCTCGTCTTGGAGAAAAAGGTGCTTTTGTTAAGTACCCCGGCACACCTGGATTGTGGGAACTGATGACTAGGAAAAGGCCTGGCAGCTATACAGATCAAGATTATGAATATTACAAAGAAATATTAATAAAATCAGATGCTCTATACCAGAACAATGATCCCACACAAAAAAGAGTCAAGTCTAGCAGTGGAGCAAAATACAATAATTTAATCAAGCCCATATGGTCACAAATTAAGACTGGCAGTGGAATCAAACAATACAACACCCTGCCCAAAGAATTTGTGTGGGTTGATGATGTCAGGAAACTTGTAGATAGGTTATTGGTGATAGCTGGGGAGGAAAATGCTGGCAACCACAATTTTTACAATGAAAAAGTTGGAATTATGGACATGATAAGCACAAAATTGTCTAATTTTATAGTGAATGACACTAAGGGGATTGGATATCTTATAAAAATTATTAATACTCTACCACCTAAATTTTGGAATATTTCTGAGGGTCGGGGCTTGGTTAATGACATTATAAACAAGCTGCCATTTGAACTACACATTCCAGGCTATCAGTATTGTGGTCCAGGCACAAAATTGGAGCATAGATTAAACAGAGGTGATCCTGGTGTTAATCCCCTAGATGCTGCTTGTAGAGACAAGCATACAACACACATTCTGATCTTGACAAGAGACATGTTGCAGACAAGAAATTAGAAGAGGCTGCATTTGGCAGATTTGTAAGCAAAGATGCTTCTTTAAGTGAAAAAATAGCAGCATTGGGAACCACCATAGCTATGAACACCAAACAAAAACTGGGGTGGGGGTTGTGAATATGTATATAATAAACCTACAATGAAGGCCAAGGGTGTTATGTATCAAATACCTTATGCAGGTCTTAAATCTCTTAAAACTATTGATAGCCTTTTGACCAAAAAGCAGCGCAAGAAAAAAAATTCTTGTCTTGCAAAGGGACATGGTATGAAATTGTTGCTTAGCACCCCCCAATTAAAAAAATTACAGCAATCAAGAAAAAAATCACATGTGGGGGGATTTATATTTACCATCCCTGCCATCTTAGCTGCTCTCGGGGCTGTTGGGAGCTTGGCTGGGGGATCAGCTGCCATAGCAAAAACAGTAATAGATGCCAAGAAGAATAGGGCAGAATTAGATGAGCAGAGGCGCCATAACCTGGCCATGGAGAAACAAGGCAAAGGTGTTAAGAGAGCCATGAATAAGTTTAAAAAAAACAAGAGCCGCTTACAAACCAAGATATTGAAGCTTTAATCAAGCCACTGGGCATCAAACATTTTAGAGGTGTGTACATGTCTGATTCTTTGCCAGAGCAACCACTCAATAAAGAGTGTGGCATTGTTAATTTGGATAAGTACAAAAATCAGGGCACTCACTGGATTTGTTATCTTAAATATTTAAAAAATGAGGCATTTGTGTTTGATTCATTTGGAGGTATTCCACCTGAAAATTTAATAAAATATCTAAATTCAGCTAATCTTTATTACAATAATGCCCGTGTTCAAAATTTCAAAGATGTTAATTGCGGACATTTGTGTTTATCTGTTCTTAGATATATGTCTCAAATAAATAAACCATCAATTGAAAATTTTCAAAAAGCCCTGTGGTATCTGAAACATCATGGGGGTATTCCATCTCACCAGCCAAAATTCAATATTGAAACTCAGGTTACATGATGACATAGTGTATCCCAAAACAATAGCTCTCAGAGCATTTTATGGCATGTACTTGATCCCTAATATTACACACCACAACAACACAATTGCAGTAGGAGATCAAAAAATTGTCATCACTCCAGGGCAGTATAATCTGTCCACTCTAAATGCTCAATTACCCAGAGGTGTAGTGTTAAGTCAAAATTCTGTCACTCACAGAGTAAAAATTGTATCTGCCACAGAAACAGTGGATCTGGGTACTATAGGAGAGCTGTTAGGATTTGAGAACAACACAAAACTTGAACCAGGCATCAAACACACTGCTATTAATATACCTAAATTCTTAGCCATAGAGACTCTGAATATTCACTGTAATGTGGCTGAGGGTATGATCACCAAATCAAATAGCATAGGCACTCACAAACAAACTCGCATCATTGCAACATTCAAACCTAATTCTGAATTTATGGAGCCAATCATCTACAATCCATCACCAACATTATATTTTCCTGTGTGTCATAATAGAATAGATTATATTGAATTGATGGTCACTAATGAAAAAGAAGAATTAGTTGATTTTGCTGGAGCCACAACAACTGCAATCATAGAGATTAATATTTAAATAAAAATACATACAAGAAAAAAATGGAAAATATTGAGAGTTATGAGCTACAATCATTCCCTCCAAACAGGAGGACATTTGCAAATTTAAATCAACCCAACACAGAGATTGAGGTTGATCTTGATGTAGGGGATGGCTTTATACACCCCCACAGAGCAGATCTATACATCAAATTTGATGTTGTAAAACTCGATGGTACAGATTATCCGGCAAATTCAAATATAAGATTGGTGGACAATTTTGTGCCGCATCTATTCTCTGAAATTGAGGTCAGAAAACATGGTGTTGTTATAAACAGAGTGGATTATCCCGGCATTACCTCCACAGCTTTGGCCACATTAAAATTATCCAAAACCGAGGCTTCTTACTACAAAATAGGTGGATTTGAGGCTGGTGATAAGATATTATCTAAGAACCACACTGTGCTGTTCCCCATGCGCCTGTTGCCAGGATTCTTCTCAGATTACAAAGATATTATGTGGAAGGGTGGTTTAAGAATCACATTTAGAAGAGCTGCCAATGATAATAATACTTTGATGAGGTACAGTGCAATAAACTCTACAGGGGAAGCTCTGCCTAATACCCTACCTGATGAGGGCAAATGCATTATTCAGACTATGGAGCTAAGAATCCCTGTTGTTGAATATGAGGCCAGTTATGCTCTTAAATACAAAGCTGATATAATAAAAAATCCACAGATTCCTCTACAATTTTATACATATCAATGTGTACAGAAGCCCGCAACTGGTACCTATTATGAGTTTGATGCTACAAATTCATTCTCCAGTATACAATATGACATGCCGGATTTTTTGGTGGTATTGTTTCAGACTGGAAGACACAATAATCAGGAAAAAAATTCAAGTAAATTTGATAACTGCAACATCAAGAACATATATCTTAAAAATGGCAGAAATGAGGTATTTCCTAGAGAAAATTATAATTTAGACATGTCCAAGGATGATTTCCTCAAATTATATGAGGCATTTTCATCATACAAAAGAGTCACTACTGGCAATACTGACATGTATTACACACCAGATGAATTCAAAGCACAGAGGCTCATGTTTGTCATCAACACTTCAAAAAGAAAACAAGTTGTGGTTAATGACAGGGCAAACATTAAAATTATCTGTGAATTCCACAATACACTCCCTGATGACACCATATGTAGTGTTATTCTCATAGGTGAAAAATCATATGTTTATGATGTAAGAAATGAGAGGGTCACAGAGCAATTCTAGAAGAAATACATTATCTTAATACTAGATATACAAGTTGAGGCTGGGGTCCAATTAAACTTAAACCAGAAGTAAATATGTGTGTGTATGTGTGTGGGTGTGGGTGTGTATGTGGGTGGGTGTGTGGCTTTTTAGCTTAATTTTAAGTGTAGCCAAAAAAATATCAAGAGGGGCATATTTTTAACAAATTTATGGACAACAATCTCACAGAAGTGCCTTTTATAAGTGTAAGCAAATCAATCTGAGGGGGGTCATACTTTCTCAGGAAATTATCGAGGGCATTTTTACAAAAATCTTGGATTAGACAGAGTTCCACACTTGAGCAAAAAGCTCATATGGGCATATTGAGCTAGTTTTAAGTGTAGGCAAATCTGCCTGAGGGGGGTCATACTTTCTCGGGTTTATTATAGCATAAATTACACTACTGTGGAGGCTGCTTGGCCTTTTTTTTCACCCATTTCCCCCCGCGAAATGCATGAACAATTTTATTTTATTATTTTTGCTCCCTGAGCTCCCGTTCACTCCTTTTAGGAGCTAATCAAACTTAGGACCTTTTGTGTCCGCTACCCATTTCATTTTATTTCTACCTTTGCGTGATTTTTAATCCCCCTGTTTTTATGGCTTACACACGTTTTAAGTATGTTTCATGTCGTTCAACAAAGTGGACGACCCTGTTAATAGTACTTTTCGTTATCTCCCCCAGGCGGATGTGCTGGATGAGACGCTAGATCGTATCGCTATTCTAGCAGAAAACCCAGTAGGTGTTAGTTTTGACAAAACGGTACCTAGTGCTGCGTCCACGCACGTTCGGTGCTCGATTTTGACACGTAATCGCCCCCCCCCCCCGCCAGTACCTTGATTCACGCCCCACAGCCCGCCCAGGAAATGGCCTTTCCTGGTTTTATGAAGCCCTTCACGCTTCGCAGGCCTCCATTTTAATTGAACGGCTGGAGAGGACGTCATGCGCTTTTTCGATCGTGTTGAAAGCATCGCCAGTCTTTACGAGTGGGATGCTGCCAATAAACTGCAGATGGTCCCCGGCGCATTTAATGGGTCCCGCTCTTCGTTGGTACGAAGCTTGAAAACCAGCACAGGACAATAGAGCAGCGTCCTTCGATCAGCTCAAGAAACAGCTGATCGCTGAGTTCACATGCTCGGTGGATAAGCTGTTGCTCGCCGACAAGATAAAGTGCCGCCTACACAAAGATGGCGAATCTGTCATGGATTATATCCGTAATCCGTGACAAACAACTAATGTTGTATTGTCTCGAACCTAACATGCCCATTGCTAAACTAATTAAACACCTGACCCTGCGCCTCCAACCGGAATATATCCGCGACACGTATAAGCGGGAAAACGCTTCGGTCCCGTATTTACTTAAGGACTGAAAGAGTTGGAAAAGCTTCAATTCCTTATACGGAAACGGAAGGTACATGCGTTTTTTTCTGAGGATAATCACGACTCCCTGCTGGGCCAGATGAGCAACCTTAACGTGCAGAGTCCACTGAATTTTGCGTTACTGGAGACGGCCGTGTCAGCTCCCTAGTTCTCACGTACTCGAGAATCCCTGGACCTTGAAACAAGAGTCAGGGCCCTTCAAACTGAGCTTAACTCGCTCAAGGATACAAATTAAGGGAACTCGAACCCGAGACACTCGCCCACAGAGACGGGTCTAGAGGTTCAGCTAAAGAGTTTGTCATTGAAGCTTGACGAACTTACGAGCCCCACGCAACAGTCTGGTAATGATTTTTATCGCGCCCCCAAAAACTGCCGTGGCCAGTCATCACGAGATTTTTTTAAAAAAATAATAATAGATCCTTTTCCTGTTGAGCCAAGGTAAGTATCGCCCGCAGTACAATAACTTTAACAGGTCTTCCCAAAATGTCCAAAGATCGCAGTGGCGGGGCCGAAACTGTTACCATCAGCTCAATGTATTTGTTTTTTTTTTTCTTTCTGGCATAAGGTATACAATTCAGAGATCAGATTTATTTCAAAGCACTAACTTTCCAATCTAGGCATTCTACATATGAAAAGCCTTACGACCCCTGTCACTCGTCGAGCATTTTATACCACTACACCACATGTGTCACTAGTACTAAACATGCAGTTTAAAAAATGACAGTCCACTATTTAGTTCTTTTAGTTTAACAAACTCTCGTATTCGTATTCACTATTAGTTATGTGAAACCGAAACGTGCGGGGAATAATTATTCATGGATGTCCAAGTAGTGAGTTCGTGTGTTCAGAACTTTCAAGTACTGAGAAATATTGGAGAATGAAGAGAGGCCACGCACAAGCCTTTCTGATGCTACAAGTGGGAAAAGTGAAATTATGTGTGTATATAGATTGAGAGACAGGGAGGAAGAAAGACACCTTACTTTCCCAGCTGTGTATTTACAATTTCATTTTGCGTCATTTGAGAAATACGGATACGAGATATTTTTAAACTAAAGGACCTAAATAGCGGACTGTCATGTTCTATACTACATGTTTGGTACTAGTGGCACCTGTGGTGTAGAGGTAGCGTGCTCCAATTGTGCGACAAGGGTCGTAAGATCGATCCCCAACCACAGCAGATACTTTTTCAGAAAGCGAGAAGCATTTCACGAAATATTTCTTCGATTCATGGAAATAATGTTGATTTCTTCCAAGAGCTGAAAACCTTAAATTCCAGACAGCTATCTAAATTGAAGCAGACAATCTGATGACAGATGCAGAAACCAGATAGGAAGCATAGCTTAGTCATGGCTATAGCTCTTTTCAGTTCTTACGGCGGGCGCTCTAGAAGCTGGCAGAGGAAGTAGGGAACGGGGAAGCGACCAATCCAGCACGATAAGAAACGTAGCGGCCAGTAGAATGAGGTTCACGTAGTACTTTTTCCGGCCACGTCGTGTCTCTCGGCGCCACTGCTGTTGTCTGGTTGGTCTGTTGTGTAATCCCTACTCCCCACTTCCCCTGCCAGCTTCTAGAGTGCCCGCCGTAAGAACTGAAAAGAGCTATAGAAAAGGTAGCTTGTTTTTTTGACACATGTATAAGTCTTGACGTTTCTTGCCCCACTTATACACGTGGAGCTATTGATCTGTTTTGCAATGGAAACTACGCAATTCATACACATGGAAGATATGATATAGGTTAGCCTTCACCTATGCACGTGAAACTATTTTTGTCTATGCATGTGAAGCTATTTTTGTCTTCTGCGTACTGGAAAATTAATGGACACAAGAGTTCATACACGTGGAGAACTAATTGCTTGCACTTAGAGAAAAATTCCACTAAGTGACATTTCCATTACCATCAATCATGTACATAGAGGAAAACCATTAAGATAACATATCCATTACCATTAATCATGTAAATGGCAGAAAAATATTAAGATAACATGTCCATTAGCATCAATCATGCTTTTGTAGAAATAAAAGCACAGCTTAGTAATAATATTTTCCAACGGAACTTAGCATAAATCTGTCTTCTTTACTTCTCTCTAACTGAGAAATTCTGGGACTTTGAATATTTTCCCCCCAATAAAACACTGTGTGTGTATATATTAACAGATAAATCTTACTGTCATCTAACTGAGAAATTCTGGGACTTTGAATATTTTTGTCAACTATTCTCAAGTTGAGATAGGTTATTATTAACCTAGGTTCCTAATTTGATTTATTTACAGCACTCTACTATTTTGAGTGCTCTGGAAATCTATCACATACTATTCTGATTAAATATAGTGTGATCAAATTACTCGAAGAGCTTCTGTACTAAATCTTAGTCATTGTAGAAGCTCTAAAGCTCAATATTGTCAAGATAAGTCTGTATGGTCTCTCTCTATATATAAATACTAATACCCAAAAGTATTTTGCTAACCAATACCCAAAATAGTTTACTATTCTTGATATACTTAAGCATAGATTAGTTTCTATTAAAGTTTTAAAATTGTTTGTGCTAAATATATTATCTTCAATTGAGATTGAAATATTGACACCCTCTGGAGTTGTAGTGTATCCACAAAAAATATATATAAATACCAAATAAAAACAATGATAAATCCCTCTCCTAAAATTGAATGCCACAATTGTGGTAAATTCATATCTAATACAAATTTGTCGAAACACCTGGCACTATGGACTGGTCAACCAAAATATCCTATAGTACCAAACCCAACCCTGTCTCTATTGTGGAACTTATATTAGCATACCCAATATGAACAAACATAAGAAGAGTTGTGAATCTCGACCATCAACCAGCCAGACCAATCCTAGAAAAAGAGAAGCAGATATAGCCAGGGAGTCGTAACGTAACGAAATGGAACGGTATTTTCAATTACGGTTTCCGTTACGTTACAACCAGAAACAGAATAACTTTTTTCGTGAACAGAAACGTTACCTCAGGTATATAAACATTACGTTACAGGTGTGCATAACGGTACCGAAACATAACTGATTTGTAAAGCAGTAGGTCGTTAGGTGACGCTTTAACGTTACATACATTGCCGGCAACCAGTAACGTTACAGGGTAAGAAAGAGGTTCGTCACGTATTGACTAGTGACTTTAGTGTATGTGGAAAGTGATAGTAACGTTACAATTAACCAGTAACTAAATTGAGGTCACGACTGTAAAAACGTTACACTCCTTTTTTCAAAGCAACAACGTTATTTATAGCTGGTATCATACAGACGTTCCGATGTGCAATATCGTGTCCGATGCCGTGTTCCGGAGAGAATAACATAGGTCTCTCGTATAATTGTGCTCGTTAATTTTGTAACGTTACAGTTCTTTTCCTCCACAAAAGTCTGTTTCGAAAAAGTGATACACATATCCGTTACGAATAGCAAATACCGTTATCGAAGGCGTTTTCGAAGAAGCCTCATAATTATCATCGGCAGCATACTAACATTACAGTACTTTGACCCCTTGAAAGTCACTAAGTTATAATACGTATTTTCGTTTTGGATGTCAGTGAAAAAAATAAATTGTAAAACAAAACGTTTGAAAACATCCGTAAACAAGATTCGGCGTGACAAAAGTTCTGGTTATTGGAATTTACTCATTAACTATGTATTTATCACAAATATATTTCTTTTCTGCATACTTAATCGCTTTATGTGAATTTGTTCTAATTTGATTATTTATGCAAGATGAATTTTAACATGTACGTTCACTTTATACGATAGCAAAGCAAACGTTTGTTGAGGGAAAATGTTTATATCTATCTATCTATTTATCTATCTATACCTATATATATATATCTGTTTACAAGTGTTACATCATTTTTTTTAAAAAAATACAGTTGTTTGGCGATGAGAATGATTCGTGCTTAGATTAAGTTGCTGAAGGACGAAACATAAAGGACCAACCATGGTCGAGCCAAAAAATCATCCGTGCCACGCGTTCGTCCACCTAAGCGAGAGGCAAGCTTTGTCCTATCGGAAGACGAAAAATAATTGCTTGTTGCGCGACCTTGAGAAGGCGAACCGAACTGATAGCAGCAGCACCACGCAAAATCGGAAAATCTGAATCCTGAAACTTTGTACACGTGACCTTCGATCACGAAGCATCCGAGTAGACAACGCCTTGGGGCGATATGAAAGGCACTTTTGGCAAGTAGAAAATACGTAGAAACGAAATGTTAGATGGAATTGTTGTACGAAACAAACGAAACCGCATTTGTACAACTGGTCTGTAGCTAGACAGGGCCATTGGACTCTCAAGAAGGCAAGAATTGTATGGAAAGTGATTCTCAAAACTAAGCGAATAAAAGGACAGTATATTTTATCATTTACAAGGGCCCTCATCCGCTTACAATTTTGAAAATTACTTTCAGTAATTCTTGTCTTCTTGGACAGGAGGTGCATTAAACTTTTTGGTGTAGAAACAGACAGAACGTCCGCCTACCTACCACGTTTGAAAGAAGGGCATAGACAGACAAGAAAGTAATTTTCAGGAACGCAAGAACGGCAGTCGACATGGACATTGAGCAACGTGTGACTGAGAAATACAATCGGAACAAAGGACAAGATTATTCAAGAAACAGTAAGTTTATAAAACTTCCTATCATTAACTCAAACCCAGTTCATCCCTTTATCCTCTTTTGTTTGTTATACTTTTGTATTATTCATGTTTTATATCGCTTTTCTGCCACTTGTAGATAATCGCGACGATGAAGATGAATGATGATCATATTAAATCTATGAAGGGATGCTTACAAAAAAAACAGCCATGCCCAGATGTCTACTCGAACTTAAAATGTTTGGTACCGAATGTATGAGTGGATCACTAAACGACTTCGGCCTTCGAGGCTACAGTTTCAGTTGCAACATGCAGTATAATTACGTTTCTACTACTCTGAATTGACCAAAGCATGTGGTATGTATCCTTCATTTTACTTAAAAAGCCCCCTTGATACATGAGATACTACAAATAATTTCAGGCATACCCTCGAATTCTGATTGCCTTTCACTTTTTTATTTAACTAAGTAATGAAGTGACGTTTTTATTCATATTAGGCCTACGACTAGCTCGAACTAAAAACTCTTGTGAAATACTGTGTATATGTTATCCTTGTGAAGTGAGGAACTTCATATTTTGCTAAGAAAATATGTATGAAAAATTATATTTGTAGCTACTACTTGAAGAATTCAAATTATTATTATGATGGAATTTCAACTTACGTATACTCTGCATATAATGTGTTATCGGAGAGGAGTTTTTGTCTCGCAGTCAATTTATTTTTAGTTGAGGAACTCGAGAGTAAGTTGGAAATATATATACAGACGCAATAAAACGTAATGAAAAGCAAAATGAGGTAGATTCCGTATCTCAGAAAATTCAACCAAGAGAAATAGGAGAAAGAAATGAACGAGCTTCAGTATAAAAAATCAAGACCCTTTCCTCATCCCCATCCCCTTTTTAAACCAAGGGCTCCGAAAGCAGCTGTGCAACTTTGAGCAGGCATTGGGACTGCTGTACGGTTCAGTAGCGTTTCGTCCGAAAGCGAAATTTCTAGAAAAATGCTACAGTTCGGCAGGGATGGAATTGGTGACTAGTATACCTCGGTTTACAACTTTTAAAACTACATTGCATAGACAGCGGAGTGCAGCACAGGGAGTGCAGACTCAGACAAATTGTCGAGAGAGAGGTCCCTGGTTCGATACCCCGTGGAGGCACAAGTGGTTCGAATACCACTTTAAACTGTATGTCCAATCTCGATTAGCCTTAATGTGCATAAAGTGGACTTAAAACAACAAATCAAATCAAAACAAATCGTCGAGAGGAAGTGAACTTGGATCTAGGAATTTTAGTCATGGCAGATGGCAACACTTTCTTACTATCTGACAACTATGAAGGTGAGATTTTGTGACGTTTTTCCTACGCTTTTGTATTTTCGCGTGGAAAAGCATCACAATTCCTCATTTCTTCGTACGCCTTGCGTCTTGTTTGTTTTTGGTCGATTATAATAGTCCCCGCTAGAGGTCTCCACTGACCTCTCGCTCGGCGCTCGCTTCTCGAGCAGAAGGCTACGGCAGTTGGAGTTCGCGATAGGAAGTGATAGGATCAAGACCTGTAGTTCAAGCGGTCCTGAGTAACTACCACCGTATACCTGTTCGAGCTGTCTCTGTATCCTTTTCCTGTACGGGAAATTATTTGTGAACTAGTGATAGTGTTGTGAAGTGATCTTGTGCTTGCGTACCGAATTAAATTTACGGGACCGTGAAATAGGCCCGTTATACCATGGCCGGGAATCATACTCCGGACTCCCAATCCGACATGGACGCTGAGAAAGGTTCTAATAAACGTTCTCGCGACGAAGTGGACGATGTTCACCCCGATAAAATCTCCAGAAGTGATACAAATAATGTGTCCCCCCCAGATTCCACCTACCTATTGGTATGGCACGGATATGCCGGGTCCCTACATAGTCCTATTTGACGGTATAGACACTAACGAGAAATTTCTTGCCGCTGGAAGTGTTGGTAACTATCTCCGTAAGAAAGCAGTCCGAGTACAGTTAGTGGAACAATGCGGTCGTAATCGCGTCCGGGTGACTTTCCCCACCGCTAAAGCCGCTAATGAGTTTCTCACGCGTAGTGCAATGCATCGTGATATGGGAGTCAAAACGAGAATTCCTTTACCGTTAATTCAACGGGAAGGACTCATATTTGGAATCGCTCATGACGTGTCAGAACAGGACGTACTCGATGGTTTCGAGAGTCCTATCCCGGCCCTTTCGGCCAAACGCATGAACAAAAAACTGTGGAAAGAGGATGGATCTTTCCAGTTAGTTCCCACTAAACTATTTTGCATCACATTTCGCGGTAATAGTTTGCCGGAGAAAGTTCTCATTAACAGTGAAATATTCGAGGTTCGACCACGTATACGATCAGTCCAACAATGCTCCAAATGTTTCCGATACGGCCATTTACATTTAGTTTGTAAATCAAAATCCAAGTGTGCTAAGTGTGGATTGGACTCCCACCCAGAGGACTGTGACAGTAATTTGAGTTGCATCAATTGCAAGTTACCACATTCAGCCTTAGACCGCAACTGTGCGAGCTGGCGGTTGGAATCAGCTGTCCAAACCAGCATGGCTGAAAACAATTTATCATATCGGGAGGCGAAACTCAAGCTGCAAGGCATATTCCTCCCCATTCCCACTCGCGATGATGTTTATCGACCCCGAGTGACAAAAGCGGCATTCCCTGACTTGCAGACCTCCCGCACAAAACCTTTCTTTACTAATCATACATGGCACTCCTCAAACAGGACATATGCCAATATGTTTTCCTCGCTACGTAATCAATCTGACAGAGACTTTCCTGAAAATAAGGATTCTCAAACATCATTGGATTCGTATCGCTTTAAGGTGCCATCCTTTACGACTACTTCTCAACCACGAAACACTAAGAAATCCAAAATCCGCCCTTCTCCGAGGAAAGAACCACATCGCCGTCCGCGATGGGAAGACGATGACGTCGCAATAGAGTCCGCGGCTAGTTCATCGACCCTTACTGACCCAGAGGAAGCGACATCCCAACCCATCGGAAACAACGCCTACCCGATTAATAACACTCCTTCCCATTCTAAGAATTTCCATCGCCAATCATATGTGCACCCGAACAAGAGGCATAATAATCCACAATCGCACATTACTGACCGCCCTACCGAACATAGTGAGGTGTACCAGGCTCTTTTAGAAATGATTCCCAGCATGTGGGAAACTGTTAGACACATACGGGACAACGCTCATCGAATTCGCCTCATCCAACACATTCAATTTTTGACAGACAAACTTTTGACGTTACTCGAAGACACCGCTAAAGGTAATATCGGAAATGGGTACCATCTTACAATGGAATGTAAATAGCTTCTCCGCACGGAAACTCGAACTATTAGATCTAATTGCAGAACACCACCCGCTTATTCTTTGCTTGCAGGAGGTTAAATGAACGAAGCACGAGAAGTATAGACTTGCTCATTATCACTTGTACGGCAACCCTACGCATCAGCGTGGTACTGTCATCTATGTGCATGAAACCCTTTCCCATACCGAAATACCAATTCCACATACCCTTTCCCTCGTTCAGACCTTCCAACTAGAGATAGTGGCTATCAGAGTCAACATTAATGACCAATATATAGTTATCATTTCCTTATACATTCCCTCCTCAAACAACTCACAAAGAATCCGTTTTCCCGAGTTACAAGAGATCATAACCCTTGCTCCGGGCCCCTACCTCATCCTCGGAGATTTTAATGGCCATCACCCCTCTTGGGGACATCCGTACGCGGACCGTTTAGGGAAAAATCTAGATGCATGGATCACACACAACCGGTTTATACTTTTAAACGATGGCAGCCCTACTCATTATCCATTAAATAGCAACCGCCCCTCCTGTATTGACCTCACAATTACTTCCTCCAGATTGTACAATAGTTTTCACTGGGTAAAGGAACAAGATCTCCGTGGCAGTGATCATTCCCCCATTTTACTTATAGCCCGTAGATCGTTTTCCACATACTTGTTGCGTGACAATAGGGAGTCGGTCCCAGTGAAACGTTGGACCAAAGCTTCCATTAAATGGGACGCTTTTACAACACAATTTAAAAGCATTTATGATCAAACAACTCCCCACACTGATGGAAAAATAACATATCAACGTTTCCTCAGTATGATTACCATTGCAATAGACAATAGTGCCCATCGAAGCCAATATCGTAGCCCAGTTAAATTTCCTTCCCTCAGTTGGTGGACCCGAGACTGTGCATTAATAAAATGTCAAAAAAAAATTCAACTAAAACGATACGAACGAAACCCCTCGCCGGGGAAGAAAATCGAACTTCGGCGACTGCAAGCTAAGGCGAAGAAAATATATTTAAACGCGAAAAGAGAAGCGTGGCATTCATTTTGCAATTCCCTCGATTGCACAGATAGCCTCAGCTCTATATGGAATAAATTTCATTCAATTAGGAACCCGGCCCACCCACAACGGAAAAATCTCGATAGACAGTGGGAAGCAGAATTCATGAACATACTCACGCCACCCTCTGTATGCGCACGAGAGGCTAAATCCTTTGCACAGAATTTCGATTTCACTGCCGATTTCCCGGCAGTTACTGCTACCGAAATACAACAAATCTTAGAAATCGTGCCGAACACTTCCCCGGGATATGACGGTCTCACCTATGACATGCTCAAACATCTGCCACAGCAAGGTATACAATTACTTGCTCACATATTCAATACCGTCTATCGCACAGGACGAATCCCTATCGAGTGGCGTCACCACATAGTCCTCCCCATATTAAAACCTAACAAACCTCCCGCGGAGGCAAAGTCATACCGACCAATAGTATTAATACCAGTAATTGCCAAACTTTTCGAACGAACATTTCAACATCGCATTAATTGGGCGTTGGAAAAGAATAAACTCTTTTCGCCAACACAAATGGGTTTCCGCATGCAACATGGAAGCCAAGATGCCATAGCTACCCTAACGGTTGAAATCCAAAATAGCCAGATTACTCATGATTATTGCTTTGGCCTCTTCACTGACATAGAACATGCTTATGATGCAGTTCACATCCCGATCTTATATAACATGATGGTACAACTAAACATACACCCCATAGTAGGGACCATCATCTGGAATTTATATCACGAACGAAACTTACAATTCTGGTTTGAAGATAGGTTGGAAGGCCCCCGTATAGCTCGTACGGGAATTCCTCAGGGTTCGCCCCTTAGCCCCCTACTATTTAATATCTATACCCACCAAATACATCACCTCAATATGCACGGCTTTAAATTGTTACAATATGCCGACGATTTGTGCTGCTATAAATGCACCCCTGACGCCACGCAAGGCTTACTCGCTTTAAAGAAAACAGTTCCAATTCTTACAGATCACTTAGATACCTTAGGACTCACTATTTCCATTCCGAAATCCAAAATCATAATTTTTAACTCGAGAAAAATGAGCAGTTACCCTAACAATATCACAGAAATACAGCACATTCCAGTAGTCGACAATGTCAAATACCTGGGTGTATACTTTGATAGGAAACTGAACTGGACAAGGCATCTACAATATCTCAAGGAAAAGGGTCTAAAAATTGTTAATTTACTCCGCTGTATTTCCACGACCAGGTGGGGAGGACACCCCCATACAATGCTATTATTTTATAAAAATTGTTTTCGTGCATTATTTGATTATGCAGCACCAGCCTATGGTGGAGCCAATTCAAAACTTCTTACGTCTATCGACGTATTACAACGACGAGCCTTACGTACATGTCTAGGACTCATGCCGTCTAGTCCCAATGTTAGTGTATATTTAGAAAGCAATGAATCTTCTTTGTCCCACAGACGCATCAAACTCACTGTGCAATATTTGTTTAAATCGTGGGCGCGACACGATCACCCGTTTAATAAAACATTTGCGATTCAACGACAATGGTTTGGCCTCCCGACCCCCCCTCCCCCCACTAAACGTTTTTTTTTTCTTACAATGCTATAATATTGACCCTGACGCTTACCAACAAACTTTTACCCATCCGGACCCGCTTGTATATCAACTGAATATTCCCACAGAACCCCGAGTAGAGATACAATATGAAGATCATGGCCGACATGAAAATTATAGAGACTTGTGGCCCACATAAACCTTTATTTATACTGACGGATCGAAGTCTGCAGACGGTGTGGGATGTGCTTTTTACGTACCATCTCATAACATCACCCGACAATTTTCCCTCCCATCCGATATGTCGATATTCTCGGCGGAATGTTATGCTATCTATAAAGCATTACAATTCGCCCTACAGTTTCGAATCGATCATTCGTTAATTCTTACGGACGCATTGAGCGTACTTCAAACGTTAGCACGAACAGGTCGGGCAGCATATAAATTAACGGTATTTCCTTATCTTATTCTCCGAATCATGTTAGAACTTCAACAGCAGGGTCTGTCAGCGACCTTCACATATATTCGTGCCCACAGTGACCTCAATAAATATCAAGATCGCGTTGATGTAATGGCCAAACAAGCAAGAACGAAAGAAACTGTTACCCCGATGCGCCTGCGCCTGCCGTACACTGACCTCCTCCCACGGGTAAAAATCAAACTAGAACAACAATGGGACGATTGGTGTACCCAGCAACTCCTCAATACCAATACATATAGATGGCATGCACAAGTCGGCAATAAACGCCCTTGGTTTCAACACATTAACCTACCCCGTGCAGTTTTAGTGTTTACCATGCGAATGCGTACAGGTCACGTCGTTATACATCCCAGTTCATATATCGTGCCTGCAACTTCCTGTCCGTGTGGAGAACCTATTCAATCAATCACACATTTGTTCTTACAATGCCCAATTCGACAACAACATCGCAATACACTATACAAACAGTTACACCGTGTCCAATGTCCCTTTCGACTCTACTCTACGAGCCGCGGTCTGATGTCATGTGGATACTGTACAGCTTTGCACGAAAAAACAACATTGTAACATAAACAAACAGACATTTGGAATGTAAACAAACTTTCTCATAACAAACCAAATAGGACCCCTGGCAAGAAATCGCTCATAGGCGGTGTGTGCCAATCAAAGAAGAAGGAAGGAGGAGGCTACGGCAGTTCCGACTCCGCAAGCTTCGCGAAAACAACGACGTGACTTGGGTCACGAGAGGGAGACACATAGACAGCTTCATAGTGTGTTGCACGGTTAAGTGTGCAAGTTACCTCGCCGGCGAGACTTAACCTTTTTTCTGACTTCTTTTGCACGCAACTTACGAAATATTCTCTCTCCGAGTTTGGACGATTCAACGCGAGGCAGAACTCATTTCTCCCTGATAAACTTAATACGCGTAAATGGAAAGTTGCATTTGACGAATGCGTGAACTTTATCGGCGTCCAGTTAGATTTGGGCATTTTTCACACAACCCGAATCAGGATCCAGAATTGTGACTGAGGATGACTCGATGGACGTTTCTAGACGTTAAGCCAATGTTCTGATGACCGAACGAGAAGGAAGGCAAGACTTCTTTTGATCAACCGTTCTTAGCAGTGTTGAATTGGTGACTGGAACTCCTTGTGCAGCTTAACGGAGGTATGTACAGTGTCGTTTCCCCTCCTTTATTTCTGCGAAGCCTAAAGATCGTGAACTGTGATAGATTGGCATATCTTTAACGTGATTGAGTCCAAGGTTTAAATGAGTAAAAAGGGACTAAAAGAGCGAACGGCGGAAACACTAGCTATTCTAAGTTGCAACTAACGTACATTATCTAATTAAACAGCAACGAGTAGTCTTATTGATTGCGTTTCAATAATAACGTGAATTAACTTGCGACGTTGGCGTAATTATTAAAGTTTACCAAGGCGTACGCGAGACACTTGACATGCACCATTGCGACTTCTTAAATGTTGAAATAATATTCACGCGAGGTTGGCACAAATTAAATTAAAATACTGGAAGCATCAAATAGAAGTAGGGAATATAGTATTATTTATTGTCAAAAGGAATGCTATGTGGCAAAACTAGATCATTTATTGATAAATTGTAAATGTTTGAATTGTTGGCATATTAGGTTTTAAAATGTGTAATTAAAAGGGTTCAATTGGAACTATGTCCGTGTTCTAGTACTTCGTTAAAATTTTGTAATATACATACATATATATTTCTGACATGTCAAATGACGAATGGTAGAACGACAGTAACAATTGTTAAAGTTGCAATTGAGATGAATTCTTAAATGATACACAAACTAGGTTTGTACACGATAAAATATTATTCATGTTGTTGTTATTTGAGAAGTTAATTGTTCTTGTTCAAGATTGGATATAATAAATTTGTGACTCAAAAAATCTTCGAAATTTGCATACTATTCTGTGCCTGCCCTTTTTTTGTTTATAAACTTCGCGTAAAGAAAAAGGAGAAGGAACAAAAAATTATTGGTAAGAAAAAACAAGTGATGAAGTTTATGGAGTGATGTTGATTCTATACATGTATTTATATTGGATTAGTGTACGTATTTTCTGAGTTGCAGGATCTTTTAACAAATTGGTCAAACCTGAGTGAAATTTTCCACGATGTTTTGTGACCACATATTTTGCATATAATCCCTTTTTTTTTTGATTGTGTGAATAGTGGATTATAACCACTTTCTTTTCTTGGAGTTCACACAATAATAATTATTGGTTCTCTTTTTGAGACTGAGGCGGCAGCGATAAACGCAGGCCATAACCCTCAACAATTCGCGATTTGTAACTGTCGGTTGTAGCTTAACTTTAAGCGCGTACATTAAATTGATCCCGGACCTTTCCACGCTTTCCACGAGGCTATATTGCCCTTTTTTCCATGTACGCAACCGGTATCAGAGCAGGTTATATTAATTAATACACCCCTAATATCACATTTTTTTTTTCCCTTACTCACACTCATATTTTTTGTAGTATTGGTGTTACGATCATTCCGCTTCATAACCTTTTTTCTTGTTTAATAACTACCCTTTTGCTCTCCCCTTTTTTTTGTGTGTTTAACAATTTTTTTTTGATAACCCTTACACCCCCCCTTTTTTTGTGAGACTCCTTCGTACCCCTTTCTTTTTTCTTGACCATTGGATTTTTTGCCTTTCATTATCTTACGGTAGATCTTGATGTTGCTTTCTTGCAATTGTCCCGTAAGTTGGTTATTATTGGCCTTTCTTTTGTTTTGGCTATTACCTATTGAACATTCTAGATATCTTTGTCGACGGATAAATATCATGTCGCCTCCCTTTCAAGGCCATTTGCATGGGGTTGACTTCACGTTGGCATTTTTAATTGTTGCCAACCTTAACTTTAGCTTACTATCGCTAATTAACATTGATGTGTTATATAAATTATCAGTTTTTCTTGTGCTATTTTATGTTATGAGTTTGTATTGTAAGTTAGAACAATCTGTTATGCTGCGCCTCGCGCTTGAGGTAGCAGTTGAGGTCTTGCTATGAACTGTGAAGGCGGTGCGCGGACTCTCGTGCTAAATAAATTGCTTATGACTGCCTGCGAGCGTGCATGACCCAATAAATTATAACTTTTAACTTGTGCGAATCAGTATGTACGCGCGCGATTCGTGATTAAAGATTTTGGACATTTTAATTATAAAGTATTTGGAATTTTATTTACTGTCACGTGTCGCAATTCGATGGTTTCCTTCCTGGAGGAAGGGTGGATCGTCTTAATCCCGATCCCTGGGCGAGAACTGGTGCTCCCAACTGACCAGCCGGAGCAAGGAGCGGTGTGTTGATAATTCGGATCTCCGTACCCTGGAGCTACGAGTGGTGGCACGTTGCAGCTTTATACTCCGAAGTCGATACCAAAGGTTCATGGACGTCTGCAGGATTTTTTTTCCATGGAGGGGCAAGCAAGGTAGTTTTTTTTTCAGGGGGGGCAAACAAGGCGCATGTTCCCCCATAACAGTGTTGTCTCCTCAAAACCCATTGTTTTAATTTGAAGTTATCATGTTCATGCAATAATTAACATATATTATTATAGCTAAAATGCAATTGCGCTATATATATAATTTTTGGTTGACTTTCCTTTTCCAGGTGGGTCGTGCCCTTGCCTTTCTTTCGGACATTCATGCAAAGGTTCTATTTTTATTTCGCGTCTACCACTTTCGGTTAATCGCGATGATAAAGAATATGATAGGCTAGGTGATGGAAGTGGTATAAAGACAATGACCCATCCATATTTTCTAGTCCAGGCTCTAATCCGACAGACTTTGCAGTGTATTACGCTAACCAATTTGCCACGGGATCGGCTTCTTCGTGTTTGTCTGCTCATCAAATGATTAGTTAGTTATTCAAACTATATAGGTAGCATAGCTATATAAAATAACGAAACAGAAAAATAATAAACTTGACGTCTTGTAGTACTATCATCAACCTACAATTTCATGCTCACAAATCCACACAGAAAACGTATTGTGGCATTAGTTTTACGGAATGGCCTTGGGGAATAAATATCGCCCATTTCCTGGTTTAGCTCGAAACAATTCCGGTGCCTTATCGAAGCTGCTCTTGAGCACGCAGGGTTTCTAACCTACTTCGCCGTAATTCAGTTGTTGTATCTTGTTTAATATGATGTATTGTAGAGCCAACCTCAGATTAAATAGGAGGAAAAAGATTTTTTCCGACGGAAAATAACTTGGCAATGCTGCGAACACCGAGGCATTCTTGAGACGCTTGAGGAGGGTCGAGAAAACTTTCCTGAAAAAGCGCAACCCCAGTATCGAAGGTCATGCTACACGTGGATTGGCAACTTTCGGGAGCATGCTGTCTGTCTACACAATTCTACCCAAAGACCTGTTTGAAAATGAATCTTCTGCTCGCATTTTATTTTTCAAATGTAGTTCTGACATTGTAGTCATTTTGCAATTATTTTTATTTGTTCTTATTTTGCTTTGCTTTTATGTCACTTTTATAATTAATCGAAACTATGAAGATGGATGATAAATAGATGAAATTGATGAAGATACACATAAAAAAGATATTTACAGACCAGGACTCGAACCCGGAACCTAAAGCGGATAGGTTGGGGGAGAAGACCGTCAATAACTCCCGGCCACGAACTGGGTTATAATTTTTGTAATTTCTCAGGAGTATTTTTTGTTCTGTTCATGCATAATGCCTGCTTTCGGAAACTTAATTTATAAGTGACACACTTCGTTCGTTGGGGACAAGCCACGTATTGTTTGAGAGGAGGGACACATGTCGTTCATATACTAGATACAATCATGGACTATACTTGAAATGGCCTCCCGATGGCGCAGAGGTTGCGTCGTCGCTTAGTAATCAAGGGGTCCCGGGTTCGATACCCGGTGGAGGCACAAGTGGTTCGGATTCCACTTCAAACTGTAGGTCCAGTCCCGATTAGCCTTACTGTGCATAAAGTGGACTCAAAACACCAAATCAATCAATCATATACTTGAAATGAATAGCTTATTGCAGAAAGGGACCTGAGTCACATTTTTGAGGTATCGGAGTTAATGGTATTTTTTATTTTCCTAGTTACAGACACATCTTTTAGTGCAGAAAGGACGTCAGTCACACGAGGCTATAGCCAAGAAAATGCACTGTGAAAAGTGTACTTTAATGCAGAAAGGTACCTGAGTCACTGACTCGGGTCCTTTTCTGCAATAAACCTAGCTACTCTGTAGGGATGGACACTGGCCCCTTTTCACAGAGAAAGAGAAATAACCATGTGGAAAATAAAATTGGCAACTCTGAAACAAGTGACGAGCGATTTTCGTAAGAATAGTGCGTATGTAGCCATTGTCTGTAGAGGGAGATATGTGTTAGTGCAGAGTGGTGGCAACTGTTCTGAGATGTGTTGTTGCTTGTATTACAGATATGCAGGACGAGAGTAGTGTTAGCGACGTGAGCGTTGACAGTCCAAGAAAATGTAGGAAAGGAATTCGACATCCACAAACATATACCAGAAATGTGATTAGAAGTGTAAGGGTGAATAGACAGGAGTATGTGAACTACAGGGGTGTTACAACTCCTGCGATAAGAGTGCGGTCGCCTTGTAAGTGCCCAAAAAAATGTTATGAGCAATTCAAGGAAGACGAACAACGTGCAATTTTTGACATATTGTATAGAATGCAAAGTAAAGATGAACAGGATATACATTTGCAGAGAATAATCCATGTTGAAAAGGTTAAGACACATCGTCCACGCAAAGAAGATGCTACGTTACACAAAGAGTTGTTTAAGTACCACGTACTACTGGCAAGTAGCAAAATACAAGTTTGTCGTGAGGCGTTTTGCAGACTTTATGATGTGTCAGAGAAAAGAATAAGGCGTTTACGGAAGTTACTGTTAGAGGGCAAAATACCTCATGATATGCGCGGACAGAGCAAAAGTGGGAATATGATTAAGGCTGAGGATATACAGGCAGTGCATGGACATATCGCGTCTTTTCCAACTAAACGTGGACATTATGCAGACATCAAATACCTACATGAAAACCTGTCAATTCAAAAGATGTATGAACTATATGAAGAAAAATACCCTACGTCCAGAATAAAATACAGTTTCTACTACAAGTATTTTAGGGAAAATTTTGTGTTTCGTTTCGGGAGGCCACAGGTAGACACGTGTGGTGTCTGTGAAGAACAGACTAACAAAATGAAGAGGATATTTCTCGTCTTATTTCTCACAGTTTCCACTTTTATTGCAGAAAGGTACCGGAGTCACAACTTTTTCATCTCCACTGTCTCTAGCAGCATACTGCAGGGGGGCGCATTGAGAGTTGCAAAATTAACTATTCATTATGCTGAATATTTGAGCCAACAACGGTACATTTCTTTCTTACACTATCAATATTATACGATTTTCCTTGTTTTTCTCAGAATTCTGCAAAAGTGACTCAGGTCCCTTTCTGCAATAAGCCATTCAAATGTGACGTGCTAAACACTACTTTCGGAGATCAGATGGACATGGCAATTTTGATATACAAGTTGCATTTTTTCTACTTAGGTTATTTATGTCCAAATTTTATCCTAATCGATAATCTCGCAACAACGCAAAATGTTTAAATTGACTCGAATTCACAATGACTCATATACAGTGTGTTTATAAATGAACGGTGCGGCTTCAAAAATTAATAATAAATCTATTTATTACCTTGCATGGGCAAAACTTACACCGTAATCAGCAGCAACTGTCCAAGTTTATATAACTTTATTTAAATTGGTATAAAGATAGAAATCGAGAGAGGGAAATTGCCCCTCTGTGCCCCCTTGCAGGTGCTCTTGGCCGTCTGGAAGAAATAGTGCACGAATGACGTGAAAACTAAATCCATCTTGAGTATCCTTTTGTCTTGCTACTCTTAGATTCTGCAACCTTTCTTTCTATAGTCCAATGTTTGCCTTCCTTACCTCCTAGAATTGATTTCTGTACAAGTTTGAGGGCTAATCTCCCCTGCCCCCTGTGGTTGTGCCACTGCACCTTGTTCCGCCGTTGTTCCTTTGTGAACTTTCATCGGCTTCAAAATACTTCATTTTCTTCAAGAGCATAATATCGTTTAACCAGCGATATGATTCCTCTACCCTAAATTTCAGGATTAAAGTATAATAATATAGGGGCATGGAAATCTGGAAGGGGGGCGAGGATGGCCACCTCTCCCCTTTAGAAAACGAATGTCAGCTAAAAGTATATATTTCACACGTATAATTTGATGTCGTAGTAATTTACATTAATTATTATAATGGGGATGCAGGAATGCGATCATTTCGAATTCAACTGGTGTTTCTTGAGGGGGCAACACTATTATCGGGTTAATATGCATATGCATATGGCATATTTCCCTGCGTCTAAAATATCGACAGATGTCCATGATTAGGGGGGGGGGGCAAATGCCCCCCCTTGCACCCCGTGTGCACGCCTATTGCTACTCATTTCTACACTAGTTAGAAGCTTTATTCAATTTCGAGCCAAAAACGTAATTTAATATCAAATCAGGGTTGTTAAACGTCCACGAACCCATAAATTCTACGTAATAGGTTCTATTGGGTTCCGCAACAAGACCGGAACCTTTTTTATCGCACAGTTTAAATTCGGTCCAATTTGCGTATTCTTTCATTTCAATATGGAACTTATACCGTCTTTAAATTGATCCGGAAAGAAGGTCCCTGTGCCGTATTTCAATTGATCAGGAGAAAAGGTCCGTGGAACGAATTGAAATACATAAAAAGGCTCTTTACAGTCCAGATCCATTTATGCTTGCTAATATTTCCTGCTGAACCGGAATTGAATTGATTTAAAATTCCTGACCCTTTAACAACCCTGGTTGAATTTCATTTTTTTACAAACAACCATATTTTTAACGGCTATTTCACATTAATCCCATACGATATACTGAGTTATTTTTCGCAATGTTCCAATGAAAGATAAGAGATTTGGGCTATTGCTTTCTCTTCCTTGATGTTAAATAGATTATATTCGTCACGCGCCTGTAACGTTACTAGCTAACATTTGTGAATTGTTCTTTCCTTGTAACGTTAACATCTACCATACTGAATTTATTTACGTTCCTTATGCAGATGGTATGTACCCAACTGCATTTTGTTCCGTTCCGCTACAGTGGTTTACATTTTGCTACATTCCTATGTAAAGTTAATTAACCATATTGCCTATCACTTCATTCCGTTACGGAGGATTGCATTCATTACGTTCCTATGTACCGTTATTTACTACCATGTTGCATTTCGTTACGTTTTTGTAACGCTAGTATATACCATATTGCATTTCGTTACTACGTTCCTTGTAACGGTATTATATACCATATTGCATATTACGTTATGTTCCAATGTGCTCATTTCGTTCCGTTCCTTTATGACGTTAATATCTACCATAATACATTTTGTTACGTTCTCTGTAACGTCAGTCTATAACATATTGCATTTCGTTACGTTACATGGGTACCAGCAGCTGAACCATACTCTTCCTCCTACAAAATAGAACGTACCGTGTAACGCAAATTGGGTACGTTACGACTCCCTGGATATAGCTCCAACTGATGGTCCTGAACCAAAACAAAGTAGATCTTCGACTACACGTAGTGTTACAGATTTCGGTGGTCGACTCAATGATTACTCATTTGAATCAGAGTCACGCTGTGATTTTAACAATTTCTTGAAGAACATAAAATGTTCAATAATAGAACTCTTGAGAAATGAACTTAAAAATAAATCTATTAAGTTCAATACTACCCTATCCTCTGAATATGAGAAACAGAATGAAACACATCATATATTTTGCCATTGTTCCAAAACCCAGAATCTATATTTAAGTGATATAGATAATTTGGAACAAAGGTATGCCAAGGTTATGGACACATTGCTCACAAAACATGAGCAATTTGAGGCCAAAGGATCTGGTTGGAAATTGTGCGGAAATCCACACAAACTAGAACTGAAAATAAGTCAATTCTCACCCCTCTCTGCTTCTACCTATGTCCCTCTTCCAGTGGATATTCAGAACAAAAAAGCAGTGGTCAATATAAAAATAATAATCATAACAAGTGTTTTCTGTGGTGTGTCTTGGCGATACTTCACCAAGTTAATTGGGAAAACAATCCAGAGCTAGTTCATCATTATATGCAGTATGAGACAAAGTTTGAGCATGCTATGTCGGCTATCCAGTATCCTGTTGCTATATCAGATATAACAAAATTTGAAAAACAAGTAGAAGAAGCCTTAGCAACAATGTGTATACCTATACAGAGAATAATTTTGTATATCTCCTCAGAATAAGCACAGTCAATAATGATAATGTTACTGTTATTATTTTGTTACTTATTTTAGATAACAACAATTTCCATTACTGTTACTGTCTTATTCGCAATCTCTCTCGTCTGGTTAGAATCCAAATGGATGGGTTAAAGTTACATTGGTGTAAGTCACTTTTTTAAAAAAGATACTTAGACACAGAAAGCAGATCGAGATAAGTCAACTTGAAGTAAGGCAGAAATTCATTCAACTGTCAACAGCCGACAGTTTAAGGTCTAGTGATGAAGGAAACAGCTGTTGTATTGATCATCAAAGTGCTCTGAGTCAGAACCTTTTTTCTAAAACAAAAAGTGATTTACACCACTCTAACTTTAACCCGTCCAAATAACGAAACATAACGGGGAAATTAAGATTTATCATAGATGTTTGACTACATTTGATAATCAAGTTCAACAGAACTATGTCAAATTTAATAATTAAGAAATTGCTAACCAAAACTTGAAGAGCACAAACTATACTGTAGTGAGAACAAGCCTGTGCGAATGGTTATGCCCAAACGAGGTCAGGTCGAGAAATTCAAACAACACAAGATCCTGTTGGAGCATCCAGCTATAATAATAACAGATTCTGAGGCATTTCTCAAACCATTTAACTATTCAGACCCTGATCCTGAAATCTCTTCGACTACACCTTATCCATGAGGTCTGTAGTTATGGTTGTGTAGTTGTGTGGCACAATTCATAAAAAACCCAATAAGCCTTATATATACCGAGGACCTAATGCTATCAAACATTTTTCCAAAAAATAAAGAAAAAGGTGACGAAAATTGGTAGTGAGTTATCTGTGTTGAAACCAAGAGCTCCATTATCTGCTGCCGAAAAGCAATTATATGATGCTACTGAGATCTGCCCACAATGCAATTCATATTTTACAGATGATAATAAGAAAATTCATCACCACTGCCATTTCACAAGGACAAATTTGAAAATTTTATGCAACAGCTGTAATCTCCAAATACAGAGCCCCAAATTTGTCCCCATATTCTTCCATAATGGTTATGATTTTCACTACTTAGTTAGGAATCTCAGTTATGATACAGAGCACATAGATGTTCTAGCAGAGAATCAAGTGAGGTACATTAGTCTCAGCAAAACAGATTCCTGGTGGTGGCATTATTAAGACATTCTTGGGCTCAATGCGATTCCTCTCTACTGATCTGGATGCTCTTGCCAGCAAACAATCTGATGACCAGTTCCAAATTACAACTAATAGTTTTCCTGGCTTAGGCGTAGAACACATTAGACAATAATTGGTCTATCCATATGAATATGTGACTGACCATACAAAGTTTGATGATGAGTTTCTTCCACCTCAAGATAAGTTCTACAGCCAAATCAGAGAAAATAATATCACAGAGCAGGATTACCATCATGCTCAATTGATGTGGGAGAAATTAGGGTGTAGGACACTGGGTGACTACCATGATGCCTATCTAACATTGGATGTGACAATTCTTGCTGACGTATTCCAAGCTTTTAGAAAATTGTCTATGAATATCTATACATTGGACCCATCCCACTTTTCAAGTCTTCCTGGGTTGGCTTGCTCAACTATGTTGCTCGAAACAAATATCCAACTAGAGCTTATTTCGGACGTAGACATGCTTCTCTTCATAGAAGGAGCTGTACGCGGGGCATGACCCAATGCACACAGAGATATGCAAGGGCCAATAATATACACTTCACAGAATATAACACAAATGAACCCTCCAGCTACATATTCTATGTTGATGTGAATAATTTGTATGGTTAATCGATGACGCAGAAACTCCCCTATGGTGGTTTTGAGTGGATAGATCCCACATCAATAGATACACAAAATTTTGATGACAGTGAGTATGGTTTCTTTGCTGAGGTGGATCTTGTTTTCCCCTCATGATTTGCAGAATCTGTTTTCTGATTTGCCACTTGCTCCCGAGTTCAAGTGTCCACCTGAATCAAAACAGAACAAGCTTATAATGACTCTTGAGTCTAAAGAGAGATATGTTATCCACTATAAGAATTAAAATTCTTGATGGGAAAGAGGGTCCATATAGTGCAAATCCAAAGAATTCTTAGATTCAAGCATTCGGAGTGGTTGAGGACTTATATTGAAACCAACACAAGGCATAGAATACTAGCCACTTCAGATTTGTATAAGGATTTCTATAAATTAATGAATAATGCTGTCTATGGGAAGACCATGGAGAATATTAGGAAACGTTTAGATGTGAGGCTGGTCTCTAATCCCAAAAAATGTAATAAATTAGTGGCAGATCCAAAATTCGAATTGCGAAAAGTATATAATGAATAATGAAGATTTGTCACTCTTCCAAATTGAGAAGCAATGGATCAAATTTGACAAACCAATCTATGTGGGAGCTACAGTTCTGGATATGTCTAAGCTACACATGCTGGAGCTCTACTATAATACAATTAAGCCTTTTTATAAAAATAACCTCTCTCTTCTGTATATGGATACAGATAGTTTTGTATATTATATCAAAACACCAAATCTCTATGAAGACATAAAACTCCCTTAGTTGCTTAATTATTTTGGAACATCTTCATACAACTGTAGTTTTGGTATTCCTTCTTGCAACAAAAACGTGCCAGGCAAACTAAAGAATGAGAAAAGTAATGATATTATTAAAGAGTTTTTTGATTGCGAGCAAGATGTATTCATTTAGATTAGAGAGAAACACAATCAGAAAAGCCAAAGTAATGGGTAAAACCATAGTACCATAGTAGAGAATAAACTCTCCTTTGATAATTATTGTGACTGTCTCAAAACTAGGTCATCCAAACTGAGGGAGGATAGGGGAATCCAAAGTGTTCATCACATATTGACCACAAACAAAGTGAAGAAAATTGCCCTGGATTCAAAGGACGACAAGAGACAGATTCTCTCGTGTGAGATACACACATTACCATGGGGTCACTATTGCCTGGGAGATGGCAACCAATGTGATATTTGCAAATAAAATAACCATGAATCTGTTTGGGTTTAGAAAACAAGCCAAGGAAGTGCCTTTACAGATAGCCCCAATTAATCTCACTGATCTCTTGTCTAAACTAAATGGGCTGCTAATTATCCACTTGAACAGTATCCTAACAGAATACAATGATGATACTGGTAAAATATGTTATATCTTCAATAATAATCTAAATTATTACAAATTCCCCATTGGTGCGAAACTACAATTTACTATAAATCCTGAGAATAAGGGTGAGATAGAAAATTTTATTGGGAGTAATATCTATCGCATCAAATATGAAAAGATGGACTCTGTCACCACGTATGATATATCTGCAAATGATTGTCTGTATATAGAGTTGCTGGAAGATTATGACAAACTCATACCTTTGTTTTCGGAGTTGAAAATCACCTATCCTATAATAAATAAGCATTACCAAAATGCCAGTGATCAGATTATTGTGCTTGATATTACAGTCAAAAAATTACGTACTGATCTGCGAGCATTACAAGAAACTCTCATCTCCAGTCTCCAATCTGAGATAGCTAGTCTCCAGTCACAGTGTCTGGATTCTATTCTCAACATTGATGCTGATCTCAAATCTCTACTGCAAGAATACACTAATTTGGCCTCAATGGGCAATCTTCAAAGTTTTGAGGAGAGTGACTGTAGGCAAAGTAAAATATAAGCTTGAGAGATTTCGAAAAGTCCAGACCACCAATGCAGAACAACTTAAACAACAATTGAATGATGACCCGAAGCAGCCAAATGCATCATTCAGAGCATGGAGTTGAGAATGCCAGTGGTAGAATACGAAACCAACTACGCCCTCAAGTACAAAGCGGAAATCTTGAAAAATCCACAAGTACCCATTCAGTTTTACAGGTTTGGGGGGGGCACAGGGGACGAGGTCCCCCAGCCCCTCTCTCCTCGCTCACAATGTAACCCTCTCTCCCAGCTTAGTTACCGTATGTGGCATTTCCTTTTTGCCTATTTTTCTCTGGGAGCGGTTGTGCCCCTCTAGGATTATGGTTTTACTACAGTGGATTTGGGATAGGGAACATTGGAAAATTAAAGATTAAGCTACCTCAGTTCCTGAAGATTAAAACCAAGGTCTATGTACTACGATGAATTCCTATTTGGTTTTCGTGTTTTAACAAGAAATATACAAAATATAAAATATATGAAAAATACATGTATAAAGAATAATATGATAAAACTATTAATGAATATAGTGAAAATATAGTTTGATATTATAATCTTAGATCAATGGTGAGTAGGTGAAATGGGCGATTCTGGAAGGGCCCTTTGACCTACTTTTTATTTTACGACGTTTTATGCACTAAACTAACCTACAATGAGAGAAAAATGGAGAGAAGAAGCTCTGGCATCACTTTTTAAGCTATTTTTTATCCCATTTCAAATGTAGCTCTTATGCTACCTCGCCTTTTGACCTACTTTTGAAATGACTTACGATGTTTTACGCACTAAACTAACCTACAATGAGAGAAAAAAGGAACAGAAAAAGCTCTGGCATCATTTTTTAAGCTATTTTTTTATCCTATTTCAAATGTTGCTCTTATGCTAACTTATCCTTTGACCTACTTTTTTATTTTACAACGTTTTACGCACTAAACTAACCTACAATGAGAGAAAAATGAACAGAAAAAGCTCTGGCATCACTTTTTAAGCTATTTTTTATCCCATTTCAAATGTAGCTCTTATGCTACCTTGCCTTTTGACCTACTTTTTATTTTACGACGTTTTACGCACTAAACTAACCTACAATGAGAGAAAAATGGACAGAAAAAGCTCTGGCATCACTTTTTAAGCTATTTTTTATCCTATTTCAAATGTTGCTTTTATGCTAACTTATTCTTTGACTTACTTTTTATTTTACGACGTTTTATGCACTAAACTAACCTACAATGAGAGAAAAATGAACAGGAAAAGCTCTGGCATCACTTTTTAAGCTATTTTTTACCTTCTGCAAATTTTGCTCTTATGCTAACTCGTCCTTTGACCTACTTTTGAAATGACTTACGACATTTTCCTATAAGGCAGCTGTCTGCTCTTACTGTAACCTCCCTCAGTGTAATCTACCACGACCTTGTGCTCTCAGCGTAATCTGCCACGATGTTTTTTACAGACTAAACTAACCTACAATGAGAGAAAAGTGGACAGAAAGAAGCTCTGGCATTACTTTTTTAGCTATTTTTTACCTCCTGCAATTTTTGCTCTTATGCTAACCTCGTCCTTTGACCTACTTTTGAAACGACTTACGACATTTTCCTATAAGGCTGTCTCCCCTTACGGTAAGGCAGCGATCGTCTCCCTCACTGTAATCTACTACGACCTAATAGGCTTCTGCTCTCAGTGTTATCTGCTACGAGCTAATACGATGTTTTTTTAAAACTCATGTGTGATCTTCTACAATGTGCCCCCACTGCTACGACCTAACGCGACCTCTCCTACGATGTTTTGGGTCCCTGCTACGATGTTTTTCTGTAAAAATTGCTCCTCATGATCCAAAAATTGTATTGTAGTGGTATTTGAAATCGACTGTGGTGTGTGAAGGGGAAAAAATCTTCGTGTTCAGTGACCTACTTTTGAAATGACTTACGACATTTTCCTATAAGGCTGTCTCCCTTTACGATGTTTTCCTGTAAGGCAGAGATCGTCTGTCAATGGGCCCTCAGTGTAATCTACTACGACCTAATACTAACTTTCTCTCCACGTTCCGTGCCTCATTTATTGTGCTGACGATGTTTCACAGTGTAGAAAAAAGCCGGTACGAGTAAATGCATTTTTCTGTTTCAACGTCATCAAGTGGGGTTTAGTGTTGCCAACCCACCCCAAGAAAATTTCACCTTTACAGGCGAAGCTATCCTACAATTAGGAGTTGGCAACACTGACTAGTTGCTTCACAAACCTCTTGTTTTTTAAACATATGATATTTCACAGGCGAGGCTAACCTACAAGTTACAAGTTGACGGCGTAATCTTCTATAAGATGATAAGTATGCAATAAGATGAAGAAGACGCTAACTGGCAATAGCGGTGTCAATGTTTCCAGCTCTCTACCCCCCTCTCACCGGGCCTCCTCCCCTATGGCGCAGTGGTAGCCTTGTATTCAAGGGTTCGATACTCGCACAAGTGGTTCTTGAAACTGTAGGTCCAGCCCCGATTAGTCTTACTTACAGGGGGCTCTTGTAACGCCACGGGGGCGAAAAAACATGCATACTTCTGTTTTTCCACATGTATGTATGTATGTAATGCGATTTGTGTGGGGGCCAAAATTTTGAACTTACGGCTTAATTAATCTGCATGAATGCTTAATGTTTGATTTTTTTTATTTCTAGTTCGACATGAGATACACACAATTTTTATTTTTTTGAAGTACAGTTAATATTACCTAGTTCGGGTTAAGCTGTAACATACAACTAGCGATCGACACGACCACCTGACACACAGACAGAGAGAGTGTGAGCAAATTCAAAGTGTGATCTATTGTGAACTAAACTAACCTTACTCACCCACCCACATATAGTCTTACAGGTAACTCAAAAAGCAGAAAGTAGTACATAGCATGACAGATCGATCTATCGTAAACTAAACTAACCTCACTCGCCCACTCACATATAGCCTTACAGGTGACTCAAAGGCAGAAAGGCAGCTATATCACTTGTAAGGGCCAACACACAAGATCTATTGCAAACTAAATTAACCTACGACATAAGCCATGGACACATCTTCCAGATAGGGTATAAGCAACTCACCTCTTGCAATTGTATAACGGGGGAAAATTAACCTACAGCTGGCAACACTGTTTGAGTTGCTTTCGACGAGCCAAACTTATATTTTGCAAATAGGCTAAAGCTAATCTTCTACAGCTAGAAGCTTGAAACATATACCCTCGCAGATTATGCCAACTTACCTCATGTAAAAATATTACCTAGTACGGTTAAGCTGTGACATACAACTAACGATCGACACGACCACCTGACACACATACGGAGAGAGTGAGACAGCTTATACGCAATATATTTCTACACATGTACTGGGTTTAAAAGCTAACTTGCAACAACTATTTCACCCACTCCCTATCAAAATCTCCTAACCACATGTTTTTGATACTTGCTGCCAGAACATGGTGGTTTTAGACTGTAAATTCAACCCGATTATTCTATTTGTGCATGATGCCTGCATTTGGAATATTTTATTCTTGGCATACGGTATTTTGCGTGCTCCAGTAATCTTGCGCTCGATTCACGGAAGCTATGACGTGTATTTCATGTTTCGCGAACATGCGAGAATCTTTCACAATAGATAATATATTGCAAGAGCGAGTTGTTTGTGTATATAAATCTAGTTTTGGAAATGGACATGAATATAATGTCAAAAATTATTGCATAACTTAAAAACATTGACATTTATTGCACTAGCAAAGGTAAATGTGGAATGCCCCGGCCCCTCAGCTGTTAGGTTAAACACCATGAAAATTTTATTACTGATAGCAAGCATTCTCATATCGACAAAACAGATCTAGTAATGAGCTGTCTTGCAAGTCTCCCGAGTGAAGGAATATGATGCCACTATAAACTGTAAACAAGATATGCAGTCCCTCGCATGAGATGTACGAGGCTTATGAACCTCGACCTATAGAGTTGTACAATGGATGTTTTTTTTTTTTTTAAGCATAGCGGTGTGTTTTCGCTTATTTCAATGTCATCGAGCGTGCATGTAAAGAAGGGGAGAGAAAAAAAGAGGAGGAGGGGTTATAACGGATAATTCATATTTCGATTTCAATACTTTTGCTAGTCACGATTCACCTGCTATCTAGAAGGACACTGGACGATGGCTAAAAGCGAGTGAAGGAGAGAAATGTTATTTTTTATTATCTTTTGATTGTGTGTGATGAAATAGTTTTAGATAATAATAGTAGGCTAATAGAATTGTAGAAAACGGCTGTATCGTGATGCGAGGCTGAAAGCAATTTCGAAAGCAGTCTCGGGCATCTTCGCGTTCAGCCAACAAGGAAAATGCACATGGAGGGCGCAACGGTATTGTCCATGGATGGTTTTTCTGAATAAACATACATATCAGTTTTTGCAGTCTCCAGATGGGACCGGAGCTTTTGTTTTGGTTGGACAAGGGGGTTCAGATAAATGCATGGACATCAAAATAAAAGAAAAAAAATTTACTCCACTGCTCACATGTATTGAGTCTTCCAATAACACACCTCGCGGGGCGTACCTACATGTATGCAAAATATAGTTAATGTCTTATTTCTCGAACCTGTGGTCTGTAGATTTGCTTTTGTTGGCAACAGAAACAGAAAAAATGGCACCATGTTATTGTATACTGATATGGGTGTACTGTAATCATAACAATTTTCTAGTTAAAAATCTATGTCGAAAAGCAATGTTGGGTGACTTGTCTGTGTTGGGTCTTATTAACAACTTCACAGCTGTACCTGAACAACTCATCGACTACAAGGCAACAATGTTAGGAAATGTGTGCATGGCTCCGAGAATACAATTTAAAATCACTAATGTGGCATGAACCCCCTCCACTTGTGTGTATTTGAATATGCGAAAATTAGACACTTTGAATAATCGAGGAGAACAATCACAAAAACAGGTTGCACCTGTATGACGTGTTCAAACTTCAGACGATTTTTGTTAATCTACAAAAGCCAAGTGCGAACGGAGATCACTACGAAAATTGGGGAAAAAAAAAGAAGCGAGGCTATTTTGGCTAATGGCAACGATGAGGATGAATAATGGTTGTTTTGATAAAATTGACGAAGTCAATATGCCTAGCCTAAAATAAAATTCAACAATTAATGTTAAACATTTGCCACTCTGAAATGGCGACGGCTATCATCATAACATCACTTGTTTCTAACCTGTCCATATTGGCCTTTTTTCTACCTCTCCATAAATTCGATTCGAAAGGCACAATTATTCCAGTTCTTGAATAAGACTTGCATATGCCCTCAGAAAAAACAAGAGAAGAAATAAATAAATCAAGTCATGTATATTCTTCATCCCCGAACTTTCTTCAACAACACCGCACGAAGCCTCGAGTTTCGGATATTGTTGTTGTGCGACAGGATAGGATAGATGAACCGTATGTTTACCGAGGACCAGATGTAATCAAACATTTTTTTTTTTTTTTTTTTGAAAAGATAGTTGAAGAGGTTGAGACCATTGGCAGCCTCTTACGCGAATCGAAACCAAATGCTCCCATTATCCAGCGATGAACTTCAATCTCACAATAATATTGAAACGTGTCCGGTGTGCGATCAAAGGTTTCACCGACGAGAACCGGAAAGTAATTTTATCATAATTATTTCACCGGAAACTACATCGGTGGAATCTGTAACATAATGTATTCATGTATGTGTTTGACAATCATATATCACTTACTAGAACAATTTTCATATTGTTTTCACTACGTGAGATGATATTTTATTTACATTTACGATAAAATAGAGGTTTGGGTGTAATAACAGTTTTTATTAATTAATTTAGAGATGCATTTTTTATTTGTTGAGTTAATGATTAGGTTAATTTGTTATTTCTCGCGAAAAAAAAAGAGGGAACCACAGCTGAAAGAAAATACACAACTTGTATTATTGAGGTCAAGAGTTTGTTTTAACATCACTTTTTGCACACATAGACTAATCACGACTCGGGATACGTTTAAAATGGAATCTGAAACATTGATTATGCGACCTGACTGGAACTCGGAATAGGACACACTGATTACAAGACGTCGATATATTACCACTTGGTAAGAAATTGTAGTGTTTCAATTCACACACACACTCACAATTTAAAACAACTAAACTGATCGCAGGCCCAACTGGTGGCTGGCATACACAACTATCCATCCACCAGTCGTCTTCTGGGGCGTGTGTTTCGATGAGTGTCAACAACCTCTATTGTGAAGTAAAATCTGTAGGGGTAACATCACTCTCCAATTACAATGTTGGCAAACTTTCCAACTTCATCGTGAACGACGACAAAGGTATCGGCTACCTGATCAAAATTATCAACACGCTGCCTCCGAGATTCTGGAACGTTGCCGAAGGAAAGGGACTCGTGAACGACATCATCAACAAGTTACCTTTCGAGATGCATTTACCTGGCTACCAATACTGCGGACCGGGTACCAAACTCGAGAAAAGATTGGAGAGAGGAGACAAGGGTGTGAATCCGTTGGACGCGGCATGCAAAGATCACGATATTGCTTACAACACGCACACGAATTTGGATGCACGTCACGAAGCAGACAAGAAATTGGAGCATGCCGCTTTCAGGAGGGTCATGAGCAGAGACGCTTCTTTGGGAGAAAAAGTTGCAGCATTGGGCACCACCATCGCCATGAACACGAAACAAAAATTTGGATGGGGAATCCTACCTAGAGTTATCTTTAACTGGCAACGAGGTGATCTTGGTCAGCACGACGAACCCTCAGCCGTTATAGAAGATATCTGAAACCAGCTTACACCAGTCATTCATAGCTCCCCCAATTTTCTCACGATGGTGGGTTGCTACCGGCCCTATACGTAGGCCGAATAAATTCCGACCAGAGCCGGATTCGAAAATATGCCGTGTCGCAGCGAACAATCTCAAGACGAGTGAACGCCGTAACTCGCTCAGCTACGGAGGAGGACTCTCTCTCTATCTCTCTCTACTCTTTCTCTAATTTTCATCATCATTGTTAAAATTAATCCAAGAGAAAATATATATTTTGTGTTGACATGGGAAATATGCAATAAAAAAATGCATGATCAATAGTTAAGGTCAAAATCTGAATAAACAGTGAGGGTGATACACGCAAGCTTCCAGGCATGTGATTTGCACAGAATTAAATATAAAAAATGAGAGATGGAAGGTTTTTGTTACTATTAGAATTTAAGGACGGAAAATATGTACAGCGAATGAATACTACGTTTGACTAATCGTGAAGATGAGTATCACAGTACGTTTTTATCGTTCTTATATAAACGTTGAAACGTTTAAGAACGTATAAGAACGTTGAAACGTTTCGGTAAACGTTCTTATACGTTCTTAAATGCATCTCGAAAGGTAACTTGTTGATGATGTCGTTCACGAGTCCCTTTCCTTCGGCAACGTTCCAGAATCTCGGAGGCAGCGTGTTGATAATTTTGATCAGGTAGCCGATACCTTTGTCGTCGTTCACGATGAAGTTGGAAAGTTTGCCAACATTGTAATTGGAGAGTGATGTTACCCCTACAGATTTTACTTCACAATAGAGGTTGTTGACACTCATCGAAACACACGCCCCAGAAGACGACTGGTGGATGGATAGTTGTGTATGCCAGCCACCAGTTGGGCCTGCGATCAGTTTAGTTGTTTTAAATTGTGAGTGTGTGTGTGAATTGAAACACTACAATTTCTTACCAAGTGGTAATATATCGACGTCTTGTAATCAGTGTGTCCTATTCCGAGTTCCAGTCAGGTCGCATAATCAATGTTTCAGATTCCATTTTAAACGTATCCCGAGTCGTGATTAGTCTATGTGTGCAAAAAGTGATGTTAAAACAAACTCTTGACCTCAATAATACAAGTTGTGTATTTTCTTTCAGCTGTGGTTCCCTCTTTTTTTTTCGCGAGAAATAACAAATTAACCTAATCATTAACTCAACAAATAAAAAATGCATCTCTAAATTAATTAATAAAAACTGTTATTACACCCAAACCTCTATTTTATCGTAAATGTAAATAAAATATCATCTCACGTAGTGAAAACAATATGAAAATTGTTCTAGTAAGTGATATATGATTGTCAAACACATACATGAATACATTATGTTACAGATTCCACCGATGTAGTTTCCGGTGAAATAATTATGATAAAATTACTTTCCGGTTCTCGTCGGTGAAACCTTTGATCGCACACCGGACACGTTTCAATATTATTGTGAGATTGAAGTTCATCGCTGGATAATGGGAGCATTTGGTTTCGATTCGCGTAAGAGGCTGCCAATGGTCTCAACCTCTTCAACTATCTTTTCAAAAAAAAAAAAAAAAAAATGTTTGATTACATCTGGTCCTCGGTAAACATACGGTTCATCTATCCTATCCTGTCGCACAACAACAATATCCGAAACTCGAGGCTTCGTGCGGTGTTGTTGAAGAAAGTTCGGGGATGAAGAATATACATGACTTGATTTATTTATTTCTTCTCTTGTTTTTTCTGAGGGCATATGCAAGTCTTATTCAAGAACTGGAATAATTGTGCCTTTCGAATCGAATTTATGGAGAGGTAGAAAAAAGGCCAATATGGACAGGTTAGAAACAAGTGATGTTATGATGATAGCCGTCGCCATTTCAGAGTGGCAAATGTTTAACATTAATTGTTGAATTTTATTTTAGGCTAGGCATATTGACTTCGTCAATTTTATCAAAACAACCATTATTCATCCTCATCGTTGCCATTAGCCAAAATAGCCTCGCTTCTTTTTTTTTCCCCAATTTTCGTAGTGATCTCCGTTCGCACTTGGCTTTTGTAGATTAACAAAAATCGTCTGAAGTTTGAACACGTCATACAGGTGCAACCTGTTTTTGTGATTGTTCTCCTCGATTATTCAAAGTGTCTAATTTTCGCATATTCAAATACACACAAGTGGAGGGGGTTCATGCCACATTAGTGATTTTAAATTGTATTCTCGGAGCCATGCACACATTTCCTAACATTGTTGCCTTGTAGTCGATGAGTTGTTCAGGTACAGCTGTGAAGTTGTTAATAAGACCCAACACAGACAAGTCACCCAACATTGCTTTTCGACATAGATTTTTAACTAGAAAATTGTTATGATTACAGTACACCCATATCAGTATACAATAACATGGTGCCATTTTTTCTGTTTCTGTTGCCAACAAAAGCAAATCTACAGACCACAGGTTCGAGAAATAAGACATTAACTATATTTTGCATACATGTAGGTACGCCCCGCGAGGTGTGTTATTGGAAGACTCAATACATGTGAGCAGTGGAGTAAATTTTTTTTCTTTTATTTTGATGTCCATGCATTTATCTGAACCCCCTTGTCCAACCAAAACAAAAGCTCCGGTCCCATCTGGAGACTGCAAAAACTGATATGTATGTTTATTCAGAAAAACCATCCATGGACAATACCGTTGCGCCCTCCATGTGCATTTTCCTTGTTGGCTGAACGCGAAGATGCCCGAGACTGCTTTCGAAATTGCTTTCAGCCTCGCATCACGATACAGCCGTTTTCTACAATTCTATTAGCCTACTATTATTATCTAAAACTATTTCATCACACACAATCAAAAGATAATAAAAAAATAACATTTCTCTCCTTCACTCGCTTTTAGCCATCGTCCAGTGTCCTTCTAGATAGCAGGTGAATCGTGACTAGCAAAAGTATTGAAATCGAAATATGAATTATCCGTTATAACCCCTCCTCCTCTTTTTTTCTCTCCCCTTCTTTACATGCACGCTCGATGACATTGAAATAAGCGAAAACACACCGCTATGCTTAAAAAAAAAAAAAACATCCATTGTACAACTCTATAGGTCGAGGTTCATAAGCCTCGTACATCTCATGCGAGGGACTGCATATCTTGTTTACAGTTTATAGTGGCATCATATTCCTTCACTCGGGAGACTTGCAAGACAGCTCATTACTAGATCTGTTTTGTCGATATGAGAATGCTTGCTATCAGTAATAAAATTTTCATGGTGTTTAACCTAACAGCTGAGGGGCCGGGGCATTCCACATTTACCTTTGCTAGTGCAATAAATGTCAATGTTTTTAAGTTATGCAATAATTTTTGACATTATATTCATGTCCATTTCCAAAGCTAGATTTATATACACAAACAACTCGCTCTTGCAATATATTATCTATTGTGAAAGATTCTCGCATGTTCGCGAAACAGGAAATACACGTCATAGCTTCCGTGAATCGAGCGCAAGATTACTGGAGCACGCAAAATACCGTATGCCAAGAATAAAATATTCCAAATGCAGGCATCATGCACAAATAGAATAATCGGGTTGAATTTACAGTCTAAAACCACCATGTTCTGGCAGCAAGTATCAAAAACATGTGGTTAGGAGATTTTGATAGGGAGTGGGTGAAATAGTTGTTGCAAGTTAGCTTTTAAACCCAGTACATGTGTAGAAATATATTGCGTATAAGCTGTCTCACTCTCTCCGTATGTGTGTCAGGTGGTCGTGTCGATCGTTAGTTGTATGTCACAGCTTAACCGTACTAGGTAATATTTTTACATGAGGTAAGTTGGCATAATCTGCGAGGGTATATGTTTCAAGCTTCTAGCTGTAGAAGATTAGCTTTAGCCTATTTGCAAAATATAAGTTTGGCTCGTCGAAAGCAACTCAAACAGTGTTGCCAGCTGTAGGTTAATTTTCCCCCGTTATACAATTGCAAGAGGTGAGTTGCTTATACCCTATCTGGAAGATGTGTCCATGGCTTATGTCGTAGGTTAATTTAGTTTGCAATAGATCTTGTGTGTTGGCCCTTACAAGTGATATAGCTGCCTTTCTGCCTTTGAGTCACCTGTAAGGCTATATGTGAGTGGGCGAGTGAGGTTAGTTTAGTTTACGATAGATCGATCTGTCATGCTATGTACTACTTTCTGCTTTTTGAGTTACCTGTAAGACTATATGTGGGTGGGTGAGTAAGGTTAGTTTAGTTCACAATAGATCACACTTTGAATTTGCTCACACTCTCTCTGTCTGTGTGTCAGGTGGTCGTGTCGATCGCTAGTTGTATGTTACAGCTTAACCCGAACTAGGTAATATTAACTGTACTTCAAAAAAATAAAAATTGTGTGTATCTCATGTCGAACTAGAAATAAAAAAAATCAAACATTAAGCATTCATGCAGATTAATTAAGCCGTAAGTTCAAAATTTTGGCCCCCACACAAATCGCATTACATACATACATACATGTGGAAAAACAGAAGTATGCATGTTTTTTCGCCCCCGTGGCGTTACAAGAGCCCCCTGTAAGTAAGACTAATCGGGGCTGGACCTACAGTTTCAAGAACCACTTGTGCGAGTATCGAACCCTTGAATACAAGGCTACCACTGCGCCATAGGGGAGGAGGCCCGGTGAGAGGGGGGTAGAGAGCTGGAAACATTGACACCGCTATTGCCAGTTAGCGTCTTCTTCATCTTATTGCATACTTATCATCTTATAGAAGATTACGCCGTCAACTTGTAACTTGTAGGTTAGCCTCGCCTGTGAAATATCATATGTTTAAAAAACAAGAGGTTTGTGAAGCAACTAGTCAGTGTTGCCAACTCCTAATTGTAGGATAGCTTCGCCTGTAAAGGTGAAATTTTCTTGGGGTGGGTTGGCAACACTAAACCCCACTTGATGACGTTGAAACAGAAAAATGCATTTACTCGTACCGGCTTTTTTCTACACTGTGAAACATCGTCAGCACAATAAATGAGGCACGGAACGTGGAGAGAAAGTTAGTATTAGGTCGTAGTAGATTACACTGAGGGCCCATTGACAGACGATCTCTGCCTTACAGGAAAACATCGTAAAGGGAGACAGCCTTATAGGAAAATGTCGTAAGTCATTTCAAAAGTAGGTCACTGAACACGAAGATTTTTTCCCCTTCACACACCACAGTCGATTTCAAATACCACTACAATACAATTTTTGGATCATGAGGAGCAATTTTTACAGAAAAACATCGTAGCAGGGACCCAAAACATCGTAGGAGAGGTCGCGTTAGGTCGTAGCAGTGGGGGCACATTGTAGAAGATCACACATGAGTTTTAAAAAAACATCGTATTAGCTCGTAGCAGATAACACTGAGAGCAGAAGCCTATTAGGTCGTAGTAGATTACAGTGAGGGAGACGATCGCTGCCTTACCGTAAGGGGAGACAGCCTTATAGGAAAATGTCGTAAGTCGTTTCAAAAGTAGGTCAAAGGACGAGGTTAGCATAAGAGCAAAAATTGCAGGAGGTAAAAAATAGCTAAAAAAGTAATGCCAGAGCTTCTTTCTGTCCACTTTTCTCTCATTGTAGGTTAGTTTAGTCTGTAAAAAACATCGTGGCAGATTACGCTGAGAGCACAAGGTCGTGGTAGATTACACTGAGGGAGGTTACAGTAAGAGCAGACAGCTGCCTTATAGGAAAATGTCGTAAGTCATTTCAAAAGTAGGTCAAAGGACGAGTTAGCATAAGAGCAAAATTTGCAGAAGGTAAAAAATAGCTTAAAAAGTGATGCCAGAGCTTTTCCTGTTCATTTTTCTCTCATTGTAGGTTAGTTTAGTGCATAAAACGTCGTAAAATAAAAAGTAAGTCAAAGAATAAGTTAGCATAAAAGCAACATTTGAAATAGGATAAAAAATAGCTTAAAAAGTGATGCCAGAGCTTTTTCTGTCCATTTTTCTCTCATTGTAGGTTAGTTTAGTGCGTAAAACGTCGTAAAATAAAAAGTAGGTCAAAAGGCAAGGTAGCATAAGAGCTACATTTGAAATGGGATAAAAAATAGCTTAAAAAGTGATGCCAGAGCTTTTTCTGTTCATTTTTCTCTCATTGTAGGTTAGTTTAGTGCGTAAAACGTCGTAAAATAAAAAAGTAGGTCAAAGGATAAGTTAGCATAAGAGCAACATTTGAAATAGGATAAAAAAATAGCTTAAAAAATGATGCCAGAGCTTTTTCTGTTCCTTTTTTCTCTCATTGTAGGTTAGTTTAGTGCGTAAAACATCGTAAGTCATTTCAAAAGTAGGTCAAAAGGCGAGGTAGCATAAGAGCTACATTTGAAATGGGATAAAAAATAGCTTAAAAAGTGATGCCAGAGCTTCTTCTCTCCATTTTTCTCTCATTGTAGGTTAGTTTAGTGCATAAAACGTCGTAAAATAAAAAGTAGGTCAAAGGGCCCTTCCAGAATCGCCCATTTCACCTACTATGGTGTCTAGTGAAATAAAGAATTGTATGAATGGAATGGAATCTGAGTGTTGTTCAGGTTGTGTAACCGACACCATTTGGGTCTGTAGACCTATATTTCCAAAAAGAAGTAGATATTATTTATAAGTCCTTAGACCCTTAGCTTTTCGATGTAAGAGAATTGCTAATCATGTAACCCTTAGAAAGTGGGATAATCGCTTCTTCTTCTTCTTTCTTCTTCCAATTCCATTTTCCCTTTCTTCCATCTTTTAAGACAGTAAGAAACATACAGATAAACCATTTAAAATAATGTATACAAAAGAAAACAACATAGAATTAAGAAGAAATACAAAGGAGTATAAAAATGAATATATACATGTAAAAATATGAACTGCAATTCATTGAAAATTGGTGGTACAAGGACCATACCCTTAATGAGGGTAACCATAGATCATTGATTCCATAGAAGAAAGAGAAAATAACTTGTATAGATAATGATAATCTGCTTTGTTGTTATCACAATCAGGTCCGTAGGCCTACATTATCAGAAGAAAGAGTTAAGAGTATTTGGTCCTTAGACCCTCAGCTACTCGATATTACGAGAATTGCTGATCTGGTATCCCTTAGATGGATTACTCGCTTCTTCTTCTTCTTTCTTCTTCCGGTATCTTCTTCATTCTTCTTCTGCATCCCACCCCTGCCATCCTCATCCAGTTCCTAATGGTGGTAATAGTACTGTTTCCATCAGCTGGCCCTTCCAGAGCTAGTACATCGTTGGGTCATTCACACTGCTTTACCACACTTCACTAAACACTTCCTTTTCTTCCTCTGGCGGATGTAATATAATGTTTCCTTCTGTTTAATGCAGTTGATCCTTGTTCGTAATATCGTATCTCCTTTTCGCCTGGCTCCTCATTCTCATCAGCTGTTCGATTCTCTTTGAAGTTCTTAGCACTTAATCTCCTGCTGCAGCGTCTCTCACTTGTTTCTTCCAGATCCAGATCCAGCCACTTTGTTGCCAGCACCGGTGTTGTATCTATAGTTGATATTTTCTATTGTGGATGCTGCTTCAGCTAGTCTGTAGACAGACTGGAAGATGGCTGGTTCACTTAGACGTTCTTGCAGATTGACTCCACTCACACTTTGTCTAAGAGTTACAATTTGTTGGTCCGAGTATTTTTTGAACTTCGGCAGAGCAAATTATATTAAAAATTTCACCTAACAAATAAAATATAAACAACCGGGAATTATATTTAATATACGTAGTTTTACGTTTTAATATTTTTTATATTATTTTTACCCTGCATTCATTCGACGTAGCGTTATAGTACGCCTGTACGCCCGGCGTTCCCAGATTTAAAATTTCAAAAATGCTTAAATGCTGTGATTATAAAGTAAAACGTGACTAATTTCATATGTGTTTGACCTTCTAGGCATTATAATAGCTTTTTTTGCTTGCAACGCTCCACTCTCAACACTCGTTCTAGCATCTCTTTTCAATGCCTTTCCCGACCGGATGCTGAGCAGGTTCGGCGTACAGGACTCCATATTCCTTGCTGCCTTTCTGGAGGGAAAGCTTCGATTTCTACAGCACGCGTGTAAATGCTCTCTCTTACGCCAGCGTATGGAGCAGAGAGGTCTACCGTGATTGGTTCATGTGACCCTTCCTGCCTTCTGAAGCAGACGACAGCGGTAGAATTCCTACCCGGTTCTTCGCTCTTCGCGCTCATGCAACTCGTGCTATGTCATGCTACAATATGCAATATTGACTGACGTAACTTTACCAATCTCAAATATACTGCTTCTTAATGGCCACTGCATTGTATAATTTATCGCACGAACAGCGATGTGCATTAGAAACTAAAATATCAACACAGTTTTTGTCAAATAAGTTTATGAAGGCCTCATGGTAGAAATTCAGCCTGTGGCTGCTCTACCACTTAACCCGCAAAACTATTAATTTTTTTATTGTATTTTTTCGTTATTATGTAACTACTTAGTATTTTGTCAATGGAAATGTTTAGCATTCATTTGAAAACTCTTAACATCTCTGGACAAAATTATTTTGAAATGTTTATCAGCATTCTCAAGATGTAATAAACAGTGGTCTAAATTACTAATCGGCAATTACGTCAGTAGTGTGTACGATATTTGGATCATCCACTCTGCTTTGCACAGTGCTCCAAGACGACAGAGGTCCCTGGTTCGAATCCCGGCGTGAGCACGGGTGTTCTATGTCAGTGTCCCTACATCAATATCATCACCCATATTCATATTCGCAATTAACCAAAAGTGGTAGAAAAGCGAAGTAAAATAAACCAAATCAATCAGTAGTTGTATCATCTACAACAATGACGTCTACTGTTGTGCAGATGCGCTTGTGATTCAGGTAGGTTTTTAATGACTTGCGTCATGCAGGAAGATATTTGTGGCATAGTGCGGCATCTAATTTTCTAGCTAAAACATGCATTGAAAACGAAGCTGACTTCAGGCAAATAAACAATACCTTTGCCGACTAATACCATAAGTAAATTATTAAGCAAGAATGGGCCGACCCTTATTTAGGACTTGGCGTTCCCACCCGAAATGTCCATGCTACGCCACTGTCTTTTAGAGCTGAAAATAGATAGTCCTGCAAACTTAACTATCGGCATTCTCATTAGCCTCCCTTTAAGGAGGATTTAATGCGTTTTACCTCTGACTAATAACATCTTCGATTCCATAGTCCAATTATTAACCAACTCCATTGCCTTGTTGGCTCGCCTTTCCAGCTCCCTCCGGTTGTCTGCTTCACATAGAATTATTACTTGATCCGCATAAGTTGTTACCAGGAGAACATCTTGATGTTGATTCAGTTCTTCTAGTAGAGGTTTGATATTCAAATTCCACAATAAGGGGCCCAAGACGGATCCCTGAGGACATCCCTTGTTCAAATCCTTGATTATCCTTTCTTGGCCATATGTGTAGAACGCTAATCTTTCATCCAATTAATTTTGGATAAGTTTGTAGAGTGGTGTTCGTACATCGATATCCCTTAATATCTTAAACACGTAAGGCCACCAGAGGTTGTTGCATACCCCACTTATATCTAGTTCTATTCCTAACACGTACTTCCTTTGATTCATTTGGACAGTTCTTATTACTTCATTCACAGCATCCTCTTAAGAACGTTCTTTCTAAAATCCACACTGTCTTTTCGATCTTTCTGTTAGGCTCAGTCTTTATATCAATTGCTTAAGTATTAGTTTTTTCCAGAATCTTGACCAAGTTATCTAAAAGACAAATTGGTCTATATGTACCAACTTCTGTAAGATCCCTTTTTGAGTCCTTAGGGATCGCTACTAGTCTGGCAATCTTCCATTGTTTAGGAAAAACTCCCCATACAAGACATTGGTTGTATATCACCTAAAGACCTTCAAGTAATTCATTTTTTAGAATTTTGATTGCTTCATTAGTTGGCGTATCTGGGCCTGGGTCGTTCTTGCATTTAAGAGAGTCAATAACTAGTGCAATTTCCTCCTTTGTAAATGGAATCACCAATGTCTCGTTGTTGTATGGATTGGTCACTTCATACCTAATCGCCATCTGTATTACAGAATCCTCTTGTGGCATATCTGTTTGTAAAAGATTATCCATGAGATATTGTATTGTATCCTTTCCTGTCTCTGTATATGTCTCATCACCCCTTCGTAAGGTGGGTATGGCTAAACTAGACTTAAGCTTATCCGAGACCAGTTTGTACGGATATCCCCATGGATCTCTGGCAATTTCCTTCTGCAGGAATCTATCCCAGAAATCGACTCGATGTTGCTTTATAAGATCTGCGTATATTTCTTTGGATCTCCTGCATTTTTCAAGGTTATACCTTCGGTCTTGGTCCGTCTTGGACTTCTGGTATATCTTTCTCAACTTCCTCGTAAGGGTCCTTCGTTTTAATATATACAATGGCCATATTGTTTACTTCTTGTTTTTGTTAGAGTGTGGAATGGTTCGTATTGCACGATCCAGTGTGTCTGTTAACACCTTCAAATTTTCCACTAATGGTTCTCTTGTCTCTATGGGTTTTTGTAGTAATAACTGATTCACATTAATCCTCAACAGAGATTGCTCAACAGAGGGCCATTTTCTCCTAGCCGGAATATCTTGGTCTACGTTAGAACTTCTTCTTGATTTAATATTCCAGCCAACCATATTATGGTCACTTTTGGTGATATCCCTAACCCACCAATTGTCTATTAAGTTCCTACCCAAATGATTGGTTAGTGTAATATCGATATTTGATTTCCCTCCTCTTGAGTTACAAAAGGTTGTAACTGTTGATTTTCTATTCATCACATGCAGGTCCCTGCTGGCGATGTAATCCTCCAGCTCCAAGCCCTTTTCATCAGTACCATTGCTGAACCACTGGTGCGACATGGCATTGGCATCCATTTATATGAGAATTTTGTGCCAAGTAAATCTTGTGACCAGTCTATCCATCATCTGTATGTATGGCTGAATGGGATCCTTATATTGACAATACGTCTACCTTATCCATAAGTCCTCACACAGCTTAACCTCTATTGCCACACACTGGGTAGTAGAATAATCACGCAACCATACAGCATCGATGCTTGGATTATCGACTATTATTGCCGCTTTTGATGATTCGGGTATTAGAAAAGATCTCATTCTATTAGGGAGTCCTTGAATCTTCCCTCTCGCTTGATAGTGCTCCTGTATAAGTGCTATGTCTATCTCATTATTTGAGATATAATGGATGAGTTCATTCATGACAAGTTCGGATCCTTGAGCGTTTACCTGTATAAGCCTAAACTTAGAACCGTTCCTTTCATAACACAGCTTTTACTAGCCATAGTAAGTGCTTGCTATCAGTCTATCATATAACTCTTTATATGTTGGGCATTCCTGTCTTTGGCAATTACGGCTCCAGATCTTGCACGGTATGCATATCCTTACACTTCAAAAACACTGCTGTTCCTCATGCTGTTCGGCACACTTGTTGTATGTGTCTTCTCTAGTGCAATATTTTCTTATGTGGCCCGGGTCGATGCACTTAAAACACTTAGGAATAGAGATGTAGTCTTTGACATTAACCATACGAAAGTTTAAGTAGAGTTTTTCTTTCCTAAGAATAATATTCCTCATTATGAGGAGGTTTCCAGGACTACATGTGATGTTTTTTTTCATTTAGCCTACCAGTCCTAAAACTTATTTTCATATTACTGACGAACTCCTCTTCCGTCATCATGTCGTCAAAGTTTAAGTTATACAATTCCTCTGCTAGATCTTTATCATTATATGATTTAGGTCCATCATAAAGGACTACTTTTGGAATCCTTTTCTTTCTTGGTTCCATAATTAATGCCTCCGATCGCAAGTTCTGATCATTAATCATTCTTTGAAGTTCCTCTTGTGTAGCTCTAATGTCAGTCACTCTAATTATGTCTCTTACTGGGACAATTTTGCTTGTTATGATGGACTGCATTTCCTTAGACGTTTTCTATCTTGATATTAAAATAACGTTAGCTTTGCTGGTCTCGAGAGTTTTGGTATATCCGCATTCTGCGGTTGGGTTTTCCTGCATAAGATGCACTTTCTCTATGAACCTCCTCTTCTGAACTCTGCTTCTTTAGAATTTCTTGGAAGAATACCTTATCACTTTTAAGTTCCTCATTTAGAGATAAAGCCACTTCACATTTCATTTTAAGGTCTTCGTACTCTGCCAAGATTTTACTGGTGATTTCTGTTAGAAATGTCTTTGTTGACACTATTTTTTTTCCTTCGCAATTGCTGATTGCAATTCATTTACTAAAAATCTAAAATTATTTGGTATTTCATCTAGTTGGGTTTCTACTGCCTCTGTTTCGATTTCACTTCGTTTTATCGAGTCTTCCCTTTTGCTTCTAATCTTCATTTTGGGGTAAAGGTCTTCATACTATTTAGGTGTCGTTTCTTATCCATTTTCCTTTTCAAAAAGGACTCTTAACCATAACCCATTGAACCTCACACAAGTACACATTACTCTCTAACACATTGTCCGTCATCACCTCCTCTTCACCTCCATCATTGCGTTTCAGTTTTACAGTTACCAGTGCGTGCAGAAACCCGCTTTAGGCAGCCATTACAAATTCAACGCCACGACACAGTTCAACGACATACAGTTCGACATGCCAGATTTTGTGGTTGTGCTTTTTCCGACCGGACGCGATAACAACCAGGAAAAAGATTGCAGCATGTTCGACAACGGCAAGATCAAGATCGTCTACGTCAAGAACGGAAGAAACGAAGATTTCCCGCGCGAGAATTACAACCTAGACATTACCACCAACGATTACCTCAAACTATACGAAGCGTACACCGCGTACAAAAGAGCAACCACAGGCAACGTGGACATGTACTACACACCCAGCGAATTCAAAGCACAGAGACCCATGTTCGTAATCAACACGTCAAAGAGAAAGCAGGTGGGGGTCAACGATCGCACCAACATCAAAATACTGTGTGGATTTCACGACGCCCTACCTGAAGACACCGTGTGCAGCGTCATCCTGGTGGCAGAGAAGTCATTCGTTCAAGATGTCAAAAATCAGAGGGTCACGGAACAGTTTCAACGTCAAGAATAAGAAAAAAGTTTCAAAATTAAGAACAAGTATCAAAGTTTTGTTTTGTTTTTTACTTATATTTTTTTCTTACGCAATTTTATAAATCATAAATTCGCACAAAATTGTCAAAAATTCAAAATACTAAAATATTAAAAAAAAATGTTGACGTACTGAAAAAAGTTGTCAGAAAATTCCAACATCCGAGAGTTCCAACGTTTTGCTCATAGATGGCTCTGTCGTCACCTATCAAAATTCTACCCTTCCGAAAAATATTTTCCTAAAATTACAAAATCCTAAAAAGTGGCGACCGGAACGAAAACGGTAAGAGATAGCGCAAAAATAACTCGAAAAATCCCCCCGTTGACCAGCCGGTCGATTTCGGTAACATAGTGTACGTGTACGAAATTTGGTGGTCCTGAGGTCAAGGGGTCAGGGGCTAACTGCCAAATTTTTTTGGATCACTCATAACTTTCGAAAGGATGATCGTAGAAACATGGGGTTTTCTGCGTTATCATCATCACGATGTCCTGTGTCCTCCTAGACTGGAATCAAATTTCCGAAATTCAAAATAGCAACCGGAAGTAGTTGCATCTCGAAAACGGTTACACTTGGTCAAACTCTGTTTTTGCGAATTAGCAAGGACATGCATACGTATAGGTCAGCTGTTTCCCATGTAGGTTAGATTAGTCCGTAAAAGAACCTAAAAACAAAAAAGTAGGTCAAAGGACGTGTCCAGCTTATACCATTACACACTACTCTTACAAATGATTACTTAGAAGCGAACTAAAGTACGTGAAAGATCGTAAAAAAAGGTCCTCGTGACAGGTTTCAACTGGAGTAAAAGAGAACGACCTCTATGTTACCTAACTCGTGAAAGATCGTAATAAAGTGAAAGGGTAAGTTATATCACGTAAGATCGTAGAATATGTACAAAGGATGAGGTAGAAAAACCGAGTTGCGGTGAATATTGTACTGGAACGTCGTCGACCGCTATAAAATCCACAAAAAATCGTCATAATATGATACAACTAAGGCTAAATCCATAGAAATAGGGGTTACCTACAAATGTATAAAATCGTATAATATACACTACTCAGTATGTTGCCCAACGTACTGTATAACAGGGGAAAGAGAGTTGATAAGCGCCGTTGCTGAATAAAAGTTGTAAAATAGTCCACAAAGCACGGAAAATTAGTACACAAAATACACAAACACTGTACAAACAAGCTAATAAAATCATCTGACAAGACAAACGTACGCTTGGCAACGTTTTAACGGTAGAGCGATGCTACCCCTACAGCAATTACTTCGCAACTTAGAATGTTATCACTCATCGAGGCACACACCTCGGATGACGACTGACCCGACGGAGATTAAGCCTGTTCGACGAAAGAATAAACTTCAAAATTCTATTTTTGTCTTTTTCTGTCGAGAGCCAGGGAGGGTTACATGAATCGCTGAACCAATCGGATTGGTCCCGTTGGCGTGGTGAGCAAGCAAGCGATGGGTGCTTGTTGACAGCAAAAGGTGTCGTGTACGACTGGACAAACATCAGTGGTGTAGCAAAACCGCTTTCAACCCTTGAAACTTCCACAACTGGGGGTGAAAATTCTGGGATTCTTGAAGTTTTTTCTTTGGTCGATCGACTTTGTGTAGCAAAAAGTATGTCAGCCGCCATTTGGGCCTGCGATCAATTGCGTGGATAAACCAAGAATTACTACGAAAATGTTACACTGACAAACTGCATTGATTGGACATTTTGTTCCAGTTTGTCATGCTTTCCAATTACGAAGTCCCATTGACACGAGGATTCGGATCATCTTACACTGCAATCGTTCAAAGCTTCAAGGAACACCTGATGTACGTCCTGGTGTCTGAGGAAGTGGCTGATGAATATGTCCGCTTAATCCCAGAGGAATCCAGAAAGTGTAGATTTCCTGATGAGACGAATGGCCTTTGGGCGTTCAAGTACTACAGCTACTCCGCCTGCATAGCACAGTGCAGAGTGGAGGCCAAGATGAAACTCTGCAACTGCACCGATGTCCTTGTAGGACAAGATAGGGGTACGTACGTATGCGTCAATTTCTACTTTCATACTTTGTAGGTTGAAACAACTGAATGATCACTACCTCAGTTAGTTAACTACACTTTTTGACACTAGGTATTAGATTTGATTTTATTTGATGTTTTAAGTCAATTTTATACACAGAAAGGCTAATATAGAGTAAATCTAAAGTTTATCCCAATCTTCTATTAGACAGGAAAATAATGAATTCTAACTATAGTGTAAAATGACCTTGGAGTTGAACGGCATTGGGAGTGTCACTATTCATCTTAGCGACTCCGAGAACTATGGATTTCACACTAAGATCGGTCGTTTTCGATTATTTTTACATGTCACCCCTTTTCTCACCCCCACCCCTAGGGGTGCAAGGGGTGTCTTACCCCTATTTCTTTCCAGATTGTAAGTCATATGTGCACCAAGTTTGGTTGAAATCGCTCCAGGATAGCAATAACGCATCTTCTGTGTAGGCAACCAACTTCGCCGTGCTCTGTAGCGGGAAGTATAACTTGCAGGATATGACACGAAAATGCCACGCAACAGAATGCTATTTTATGTCTCCTTCCCAGCCCCACCCCTAGGGGTGCCAGGGGTGTCTTGTCCCACAGTATTTATTTCCAGATTGCAAGTGATACGTGTACCAAGTTTGGTTTAAATCGCTCCAGGCGTTCGAGAGTTATGCCGGAACAAACACATATATATACACACACATACATCCATTTTTATATATAGAGAGATAGAGTACAATATGTATTTATTTTTCGAATCACCTTTTCAATATTTTATGTAAATTTAGAAAAAGTGTTGTATTTATTCATGGTGACACACTGAATTTTAATGTCTTGTACTTTTTTATCTGTAGTCAATTATTAGTACTATTATATGTAATTATCATTTCTAGTAATATACTTTTTGGTATTTCAGGACAACAGAAGCTGTGCAACGATAAAGGAATTAAATGCTTAAAAGATTCAATAGGTAAAATACATTGAAATTTCTTACTTATTAATGCATTTTACGTATATTTTATTGTGATGTACAAATTAGTATTACAATTTTAAGAATCGTAATATGGTCTCAAGAAAGTTATAACACGCTACCATATTCAACGTAGCATTACGTTTTATAAGGTAAAATTTATAAAAATCTTTCGATAGTTTCGTATGAGTATTCCTAAATATGGATAGATTACGAACAAAATTGTATTTATAATTAAGAATTGTGTTCCCCAATGAATGAACATGAAAAAAAGAGAAATTTATATATTTTTAATATAAGCGTAACAAGCTTTCTTGAATTTCAACTTTTGCATTTTGAACACGAAAATTTGCAGTTGAATAAAAAATTCTTGGTGCAAGTTGTATGATAATGTATGGCATCAAGCTTTTCCTGCGTTCCTTACAGAACCAAATTTTGTACGACATTTATTCAAATCGTCCATTCAGAATGTAAATGTCTATGTACAATTTTTCATTTCTTTCAGGAGAGCCCTTTAAGGTTTGGCATGATATATTTATTGAACATTTGTCACCATTGCGCTGAAAGTTTGTATCATTGCAAAGGCTGATATATTGAAGCCTCTCTAAAAAAAGTAGTTTCGTTAGGTATTTATTCTGTAATTAATTATTGAAATTTCAGATAGAACAATTGCACACTAGATTTGACTTAAGAGTGCCAATGTTCTATCTACCAGACACATCACTGCATTCTGAAAACGAGATGGAGATGAAACAATTTCATTATAAATTTGTCATTCGGTAGCAAAGTAAAATAAATAATTCATATTTTTTGGAAATCAATCAACTACTTTGATTCCACAATATCAACATTTTTGTCTGTTAACAATAAAAGTAAGAACGGAAGACCACTACTATTGCTAAACATCTCCCACAAGGTGACTGAAGTTAGAATGCAAGTGATTTATCTCATGCTCAGATGGCACATGTAGTTAGTTGAGGAAATTGTCGTTAGGTTTCATTGGTTGTTGGAGTTTGCATTCTCGTGGCTGCTTCCAAATTCTGTACATGAGTTAAAAAGACACTCAATATATCAATATTGGTTCTATGTAGGCATCAGACGATAGCAGAGATGAAACAATTGCATCCTAAATAGACTACAGCCCAGATATCTTCATTTGTTTACAATTTGGAAATAGAACATTTGCGTTCTCAATGGACGATATTATAAGACCTAAGTTACCAACAACAAGTGCTTGTAAAAGTGATTAAGCTCGCGCTTTTTAAAGGTATTTACGGAAAAAGCTTATTTTAAAATATTCCATATACCGTGCGTTCATTTCGATCTGCAGCCGAGAGATCGGGAGAAGCGTGGCGGGCGGCGCTGACGGAGATGCCGACATTTGCGGCCTGTAATGCCCGCTTATTTTTATTGACATATGCAGACATTTATATAAATATTGCAAAACCAGCACTAACCTGTGTTATAACACGCAAAAGTTCTTCTGTAATTCATCCAAGTTCTGTCGTTATATACACAAATAAATACGCTTTAGAAATGATGTTAAGAGCCACAGATAATAAACATTTTAATCATAGTTTTGACCAGTAACGTCCTGCTTAAGTTTATATCCTTGGAAGAGTTTTGTGTCGATGGGGATCGTTTGGAGGTTTCGAATGTGCAACACTGTATCAAGATTACGCTGCAGACGAAACCGTTAAAAGTCAGTGGTGTTCGTGAGCTTCCTTGCAATCCGAAATCTCAGAGCTCGAGTTTCTTGTTCCTTCGCGACTATCGTGGCGAGCAGATGTAAACAAAGAGCATGTTAATTTCGTACTGTGCCCAAGAGTGTTATTCTTGGTTACTTGCCGTTACTTGTTTGTGTTATTGCAGTGTGTATGTGTGTTGTGTCAGTGAGACGATTGGAATGACAGCCGCAAGGTTCACGTTAGAACAAATAATTTTTATGTATGACACTTACGTGAAAACAGACTCGTGTCGAGAAACTTGATCGTTACGAGAAACTTGATCGTTAAATTTTAAAATACCTAAGCAAAAACGACGCATTCTAACCGAAGGAAAACTCGATGAAATTGGTGCAGCGTTAGAACGTTCTCCAAACAAACCTCTACGCAGTGTTTCACAGGAGATGGGAGTGTCAAAATCATGAGCACATACAGCCACAAAGCTACTAAAATTAAAACTGTACCCTTATAACACAGGTTAGTGCCCGTTTTGCAATATTTATATAAATGTCTGCATATGTCCATAAAAATAAGCAGGCATTACAGGCCGCAAATGTCGGCATCTCCGCCAGCGCCGCCCGCCACGCTTCGCCCGATCTCTCGGCTGCAGATCGAAATGAACGCACGGTATTATAGTGTTATTTAAAGTGGTAACATCGTTGGGTTGAATAATCTGTTGTGATTTAAAATACTACGCAAATACTTAAAACATACTTATGTACTGTACGTATGTATATTAGTTTGCCCTCCTTGCAGATCATCTGGAACCAGTCAACACATTTGGGCCGAAAGAACATGGACTGAATTGTAACTGTCCACTATCCTGTATACAGAAGGATATATCGTTCATTGGGAGCGTGCCGTGAGTATAACTATTACATAAGTACAAAGAATTACTTGATTTTGATTTGATGTTTATTATTTAATGTCGCTTTTCTGCAAATTTTGGTTAATCGCGATGATGAGGATGGGTGATGATATGATTAAATTGATAAAGAGACAAAAAGAACACCCATGCTCAGGCCGAGATTCGAACCCGAGAACTCTGAAGTCGTAGTGAACCGTAATAACTACTCCGCCACAGAAGGCGACACATAATTATTGATTATTAGGAAAAACCTACTCAAAATGGGCTGCAAATGTTAATTATGAGATTAATAGTTGAAGTTATAAATATTCGCCGATAAAGGTGTGTGATCCTTTCTTGCTCTCATTAATAGTTCCAGCCGATGAAAGTACAAAAACGTATCTATCGACAACAATAAATATCTAAGGTCTAAGCAATATTCATTGTCGTCCATAATAGGGTACAATTGTGGCAATGTGTTTATTTGTATAAAAAGCAGGAGCGATTCCTCATGTAGGAAGTGAGGAACTTCATACAGTTAATTTTTACTTGCTTTTGTTTAATAATAATGCGCGTTATAAAATTATGAGCTCAATTGACTAAGTTAGCTATTATCAAGATGACTGCTGTCGCTCGCTCCAGTCGCAGCCCAAAGACTCTAATCTGTGCCAAAGATGATGGACACATAGGCTTTGTTGCCCCGCCTCAGGAACCTCGCTGGTATCACTGAAAACAGATGGGTGAGAAGTAGAAAAGGGGCTTGGTTGTGGTTTTAAAGCATCCAGCGAGGAAGCATCACGGGTTTCCTCAATCAGTGTTACAAACCCCAGCAAAATGGTACTAAACCTAGCACAGTTCGATCTTTGTTGGAACCTAGCGCTCTGCTTTTGGCATAATGGTAAAATTAAAATCTAACAAAATCTGCAAACGTGAGTCTCTGGGAGAGGGAAATCTAATTCAAAGGAATATGTGATCAGGAAATAAAAGTAAAACTAGGTCCAAATCTTATTTTTACTTCACCAGCGGAAATGTTTCAAATAAAAGGGAGTATGCTTACACAGCGACAAGCTTTTTACAATCATGCCACGATCCATCCTCTATCTTTTCTTCATCCTGCAGATGTTTTTCGTGAGGAAATTTTATGGCAAGAAATTGGTAGAAGGTTGGGGTAAACAAAGAATTCTCTAAAACCGTTTCAAGTTTTTTGCTGAACCCATTTCGTTTGTTGAGCCGTCGTACACAATTTTTAAAACATTCCTTGGTTTACCATAATTTCTCCCTACACCCCAAAAAAGCCACGAGTCGCTACTGATCTAAAGGAGAGAAGTTCTATGATTTAATTAACCCTGATTATTTCTAAGGATGAGGGGGTATAAAGAGGCCAACACGTAGGAAAAAAGTGTCCTCGATCTTTGTTAAAGATACCATCGCATAGATTACATATTACGATTTCATTACATTCATATCAATTTTCATTAATTTCTGTAGGGATGTAATACTTAAAAACAAAAATCAAAGAAAACACAACTTAAAACTGAAGCATTGTTTTCTTTTGGGGGACCTCGTTTTCTCCCCTTGGAAAAAGATTCCTTATTTTCCACCCCCACTCCCTCACTCACCACAGCCTACCACCCTTAAAAAATCCCTGTGGACGTCCACGAGTGCATGCCTGTTGTTCTAAACACAGCTTCTCTAACTATTTGCAGATTATTATTCATCCTCGTCTTCTCGATTAGCCAAAAGTGGCAGAAAAGCGAAGCAAAATAACAAAAAAAAAAAATGCATTACTATTGGCTATTAATTTTCACATACTAGCACACACTCGATATAGTAATTTACTCTTTTCATATCCAATCAAAAAGTGTAGGGTGCAGGTGCATTTAAAATTTAGTGGAATTTGTTAGAGAGTGCATAATTGAATTGTAAAATCTAGTACTTTTCTTGTCGGAAATCTCTTTCTATACTGTGCTACCAACATAAATATAATAAATATTTTCTAACTATAATCACAAATTTTTATTTTTTTTAAGTGGAAAAATGGCTGATGGTGGCAATTATTCGAGATTCACAGTAGTCATTGTACTCGCACAAACCAGGCGAAAAATCCGAGTTATTAGAGGAATGGTGGATATAGCAGGTGAGTGCCAACGGCGTATTATACAATTAAGTCATGTGTGCAGCCTAACTGTGCAATTCTGTTATGATTCCAGTTCTTTTTGGACAGTGGTTCTATATTCGTCACTTCTCATATAGACGATGTAATTTTTTGAGGTTGATAACAATGTACCGATGTGTTTGTTGATTGGTTGGTTTATTGACTGAATGATTTTGTTTATTATCCTACCAAATTCGGCTAAACGCGAAGTTGTTGATGAGTAAGGATCTGATGAAATAGATGAAGGGACATTCACAAAGAACACTCATGCCCAGGATAGTGAAGTAAAATAAGCAAAATCATTCAGTCAATCAACCAATCAACAGATTGTTATGAACTTTAAAACAATTAAAACTTTCATAACATAAAATCATTTTCACATTAAATCCCTGCAGAAGAAGACGGAGTTAAAGAAAATCTTTCGATAAAACTCGCACGTAAAAAAAATCCAATGTATGGTACGTTAATTTGAATATTGTGTCCCAAAAATTACTAACAGGTACAAATATTACAAAATGCATGGCAATTCGTAAAAACTGTCAATAGAGACCAACAGTGGAACAGTGAACTCCCAGGAAATATATTTGTGTCAATAAATGGATGAATCGTTGTCTCGTTATCAATATGTTAATATTTTGTTATGTTTAGTGTTAATAATAATAATAATGTGTATTTATCCACTCTTAAAAAGATAATGAATCTTTTGGTAAATATGTACAGTACATTTGTTTACAACTTAACTTAGAAAAAAAATTTAATTTCCACACAGCTATTTATCACTATGGAAAAGTATGGTGAAAAGGATGATGAACATACGGGTACAATGTTTAACTATTATTACTATATGTGCTGATTTAACATCACTGTCACTAACTTTTCGACATGTAGGCCTATTTTAATTCTGTCCCCATGTATGTATGAGTTTCCCAATAAGATTACAACTGTCTGAAAATCTTTTTGGAATTTATTCTTGGTAACACCAACCATAATTTGACCAAATCGTTAAATTATTATTAATATACGTCATGACAACTTATTTTTTTTTTTTTTTTTTACTTGCAGTTTCTGTTGGAGGGGTGTTCGCTTTGTTTATAGGAGCCAGTTTAATGAGTGCTGCTGAGATTTTGTATTACATCTTCATCAGACCAATTTTCCTCTGCCACAGACATAAGCAGAGTGAAAGAAACCATCACTTGAATATCAAAAGCATTTAGTCAAGTTTATGGTGTAATATGCATACATGTATGTAGTGTAGCCTATATGTTTAACATATGTATGCACGCGTATAAACCCGTAAACAAATGTATAGTGTAATGAATACAGTAAATTGAATCCATCATGTAATAAGGCCGGCCCTCGTGGCACAGTGGTTAGCACATCGCTCTACAACGCCAGGGGTCCCGATTTCCAATTCCGGCCTGCGCAATGATGTTTGTGAGTGTCCATTCATTAATTTTATCAAATCATCATCATCCCCATCTTTGCAAATTAGCCAAAAGTGGCACAAAAGGCGAAGTAAAATAAAGCAAGTCAATCAACTAACCATCATGTACTAACGTAACTTGTGATTTCATTTGAAAATATTTTCAGGTATCTATGTTTCTTCCTAAATACCTATGATTGTGCTTTTAGTAAATTATAAATTTACATACCTTTCTCTTATAGTGAATTAAAGACAAAACCAAGCAGAAAATGGAATTTGGGCACTTTTTGTCATTGCTGCAACAATAATAAATCTAGAAATTAATATTATGTCAAAATCAGAAATTAACTATAAGTAATAAACATAATTCAAGCTACCATAATGTAATATTCAATCAAACAATAGATAATAAATTAAATACATCCCAAATTCGACATGATAAAGCAGTTAACATTGAGTTAAGTTTGAGTCGTTTTTGCTTCTGTTGAACTAATTAGATATTTTGTTATTATACAAACACTTTTCGTGGACAAATATATTTTTGTATCGTAAAACTTCCTAATTATAAATAAAATTTGTTGCAAGTCCAAATTAATCCCACATTCGCAAATGAGGACTGAGCCTACATTTAAAAGGTGATCCGGATAATTTTTAAGTGTTCTCACATCAATTGAGCCCGGAACCTTCTAATTAAAAGAGGTCATTTTGTAACTATAATTAATGATCATTCTAACGTTGATAATTAAAGTTTGTGTGACGCCTACGTTACGCACAGATAGGGTCCTGGCGCGCTATGCTAACCACTCCACCATTTGTGAAATTCTCAATTACTATGGATATCAACAGGATTCGAATACAAGCAACCGATATCTTGTCTTGAAACTTTATGTACTAGGAATACATTTTCTTGTACTCTTTTTATCCTTTTATTTTCAATCTACACTGTCATTAGTTTCAAATATCAGCATGCTTTATGCGATAGTCAAGTGCCTTTAGAAAAAGCAATCACTAACATCTCTCACATATCCTCTGTAATTAAATACAGCAATGAAAATATTGCGAATCTGGCACCTACACAGAGGTTCCTCCTCTCTATTGGACTTGAGGTTGCACGTGTCTGTCTCGTGTTACTAATTTGTACATTGCATGCTCTTGTAAGTCGATGTACACATGTGTGGAATGATAATGGTAATTAGGTCTCATGCTGATTGATTGGTTAGAGAAACATATCTCATCGGCTTAGCAGTCGTCTGCGATCGATCGAGCACATCAATCATACAAATTGAAAGCGAATATTGATTAGGCACTATTTCTTTGTTCTATCATGAAATTTTAATTTTCAGGTTCTTAGTTGCTAAGGAGAATTTCACGGCAGGATCATTGCAGCACTTGCTCTGAAAAAAAACCACTGGTGTTAGGTCCACAGTACATTTTGGTGGACGTGGTCGTGTTAAAATGGTGTATTGACCAAAATGTAGTTAATGCACAACAGAAAATTAATTGATTAGCAGGCCCGTAGCCAGGATTTTATTTCGGTGGGGGCTCATCTCTTATCAGCAGCCACCATCTAAACGGGGAAAAGTTTGGAGGGTAGAAGTCCTGAAGATGCTTTTCTCAGTTTAATCCTGCTGGCGATGTAAAATTAATTAGCACCGTACACGATCTTAATTAGATTATTGTAGGAATTCGGGGCGCTTTAGCCCACGTAGGCCCCCAGGCTACGTGCCTGTTGATTGGTACCTTGATTTCTTTTACTTCGCTTTTCTGCCACACCACGCCTCATCGCAAGGATGAGGATGCATGGTGATAAGATGATGTGAATGAAGGGACAATCAAAAACATATACGGACGACACAAGAGCCCCACAGAGGACCATGCGGGTTGTGAGTCCAGGCGCCAGAACCTCGCTAGTCTGCTCCAGTCCAGGGCGTACTACGAGGAAGGGAGGTTGCCATTTACGTGTCTTTGCAATGGTTCACCCTTTACACCCCTTCGCACAGAAAAGTAATGCATCAAGTTTGTAGATCACACCAAATAGAATTATGCAGAAAGGTGCACCAAAAAGAAGAAGAAGAAGAAGAAGAGAGAGAAAGAAAGAACAGCTCGACATTGAAGGAAATACGTGCTTTGATGCACTTCGTTACCATTACAAACGATACACAAAAAAGTATCAAACTATAAACCCATTTCTTGGGGGTGGAGAGAAACCACTTTGCATCAATCGATGCGTTTCTGGTGCATCAAATAGACTTGATGCCTTTAGTTTCCTGTGTGTATGATCACTGGCTTTATCATGATTTTTTACAGTGTGACATCCTATTATTGTCAAACAATAGGAATTTCAATGGAATTGCCTCACACTTATCACTATAAATTTGTATGCAATTTTTTTGCAACAGTTTGAATTCGGTAGTAGCCAAAGGTTCGTAGGCAGTTTTTGCAAAGCAATTTGCTCGTGTGTTTGACTTTTGGTTGCTTTTGCATCGCTGTTCTACACCTCTACGTTAATCGCAACGATAAAGTTAAATAGTGAATTAAATAAATAGAACAAACAAGCACAACACCCTACCCAGGATTCAAACCGAGGAAAATTTCGTCTGTACGACGACCATAACGACTGCAACACCAAGACAACACCAACAAAACTAGATAAATTAATAACATTCCGTTATTTCCAGCAAAGTGTGCATGCGCTGTCCTTCAATGGTGTCCCTAAAAATGTGCATACGATTCATAAATCTGCATATATTTCTCTCCAACGTAGTTCGTATAAAGTTGTCACAACGGTTTGAACTCAGTTAGTTCCAATTGTTTGTAAAAAGATATATTGAATAAATATATTCACACAATGTTCATAAAATTATTTCCAACAGTTGTAGTTGTTTCCAACCGTTTGCATACAGTTCAGTCAATAGTCTAATCTTTTTATTTCTGTGAATTATGAGTAGCTTGTTTTCAACTTTTGAAAATATAAAACGTATGCGAACTGTTGAAAATAACTTTGACAATAAGTATTCAGGAAGATGGTAATATTCTTGAGGACATGTGGTGATGGTGGTGTGTGTGTGTGGTTAGCTTCTGTGATATCAAGTTATTAGAAAATATATAGACCAGTAGCATGATATGACTATAAATAGCACAAAGCAACTAAGGGGCAGACACTAACCCCCCCCCCTCTAGAAAACAAGAAAAACTTGAAAAATAAATCCTCTTTTAGCCCAAAGATGTACTTTTGTATGGTAATTAGCGGCATATTAAGTGTGAATCCAAGAAAACATTCTCGTGCCCTCTGTACCTCCCTATTCATTTTTGTCAGCTACAGTGAGATCGATGAATATTACCGTTCAAATTGTCCATCACCATGTTCGTGCACTTTATTTGACCCAATAAGAGCTTGAAGAATTAAAAGAAAACTTAAAACAAGCTGTTGACAACTTCTGAACCAGTATACATAAAAATCCATCGCTTAAGAACACAAATTAATGAAAATAGTCAAGGAGAATTTTGCATGGATCTCACTGTAAGACATTGTCATCTCAAATATTTTAAAATGAATGACTCTTTATTCGTGATAAGACGTCGATGCTGTGAAAGGCGTATCGAAAGTTCTATCACGTATTCACACATAAATAGGCCTATCTTTAAATAACTAGGCATTAAATAGGACCATTGGAGACGTTCTGGACCTTAGTAAACCAGCTAAGACAAGTGTCTATTGAGTGGTCAAACAGAGGAGCTGTAATTCATTATCGAGGGAATCTTAAGTGAGAGGAAGCAGCTATTGACACAGCACTCATGGCGTGTTCTTACGTTGTACAAATATTTACACTTGTTTCTCTATCGAATAAGGCTCATTGAAGAACACAATGATTTCATATTAGTAATGTATAGAAGGGGTTACCAAGTTAATGAAAGTTTCCCTGGTAACAGTCACATTCACTGTAAGTATAATGGAATTGCACTTACATGTAAGGCGGACGTATTGTTTAAAACTTGCTCTTTACGTCTCAATCCTTATCAGACATTTTCTCATTTAGAAATATTTTTAGTAATACAATCCCTGTGTACAGTCACCGGTAATAAAAATGGGACACCTATATCCTGAAACATTCACTTCCCTGCAAAGCGTTATGTGTGTTGCCTAACTCTACGGCGGTGGTAGAAGTTGCCATTGAAAATTTGCTATTAAAATCCACCTGTCAACGTAGAGGTAGGCAGCACACATAACGCTTTGCAGGGAAGCGAGTATTTCAGGATCAAGTTGTTCCATTTTTATTGTCGGTGAGTGTACATTCGGATGTGAGGAGTAACCTTTTCGAAAGACACCAAACTGTCAACCTCTCTTCCACGTAGCACACCCTGGACTGTATTGCTGCAGACTAACGAGGCTCTGGCGTCATCCATTTCATTTTATCACAAGTCTCCCTCATCTTCGCGATTAGCCAAAAGTATCCCAGAAAAACGAAATTCAATAAACCAAATCAACCAGTCAAGAAAACTACCGCGAACTGGTCTCCCACATTTCGTTTGCTCTCAAAGATAACGAACACTGTGATTATTTACTTATATATCCTTTCGGGTCATAAAATTCCTCATGTAGCCCTGTGAAAAATCTTCACCTCTCTAAATGAAAGAAAGAGGTTTAGTTTCTGCAAATGCCAATAGACGGCGCAGTTATGGTATTACGTCACTCACTCATTCAGTTCAGGGTGTAAGCACAGATAAAGATATATCTTTATCTGTGGTGTATGGTATTCCGAATCACTCCCTTCGCTTCCAGCTGACCTACACCTTGCTACCAGTTTAAATGGACACCTGACGTGCATAGGCGTGCGCAGACCCTTTGATTAGGGGAGAGAGCAAAAGCATTGATGAAACTTCAGTCGGGTAAGAAAAACCCAATTGTGTTCATTCACTTAAGACAAAACTGTTTTAGCAGCAAGAGTCTGAAGTACTTAGCAGTTACAAATGGTAATTTACAATGCATTACCGAAAACAACAAAATTGCGAGCGAAGCGAGGAAGAAAATTTTATATCCAAATATTTGGAAATTGAAAACAATATTGATTTAATATGGCACAAAAAAATTTCAGGAGCTCCATTTTCTTGATTTAGATCATTCGGTACCCAGGCCCAACTGCCAGCACCCCCTAGTTCCGGCTCTGAACTTGACAAGACTGTAAGAAAAGCAGATATTGAAAGCGAAGCGAGAAAGAAAATTTTACGAATTTTATTTTTATTTGTATAAAATTAGATATCGAGAGGGAATTGCCTCTTTGTGCCCCCTGCAGGTGCTCTTGCCCGTCTGGAAGAAGCAATGCAAGAAAGACGTGAAAACTAATTCCATCTTGTATCTTTTTGTCCTGTTACTCTTAGATTCTACGAGGTGCATTCAAGTTCTAACGTCTCCTATTTTTTTCATTACTAGAAGCAGTTATAGACGTGAGAGTTGTTTGAGAAGAAGCATCCATTCTTGAAGGTTGATGAGGCCAGATAACAGCACGAAACGGCCTATAGGTAGCTAGTGGCGCTATCTAACGAAGGACATGTTCTTGATACTGGAAATAACATCACTTACATCGAAAGAACAGCGTGTTAATATCCATTTTCTTCACCTGCGTGGAGTAACACCCATCGATATTCATCTTAAATTGACTGAGACATGCTGTGGTGGTGTCATGGACGTGAGCAATGTGCGTTCGTGGGTCTGATAGTTCAAAGAATGTTGAACGTCGTATGAAAACAAACCAAAGGAGCCTCGCCAACGAACCAGACGCCAGTTACTCCATTGCTGAGAAAAGGGATGTTTTGGGACTGCGAAGGCGTTATACTCACGCAATTCTATCCTAAAGGTACCACAATGATGGGTATAAGCTATGGAACTGATTTGAGGACCAAGTTGCTTCCAGCATTGCGAAAGAAACGGCCGGAAATGAAGCTGTGTTCTTTGATCAGGACAACGCACCTCCTCATTGGGCGGCCATTGTTCAGCCGCTCTTCATGGAAAACAAATCTGAAGTGAATCACATTCTCCGTCCATACTCCCCTGACCTTGCACCTAGTGATTTTTAGCTTTTCCCAACGCTGAAGGACTTTCTCCGGGGCCGCACATTTTCCTCTCGTGCTGCTATTGTATCGGCAATTTTCCAGTGGGGCAAGCAGACCCCTAAAGAAGCGTTCGCGGCGGCCATGCAATCATGGCGTCGACGTTGCGAAAAGTGTGTACGTCTAGAGGGAGACTATGTTGAGAAGTGAATGAAGTTTCATCTCTGTTGTGTAAGTTGTTTATGAGAGAAAATATAGGAGACCTTAGAACTTGAATGCACCTCGTACTAGTCTTGCATTCTTTTACCTGAATGGTTATACCTCTAGAATTGATTTACGTCCAAGATTGGGGAGAGGCAATGCCCATTGACCTTCCTGTGGTTGCGCCACTGTACCCCCTTCTCCCGTAGTTGTTTTCAACTTTAATCGCTTCAAAATGCTTGATTTTCTTTAAGGGTATAATGTCGTTTAATACCGGCGATAAGATTCCTCTACACTAAATTTCTAGGTGAAAGTATATAATAATGTAGGGACATGGACGTCTGTAAGGGGGAGGGTGGCAAGGATGGTCACACCCTTAGAAATCGAATGTCACCTTAAAAGTATATATTTAACATGTAATTATAATTTGATTTCAGTCGTACTAATTTAAATAAATGCGATAATTTCACATTCAAGTGGTGTTTTTTGAGGGGGCAACACGCTTCATGAAAAAATACCTTGCTTGTCGCTCCATGGAAAAAAATCTTCAGACGTCCATGATTAGGGGGTCAATTGCCCCCCTTGACAACCCCCAGAGCGCACGCTTATGCCGACGTGACGAGCGAGTACAACAGGGGATAGGATTTGACTGCACGTAGTGGTGACGGTTTGATTTATGTTAAGTACGTAGTTAGTTGTTTGACATTATTTTAGTTTGTTTGGTAGAAGCAGTGTTAGTAATTATTTATCTTATTGAGCTTTATCCGAATGATCGTCACTTCAGACAAAAGATGGGGGGATCCATACACAGACAGAATTTCATAATTTATAATACTTAGATAATTTCCACTCTTAAAAAGACAAATAGTGGATTGAACCCATGAAAAAATAAATTAACAGCAGAGAGAATTGAATTGAATTCAAAGTGGCCACTCTATGATCATGATAAAATTTAAATATAATTCCCGCTTCTCAGAGCGAACTTTCCAAAAATTCAAGGGTACAAGCAGATGCTTTCTTTACTTCAACCTTAAGTATTACCATTGCCGCGGTGGCTCAGTCGGTAACGCGTCTGACTACCATGCTCAAGGTCCCGGGTTCGATCCCCGGCCAGTTCAAATCCGGGAACTTTTCTAACGTTGGAAGCGGCCCCGGCGCCCACCCAGCGTCGAATAACATGGGTACCTGGGGGAAACCCTGGGGTGTAAAGGCGGTCAGGGGCGTGATGCTGATCACATCACCCCCACTCATGACCGGATCAAGAAAGTGTATACGCCTTCATGCCGTGGTGCTAAGCACAGGGGAGAACTTTACCTTTTTTTAAAGTATTACCGCCTCTCACCACCCACACACAGACACACACAAATACATTAACAATATAAGAGGTCTGTGCGATTCCAATGTATCCAAATTCATTTCAATGAAACGGTTGGTATATATATTTAAAATATTTAATTTAAGTGCGGAGTTTACATTTGACATTTCACATACTGGGACTCAAAATACATAAAAAGAAACACGTCACGAATGTTAAGGGATATATTCATCTACGAAAAATTGTTACTTCTATAAAAATTTCAAACTCAAATTTCCTAAGTAGCTTCAATATTTATTATCCTGCAATAATTTCCCGCCTGTCAGATAGATTATCCTGTAAAGGATACTAACAAAGAAAACTAATTGAGAGAATTCTGTTTTATTTTCCAATCACCTTCCTTTTCCTTCCTTTAGAAAAATAAAAGCTAAATTGTGAAAAACTCACCTCAGGGCTTTATTAAGCATTCATAAATTGAATGGGATTTGGATTAATAAAAGTTGCAATTTTTCACGTCTACGGAGAAAAATTCCGGGAGCCAATGATTCACGCATAATTCCCGGAATTCAAGGAATTCCCGGTGAGTGACCACCCTGTGAAATGTTGTTTTAAGTTCACTTTATGCACATAAAGGCTAATCGGGACTGAACCTACAGTTTAAAGTGGGATCCGAACCACCATTTGACTCCAAACAGCAGAGAGAGTCACTTGCATTGTAATAATGTCGATATTAATATTAAATGAGTGTTACTGTTAATTTTCAAGCAATTAGAATTGTTAATAAACTGTCTTCTATTATCCAGTCTTTTGTCATGCTTTTGGTGAAAGTACCGACTTAATACCCGTAGCGTCTGCTGCATATTCGGGTGCAGTCCACAAGCGTACAAAAATATGCAAGTGTGGGCTCGTGGTATATTAAAGGTGCCACGAGCGCACAACAAACAATGCTGCGTTGCCACATCTATGATTGAGGAATGGCTGACCTGTAGCCTATAGAGGATTAATTGCATAAAAAGTCAAATATCAACAAACATTACACATGTTTGTTATAACAAAACTTCCATGAATACAATGAATGACTTTGTTTGTAACTTAATTGTTAACGCTGAAAAGATATCCCATAACTTTAAGGAATCTTGAATACAATGAATAACTTTCTCCGATGAATTGAAGTAAGTCAAATATCAAGAAGTATTACACATGTTTATTATAACAAAACTTTCATGAATATAATGAATGAGTATAACTTAATTGTTATCGCTGAAAAGATACCACATAACTTTAAGGAATCTTAGAATACAATGAATATCTCTTTCCGGTAAATTTTTCGTATCCGGAAAACGGCTGAAACTAGCTAGTTGTGTCAATTTCAATATTCCTACTTACGTATTCTGCATTGAGAAACATAGTTGAAGGTGGCATTTCGCTTATTTCACGGAAATAAGCTCTATTTGCGACATATCGAGTAAGTTTTCTTCGTTGTTTCTTCCCTTCCGTAACACGCGAAATGGCGGTCACAGTTTCACCACCGTAGTCGTTATGCAGTGTTTCCACCCCACAACGCGTAGAAAGTGCAAGATAAGCGAAATTGAGTGTTCCGCGATCGGCACAATTGCTAATTATTTACCGGTGAAGAGGAATGTCGGCAATGTGAAATTCGTTATACTTAATAATTTTGGTCTCCTAATAGTGAATGTGCAGTTGAAGTTTGGAGCTCATTTGGGGCCAGGTGACTCCGGCCAATTTCTAACTTGCCTTTAACACGGACTCTATAGAGAGAGCCGGGTAGCCGGAGCAGAGCGGAGGCGGGGCCGCAGTAGCAGTAGCGGGCGGTTGGTCAATTATCCCAGGGGTGGAGCCCGGAATCGGTGGGAAATTTAAATTCAAAAATTATTTTCGTTTGAAATTTTTGGGTCCAAATTTCCCACCGATTCCGGGCTCCGTCCCTGGGGTAATTGACCTACCGCACGCTACCGCTACCGCGGTTCCGCCTCCGCTCCGACTACTCGTTTTTCTCTATAGAGTCCCTGTTAAAGGCATGTTATAAATGCAAAATCACAAACAATCATGAAACGTACATCATCACGAAACATGCAATACCATGCTCTACTACGAAATATACTACATCTGCAACGCCTTTCAACTGTACCACGCATCCTGCACACGTCATTTTAAATACGTTCAGCGCGTTCAAATGAACATACGTATTGAAACGTGTGACCAGTAACCTAAACGCGTGTTTGGAAACACTGACCCGGATTACGTCATCACACACAGGCTACATCCACCTGGAAGTAAATGGATGCAAGAGCTTTCGTGCTCCGGTCACACATTTATATCCAAAAATACATGATTTACAGGCAAAATTCAATGAACGATGCGAGAAAACACTTCTCCGAACTTCCACAAGTCTAAAGAAACTGCATTCGGTAAGTAATTTCTCCGGAAAATTTTAAGAAATCCGTTTTCCGTATACGGAAAATTTACCCTTTTACCGATGAATTGAAGATATTCATGTGTCTCTGGATGAATACCTTCCTTCGCAGATCATCCTTCCGTCCCTCATTGAAATGACCTCTTTGGACAGAAGATATTTTTGTTTCACTTTCTGCTTTAATTTGCTTAAGTACTCGTAAAATGATGAAAATACTGGGATGTGGCGAATAAAACTGGCTATTATAGTCCCTGTGAGACGCTTCTATTCCTGTCGGTAGAACATCAGCCCACATTGAGGGAGAAAGCCTGAAAAATAATAAGGAAATGAAAATTAATGAAATTAAAATAAATTATAAAAGAAAACTTATAATTATATATATATAAGTGGCCGCGGTGGCTCAGTCGGTAACGCGTCTGACTACCATGCTCAAGGTCCCGGGTTCGATCCCCGGCCGGTTCAAATCCGGGAACTTTTCTAACGGTGGAAGCGGCCCCGGCGCCCACCCAGCGTCGAATAACATGGGTACCTGGGGGAAACCCTGGGGGGGTAAAGGCGGTCAGGGGCGTGATGCTGATCACATCACCCCCACTCACGACCGGATCAAGAAAGTGTGGGGCGTTACCCCCACACCCCCTATACGCCTTCATGGCGTGGTGCTATGCACAGGGGAACACTTTACCTTTATATATATATATATATAAGGTTTATCATATTTATAGTATATATAGGCCTACCTTGCTGTCTCCTCTATGTAGTTTTCCAGTACGTAATCGGAGAATATTTTCCCATCCGGATGTGGTGTGACAGACATTTCTGAATCTCTATCCTTGTAGTACAGCTGATTGCTGCTCCCGACTCCAGACGTCAACAAGGCTGCTCGGAGCTCCGTTGTTGCCGCGACGAAATGAACTGCGCGCAAAATGTGCCACGCCCGAAATGTTCACGTAACCTTCTCAGTTCCCGTACTGAGAAATGTAAGTATGCTGCTATGTTAAATGTATGTAATACACATTAAAGCTTCTGTTCATTGTGTGTAATACACTAACCGAATGTACCGAGTGTGTTCTTGAAGCGACACGCACATAACTGTACTGCAATGACTGTTTTTCACATCACAAACTACGCACTTGATAACGTCCACAATGGCATCCGTCCGCATGGAGGGCCATAAATGTTTGCGATTGCCGTAACTGCTTCACCATACTGATTTTGTACGAATGCAGTAGACGTTATTTCTTGTAAATCCGTATATTTGAGGAATACACATGGTTAAATACATACACTAACAAATACAACTGAACTGTGGGTGAGCAACAGACACGCACGTCTTGGTTGAATGTTTCACTGCAGCGGAATGAGACTGTCTTGGGGATGTGTTCCCAACTGTACACGCTGCTTCACTGGCGTGCTGCAAGTCCCACTAAAATGATTAAATTAATGATTAAAATCTGAACAGTCGGAAACCAGACTATACTGCAGGCAAAATAGAGTTTAATCTTGATTTTTTGTCACAGAACAGGCAATCCCATACTTTATTCAGTGCATAGGAGAATCTGTAACTTGTACTATTATGCCACTGATTTCTGATTTGAGATAATTTTTGTAAAGGTGCTGGCAAGAACTAGTTGCATTTGATTAGGGTTTCGAGGATTCTCATTACAATGACTAAAGTGAATAGACCTAAGTACATTAAAAATGGTAATTTACTGAAGTGTACGATGAAATGTTTATGTGGCAATAAACTTGTGTTTCTGATGGGACATATTTACATTGAAGAAAGATAATATGCATTATTAAAACACGGCAATGACACAAAATACTGGCAATATTATTTTCCCTTAAAAACCATAGCAGTTTATCGGTATAGCGTTGTGAGTGATTTTATCAGGTCGTCAAATGCTGAATCTTCTACAGGTCACGAACGAGACCAAACAACACATCTTCTCTCGTGATCGATTAAAAAAAACACTAGTCTATTTCGATTTTGTAATATACCTTATTTTTTAAATTTTCATGAAATATAACTCTGCTATAGTCTCATTATCAGGGATAGTTTCGTCATAACGTGGATTGCAAATGCGATAACCAGAAACGGGCAGGAATAATTGGGTGGGAATAACAACACTTCTTCTGGACGCGAGGCCACGTTGCACACCCATAGACCCAGACCACCACGAACCTTTTAGGGTCCAGTGATGCAGGTTAATAGCCATAGTTTCTTTGTGTTCAGGATGGGTGTTGTTAACTCAATTAAAATCTTGTAGTATTTCCGAGCCAGAGATAAGAACGAAGGTGTTATACCTAAGAAGATAGAGAGAGCGTGTGTGACGTCACCTGAAGCCAAAATAGCTTGCGGCGGCCGCCATGTTGGGATGTGCCACCCGGCTGTTGCGTCTATTTGTTAACATTCAGCGAGAGGGAATTTCATCGGGAAAATTAAGGTTGCTTGTTATGTTTCTTTATGTTTAAATCGTCAGAAACAATAACACGAAGTTCTTAGTAACTAGTTTTGATGAAAAACAAAGAGATATACCTTTTATGTACTGGGGCATGTTCATTTACCGCATGTAGATAATGCTCTATTATATCTATTACCAGAAATGGTAATGAAATAAGCAAGCATTCACCGCGCCGCAATAAACAGACCGACGCGACACGATAAACGCTATTGGGAAAACGGACTAACCTGAGTAACACATGCAGCTTACCGTATCGCTTCGGTTCGAAAAGTTGCATTGATTTCTGAGAGTTCGCTTCCAAGCGGCACGTGTTGCTTGTCGCTTCGTTCTGAATAGAGATATTTCATACCGAAACAACAAGCGATGCGTGCCGCTTTGAGGATTTCATCAATGCAGTCTTGTGTGGTCTGTTTTGCCGCTAAGGCAGGTGTAAACGTTCGCTGTCTCGAGACGAGTGTACATTCGATCTGAAAATTCCATTGTTGGAGGCGACAAGCGACACGAGCCCCTTCAGTCTGAAGAAAGACAAAAAACGTGCATGCCCCACAAACAAACCGAGGCGACAAGATGGACTGTATTAAGAGAACAGCCCAGTCCGAGCGACACATGCAGCTTGGCGTGTCGCTTCGGTTCGGAAGGTCTCATTTATTTCGGATGGACGGTTCCCAAGCGACACATCTCTCTTTTGCCATTTCTGAAGTTTCTTTGTTCGTTAAATGAATTCACATTCCATAAAATTCTCAACACATATAAACATTTGCAATAGGCTAGTTATTTTTAGGAAACGTGCGACCGATTCTTGCTATTCCGATATGTCACAATTTTTAAGTAAAAATTTTATACATACCGTTAATAATAATACCACTAATAAAATCACAACAGAAATGCATGTATTGTATAATCAACGTAAATATGTATGTTGTAATCATGTGCATATTTATCTGGGACCTCTCAATTCCTTCTTCTTTTAAAACATTTCTTGCCACTTCTATTGTTGCATCCGAAAGCTGTGCACAGAGGCATAGCTTCTTATTTATTATCTACTCGCAGTGTCACTGAAATGTACAGATAGAATGCAGTATGCACTATAAACGAACATTCCACGTTCAAATCCCTACTTCCACCAATGTATTATATGTAACTGTGGAACATCCCAAGATGGCGGTTTTACCTCACACCCTTCCCCTCACCCGGGAAACACGCTTGGGCGCTCTCTATTCCTTCTATACTCTAAGGGCTATACTATTCAGGCGGATCGGGTATGGAGTCTCCTCGTACAACATGCTAATCTAACTTACAACCTAACAATAGATCTATTCTATTACACATTTAACCAACCATTGAGCTTCCCAGATTCGACCTCGTGACTTCGTCCACACTTCACTAACCAGTGATAGTTCATGTGACAATCACAAAAGTCAGAGTTCATGGCTGTGTATACAAGCTGTTCAAAAAGTGACGCAATCTTTTGAATAAAATATACATACATGTGCTATGACAAGAGCTCTAAATGTTCTCTATTGTGCATTTTCACACAAATATGAAAGACTCATCACTTTTTGGAAACACTTTCTGTAACGTTCCAGTCGATATCTTACCCACACAGAATTTAATGTTGACTACAGCTCTTGCATTTTGCGAGGGTCGTTTAAATATGCGGTGTCATTCAGATATGTCCAAAGGAAGAAGTCTGGAGTTAATGCTGGGGATCGTGCAGGCCAAAAAATGTTGAAGCAGTCTTCCAGCAAAAATGGCTTTCAATGTAAACAAGGTAATCCATTATTCTCTGATCATATACAAAATAATTTCACGATGCGTAGTTTGTGCGGGGAGAGGGTGTTTGTGTGTTTGTGTGTGTGTGTGTGTGTGTGGGTGTGTGGGTGTGGGTGTGTGTGTGTGTGTGTGTGTGTGTGTGTGTGTATTCACTTTTACATTGCATAAAGTACTGTTAAATGGAGCATAATAATACAACCACTACGACAACCTGTTTGGATATTTTCTCCACCTTTTCAATGCACGGTTTAAAGGAAGCCTTTGAACGGATAAGGATTTATGGCCATTCTTATGTTTGATTAAATAATATTACAGTTTTAATGACAAATAAAAACAAAACTAATATGGGTGATTAGCCGAGTAGATAAATGTAAATACGGTATTTAAAAGTATTACAGTAATAATGAGAACAGATTGCAATGTAAAATAAAAAATCTTGATATTGTATTTTTTAGGAAAACGATGTTCCCACATAATAATACGTGAGCTGTTTAATATAGAATTATTATTATTCTTTTATTCACATAATTTCTGAACTAATCGTCAGCTGAAACATATGCAATGCTATAGGAGACATATAGCACAGTTCGAAGGTGGCTTCAAATGTTTAAGGGGGGGAGACAAACAATCTTAAAAGAAGGTGGACCTGGAGCTCCGGTAAATGTTCTTACGGAAGAAAACATCAACATTGCTGCTGTCATTGTGAGAGAAGATTGTCGAATAACGTTAAGAGTGCTATCAGAAATACTGAAAATTTCATTGGGTGGCAGCGACACGTGGTAAGACAAAATACACATGAGAAATGTGCGCTATGCGTTCCAAGAGCACGATAATGCACTGCAGCATCATTAAACATTATTTATGTTCATTCTTTTAATAACCAACTTTACAGACATGATATATACGTTTTTAGGGTCAATGCATTTTTGCAAAAAAAAATAATAACGTTGATAAACGGTGCAACTACACTATGTCCTCACTATCTCTGGAGCAGACGAACGAAAACAAGTCTCTGCGCGCGCAAGTAGTAACGCGAGATGGATCCACCAATGAAGACGTGACAGGAACGGGATTGCATGGAGGGGGAAGCGACTGCAGTTACCTGCCTTGCCAGTAGCGTGCACTGCTTCGCTTTGCCCACTCGATACTCCCACGTTCTCTGCCTCTATGCGCCCCCTTGCTCCAGAGATAACTGAGACAGGGTATATATGCTTACGGAATCCTGAATTTTGCACAATACCCTATTTCTAGAATTATTTCTATGATTTTTTTTCTTGTTTCAGCTAATTACAATAATATTTCTCTCTTTGTTAGAGAATCAAAAACATGTGAAAAGAAAGGTATAGACTGTCTAAAAGAGAATGAAGGTACGTGTACTTTGAAACGTTCCGCATAGGTTAGTGTTAAGATACATGTCCAGTAGATCCGTGAAGACAGCCCCACCCATAACGGCACAAATTATAAGACATATTCTAAAAACTAGTGCCGAATTAGTGTTATCAAAATATGCAATCCAAAAAATTAGTGCTACTTTAATATACCAGAAAAATGAAAATGATTCTGGGTGAGGCTAACATCACGGTGGCCCAGCCACAACAGCACAAATTACATAACATGTGCTATGATTTAGTGCTAAATTAGTGCTGATCAACCCGCATGAAAGAAAAATTAGTGCTATAAATACAAGCAAGTTATTGATTACTTTGATATGTGCCGCATGTGAAGCTAACCCCACCCACATCACCCAAGAGGTTAAAGACCACGCCAAGATTTAGTTCTAAATTAGTGCTGATCAACCCGCATTAAAGAAAAATTAGTGCTATTAATACAAGCAAGTTATTAGAGATCTATTGATTCCTTTGATCTGTGCCGCCTGTGAATCCAGCCCCACCCACACCCAAAATGTTTAAATCCCACGCCAAGATTTAGTGCTAAATTAGTGTTGATCAACTCGCATGAAAGAAAAATTAGTGCTATTAATACAAGCAAGTTATTAGATACCTATTGATTCCTTTGATCTGTGCCGCCTGTGAAGCTAGCCTCACCCACAACACCCAAAATGTTATATGCCAAGCCAAGATTTAGTTCTAAATTAGTGCTGATCAACCCGCATGAAAGAAAAATTAGTGCTATTAATACAAGCAAGTTATTAGTGATTAATTGATTCCTTTGATCTGTGCCGCCTGTGAAGCTAGCCTCACAGCACCCAAAATGTTATATGCCAAGCCAAGATTTAGTGCTCAATAAGTGCTGATCAACCAGCACGAAAGAAAAATTAGTGCTATTAATAAAATAAAGTTATTAGTGATTAATTGTTTCCTTTGATCTATGCCGCCTTTGAATCATGAGTGTCAGGAAGGGGGTCGATGGGGTCGGTGGACCTCCCCTGGAAATTGACATTGTTCATTTAAGAATACAAAAAGCCGAAAGTTTGTTACTCTAATTGTTAAGAACAGAAATAAAGTTCATTTACTTAGTATTAGAACAGAATACTCAAAGTAAAATTCATTGGATCGAAAACATTGAGTGAAAAACACAGGAACCATTTCATTCAATGAACAAATGGTTTCATAGTTTTCAAAATTCTAATAATTACAGTTATAGGTGAGAGGACACACAAAAAAAATCTTTATGAAAAGAATAATTGGCCCTAACATTTAAAGCCTTTTCTTGAACGAGACGTTCAAAAGTTAATATCAAATTGCATTTTAGATAGTAACTGCGTAAAATGCAAAAGAAATAATGGAAAATAGTTGTGCTGGTATTCACTCGTTTGGTAGATTGAGTCTCCCCATATATATATAATAATAATAATAATTATTATTATTATTATTTCAAATAAAATTTATTTTTGTCTGTTTATAATATTTGTTATTGTATAACAACACTTATAACTATAACCGTGGTAATAATACTTACTATTTTTTCTACTCTTCAACTCTTATCATTTTCCTGAGCCCCCCTGCAAAAAATTATGGCGACGCCCATGCTGTGAAGTTAGCCTCACTCAGAACATCCAAAAGGTTAAACTCCCAGTTCAATGTTTAGTGCTCAATTAGTGCTCATCTACCTCCATAAGAGGGATATTGGTGCTCTTATTACGAGTAAGTTGTTAGAGAATAGTTGATTATTTTGGTATTGTCTGACTCTTTGCTCTTATATTTGAGCACACCCCGCATCTACCAAACATATTTCCAAGGTTGTCATCGCGCTGCGACGCCAAGGGTCCCGGGTTCGAATCCCGCTCGGGCATGGTTGTTTGTGAATGTCCATTCATCAATTTCATCATTTCATCACTCATCCCCATCTTCGCAAATTAGCCAAGAGGCACAAAACGCGAAGTAAAATAAAATAAATCAAATCAAATCAAAATCAAATTCAAGGTTGTTGTAATTCATGTTATATCAAGTGAGTGATGCAAATTTTATGTTTCATGCATTGGAGAATTAAACTTGTGACACAGTCTTCTATAAATAACGATTAATTTTACTTGTGTCTAATTGATTGACTTGTTATTTCAAGTCCAAGTTATGCACAATAAGAGTAGTCGGGAGGAACTGCATCTACAGTTTGAAGTTGGAACCGAACCATAATGTTCCTCCACCTGGTATCGAACTCGGGACCCCTTGATTACAAGGCGACAACGCTACCAGTGTGCCACGGGGGAGGCATTTTCTTGTGCGTAAAACTATAAAAATGCTCTAAGGTATTTAGGCTGAGTTAAAAATTCGGGTCAAAGTAATAAAAAATTCGAATTGATCACAGACACCATTTTGGGACTGATGACATACGCTACATATTATACATTTAAAGTTTTATTTACTTTTGAGCGTACCCGATAGCGTAGTGGTAACGTCATTGCCTTGAAATCGAAACTGGTTCCGGATTCGATACCCTGTTGTGATATGTACATGAATGAAGTGTGTGCACATAAAGTGACCTTAAAACAAAAACTCAATGTGTGTTTTTTTTTTTAATTTGTGAATTATGAGGTAACATTAATTACTGTAGGTTTACTTGCTTTGGACCTCAAAAATGTATTCCAGACATAATTTTGAAATATATCCTCTTAATTGCTGTGTAAAATAATTTTCTTGTACATCATTTTGAAAAGCATCTTCAAATTTTGCTCGATGATATTACCTTCTAGGCGTTTGCAATATCTAGTTGCTGCAGAAATTTCAGTTAAACAATCTAAAAATGTGGTTCTTCGCGTCTTATCGTCTCAAATGTACCATTCTTAACACATTTTATTTTCAAATTTGAGATAAAATAAAGCTGTAACAGTCCTACCATCCTCGCTCTGTACATTCGAAAAATGTAGACTGTTCTGAATTGTGAAAATCTTACCACTGACGAAATTTTAGAACACCATATGTAGTAGCACTAAGCTTTGTGAAACCTCGGAAAATATGCGAACTACAATGCCAATGCCAATGATTTATTGGCATGTTCTCTTTTGTAAGTATCGGGACCATTGGGCCCTTGATTTACTTTCATGTTCTTACAAAGTAGTGTATGTACAACATTGCTCTTGCTATAACCCTGATCGACTGTCGCCGGGATTTGGACAAGATTGCATTTGTATTATTTCACTAATTCGAAATTATTGAGTTCCTTGTTATCATTTCGCATTGACAGAGGCGGAAAATAATTACTATTATTTTCCAAAGCATACAATAGTTCGGTGCACTGATGAAAATTTCAAATCACAAACTACATTTTTGCACAACACTTTAAAGACACATTAAACAAAATGTAACCACAGAAAATAATAATAATGATGACAATATATAAAGTAACAACAAAATCACAATCTGTGCTTTTATAGCTGCACTATCAAGGAACACTAATCTGCCCCATTCAAAACAGTACTTTGGAAGTAGTCATAAACGGGGAGCATATGTAACACACCATAATAATACAATAGTATTTTTGAATTTATATGAGTTCAAAATTTCGGAGAATGGAGTGAGACATCCGGACCTGTGGTCAAGTTGCGATGCTCCGAACTGCTGGATTTGGATGCTTTTGTATCTGTGCTCAGAAGTTGTAATACATGGCATATATAGCAGATTGAACAAAATCCAGTTCAAGGTCTTCATGGATTTGTGAGATACGAGTATCTCGGCTACGTCCAGTAATAAGTCGAGCGACATTATTCTGTGTAATCTGCAATTTACGTATGACCGAAGGACGGAGATGATCCCAAGCTGGCGCCGCATACAGGAGTGTGGGACGTACCATCATGTTATACACATGCAAGCGAGTCTTCAGCTCCAAGGTAGGATTTCGGAAAACTGGGTACAAATGTCCAACCCGAGTTTGTGCTTTTGCTGTCACAGTTGATATGTGTTTATGGAAATTTAGTCTTCTGTCCAAAACCACTCCTAGATATGTTGCAGAAGGCTTGTCCTGTATAGAAGATCCCTGGAGTCGTATAATCTTCGGGAGTTGTCTATATCGACGTGTAAATAAAACCGCCGCACTCTTCAGTGAACTATACTTCATGTGCCAGTGAGTAGACCAATCTTCCATCCGTCTCATCCGCTAACATGCATTTATGAGTGACAGGGATATCACTGGTATATAAAGCAAATAGAAGTGGAGATAGAACAGCTCCCTGAGAAACACCAGCACTTATCTTAACGATGGATCGAATCCCTAAAAATTGCACTGAAATTGTCTATTTTGTAAATACTGATCCAATAATTGCACCAAATGAATAGGAACTCCAAATTCAGATAGTTTTACAAGTAATCCAGAATGCCTAATTCGATGAAAGGCTTTGTGCGAGTCGAGAAATACTCCTAGAGAATATCGACTGAGATTAAAGTGTCCTGTAACATACTCCACTACTCGGACCAGTTGCGTAGTAGCACTGTACTGTTTACGAAATCCGAATTGATGATACAGTAGCAAGCCTTTTTCATCCACCACATCTTGTAATCGTCTGAGTAGTATATATTCAAAGATTTTGCTAACATGGCTCAGAAGGCTTATACGTAGGTCTATAATTATGTGGTAGAAGAATGTTCTTTCCTGGTTTTGGCAAGAAGATTATTTTTGCTAGTTTCCAACTTGATGTAGCCAGTAAGGAAAATAGCATTGGAGAAGATATATAACACCTTTTGTACTCCTGGTGGGTTGTGAGAAGTGGATAAGCTGTGAGTGGTTCATGACGTAGTTGTTCCAGTCGATGTTGAATATTCTGGTTATAAGTGTCATTATGCGGTTGATCTGGTGTGTGGAATTCGTTCTCTAGGTGTGTAGAGAACACTTTAGCCTTCTCCTCTTGTGTGTAGACAATGTCATTTGGACCGTGGAGAAAGTAGACAGCGGATTGTGAATTCTTTCGTAGATAGTTTCTTAATAATTTCCAGAATCTACTATCCTGCATTGATATCCCGGAGAATTCGGTGTCCCAATCTGCCTGTCGCTGTCGGATGAGATATCGGCGAAATCGATCATGAAATTGATATACGACTGTTTGTAGCGATAGTTATAAGTTTGTTGTATGCCAGAATGTCAAGCAAAGTGTAAAATATGCATAGAATCCTTACAGAAAAGGGCACGAAATAGTTTCACTGGATATATCTCCATAATAGTGCGAGATATGAAAAAAACTGTAAGAATCAATTTTGTTCCTTTTTCAATTCTGAAGAAAACATGTATGTATAATTATTTTTCCAAAACCACTATTAAAGGCGTTATGATGGATTTGCTTAGTTAGTGCATGAAGCGGTAGCCATCTTGGATTTATGACGCCACACAGGCCTTCTGCCACAATTGCGGGTAAAACACCTGGTAGCACGTGATTGTGTACCACACTAGCAACGTATTACCAAATAATCCATAATAATAATAATAATCCAATAGCGCTATAGCCCAATATTGGGACCTGGCTTACCTACCGACTGCTGGCTTCCCTCTCATGCGGGATAAATAATGAACCTGCTTTAAAGTAAGTTTATACCAACACTATTAGTAGTGTAATCTTTCACATACACCGGATGAAAAGACGAAACAGATATTGCTTAACGAGCCAAGCGAGCAAGAACATTTTTAGATCTATTTCTTTTCAAACTAGCCTGATCTGGTAAACGGCAAAAATGATCAAAACCTCTATTAAGTTTCCATCGATATAACATCTTTACAGGCTCACAGCAAAAGCAATCAATATGAGTTGAGCAGGCGGCTCAATCTGATGAGCAGGACTATTTATATTTCAGTTAAAAAACACATGTGTCTCCCTTTCGTAAATCCAACGCCTGATTAATGACTTTTTTGGGGAGGGTATTTTTAAATCTGCTTCAAAACCACATTGGTTTGTCAATAATTATCATAGGTTACTACTTTTTATGTAATTTGTGAGTCTCGCATATTAAATATAACATTCATAAAATACTAACACTTAACTCTACTTTAATTCAATAGAAGTTGTCAGTCTTTCTTAAACATTAAGTGTCTGAGCATCCCAACCCCCTTCCTTTACTTGCCTTGCGAAAATCAGGTTTTAATTAAATATTTTTTTATTTATTTAAAAATTTAACGACCAGGAACAACGTGTAAATAAAAAACAATAACAAAAGTAGAAACTCTGATCAATTTTACTGTCCGATTCGAGGTACATCCTTGTTCATAAGATTAGAAGAAATTGTAAGTTTCGTGAGACTGAATACCATCGAACAAATACGAGGGTAACTATTTATATTTTGAGCCTAACAATGAAAAAACAGGAATTTGGCATTGAAAACTGCTTTATTGTTTTTCGAAGTATTCTCCTTTATGGTCAATACACTTTTGCATTCTTTCGAACCATTTGTCAAAGCAGTTTTTCCAATCTTCTTGAGACACCTCCATAATATGGTTTTTGAACGCATCAACGGCGTCTTCCGCCGACGAAAATCGTTGTCCACGCAATTTATTCTTGACATTCGGGAACAAGAAGAAGTCATTGGGTGCCAAATCAGGACTCTACGGCGGATGACCCATCAATTCGATGTTTTGACTGTTCATAAAGTCGGTTGTTAGACGAGATGTGTGACAGCTGGCATTGTCTTGATGAAGAATGATCCGACGGCGTTTGTTTGTTTTCCGTATTTAACCGAAGACCTCTGGCAAACAAATTGTTGTGTACCATTCAGAGTTGACCGTTCTACGTTCCTCTAAAGGCACAGTTGCCACTTTACCAGTTTTCCCGAAAAAACAGGCGACCATTTCTTTCGATGTGCTTCGAGCGCTAACAACTTTTGTTGGATTGGGTTCATCTTGAAATACCCATACAGTCGACTGCTGTTTACGTTCCGGCTCATATGCATATATCCATGATTCGTCTCCTGTTACAATCTTATATACGTCTTTTGAAGCACCACGATTGTATTTATTGAGCATTTGTTTGCACCAATTGACGCGAGCGTCTTTTTGAGTTTTTGTCAAATTGTGTGGGATCCAACGAGAACATACCTTTCTCACAGCTAAATGATCATGTAATATTTTATATATGCTGGTGGAACTAATGCCTATGGTTGCCTCAATCTCACAGTATGTCACATGACGATCTTGCAGTATTAGGTTTTGCACAGCATCAATGTTTTCTTGAACAACAACTGATTTTGGACGACCTTCGCGAATCTCGTCGGTGAGCGAATGGCGGCCACGATTAAATTCGTTATACCAGCGTTTCACAGTGGCAAGGATGGGGCTTCATCGCCAAATGTGGAAGTAAGTTGATCGATGCACTCTTGTCTTGATAATCCACGTCGAAAATCGTAAAATATCATCGCACGAAAATGTTCACGAGTTAATTCCATTTTATTGTTGTCGCGCAATCTCCAAGGCAACATAAACATCACAAATGAAGCTATTGAAGTACGTTATGGTCAATAATGCCAGACGATTCCGTGCAAACGTCAAATCGCGCCTAACTTCAATCAGTGTTGCCAAGGCTCAAAATATAAATAGTGACCCTCGTAAATGCCACCCAAAAAAACTACGAAATGGCACTTTTTCAAATTGCTATATCCCTGAAAGTGTCATGAAGTACATGATGTACAGTGGGATTCACGAATATTACTAGTCCATGACTAATTTCATTAATTTGACTCTTGCATCCTACGTGTTTTCAATGACCAGATTTTTATGTGTGTTGGTGCAGAAGTTGTCAAGTGATTATTTGGAGTTTTCTTTGAACTTCGTAAGTTCCTTTTCGGTAAAAGAGAGACAGAGATAATAAACATGTGCTGGAAAATGTGTTTGCAATACCTACACATCCTATTCTAAGCAAAATTGCAAAGTCAATTTTCAAGTTTACCGGATCTTGATGTGGGCTGTGTTATCATGATGCCATAGAAAAGTGTTGCTCCCTGACCGAACGTGAAGTTGTACGGTGAATGCGTCATTTTAGATGGCGCGTTTTTATAGAGTGGCATCGAAGTATATTGCAGTAATTTCAACCAGTTGTAGATGATACTGTCTCCACTGAGATGTACTGCTGCAGGCCCGTAGCCAGGAATTCTTAGTAGGGAGGAGGGCAAAGTTAATCCTTAACATATTTTTAATATGTGGTGTTGAATTGGTGGATTTTGTGGAGGGTATGAGGATACGTGCCCCCTTCCCCTGCTATAGTCCCAAAATTTTCCGAGTGTATACGCATAAGTTTCGCGAAACGCTAAGGCAAGAAAAAATGCGCTGTTGATGATTGAATACTAATGATCATATGCCCATAATTGACATAATGAGGAATATTACAAAAGAGAAAGCATTTTAAAAATACGAAATTCGTTTTTCAATTATTGCATTTGAACGTCAGCACTAGAGTGCACCGATTTTTTTTTTTTTCGGAGAGGGCTGCGTTCTGGGGGGAACGGAATACACAATCAAATATACCGTAATTAACATTTTTAACCTTCGATTTGAAAGTTCTTCAATGACAGAAATGGCAATCTGTCATAGTTTGAATTTACGACTTCGGTTTTGCCAGAGTTGTTTACTGCTTTCATTTGGAAATGTCAATCTCTCAAAATTTCGGAGCGGTATTTTCGCCAGTGAACGTAAGGGATGCAGTGCAGCAAGTTATTTTATTTTATTTTCTTGTTCATATTGCTTTCGTGAACTGTCAGTTTGTATACTATTAATAATATTAATAATACTTCTAACAACACTAAAAAGCCAGGGGTCCCAGATTCGAATCCCGGCCTGGGAATGATTTTCCATTCATCAATTTCATCATATCATCACTCATCATCATCTTCGCAATTAGCGCAAAGTGACACAAAAGCAAAGTAAATTAAAGCAAATCAATCAATAAAAATAACACTAAAAATGAAAAAATTGAAAACAAAATTATATGAAGACCGCATTAGCTACATAACGCAACAAAGTGTTCTTCTAGAGCTGTTTCTACCTCAAAAATATATCTTTTGATACATCACAACATTTGTCACTAACGTTTTGCATAAACTCTTGAATTGAATAAGCCATTTATTTCTGAATTTTAGATAAGGCTAGCTTGACAGGCGGCACAGATCAAAGGAATCAATAATTCTCTAATAACTTCCTTGTGTTAATAGCACTAATTTTTCTTTCATGCGGGTTGATCAGCACTAATGTAGCACTAAATCATAGCACATGTTTCGTAATTTGTGCTGTTGTGGGTGGGGCCACCGTGAAGTTAGCCTCACCCAAAATCATTTTCATTTTTCTGGTATATTAAAGTAGCACTAATTTTTTGGATTGCATATTTTGATAGCACTAATTCGGCACTAATTTTTAGAATATGTCTTATAATTTGTGCCGCTATGGGTGGCCTGGTCCCCGCATAAATCGACTCCTCAAATGAATGGGTAACCGTGCGAGTTAAATGCGGCCGGAGCTTGATGTTGATCTCACGAGCTATGAACATGACGTTTGAAACTATGGGTGTGCGGGATCCCGAAAAGTCGGGACGGGGATCAGGAATAAAAGTTCCCGTCCCGATCCCGACTTCGGGAAATGACTTCCGACTTTTCGGGATCCCGAGCAGTCGGGAAATACCGAATGTTCATTTTAAAATGTCGTTAATTCTCGACTTTTTCTGCATTGTAAGTGTCTGGAACTTATCGGAAATTGTTAGTTTTTATTCCAGAAATGCAAAAATAATCACTTAAAGTGAAAATGACGTGTAGAATTCGAGACTTTCAGAGCTTCGGGAAATTTCGAAATTTTTTCGCCACGAAAATTTACCGACTTTGTCGGGAAATTGCAAATTTTTCCCATCCCGAATGTCGAGATTTAAAGAATTTCCCATCCCAATCCCGTCCGGGGAGCTTATTATTGAAACTCGTTACGGTAGCTAGCTGACGAGTTGGTGGCTGAAGTCGGTTGCAAGACAAACGACATCGAATATACCGTATTATTGAAACTCACTCGTTCGCTGGCTCTCGAGTCGTTCCCAGGGCTGTTTCAGTCTTATGGGAGATTGGTTGACCGTAGTTAGTATTCTGTGTTTCTACTGTTCCTCGCGAACCGGCTGAAGTCAAATTCGTGTCCATATTCACGAACCTTTTCTTCTACTAAATTTTATTGCAAGAATGAGAGTAGAATACGTGTAATATTTACAAATAGTACCAGGAATGTACGTATTCTACAACTCTTTCATTTACACAATATTTAGTTTCTAATTTGGATAAGTAGCTTCATCCGGCCGACCAGTCTGTTTACATTTTGAAATTGTGTCGTCTGATTCTTGTCATTAGAATATTATTTTGGGGATGCGATAAGTGTTGCCTAATGTAGTTAATGAAATCGTAATTTAACATTGTATGAAATCACTGCGTAATACGTATCAAAGCTTTTTTCAAAAAGTGATAAAGAAGTATCGCCAAACGCGAACCAAATTCCGTTCATTTCATCTCTGTGGTACAGGCTTGCATTCAGTATCGAAATCGAACTTTCTGATTGTAATTGTGTATCATTTGTTGTTTAAAATAAAAATTCAGGAATTCTAATGAAATGGTAATAATATTATATACTGTTCTGTAAGGGCCAAGTTCCACGTGTATAACTTATTCTGTGATGTTATGCTTCTACAATAACTTATTTTTTAATTCCTCTCGTATTTTCTTGCTTGAATGGTTTAGGTGGACCAGGTTTGGTTCTCTTACTTTTATAATTATACACACGCGCGGAAATAATCAGATAATTAAACCTATTGATCCTATCCTACTTATGTTATGATTCTGGTAATTATTTGAAAATAGTCGCAGCCTTTTCTATTTGTATGTAGCTAATGCTTAAGGATCATTTGAGGTAAATGCAACTTTGTATTGAAAGCAACATATTTTCAGTTACTATTTTCACCAAGTGGTCGACCTCGTTTGTGTGCAATTTTCACCTAAACTCATGATTCCTCACAATGTGGGAATTATTTTATAAAACAGTCACGTTCTCTTGTAAGATTTTGTTTTGCATTGCTTGTTAGGTTCTATGTCTCAAAAAATAATCATACCATGTGATATCACTGCTCTCTCTAAAAAGTGGTAATAATAATCAATAATCATCATTTTTAATTTGTGTTAAGCTCTGTGATTAGTTGAGTGATTTAACTTGCAAAAATTGACAATGTGTGAAATATAATAGCATCTGTACTTAATAGTAAAGGTACCAGTTTCATAGATCCGAGACACATTAAAATCAGATATTTTGTGTTTTGCATGGTTCGTACTTACCAATTGTGTATTGTGGAACATAGTTCAAGGTGCCAATATGCTTTTTACACGAAAACAAACACTTTTGCTACTAATTTATCTAAGTGTTACTGAACGCACGTAACGGTGCTATATCGCTTACTTTGTGAATGATATCGCTTCTTTTGTTTTCGAATATCAGTGTTTTCCAACCTTCACCGAAAAATACCTACTATTGTGTTTGTCACGTGTGCAAATTGTACATTATGCACTGGTAGCTGACGGACAGACCCACGAACCATTCCGATAAGGTTAGGTTTGGTTAGGTTAGGCAAGAATAGTTAAAAAAAAGGGTGGGTTGGAAACACTGACATGATTTCCCGGTCAAATAGATACCACGATGAAAGAAAATACCTCTACTAACGTTGGAAACCTTAGCGAAACTCATATCCATAAGTAGTTTCTTCTGTAAAAATGAAGAAATGTGTCTCCGATGTATGAAACTGTTACCATTATAAAAAAAAATGGTGAAAATAACTTGTTCTGCTAGTCTCAACACCTCATGAATGTAGTTGCACATTTTTTTTTATTTTGAGAATAATTACTGAAAATCATGGTTCCCATTGTGTGATTTTTTTTATTTTTTAGAAGCTATACAAGAGAATGAAAAGGTGCTTTCAGTACTGCAAACAACTGTGGGAATAACTTTGCAGTTCGGAGAAACTTTTTTGTGGGAAAAAAACAACACTTCAGAGTGTGATCATTTCCACAATTTATCTATTTTGATGAACATTTTTGTGTTCAGTAACATGCATGTATCATGATACACGCAGTACAGTAGTTACTGATATAACAGATTAATCAAGTCCAGTGAGATGTATGAAAGTAAGTAGTCTCTGCTGCACACTGTACTTCATTAAATACTAGTTGCTCATGTTATAAAACTATGCGTAATAACTACAGAAAGGAGGTATGGAGTAGCAAGGTCCAATATGAATTTTTCATTTTTGTAATGGTGCTCGTATGTCCTTAGGAAAAAGCAGCCAAAGTTGATAATGAAGTCATGCATTTCTTAAAGTGAGTACATTAAGTACATTATTTTTGTTTGTTTGCCATAGCGTCGGTCAACTTTATTTTTTCAAAGTGTACTCTCATTTATGTGGTGAGCATTCTAGCATGTTGGCTACTGAAATGTTAGTGTCACCAGGGAAACTATGTTACCCATTGGGCAATTCCCAGTACATAGTATTTGAAGATGAAAATGCAAGAAAATGAATCCTACTGTACGGCACTCTAGAGCATTTATTTAATTTCTAGGAATTATCCACCTGTGTGCGTGTTTTATGCACACATCAAGATAGAAGAGATACAAATGCAAAGTCCGGTATGGGACTTGGACGTGGGAAGTGTAATTAATATGGCACTTCTCTGTTTAAGTCTCGTATCAGCTGGCACAAAGTTCATCGTGGAGGGAAATAAATCAACATTTCTTCATTCATGTTCAGCTATTTAGTAAATGATGAGTATTTGGTTTTTAAATAAGCTGTTTTATGTAAGAGATATTGTAGATATCATTTTATATATATATATATATATATCTCTGTGTGTGTGTGTGTGTGTGTGGATATTATTTTTGTTAATATTTTCTGTTTTTTTAAAGTAGAAATATTAATTTTCAATATTAGGGGTTTTCATTCTTTCAATTGCTTTAAATGCTGAAAGAAGTCTTCAAGGAACAACTATTAATTTTCCAAAGTATATTTTCATACTTTTCTTTCAGTGTAAAAAGCATATATGTATGGTAGGTGCTGCTGCACTTGCTACAATAAGGTATGAAATTTCACTTCAACTTAATGGTCAGTGTCATGACAGTAAATTTGTGTTAAAAGGCTGAACCTTTTCGTAGCATTCAACCTAGTACTTTTTATTTATTTGATTTTTGAGAAAACTTCCGAGCATTCTCTTGGTAATTATTATATTGTTTCTGTGCAGACTAACCTATTTCTAATCAGTGCCATAAGCATGGGCGTCCACAGGATTTTTTCCAGGGAGGGGCAAGTAAGGCAATTTTTTTTTCCAGGGGGCAAAGGAGTCATATTTTCCCCCATAATAGTGATGTCCCTTCAAAAAACACTGCTTCAGTCTGAAATTATCATGTTCTTCAACGCCCTTATAATAATTAACATCAATTACTGACTGAAATGAAATTATGTGTGAAATATATACCTTTTGTCAGACATTCATTATCCAGGGGGAAGGGCGTGCCCCTCCCCCCTTTCGGACGTCCATGGCCATAAGGTATGTGAACTGATCGCTGACAGTATTGAAATTTTTATTATCGAATGGAGCGTAGTTGCTGTAGGCAGTAATTTTTTGCAAATATGGATTAGCATGACATAAATCGTTCTGAATTATTGTATACTTATTTCATTCCATGTCTCTACCCAAGAAACAAAAGTCACCTATTTTAAGACTGTCATTTTCGTATGATGAAGAATGTTTTTAAAAATGCCTTTTGAGGAAATTATATATTTCCGCTTAAAGTAAGAGTGCAATTTCAGGAAGTTTTGGTAATAGTACGTTTTCCATATAATTTTCGTATACTTTTGTTTTTGAGATACAAATCAATTTTAATGCGAAAAGTTTGTACTTAAACGAAAGCATTGCATATAATTAATTTCCGCCACTTCTAACTACGTTTAGTCAATTTGCGCGTATAATTTATTATACGCGCAAATCGGCTGAACGCGAATGGTACGGAACACGATAGTGTTTTGTCGTTTCGAGCAATCGGCGAGTCCTTGCGCATAGCGTTCGTCTTCTGTTTTTCCCCCGACGGTGCTGCCGTCGGTGGTCGCGAGGAAACGACCTTCCAGTGCCGCCATACTGTCAACCATTTTTAACCCGTAGCTGTAACATCTTGTAGTAGTATGTCTATGGTCGTTCCGTTCGCTAGCACTCGGCAGCTCATACCCAGGGCTGTTTCAGTCTTATGGGAGATTGGTTGACCGTAGTTAGTATTCTGTGTTTCTACTGTTCCTCGCGAACCGGCTGAAGTCAAATTCGTGTCCATATTCACGAACCTTTTCTTCTACTAAATTTTATTGCGAGAATTAGAGTAGAATACGTGTAATATTTACAAATAGTACCAGGAATGTACGTATTCTACAACTCTTTCATTTACACAATAGTTAGTTTCTAATTTGGATAAGTAGCTTCATCCGGCCGACCAGTCTGTTTACATTTTGAAATTGTGTCGTCTGATTCTTGTCATTAGAATATTATTTTGGGGATGCGATAAGTGTTGCCTAATGTAGTTAATGAAATCGTAATTTAACATTGTATGAAATCACTGCGTAATACGTATCAAAGCTTTTTTTCAAAAAGTGATAAAGAAGTATCGCCAAACGCGAACCAAATTCCGTTCATTTCATCTCTGTGGTACAGGCTTGCATTCAGTATCGAAATCGAACTTTCTGATTGTAATTGTGTATCATTTGTTGTTTAAAATAAAAACTCAGGAATTTTAATGAAATGGTAATAATATTATATACTGTTCTGTAAGGGCCAAGTTCCGTGTGTATAACTTATTCTGTGATGTTATGCTTCTACAATATCTTATTTTTTAATTCCTCTCGTGTTTTCTTGCTTGAATGGTTTAGGTGGACCAGGTTTGGTTCTCTTACTTTTATAATTATACACACGCGCGGAAATAATCAGATAATTAAACCTAATGATCCTATCCTACTTATGTTATGATTCTGGTAATTATTTGAAAATAGTCGCAGCCTTTTCTATTTGTATGTAGCTAATGCTTAAGGATTATTTGAGGTAAATGCAACTTTGTATTGAAAGCAATATATTTTCAGTTACTATTTTCACCAAGTGGTCAACCTTGTTTTTGTGCAATTTTCACCTAAACTCATGATTCCTCACAATGTGGGAATTATTTTATAAAACAGTCACGTTCTCTTGTAAGATTTTGTTTTGCATTGCTTGTTAGGTTCTATGTCTCAAAAAATAATCATCTATACCATGTGATATCATTGCTCTCTCTAAAAAGTGGTAATAATAATCAATAATCATCATTTTTAATTTGTGTTAAGCTCTGTGGTTAGTTGAGTGATTTAACTTGCAAAAATTGACAATGTGTGAAATATAATAGCATCTGTACTTAATAATAAAGGTACTAGTTTCATAGATCCAAGACACATTAAAATCAGATATTTTGTGTTTTGCATGGTTCGTACTTACCGATTGTGTATTGTGGAACATAGTTCAAGGTGCCAATATGCTTTTTACACGAAAACAAACAGTTCAAGGTGCCAATATGCTTTTTACACGAAAACAAACACTTTTTCTACTAATTTATCTAAGTGCTACTGAACGCACGTAACGGTGCTATATCGCTTACTTTATGAATGATATCGCTTTTTTTGTTTTCGAATATCAGTGTTTTCCAACCTTCACCGAAAAATACCTACTATTGTGTTCGTCAGGTGTGCAAATTGTACATTATGCACTGGTAGCTGACGGACAGACCCACGAACCATTCCGATAAGATTAGGTTTGGTTAGGTTAGGCAAGAATAGTTAAAAAAAAGGGTGGGTTGGAAACACTGACATGATTTCCCGGTCAAATAGATACCATGATGAAAGAAAATACCTCTACTAACGTTGGAAACCTTAGAGAAACTCATTTCCATAAGTAGTTTCTTCTGTAAAAATGAAGAAATGTGTCTCCGATGTATGAAACTGTTACCATAATAAAAAAAAATGGTGAAAATAACTTGTTCTGCTAGTCTCAACACCTCATGAATGTAGTTGCACATTTTTTTTTATTTTGAGAATAATTACTGAAAATCATGGTTCCCATTGTGTGATTTTTTTTATTTTTTAGAAGCTATACAAGAGAATGAAAAGGTGCTTTCAGTACTGCAAACTGTGGGAATAACTTTGCAGTTCGGAGAAACCTTTCTGTGGGAAAAAAACAACACTTCAGAGTGTGATCATTTCCACAATTTATCTATTTTGATGAACATTTTTGTGTTCAGTAACATGCATGTATCATGATACACGCAGTACAGTAGTTACTGATATAACAGATTAATCAAGTCCAGTGAGATGTATGAAAGTAAGTAGTCTCTGCTGCACACTGTACTTCATTAAATACTAGTTGCTCATGTTATAAAACTATGCGTAATAACTACAGAAAGGAGGTATGGAGTAGCAAGGTCCAATATGAATTTTTCATTTTTGTAATGGTGCTCGTATGTCCTTAGGAAAAAGCAGCCAAAGTTGATAATTAAGTCATGCATTTCTTAAAGTGAGTACATTAAGTACATTATTTTTGTTTGTTTGCCATAGCGTCAGTCAACTTTATTTTTTCAAAGTGTACTCTCATTTATGTGGTGAGCATTCTAGCATGTTGGCTACTGAAATGTTAGTGTCACCAGGGAAACTATGTTACCCATTGGGCAATTCCCAGTACATAGTATTTGAAGATGAAAATGCAAGAAAATGAATCCTACTGTACGGCACTGTAGAGCATTTATTTAATTTCTAGGAATTATCCACCTGTGTGCGTGTTTTATGCACACATCAAGATAGAAGAGATACAAATGCAAAGTCCGGTATGGGACTTGGACGTGGGAAGTGTAATAAATATGGCACTTCTCTGTTTAAGTCTCGTATCAGCTGGCACAAAGTTCATCGTGGAGGGAAATAAATCAACATTTCTTCATTCATGTTCAGCTATTTAGTAAATGATGAGTATTTGGTTTTTAAATAAGCTGTTTTATGTAAGAGATATTCTAGATATCATTTTATATATATATATATATATATATATATATATGTGTGTAGATATTATTTTTGTTAATATTTTCTGTTTTTTTAAAGTAGAAATATTAATTTTCAATATTAGGGGTTTTCATTCTTTCAATTGCTTTAAATGCTGAAAGAAGTCTTCAAGGAACAACTATTAATTTTCCAAAGTATATTTTCATACTTTTCTTTCAGTGTAAAAAGCATATATATATAGTAGGTGCTGCTGCACTTTGCTACAATAAGGTATGAAATTTCACTTCAACTTAATGGTCAGTGTCATGACAGTAAATTTGTGTTAAAAGGCTGAACCTTTTCGTAGCATTCAACCTAGTACTTTTTATTTATTTGATTTTTGAGAAAACTTCCGAAAATTCTCTTGGTAATTATTATATTGTTTCTGTGCAGACTAACCTATTTCTAATCAGTGCCATAAGCATGGGCGTCCACAGGATTTTTTCCAGGGAGGGGCAAGTAAGGCAATTTATTTTTCCAGGGGGCAAAGGAGTCATATTTTCCCCCATAATAGTGATGTCCCTTCAAAAAACACTGCTTCAGTCTGAAATTATCATGTTCTTCAACGCCCTTATAATAATTAACATAAATTACTGACTGAAATAAAATTATGTGTGAAATATATACCTTTTGTCAGACATTCATTATCCAGGGGGAAGGGCGTGCCCCGCCCCCGTTTCGGACGTCCATGGCCATAAGGTATGTGAACTGATCCCTGACAGTATTGAAATTTTTATTATCGAATGGAGCATAGTTGCTGTAGGCAGTTATTTTTTTCGTTTTAATATGTGGTAAACAAAATGTTTTATTGATCGGTGTAATATCTTGCAATACAATCCTGTATAGCGGAAGGATCAGTCAGGATTTTTTTTCTTTTTTTCTTTTTTTTTTTTTTTTTTTTGCAAATATGGATTAGCATGACATAAATCGTTCTGAATTATTGTATACTTATTTCATTCCATTTCTCCACCCAAGAAAAAAAAAGTCACCTATTTTAAGACTGTCATTTTCGTATGATGAAGAATGTTTTTAAAAATGCCTTTAGAGGAAATTATATATTTCCGCTTAAAGTAAGAGTGCAATTTCAGGAAGTTTTGGTAATAGTAAGTTTTCCATATAATTTTCGTATACTTTTATTTTTGTGATAGAAATCAATTTTAATGCGAAAAGTTTGTACTTAAACGAAAACATTGCATATAATTAATTTCCGCCACTTCTAACTACGTTTAGTCAATTTGCGCGTATAAATTATTATACGCGCAAATCGGCTGAACGCGGTTAGAAAGTATTGGAACGCGAATGGTACGGAACACGATAGTGTTTTGTCGTTTCGAGCAATCCGCGAGTCTTTGCGCATATCGTTCGTCTTCTGTTTTTTCCCCGACGGTGCTGCCGTCGGTGGTCGCGAGGAAACGACCTTCCAGTGCCGCCATACTGTCAACCATTTTTAACCCGCAGCTGTAACATCTTGTAGCAGGGGGTGCTATTCCGGCTTCCCGCGCTACGGCGGCACGTGAAGGTCTTCTGCTAGAGTGACGTCAAAAAGGGGATCCCTCAGCTGCGGGCCGCTTAATAACATGTAAAATCATACAAGTTTATCGCCTCATAGAGGCGATTATAACTCTTGGGAAGCAATGTTTATAACATGTAGCTCTTCTTCACTGCTTTCCCGTACCTTCTCAAGTTAACTGAGGATGGCAAACGAACAAATTCATGCTGAATTCAGCAAAAAGGGAATCAATGTCTTTGATTCTTTAACACTATTTGTCTACACTTCTACACGCAGCAATAAAGTTGGTTGGTTGGTTGATTGGTTGATTTGGTGTTTTAAGTCCACTTTATGCAAAGTAAGGCTAATCGGGACTGGACCTACAGGTTAAAGTGGAATCCGAACCACCATGTGCCTTCACCGGGTATCGACCCCGGGACCCCTTGATTACGAGACACACCAATGAAGTTAAATGATTATTAGATGAGAGTCTCATCTTGAGACGAGCACAATAGATAGAACACACGAAAAATCGTAAAGTGAAACAATTTTAAATGCCTATGTGTGCTGGAGAGGGGTGGGAGTAGAGTCTCGTGCGCATATTTTCATGCAAATAGTTTACTAATTTAATTAATTATACCATGGACATAACTGCAACAGGATCGAGAGAGTAAGATTGAACGGAAAGGCTTAAGTAAGTCCCTCTACATGTATATAACGGGTCTCCATGACAGCATAACGCTTTAGGAAGCCAGAGGCCCCAGTTTGAACCATAGTAAGGCATATAGCAACGTTTGTCTCATTCTCCACTCATTAGTTCATCATTCATCCTCATAGTAGCGATCAACCCAGTAGAAATTCGTCTTTAAATGAACGACACATACATACGTATTGATTTATTATTATTTCGTTTTTCTGCTACTTCTGGCTAATCGCGAAGATGAGGATGAATGGTGATAAGATGAGGCGGATGAAGGGACAATCATAAACATGTAAGGACAACACAATACGAGCCCCACCGAGGATTATAATGGCCACGAGTCCAGACGCCAGAGCCTCGCTAGTCACTAGTATGTAAAATGCAGTGGTATGAGTTCTGTCGAGTTGCATCCACGAGAAGCTCCAAAATTTCGGTGTTGTGTGCGTGTGAATAAAACTATTATTATTATAAGTTACAGTTACGCAATAATAAACGTCTAAGCCGTAGGAATGCAAATATTGCCATCAGTTTCAATAATACGAATGTCTATAACAGTATCCTTCTTATTTAATTTTTATTTAACACGTAGTGTTTTTGTTTTTTTGATACGGAAGAAACATGCATCAAATTATGTCAATATATTGTACATATATTCAGGTAGTGTTGTATTGTAAAAATTTCCAGCAGTAGAATTTCAGCAACTTCTTTGCAGGGGTGACTTATTGTTGACAAGAATTAATTGAAGTTACTGCTGCATAACATAATAAGTACGAGTATATTGCAAAATCATAGACAAAATGCAGTGGGTGGAGGATGTCTATGCAATATATCCTAGTGGGGGAATTTTCTTTAAGAGGATTTTCTTAACTAGAGAGATAGCATTCCAAAACCTTTCCCTCTTTGAGCACTGCTGCCTCTCCTGTGAAAAAATCTTGCGTTCGTCCTTGTCAAATTGCGTCATTACGAGGCAAATATTTTTTTTTCTTATTTTTGGGTTGCTTTCCTGTAACTTTTACCATTGGAAGGCGAGGATGGGTAATGAATAGATGAAATAGATGGACACCCGCAAAGGGACACAATGTCCAGGCGGGACTCGAGCCTTAAACCTTCGCTGGGTAGCGAGATCGTTACTGAACCAATTAACGTTCTCATCTATTTCTATTTTGAGGGCCTCCCGATGGCGTAGTGGTGGCGTCATCGCCTTATAATCGAGGGATCCCGGGTTCGGTACCCGGTGGAGGCACATAGTGGTTCGGATCCCACTTTAAACTGTAGGTACAATTAGCCTCAATGTACATAAACTGGACTTAAAACGCCAATTCAATCAATCTGTTTTATTATTTCACGTTGCTTTTTGACATATAGAGCAAACTAGGGCAATGAAATAAAAATGAAAGATGAAATAGATAAGACACACAATGATACACACCCATGCCTCAACCAAGGTTCGCTTCTGAGTTCATAGAGCGTTACGCTAGCGATTCCTCCAGGTAAAGGATATTCGATAGACGATTTGATGTACACCGAGGGGGTTCATACCTGCAGTTGGGAACATTCAAATGGAAAGTAATTGCTTCCAGTTTCCGAAAGCGACATGGCTTTCATTGTTCGGTATAAGCCAACTTCGAGGCACAGATTTCTCCCAGATGTCAGAAAAATCTGCAGGTCCAGTAGTAGCGATCAGGTATTGGTTTACAGAAGTGCTTGTGCTGTTTGTCTTGAATATTAAAGCGAGTAATTTTAGGTCGTATTACGTGTATTCGGTGTCTGTATCATGAATAAGCGTGCCAAAGGTAAACATTCTTGTGCTGTTGCAGAGTGTACCAATTGGGGCTTTAAGGAATCTGGCATCACATCTATTTCTATTTTGAGGGCCTCCCCGATGGCGTAGTGGTGGCGTCATCGCCTTATAATCGAGGGATTCCAGTTCGGTACCCGGTGGAGGCACGTAGTGGTTCGGATATGGAAAAAGTTATTCAATTAGAGATTGTGTTTACATCCTTCCATGGGTCAATTGTTTCCAAGCAACATAAAGTTATGGACACTCTAAAGACAGTACTTCAGTCAAAATTTACTGAAGTTAACGAAAAGATTACTTCCCTGTATGTCAGAACAAGAACTTTTATTAGAATTCGACATTTGAATAAACTAATGAAACTCAAGTCCATGGAAGCAAGTGCAGCGAGAAAAAGACGACAGTGGGTAGCACTGTCTCCACTTCGTCTCCAGGAAGGGTAAGTTGTAATGAATTTTTATTCTTACTGATATTTATTTCCGCCTCGGCCTCCACCGTATAGTGATTAACAAATCACATTGCTAAACCAAGACAGAGGCCAGGCCTATTGTTCATGTATTTGTTATTTGACGTCGCTTTTTTTACCACTTTTGGTTAATCGCGGCGATGAGTGATGATCACATGAAACTGATGAAAGGGCAGGCACAAAGAACATCAATGCCCACGACGTGACTCGAAGTCGGGAACTTCAGTGACGGGATTCAAAGTCGAACACGCGGTTGACCAGATTCGCCATCGATCTGGCACGAGTTTCCTTGAATTTATTAAGGGATTACGCTTTCCCACGACATTGCATTTTATCCATTTATTATTTATTTATTAATTTCTAAAAATCATATTTTGATGTTACGGTTTTTTAAACACAAATCAGTTTAGGTAGAATATTTCCGCAATTTTACCATAGTGTAAACTTTAATGTAAGCGAAAGCATGTTTGCATCACTAGTTAAAGATTTTAACATTTACAAAAAAAAAATATCCAAAACCCATTTCCACCTCACTCAAGGATTATGTTAATTCAATTCAAATTATACGCGGGTTCAGTGCCATGAATCTAACCTTTACTGAACAGAATGAGATTGGTTCATAGAATGTATCGCCGAAAATCAATTTCGCTGATATCCCGTTGTCGCTGTTCTATTTTCATCAGATACGAGCTCCAATTACCATTTTAATCCTTCGTTTTAAAAGTTATTCAAACACAAAAATAGTTATTGGGGGCCATTTTAAAGTTTTTTTTTACTTCATTACTGTCATTTGATTTTTTTTTATTTTCTAAGAATTTCGGCGGGCTGCAGCCCCTTAAGCCCCCCCCCTTGCGTACACCAGTGCTTGCCACACTCATCTAGCCCATCAAATTTATCATTTCATCATTCATTTTTATTGTTGCGGTTACCCTAAATACGTAGAAAAGCGACGTCATATAACAACAGCGACATCCTATGTATACTAGATATATAAATTATAATGAACAAATTATTAATAACAAACATCTGTGAAAATTTGAAGGTATGAAGGATAATAAGTATTGGTGTGGTAGCAAAATATTTAATACGTAAAATTGTATTTATTTACCCATACGCAACTTCAGATTTCAATGTAGGGGCGATATAAGAGGATAGTCGTGATTACTTTTTGTTTGATTTGTATAACGCCATTTATTATAATTGCGTGCTGTAAACTTCTTCATATTATTGCCTAGGTCTTATTCCTTGCGTTTTGCTTATTATTCTGCTGCAAATGGTTAATAGAACCAAGATATGGACAATTAAAAATGAAAATATTTCCCGTAAGCTTCCATTGCTAAGCGAGCCACGCCCCTTGACAGATCCCCTTGGTCACGTCAGAGCTCGTTGCGGCTTCTGGCCAATGGGAGAGCTCCGTGCCTCGGAATGCTCTTCCTAAAATACTTCTATATTCCTTGATCTTGTAGTAGTATGTCTATGCTCATACCCAACCGAGATCAGTCGTTCGGTGAAGACATATTTGTCAATGTATATTGTATTGCAGTAGTACAAGGTGTAAATAAAAATATATTTAAAAAAATACAATAGGTTTTTCCAATGTTCTTCTAAGTTGCCTTCATGACACGGTGCTATATCCACGGAAAACATTGCCTTTGCCCTTTTCTTGTGTAAAAAATAATATAAAAGCACTTTAATGCTCATGGGGTAAGGCGTTAATATATGATTGTCTCATCATATATATGTCATAAGTTCGCAGTTATTGTCGCGATTGATCCATAAGATAGAAAAGCGGCGCAACAAAAATTAAATTGAAAATACAGAAGCACTTTAAAGGTCATAATTGAGAAATAGAACACTAGCAGCTAACCTGAATTATGTTTAACTACAAGAACACGTTTCGTGTTGATCAGAGTTACAAAATGTATAGAGAAATTTTGAAATAATGGAATGGATATAAAATGCAAATGTATACACACTTACACAACCGAGATCAGTCGTTCGGTGAAGACATATTTGTCAATGTATATTGTATTGCAGTAGTACAAGGTGTAAATAAAAATATATTTAAAAAAATACAATAGGTTTTTCCAATGTTCTTCTAAGTTGCCTTCATGACACGGTGCTATATCCACGGAAAACATTGCCTTTGCCCTTTTCTTGTGTAAAAAATAATATAAAAGCACTTTAATGCTCATGGGGTAAGGCGTTAATATATGATTGTCTCATCATATATATGTCATAAGTTCGCAGTTATTGTCGCGATTGATCCATAAGATAGAAAAGCGGCGCAACAAAAATTAAATTGAAAATACAGAAGCACTTTAAAGGTCATAATTGAGAAATAGAACACTAGCAGCTAACCTGAATTATGTTTAACTACAAGAACACGTTTCGTGTTGATCAGAGTTACAAAATGTATAGAGAAATTTTGAAATAATGGAATGGATATAAAATGCAAATGTATACACACTTAAATGTTTGAGTACTGATAATGTAGAACTAAATTCGAACATTTTTAGAATGTTTAGTGATGTTTATATTTGCTTTTTTGCAACAGGCAGCTACTAGTTGGCAGTGGCAAGAGATTGCAGAATTTCCATTTCCTAGGCCAGAGTCAGAAATTGCATCAAGCAAGACTTTCTCCCAAGAAGGGCAGAATACAGTGGAGAGGGTGAGTGTCTTTTTTAACACATTTATTCATGATTTCCAAAATTTAAGAAATGTTATTTTTGAAAAAGAAATGTAGAAAAAACTTATTTACCACACATGGAAGCGAATGTAGGCATTCTATTTTTCATTGATATGTGGTAAAATTTACATTTAGAGGTGTTCCACTAATTTATAACCATTGGTCCAATACTGACAATTTCAGAGGCCAACAAAATTAAAAATTAATATATATACACATCAGTAATGTAAGTACTAATATAATCTGCATTTTTAAAAATATGTAGCAAACAAAACATTGGAACGTCAACTTATTCCTCTGTGTCTGACACATATACCTTGTATTAACAAAACCTTCCATGTCATCATCACTAAAACCCATAGCAGCCTCCCCGATGGCATAGCGGTAATGCAGTCACCTTGTAATGAAAGCATCCCAGGCTCGATACCTGGTTGGAGGCATATAGTGTTCCAGATTCCACTTTAAACTGTAGGTCCAGTCCCAATTAGTCTATTGGACTTAAAACAAAACTCAATCTCAAACTAAAGACCTCTAGCAGTTACAATTGAATGTAACTGAGAATCCTCTCTTCTATGACTATGAGACTGAACTAACTAGTGTTGCCCGCGGGACAAGACGGGACAGGCTTTTAAAAATTCGAGATGAGACGAGATTGATCATGTGTCCCGAGACAAATGAATATTTTTGAGACGAGACAGGCCAAAGTCTCGTCTCGTGGGCAACACTAGAACTAACATGAAAGTTGGATGGTTAATGTAGCTACATAACAAGTTAGTGAATAACCACTGATTGAGATTTGCTGTGTTTATAACTGACAATACTCACAATACTTTGCTGCTAAAAAAAATGTGCTTCTAAATAACAAATTTCTTGCTGATTTACAATATCGGAGATGAAATGCATGACATTATTTTAGAAAGTATTTAGAAAATGGCTCTGTGGAAGTAACTTCCCTTTTGAGGTCCTTAAGTTATATTCAACCTTAAGATTTTATGTTCATATGAACTTGATGCACACATAAATTCCCTTTGCCTTAACAATATCATCCAATTTGTATTTACTGCGCATGTAACCACAGTTAATATATATTTTATAATGTCAAGTTTCATGTATTTAGAAGGCCACAATTCTTGTTCTAGTACATAATGACACACTTATGCCATAAATGATTCCAGTAAATGTTTGAAAAAATCAATTTTTTAACACTGTTGTGGGGATTACGGTATTGATCCAATCGTTTATTTTCACATGCTTCTGTAGTTTGGCAACACTAATCACTTTGACTCCCAGTGTACAGTGGGATCCATGAGTATTACCGTGAAAATTGTCCATGACTATTTTAATTATTTTTCTCTTAATCCTAAGTGTTTTTAAGCGATGTATTTTCATGTATGCTGGTGCAGAAGTTGTCAACAGCTTGTTTTGACTTTTCTTTTAATTCTTGAAGCTCTCATTGGGTCAAAGAAAGTGAACGAACATGGCGATGGACAATTTGCACGGTAATACTCGTGGATCCCACTGTACCTTCGTGGAAGAGTGCAGAAAGTCTGTTCATCCATTATGTGAAATATATCCATTGTTGACTTGTTATAAAGCTCACATTTCAGTGGAGCACAATAGGGATCCATGCAACCATTAACGGGAGTGTTTTCAGACACACAGTATTTCTACATATACTAGTAATAGTTTCTAATATCCATTATAAATGTATGAAATCCAAACTACGAAAAGCATGTATGAATTTTGTAGGGAAAAGTAACAATAAATGTAACAAACTAAGTTGTTATTTTCATCATATTGAAATGTATTTAATTAGATTTAGAATTTCCTTACCTCTGTAATGTATTGAGTGAAATGACTTTTTTTGCTAACGAAACCAGAATACTATTCATAGGACATTATTGCTGTAAAACCATGCTAGCATTTCACATGCTGCTGTTATCAAGCTGATGTGTGTGTTTCTTTTTTTAATAATCCTGCGTAAACAAAACTGAAAAATCCAGAGATCAGTGGGAAAGTTTCTTTTTCCCATGGCATGACGGGTCGTGACGAACCCCTGATCATTGTCGTGGGTTTCCATGACCAGGTTACGCTACTCTTTCTTAGCTCCCCAATTTCCTCACGATGGCTGGTGGCCATTGGTTCCATACACAGGCTGAAATCTTGGGAAAATTTGTTATGCTTCCCCCAGGAGACCCAAACCTATGCATATCCCATAGTCGGAGCCAAATGCATGACACAGTGCAGATTAAACTTTTTTTCCATTTATGAGTACGATATATATTTTTATAATCACAGTTTGTTACGAATGGGACAGCCCTAACAGTTAAGCATTAGTAGCAGCCAACGTGAGCATATCACATTGGTCCACCCCAAACATATATATTTTTTTTTCCATTTTTCTCTTTGTGATACATGTACTATTTATACTCTTTTATTTTTTAGGATTTGAATATACTGCATGGCAGACAGACATGACCCTGGAACATATTGACACTGTGATGTCAGATTACAGGAACTTGCGAAGTATTTCAAGTGTCAAAAAGCAAATTTTACTGAAGACTTTCAATGAGAGTGCAGTTTTATAGTGGTCCCAGCAAGTTAACCATTTTTATGGCGGTTTCCCTGTGTTGAGTGTACATGGGAGTTGTTCAGCATCCTGAATAGTAGACAAGTGGTCAAATGTCGTGTATATACGACTTTATCTGCAATACACTAGGAAACTGGCAAATTTCAGAAAACATGTCGAGCAGGTGATTGGATATGTTTGTTTGATTACAGAAAATATAGTATCCTGATATCAACAATACCTGCCCAATTTGTCTGTGCTAAACCAGGTGATGTAACACAAACAAAATTTTTCAAGTGTGTTGTGCTTTAACAATTTTTTGTTTGTCAATGAATAGCTACGAATGTTGTTTTGACAACAGTGGAATTGCTAAACCCATGCAATGAATTCAAACTAATCTATTCTCTAAATATACTATTGTGTATGGTGCAGTTTGGTTATTCACAGATCAACCCATATGCATAAATATTTCTAATAATTGTAATTTTTTTTCTCTCTGGAAAGTGTGTATGTCTCTCCATATGAAATATTTTTGGATACAAATAAAGTACTATTATAGAAAAGTAGGATTTATTAATTTATATAAAAATAATAATCCTGTGCGTAACAGCACATGAAGGGCCTTGGCTTACCTACCAGCCTCCCTCCTATGCTTTCCTTCATCACCACTAAGTGTGGAGATCTTCAACCAGGATTGGAATAGTCGGGGGGGGGGGGGGGTCAGCGTGACGTATCCCCAACCGTTGTAGTAGGTCTTCGTGACCGGATTACGCTTACTCATTCGGAGCTCCCCAATTTCCTCATGATGGTGGATTGCCACCGGCCGAAAATTCCTGGAGACTGAACTTGGGATCGAACCCATACCGTCCCGCAGCTGCCATCCAAAGCAAGGTGTCTTAGAAGGCACGGGCACAGAGGAGGACTTAATTTATATAGGTTCACAAAATTAATATAATTGCAGTAAATTACAGACTATTTAGAGAAATATTAGATTGGTAAAAATATCTAATTTTACTTGAGAGTATAACTGCTCTAATGAAAGTTGAGGTTGGCAGTGTGATTGGTATCTTCACACTAATGTAAGTTATTTTTTTCTGTAAAATATATTTAAATATGCCCCCAGCATGGCAGTCAATGTCAAGGTTTAGTTGTGTGTGACCAAGAGCGGCTCTGCTGTAGTGCTTGTTAAAATATTGACCAAAGTGCTGCCTACAATGAAAAAAAGGTACAGCGGTTTAGCTTAATTGCTTGTCAGTTTTGATTTGGTGAACCCTGCAATAACTGAACCGGTTACACGAATGCTTCCTTCATCAGACATTTATTTTTGAATAAATGTAAATAAAACTAAAAATAACAGTCTGATTAAGGGAGCATATGATCTGCTGAAACGTCACAATGAAAAACTGTGTTTTTATGCTTGTAATGACTGTAGACTACAAGAGAAATAATTCTACAATGCAAGCAATGCGTACATATAAGAAAAATTATTTTCCAGAATATAGTAGTGGCACATTTTATGAAGAGATGGAAAAGTTTTCGGAACCATGGAACTTCCTGTTTGAGGTAAAATGTATAACGTAAAACAACATGGGTGATAATTGGTTTTCTTGGGATATCAACATGGGTGATTGTTGTGCTGTTTCTGTGGCATTGGGTTTTTGCTGAATACAGCATTCATTGTGTGACCAATTCACCTCATGCAATTAAATTTAAAGTACATATACTCAAGAACCTTCATTTCCTCTCAATAGACCAAATGAATATGTTACGTTTAGTTGTTCACAACCAAATAAGAGCCCTTCAGCTTCTATGGTGCTTTCCACAACCATTAAGACTGAAGGGTGGCTGTGTAAACAACGCTAACTGATAAAGTATCAGGGGGAGGGAAATTGTGACAGAATTAACTTTTGCTAAACTGATAAAGTATCAGGGGGTGGGAAATGGTGACAGAATTAACTTTTGCTAGCCATGTTAGGATGAAATTTCATTTCACATAGACGATGGTTCACAAAGTAAAATTTTAAGCAAAAAATACAGGCACGACCAGGACTCTATCAGAGCTACCGAAAGAAAGGTTCACCATGTATGTCAACCTCATCTATGATAAATGTCAGCACCTTAATTGTAAAGTACATTTCCTTCCTTTTGATGCACACAACAATCACCACCAGAGATCTTTCAGAAAAGCCATTCACGAATGTCTCGCTTCTCATGCCAGCAGCACAAAGACATCCAAGCAGATTTTCATCCGCACCCATAGGATGTCAGCCAAAGGGTTGCAGGAAGCTTTGAAATATATTTTGCTTGTGAATTATTGTATGTTTGAAAAGAAATTGAGAACACTTTTAAGCACAAATAGAAACATTTCCTATAATTGAAAGGAACAGTCCACATAATTTGTCCTTTCAAGTTCCAACAAATGAATGAAGGTAGCTTTGTTACAGAAACCATTGTCACCAGAAAATAAGAAGAAATGTACTTTTAACCATTGTACCACTTTGAGAGTTAATGTTTTCCTTTTTAATCAACCAATTTTGATGCTTTACGAAATATATAATTGATTATTGCATGCAGAAAACACAAATAACAGATATTTGAACCCAAATTATGGCCAGCACAAGTAGAAACCTGCCATCTCCGAATACTTTTGCTGCTTTTTATTAGTAAAAAATGCTTGTATGCACACTAAAATAATGAAAAACATGTAACTTTCTATAAGCTCCAAACCTAAGGCCCCCAACATAGTTGTGGAATGTCTTATTGGGTGCTATATTCACTGCCGGGAAGTCTTTGGGCTGTGCTCCTTCACAGTAAAGTAACACGTTAAGGTATCAAATGTGCTTTACTTCACAAAAACATGTTTCCGAGAGCTAAAAACAACTGAAAATGTTCACAGCAAAACATTTCACAGGTACAGAGGGTTAAGGGTACCAAACATACTTCAAATGAAGGATGAAAATACCCAAACAAAATTTCTACTTTAGCAAACACTTTTATTGTACGTAATAAACTAAGTAGAAAATAATTTTTTTTGAAAAATTTACTGTTTTAGTTATGCATGTTACTGCACTTTAGTTTATTTTTGTGGGTAGACAGGTATCAATTGTATTTATTTTATTTTGTTTCAATGAATGTGATGGTCACATAAAAAACCTTATGTATCAATAGCACTGTTGAAAATTTGATTGAATGGTTGCAGCAACAAACTTAATTTTAAAACCAGTTTTCATTTTTAAAACATCATCAGCTAAAGTGAACATGTTAACAGCTCAAGAACATTCTTGTGATAAACAAAGCAACTGAATAAATTTACATCATTCCACTTGAAATCCCAGAACAAAACTGGAGCACATGCTGCATTAAGTAGATGCTCTAATTTTCTACATTACCGAAAACTATGTAAACTCACATGTATAACAGCCAGTCTTAGTGGCGGAGTGGTTAGCACAGCAAGCTACAATGCTAGGGTTGTCGGGTTTGAATCCCAGTCAAGGCATTGGTGCTCTTTTTTGAAAATCCCTTCATCAATTTAATCTCATTACCATTCATCCTCACCTTTGCAATTAGCCAAAAGTGACAGAAAAGCGAAGTAATATAAACCAAAACAATCAATCACATATATAACGAAAACGAGCACTATACTTATTAATGGTAGTGTCACAGCACCCTTGCTGACAAGACAATATCTATGCATGTTTGATTTGGAATGCCTGGTCTTTTAGTACAGTACACATTTAAACATCCCCCAGAATCCTACATATGAACATTTTCTTCTCTGTAAATTTGTCTTTGTACCTGAAAGTAATAGGGATAGTCTAGTTTCAACTTCATGAGATCATTGTATTTAGTTCAGCAAGATGATTTCACAGAGCAAATCTCATTCACAGTAAAGTTTCTCAAACTATGGGCACTTTATTCCATATACTCCCTTCCCACAGCATCAGCAAATACTATTAACCATTCCATCTAGTATTGCGCCCATGCAAGGACAATTTTTGTTTAGGAATAACAGGCATGTAGACATTAGTAGTAAGACCTTTGACTGTGTTCATACTCTCTCATGGGTTACACCTTAGTTACAAACTTCAGGAAAAAGGAAGAACTTGGTCTCAGTAGCTTAAAAAAATAGTGAAACAGATGGTGAAACTACCAGTTGTTTGATACAGTGTTCATCCCTGATTTGTACTGAAATCACTTTGAACTTCCTGCTTGACCACAAAATATAACTACATTTATTTTCCAACTCTGAGCACAAATACAGGTAGTTTGAGTGCAACCTGGCATATTAAAGCACTTTTGATCACTAAATTTTGGCCAGGTGCCTAAATTGAATAACATAATTTTGAAGAAATACATCTCACTAGTCTTTTGTAGGTTTCGGAATGTTTACAAGAGACTGATATTTCATCGGTGATTTTGGTATCACTTGTCATGTCCAACCTTCTTTTCTTCTGCACGGAAGCAACGAAGTCCATGATACTTATTGAAATGGTTAGTAGTGTTTACATATGAGGAAGCAGCCATGCATTTTCTTTTTCAATGCATGATAAATTATCCCTTTATTGTACATCAGGTTCAAGCATGAAGATGATTGCAGCAAGATGAGACCTCTCCAATACCAGCCATACACAAACACAAGCCAAATGTTACTTCCCCATCCTCTTTCAATTGGAGTTCTGGGAATGCTTAATCTGAAACGCTGAAAGAAAAATGAAACGAATTAGAATGAAAAATTTATACATAACTATCTGAAGTAATACACTAGCCAACATGGTAATGATTCAGATTGTGTAATGAAATTTGCAAGTTGTACAGAAAGATAAGAAATACATTTAGAGAAACTGGTAACAGTTTAGTATATCGGAGACACATTTCTTCAATTTTACAGAAGAAACTACTTACGGAAATGAGTTTTTCCAAGGTTTACTATGTTCGTCAAGGTATTTTCTTTCATCGTGGAATGAATATATTTGAGCAAGAATCATGTATTTTTTAAGAGAAATATCTCACCGACACAATTGCCATTGCTTTCATTTGCTTGCCCTACGACAACCGGATGCTGCGTACGTTTGATAACGTAAGCCCCTGTCAGTGTTTCCAATCCCTTTTTTTTAAATATGCTTGCCTAACCTAACCAAACCTAACCTTATAGGAAATGGTTCGTAGGGCTATCCGTCAGCTACCCGTGCATAATGTACAATTTGCACAAGTGACAAACATGACAGTAGGTATTTTTGGTGAAGAAGGTTGGAAACACTGTATACCCACTACGGTAGTCAACCTCAGCCTGCCATATTGTGTGTTACGAAAGTGAAGAAATGAATCAAAAGAAGTACTCTGTATGTGAATTTTTTTTTCTTTTCGTGTAAAAAGCATAATGGCACCTTGAACTATGTTCCGCAATACACAATTGGTAAGTACGAACCATTCGAAACAAAATATTCGATTTAAATGTGTCTCCGATATACTAAACTCTTACTGAGAAACTAATTTGTACATTTTAAATATGAAGAATGCATTAATTCATGAGGAATTGTTGTGAAAAGTAGCTTGTGCAGGCTATTCTGCCACAAATCACTAATGTATGAAAAATGTTCTATATTTGTGTAGCACATCAAGGAACATGTGGAAATGTTAAAGTATCCAAACCCACTTAAAATGTAAAATTAGTAATACTGTATGTGTATGCACATAGGAGTATAATTATAACGCTAAGGGCACCAACCCTAACCTACTGATGTAAGCCTACAGAAACATGTTGAAAAATCGATCTGCACATAAAAACGAGTTAAATAATAATGAAACATGTTCAACATGTGCTTATAGTCAGTGGTCAGAAGTAGCGAGCTACTTGTAGCGTCGCTACTGTAGCTAGCTACAAAATTTGTAGCGGTAGCTGTAGCGACGCTACATTTTGAAAATTGTAGTTGTAGCGGTAGCGAAGCTACAAAATTCCTGTAGTTGTAGCGAAAATTTCGCTACAGCTACATTTTTTTCTCAGCATTTTGAGGTGAATTTTGAATGTGGCAACAGCGTCAAAAAAAATCGACAGTAACCCTTAATTTTGCAGGAGGTTCATAAAGACAGTCTATTGCATGGAGATACAGATTATCTAGATTGTAGATTATAGATATCTGCGTAATTTATTTAATTAGTATATGAATAATTCAGATATCCAGATAACTAACTGACATATATGAATATATTCCTGCTAACAGCTACGTTTTTTTTTAGTTGCATCGTTATTTTGGGGAGAAACATGCCTCGTTTGCTGCACCACTGGAAAAAAATGCCTCGTTTGCGTCACCCTCGGAACAAATCCTGTGGATATTCATGGTGTAAGAGACACCAAAGTTGTCATTAATTGCTGTGTAAGACACAACTTGCAGCGCAAAAACGAGCGATGGATTCTCCACTGCATTGACAAGGGAATAGTGTCAGCAATAAATGGCTCAGTACGTTAACAGCATTGATCATCCACCGTCAGTATATAGGATCTCACCAGCAAGAAATTATTGTTACATGAATGATAGAGTTTCTGGAATTACAGTTACATGAATGATAGAGTTTCTGGAATTACAATTATTTTCGCATTAGTATTTGTTCACAAATTTTAAAATTACTATACGTTTAGAGCACTCAGGTTTACACGACAGTTTCCTCAATAATTTTATCATATTGCAAAAAGTATGTACGAGTTATTGACTTTCCTGCAGAAACGACAATTTTCTTTAGTTAATATACATAGTTTTCAAATTTATGTATTTCTCCTGCTTTTGCGTCACTTTTCTGTAACTTTTGCTAATCATAACATCACCATCATCATCATCCTTTACCGTTTCCTGCCTCTGGCTGGGTCGGCATAGAAGTCAAGCCTCTCCATTTTTTCTTGGTCTTTCATAACTCCTCTCTTTCCACGGTGTTCCAATCTTGTCCTCTTCTCCTAACACTCTCCACTATCTGCTCTTTCCACCGACATCTTGGTCTTCCCCTTGGCCTTATTCCCACTCCTTGTCATTGTAAGCTCTTACTGGTAGTCTTTCTGCATTCATCCTCTTCATGTGTCCGAACCATCTCATCTGTGCCTGATCTATCCTGTCCTGAAACTTCACTACACCCACTGTCTGTCGGATCTCCTGATTTCTTATTCTATCCCTTCTAGTCTTCCTCAAAAGACTCCTTAAAAATTTCATCTCCACTGAATGCATCTTTTCTTTGTCTCTCTATGTCATTGTCCAAGTCTCTGCTTTGTACGTAATTATTGGCACATAGTATGTGTTGTGTATTACCTTCTTGCATTTCATAGGTACATCCCTGTTCCATACTAATCTTCGAATGCTTTGATATAGTCCACCACCCATTTGTCCTCTTCTGTTTACCTCCTCATATATTCTTCCACTTCTCTCAATCATGACAATGAGGATGAATGGTTTATTTAATTATTATCTTATCTATAGTCGCTTTCTGCCACTTTCGGCTAATTGTGAGAACGAGGAAGAATGATGAGCAGTGCGGGGAATGGAGGAGCAGGAGGATCCCATCCTCCCAACTTGGCGTCTTTCCTAGTTTTTGTTTTGAGTCCATTTTATGCATAGATAAGCTGATCGAGACTGGACCCTAACCACTATGTGCCTCCACTGGGTATCGAACCTGGGGCCCCTTTTGTAGTCAAAGGGCTCCAGGTACTTTTCATTCAAAATGCTGACTTCATATCAGTCTATAAAAAATGAAATATTTATTCTCAAGAAAAATATGTTGATGTGAACATAAATACGTAATCCTACCAAATTTGATTTGTGTATAGTTGTAATAATTAATTTGTGTAACACCCTAATTGCAATATTCATATATGAAATTTGAATTGATATGCCACTTGCATAGCTATGGTATTCTCAAAAACTATAGTAAAAATAAGTAACTGAAGTAACACTGCTATCAAAATTATCGAATGACTGGAATCATGATAACAAATAACAGAATTTATTTACCAGTAGTAGGGGATTTTTTTAATACCCATATGGTTGTTTTCATTTTTTTAATGCAGAAGTAGCGCAAAAAGTAGCGAAGTAGCGAGTAGCAAAGAGGAGTAGCGTAGCGAGCTACTTTTTGGTAAATGTAGCTGTAGCTGTAGCGAAGCTACATTTTGGAAGAGTAGTTGGAGCTGTAGCGAAGCTACTTTTAAAATTTAGCGTTCTGATCACTGCTTATAGTGAGGTACGGAATTCGATTCAAGTAGAAAATAATGTGTATCATTATAACAATGGAATTGGAAAATTGGAAAAACACAGTAACAATAATGAAAATCATTCTTAAATACAGGTGGAGATTCAAAGTACGTAATACAAGCTTTCACAGTAGAATAACAAAATTAGGCTAAAAATGAAGAAAAGTGGCTTAAAATAGAAAAGAAGCAAAATACAGAGACACATAAGCACAAGTTGTATTTTTTTGTGGTTGCTTTCTGCTTGGAGTATTTTTGTGTCGAGCAATAATAGAAATGAGGTCTGTGAGTAACACAACATCCAGACCTGAATAACTTTTGTGTACCAAACTAAACTTTTTCACCACTAGGCACCGTTTTATTAGATTGTGCGTCTTCGCACAATTTCGCATGTTCGCAACAATTTAAATTAGATTAGATCGAAGACATCCTTGCTTATGAATGGTGCATACGGTTTTAATAAACTCATAACTGTGATTTCCATTCAACAAATACAATAATTATTTTTATATTAAAAATAGAATGGATACTTGCCTTTACGCAGCAACAGAACTTCACTTATTCTTCATATCTTTGTCAACCGTGGAAGAGTTTTACTGCTATTTCCAGATGGCACAGCACGGTCATTAATTGTATCCGATGTCACCCACATTTTACACTTAACACATCCGTGCATTAAGATCATACGTGAAAAAGAGTATACATCTCATTCTGTATTTCATTGCAGACGAAACAAAATTGTCCGCGATCAGCTGTGCATGACAGAGATGGAAAAAGTCGCAACGCCATTGGCTGATGGTACACTAGCCTCTCTTGCCAGCCAACATTTCACTCGCATGCAACTCGAAACCCCGAATCCGTTAGCTGCTCAACTCGTTTAGTTTCAATAATTCGCTTTTTGGCTGGCGACCGACTTGGCTACCGAACGAGAAAACTCACTCGTGAGCTAGGTGTTGACTTTCAATAATAAGCTCCCTGACCAAAAAAAATCTGTCCCGCACTCCTCTATTTAAAACAAAGAGTAAACTCTTAATAAATCTAAATGCCCAAGAAATAAAAGTTCATCCCTTGGTTGTTTCGCCTCTACACAAAGCTTTCAGTATTGCTTGATGTGAATAAATCACAGAGGGAGGGAAAGATTGTATTTTTGCTCCCCCCTTCCCTCCCAGTTACGCCTTAAAAAATGAGACTGTATGTATTTCGAGTTATCTTGGTTTTGAAGAATATTTGTAAAAATATTTTTGCACTAGATCAGTGAACAATAAAGTAGTCCCCCGTTCGGATCTCCGGGTGGGGACTACTTTGGGAGGTCCCAAAGATCTACGTTAGGAATAAGGATATTAAATTAGGCACCTGGAATGTTCTGAGCCTTTACCGGCCAGGGGCATTTCAGTGTACAGTTAATGAGATAGTTAAGTAAAAATTAGATGTAGTAGCTGTCCAGGAAGTTAGGTGGCCAGGAGAAGGGAATTGTAAAACTAAAAATTATACTTTTTTCTATGGTGGTACTGAAAATCATAATTTTGGAACAGGCTTTTTCATAAATAATAGAATTATCTCGGCTCTTAAAACAGTAGAATTTATTAATGATAGGATATCATATGCAGTTTTAAAGGGTAGGTGGTGTATAAACATACATGCAACAACGGAAGATAAAGATGATAATACTAAAGATGATTTTTATGCAGAGTTAGAACAGGTCTTTGATAAATTTTCTCAGTATGATATGAAAATTCTGTTAGGTGACTGTAAGGCACAGATTGGCAAAGAAGAGACATATTGAGACCCACGATTGGTAAAGAAAGTCTTCATGAATTAAGTAATGATAATGGTATAAGATTGATTACTTTTGCAACCTCCAAGAATTGAATTGTGAAAAGTACCACTCTTAAACATAAAGATATCCATAAATATACCTGGTCTTCTCCAGATGGTGGTAAAACTCATAATCAGATAGATCATATTCTCATTGATAAGAGAAGGCATACTATTATAATTGACGTTCGTACACATAGAGGTGCTGACTGTGCCAGTGACCATTATTTAGTAATTGCTAAATTAAGAGAAAGACTCACAGTGATAAATCATAAGCAACAAAATCTAAAAGTTCTAAAATTTAATACAGGAAAATTTACTGATGAAAGAATTAAGAAAGATTACCAAATTAAAGTGTCAAACAGATTTGATGTTTTGCAGGATTTAAATGATGATGAAAATATAAATGAAACAGACGTAAATAAGAATTGGGTGCACATACATAATGCAATAGAATCCGCAACTAAAGAAAGTACAGGATATCATAAACCGAGAAAAAGTAAGCCATGGTTTGATAATGAATGTCATAATCTAATAGAAATAAGAAATCAGGCTAGACTTAGGTGGTTAAATAACTCTGATGATACAAATCTAAACAATTATAATAGAATAAAGCGAGAAGTTAACCGCACGTTTAGAAGTAAAAAACGAGATTACTTGAAAAGCAAAATTAACGAAATTGAAACAAACAGCAAAAATAAAAATATCAGAGATTTATATAAAGGTGTAAATGAGTTTAGAAAGGGGTGGCAACCTAAAGTAAACTTGATAAAAGATAAAGACGGTGATTTTCTAGCTGACCCAAGCGATATTCTAAATAGATGGAAGAACTACTTTAATGACCTTTTAAATGTTCATGTAGGAGATAAATCAGAAGTAAATGAAGTCCACACAGCAGAACCTGTAGTTCCAGAACCTAACTTGACTGAAGTTAAAGATGCTATTAAAAGGCTAAAGAATAACAAAGCACCTGGCATTGATTTAATACCAGCTGAGTTAATTAAATATGGTGGAAATTCATTAATATGTCAAATTCATAAATTAATTTGTTTAATATGGAATAAAGAAGAAATCCCTCAACAGTGGAAAGAATCCATAATTGTTCCTGTGTTTAAAAAAGGTGATAAAATGAACTGCAATAATTACCGTGGAATTTCTCTACTCTCAACAACATATAAAATATTATCTAACATTCTTTTAACAAGACTAACCCCATATGCTAATGAAATTATAGGTGATTATCAATGTGGATTTAAACGTAACAGATCAACTACAGATCAAATTTTTCACATCAGACAGACACTTGAAAAAAAAAGTGGGAATATAATCAAAATGTCCATCAGCTATTCATTGATTTCAAAAAAGCATATGATTCGGTCAAAAGAGATACATTATATAATATATTAGTCGAGTTTGGAATACCTAAGAAGCTTGTTAGTATGATAAAAATATGCACCAGTGAAACAGAAAGTAAAATTCGTGTGGGTATTAATATGTCTGACAAATTTACAATTCATGATGGGTTAAAACAAGGAGATGCATTATCTCCATTGCTCTTTAATTTTGCCTTAGAATATGCTGTTAAGAAGGTAAAAGAAACTAAAGAAGGACTGAAATTAAATGGTGTGACTCAGTTGTTAGCATACGCAGATGATGTAGACTTACTGGGGGATGATGTGAATACAATTAAGAATAATGCTAAAATATTTTTCAAAACTGCTAAAGAGATAGGTTTGGAAGTTAACAAAGAGAAAACTAAATATATGCTTACAGGCCGAAACCAAGTGTTAGGTAATAATAATGAAAATCTAATTATTGATAACAACTCGTTTGAACCAGTTTCCAAATTCTAATACTTTTGAGTAATATTAACAATTGAAAATTATATTAAAGAGGAAATAAAAAGTAGGCTTAATTCAGGAAATGCATGTTACTTCTCTCTTCACAAACTTTTGTCTTCTCGTTTAATATCTAAGGAACTAAAAGTTAAAATATACAAAACAGTAATTTTGCCTGTAGTATTATATGGATGTGAAACTTGGTCCCTTACATTGAAAGAGGAACATAAATTGAGAGTATTTGAAAATAAGATCCTTAGGAAAATCTTTGGACCTAAACGGGATGAGGAGACAGGTGAGTGGAGAAGGTTACATAATTTAGAACTACATAATTTGTATTCATGTCCAGATATTATTAGAATAATTAAATCAAGAAGACTTAGGTGGGCAGGCCATATGGCACGAATGGGAGAGGAAAGAGGAGTTTACAGGATTCTTGTTGGGAAACCTGATGGTAAGAGACCTGTAGGAAGACCAAGACGAAGATGGAGGGACAACGTTGAGATGGACCTAAGGGAAATCGGTAGGGATGGAAAAGAGTATATAGAACTTGCTCCAGATAGGGAAAGATGGAAGGCCTGTGTTGCTGCAGCCATGAACCTTCGGGTTTAAGAAGGCTAGGGAGTTAGTTAGTTAGTTAGATTTGTGTACGTGCACTCAAGTTTTCGTTAACAGCAACAAGCACGTGACATCGCAGTCAGGTCTCTGCAAAACAATTATCCCCGTTGGAATTCCCTGCTTCTGTTTCCAGTTTCCTGCCTGGTTTTGTACCTGCAAGTGTACTCACATATAACAATGCACCGGGAAAGGGGGACAGAGGACAGCTTAACATTTAAATCTTCCAGTGCACTTTCCGAACATGGGCTTCCTTTAAGGACCTCCTGTTGTCAAAAGATAATCGGCCATGAGAAAAGGTGTAAGTTCTTGAAAATTCAAGTCTATGTCTAATCTCCCCTTCCCTCTCCAAATTTAGACTTGGGAAGACGACACGATCATTCTTCAGAGTAAAAAAACTGCAGATGGTGTGTTTCGGCAGTTACTCTGGAAATTGTAGTGACGAGTTTGGATTTCACCAAGCGATGCAACTGTGCATATATACATGTAAATCATTTGCAGACGGACTGCAAGGTCGCGTCGGAAGATCACTGCACTGCACTTAGTCGCCTGATGTAGAATCAAAATACTGGTACGTTTTACTTCTCTCCTTGCGTTTCTTTACTAATTTATATTTTCTGTGTGAAAGGACAGAAGAAAACATCTCGTCTCGATATACCGTGCGTCCATTTTGATCTGCAGCCGAGAGATCGGGAGAAGCGTGGCGGGCGGCACTGACGGAGATGCCGACATTTGCGGCCTGAAATGCCCGCTTATTTTTATGGACATATGCATAAAGTCCATAAAGTCTTCGTTGCAAAACTTTAGACTAGCAAATTCTCTAAAATTACTGATAGTTTCATTTCTTAATTTCAATTTCTGAATAGAAGTCTGAGATTTGAAAATATCAGTAAAGGTGAAAGAATCGTTTTTGTACACCATTTTAGAAGCAGAAATATTTTATATGTTAAATTATGAAAAATATTGCTCCTACATAATAAAATATACCATATTGCCTCAATCTCATTGTCTGCCTTCGCGATTAGCCATAACTGGCAGAAAAGGGAAGTAAAATAAACTAAATCTCTGATTTTTTTAACGGTTTGATTCACGTAATTCTTCTTTTAGTATGTGACGTTTTTGTTAAAATTATACTACGATTTATAAAACGATTATGTGAGAACATTGGCAACTTTCTTTGCAACACATCGAAGAAAAAGTTTCAGAAACCTGAATTTTCTCAATACGATTGCAGGTGTATTTTGCCCCCTTTTAAAAGTAGCGTGCTTTCAGTTATGTTACTAATCATTAAAGGAATACCTCGCTACATGCAAAGATCGGGTGCCATGCAGGAATGGAAATTTGCTGTAATTATCGTAAGACCTAAAATTTCAGTTTTCATATATTAGCGCCGTTTAATGGAATTATAAGTAACAAAATAATCTGTAATAGAGGCCTCTGGGCTTCCTCTTATCTCTTATATATAATTATGAGAATAAAATATAATAAGATATTTAATAATATATATGGAGGGGAAGGGATTGTAAAAACTGGTTGATGGATTTGAAAGCCTCCCCCCCCACTCCAAAATAAGTTCCGACGTCCCTGCCGTGGAGTGGCGGCTAGCATGCCGAGCAGTGGATGCAACATTCGCGTAACTGGAACCGAAAGCTATGTAATGAAATAAGGTCGTACAATTACAGTGACAGTTACAATTAAAATGAGCACATACGTTGATACAAGATTTGTTGGAAATGTTGTCCTCCTGCTTCCACACATTTACGGCATTTTTTAAAGGAAATTTTTACTAACACGTATCAGTTCCTCTTCCGAAATTGCTTCAATTTCTCTCCTGATATTTTCTTTAAATTCTTCTAATACAGGGGTTGTCAACCTCGGGGGCGCGCCCCCTGAGGAGGCATTGGAGAATTTCAGGGTAGGCGTGGTGAGCAATGAAAAATATATACATGAATTACCTCCCCCCAAAAAAATAGTTGTGACAAACACAAACCCCTTGTGTAGGTCTCAGAAAAGAAACTTCTGCAAATTGTTCTCTCTGTCACCGCTATTCACACACACATCTTATTTAAATAGTTTGCCCCGATATCGCTAGAACCCTCTGCATCTCTGTTGGAGGCAGACGAGAAGTGTAAATAGAGGACAAGTAATGGAAAAGTTAAATAAATCTCCGTTCTTTTCTCTGCAATGTGATGAGACAACTGACATTTCAATACACTCTCAGTTGCTGTTTTACTGTAGATGTATGCAGTGCTCAGAAATAGTTTTGCATATTATAATTGCATGCGATTTGAGTCACGATATCCGCAAAAGGTATACATTGTTCATTGTATCATTCAACCCGAGACAGAAACTGACATAATGCGCCAAGTGAGTTCGATATTCAGCAGATAGAGGGCAGTAGTTGCCACATGATTCCTGAGCAGATTTGAAAGCAGCCCGATGGGAAGCATTGTCCTTGTCTTATCCGCACTTGTGAGTTGGAAACTGCACAGAGAGCGTTTGGAAAACGAAGGGCAACATGCCTCGAGGAACAATTTCTGCTACGGACCGCATTCGAATTGTAACGCTGCTGCAAGAGGGATATCGCCAAGTGGACGTCGCTGTCCATGTTGGAGTGAGCCAAAGTGATATCTCTCGAGTGTGGAGAAAGTTCAGGGAGACACAATCAGCTGCTGACCGACCAAGGACAGGGCGGCCACGCAAAACAACACACAGGGAAGATCGGTATGTGGTGAATTCGGCACGTCGTAGACCCACTGCAACTGCTACCAGTTTGTGCCAGGATCTGCGGAGAGCCTCAGGAGCGAATGTTTCCAATCAGACAGTGCGGAATCAACTTCATGAGGAGACGTCAAGAAGACCCATACCCAAGGTTCCTCTGAAACCACACCATAAGAGAGACCGTGTAAGGTGGACAACAATGCACAGCAAATTGAGTCAGAAACAGTGGGAGCACATGCTCTTTACAGATGAGGTCACCATCAGTTTGCACCCGTTAAGCAAAAGTATAATGTTTGGAGACCATCAGATGAGAGATTGAACGAGCCCTTCATCCAGGAACATCACCAGCAGCAGAGGGCTCCATCATGGTTTGGGATGGAATCATGTTTGGTCGACGTACGCCCCTAATTCCTCTCCAGGTCACCTGACTGGTCTGATGTACAGAAACGCTATTCTCGAACCCGTGGTAGCAGGTTTCTCTACAACTGTGGGGATGGCTTCACTCTGGTGGATGACGCTCGACCACATTGAGCCAGAGTGGTTCAAGAGTTCCTTGATATGCATGGCATTCGATGCATGGTGTGGCCTGCGTATTCTCTAGACATGAACTGTGTGGAACATGCATGGGGACACCTGAAGCTAGCAATTGTCATCCTCGAAAATCCTCCTGTGAACAAGGTGCAATTGTGGGAGGCTACCATTCAAGAGTGGGACAGTCTTCCTCAGGAGAAGTTCAATGCTCTTATCCTTAGCATGCCCCTTTGTGTTCAAGCATGCCTTCTGGCTTCAGGTGGCTGGCTATACACGGTACTGAACTCCCATCTGTTGATCCCAAGCATGCCTGCGAACCGTAGGTACACGGTATTGCACTGCCTTTCTTTTGTGTTTCACATCCCACATTTTCAATCTTGTGCTTCTGGTGTGATTTTGTTTCTTCTGAATGGCTGCAGTGTTTTCTTTCTGTTTATATGTCTCCCCTGTACTCTTGAATATGATTCCATGTATCTAGTACAATAAAATGATCACAAACTTTTTTTGAGCACTGTATATTGACGGAAAATGCTTCATAGAGGAAATATTATTTTCCCAAACTCTTCAGACAACCACAAAATCTGAGGATGTTTTTCTGCTCTGTGTAACTTTTTGGCAGCTAACAATCTTCCTTTGGAGTACGTTGTTGGAATATGCACTGATGGCGCTCAAGCCATGATAGGATGTCATTCTGGATTTGTTCAGCTTGCAAGAAAACAGAACCCTAACATCATTTGTTCTCATTGTACATACACAGACAAGCTTTGGAAGACTCTGCCTGAAACACTTAAAACTGTTTTGAAATTAGTAATCGAAGTAGTGAACTATGTCAAATCTAGTGCTCTGAATACTAGACTTTTTGAGGTTTTATGTCAAAGAGTTGAATAGTGACCAACAAACTCTTCTGTACCACACTGAAGTTCGTTGGCTCTCAAAAGGTAACATGCTTGCTCGGCTATTCAATCTGAAATCTGAAGTTGAAATATTTTTGATGAGTTCAAATAATAAAGATCCGTAAATGCAATTTACAGATGATAAATGTATCCACCACTTGGCGTATTTATCAGACTTCTATGAATCGATCAACCTTTTGAATTTGAAACTGCAAGGACAGAAAAACATTTTGAAGGCTTATGATAGCATGAAAGGTTTCCTGGAAAAAATAGTTTTGTGGCAACGTCGCTTTCAGAGTTCAGAACGCAACTTGACATCCTTCCCACGTCTCAATGAGATTTTTGATGACACACTAAATTTGAAAAGTGAATTGAAGAACTTTATTTCAGAACATTTGGCATTCTTGAAAACTGAAATTGGATGCTACTTTCCATATAATTCTTCAGATAGCTGGCAATTTTAGTTGACACGAGATCCGTTCAAAATAGAAGTGGACTTGCTTCCTGATTCCCTTCAAGAGCATGCAATCGACCTAAAATGTAATTCTCAAGCAAAAGCGGAGTTCCCAAACATGACTGTTGAAGATTTTTGGTTATGCTATTTTGCTGCATATCCACAAGTTGCTACGGAAACTGCAAAGTTGTTGGTGCAGTTTTCATAAATTTATCTATGCGAGTCTGGGTTTTCTACACTGGCTTACATCAAATCAAAATACCGAGCACAGCTGGATGTTGAAAATGATCTGAAGTGTGCATTATCGCAGTTGGAACCAAACTTTCAAAAACATGTGAAAGAAAAACAGTGCCAGTTCTCCCATTAATTATGTTCTTAAGAAATAAAACCAAATGATGTAGCATGAAATTTTAACTGCAGTGAGAGCAGAATCCTTTGTAATGTAGGCCTATTAAGCACTTTTTTTAATTAATGAAAATGTCCTATCAACAAAACAAGTATTAGTATTTTTTTAATATCTGTCATAATAGAAGCATTATAAAATATTTTTGAGTTTGATTTATTAACCCTAACTGCACAGTAGAACTTTTGTTTATCAATAATTCATTACGCCTATGGGGAGGGAGCGTGGACTAAGTTGTGAATGCAAAGGGGCACACAGGCCCAAAAAGGTTGAGAACCCCTTTTCTAATGTATGGCTTCAGGTTTAAAAGCTCGGTAGCTTGCTACACAGATACTTGAAAATGTCTGGTTCTTGTGCAAGGTGCCGGAAGGATTTGTGAGGTGTATGTTCCATTCGTGCACCAACGTTGTCTAGTTTCTTCCCTGTAAGCCCATGCCATTTCACCCTTTGCTTCTTATCAAGAACAGACCCTGTTTCCCTAAACATGTTCACAAATTTTCCAATACTGTCCGTGTGTGGAACAGGAACATCTTTATTTATTTATTTATTTATTTATTTATTCTGCTGCAAAACACCTTCTAACTTCCCTACAAGCATTGTAATGATGAAAGAGTCCTACATAAAAATTAGTTGTTTTAAATTACACTGTAGAAAAGCACTAGTAATATGTAAACTAAAACAAAACAAACTAAAACACTTGTTAACAACTTAACACTTCACAAACACTTGCAAACTTGATACCAGTTATCTGAGTACTGAAGCACTGACATGTCCAGTGCCAAGGTCATCGTACAGCTGTGGGTCTAAATGCCAGCAGATGTGCTCTCATTGCCAGGCGCTCTAGGTGCTGCTCCATGGATGACTTGACAGTAAAAAGCACAGTATATATATCTTGTAGTATTTTTGATATTTTTTTTTACTAAGGGTCCCCCAATATTTTAGTTCCATGTACATACGTATATGCCTTGCTTGAATTCAAACAAGGATTCCTTTCTCTATCCCTGAACCATCACTTCTAGGTAGTATATAGTAGTGAATGTTAACTTGATGTTGTGGATTAATGCTCGAACTGTATGATTTGTTTATTGGTCATTGACCGCTACAAATTACAAGCAATTGCTTTGTGTTCGCAATAACAGAAGTATGATTCCTAACACCACAAAAAGGATAAAAATTGTGAAAATCATTAATTATATAAAGGAGTAAATTCAAATACATATGCTTTACCCTCATTCCAATCCAAATACCATGACAAAGGCTACAAAAAAGCATGGACATTGCCTTTTATTACTTCTTTTATCTAAAAGGGATGAGTGGACAGGAGAATGGAGAATTGTATTCATCTCAATATAATATTAGAATAATTAAATCAAGAAGACTTAGGTGGGCAGGCCATGTGGCATGAATGGAAGAGGAAAGAAGAGATTACAGGATTGTCATTGGAAAACCTGATGGTAAGAGGCCAAGACGAAGATGGAGATATAATGCTGAGATGGAAGTAAAGGAAATTGGTAAGGATGGAAAAGATTGGATTGATCTTACCCAGGATAGGGACAGATGCAAGGCTTGTGTTGCTGCAGCCATAAACTTTTGGTTGGTAAGTTAGTTAGTAGTTATTTTATCTACTTCATCACTTCACTATTCATTCTCATTGTTGAAATTAACCTAGTGAAGTAGAACAATCATGAAAAATGACCAAAAACAAACAAAACAACAGATTATCTGTGTAAAATGTCTAGATTTAATTGAACTGAAAATTACTGCTTGTCCTCTTACTGGGATGTCACTGAACGTCACGATTAGCAGAATTTCATCAGCTGTCTCTCATTCATTCTACTCAACATGAAAGGTTACTATTGCACTTAATAACTACGTATTGTTTCAGATACTCAAAAGTAAACTTATGCCTGTTATCTATGAGAATACTTTTATACTCTGAAAACACTCTCTCCACATCACAAGAACCAATAGGCGCATGTTGTAATTTCAACAAATCTGAAACGTGCAGTTCACTTGGAATACCGTCCACATTTTGTTTCCCTTCATGAAAAGAGCAAATGTCCTTTAGGAGCTTCTAGCCATATACTGAAATTTTTCGAGTACTTCTAGCCTTCCAGCATTGAATAGAACTTGTTACACCTTTTCCACCTCCTGAAGACTTTCCTTAAGAGAGAGTCCCCTTGTCTCCAGTTTCCTTATTGCTGCTGCAATGCACATGAAAATCAAGCTAATAAATATGAGCTCTTCTCTAACACTGTTTGTATTCAGGGCTGTTTGTGCCTCCTTGATACAAACAGCATCATTGGGATCTAATTGTTCAACATTGTTGCTCACTGCTTCAAAATTGTCGGCATAGTAAGTTGCAGCATGAAGCCAAGTGCCCCATCTTGTTATAACGGGGGAAGAAGGAAGTGGAGTGTTTATGGCAAACTTAGGTTTGCGATTTGGGGCTTGTTTGAACTTGTACCGTGTTTGAACTTCTCAACCCACTTGTACATTGTGATCTACTCATACAGTTGTCACCATACTGAAATGTCATGCAGCAATGAATTTCTATCGGTTTCATGCCTTCACTCAACAAAAATCTCATGACACTTCGCTGCTCTAGCTTGGAGCACTCCTGTAAGGGTGCTGCCATCTTGTGTAACTGTTTCCCAGCATCCTGTATGTGAGGCAGGGATGCCAGCTCCAGCTATGAATAACTTACAGATGCCTCCACAAAATAACAAACATATAACAATCACAGTCGTATTTTAGTTTTCTTATACTACTTTTCCAGTTATTTATTGAATGTACCTTGTATATTCCAAAATGCACTAACAAATCATGAAAAAAGAAAATTAATTGCAGACACAAACAGACACAAACCTTACTTGAATTACTATTTCTTTTAAAAACTAACAAATTATAATCCAAGATTTACAAAAACTGATTTTATTGACAGTGACCATTTCTATCCTGTACCTGACTTTCCTGAACTGAGTTACGCACAAAGCCATCTTCATTCTTGTTGAACTGTCTTCAAGAGGAACAATTAAACTTTATCAATAAATCATTCCTTTATTATTACTTTTATTTTGCATAATTTACTGGTATCTTCTCCAGTAAAAGAAAAACAACAAATTTCATGTGCTTGATTGTTAATAATATGCAATTAGTTCAACTAGTGCAACAGAACTAGGTAACAATTAGTTATGTTGCTAAGAAATAAAAGTAGGGCCTATTATTTTAAATAGACTGTCCGGGAAGTTAGGTGTCCAGGAGAAGGGAATTGTAAAACTAAAAATTATACTTTTTTCTATGGTGGTACTGAAAATCATAATTTTGGAACAGGCGTTTTCATAAATAATAGAATTATCTCGGCTCTTAAAACAGTAGAATTTATTAATGATAGGATATCATATGCAGTTTTACAGGGTAAGTGGTGTAAAATTATTTTAATAAACATACATGCACCAATGGAAGATAAAGATGATAATACTAAAGATGATTTTTATACAGAGTTAGAACAGGTCTTTGATAAATTTCCTCAGTATGATATGAAAATTCTGTTAGGTAACTGTAATGCACAGATTGGCAAAGAAGAGACATTTAAACCCACGATTGGTAAAGAAAGTCTTCATGAGTTAAGTAATGATAATGGTATAAGATTGATTACTTTTGCAACCTCCAAGAATTGAATTGTGAAAAGTACCACTTTTAAACATAAAGATATCCATAAATATACCTAGTCTTCTCCAGATGGTGGTAAAACTCATAATCAGATAGATCATATTCTCATTGATAAGAGAAGGCATACTATTATAATTGACGTTCGTACACATAGAGGTGCTGACTGTGCCAGTGACCATTATTTAGTAATTGCTAAATTAAGAGAAAGACTCACAGTGATAAATCATAAGCAACAAAATCTAAAAGTTCTAAAATTTAATACAGGAAAATTTACTGATGAAAGAATTAAGAAAGATTACCAAATTAAAGTGTCAAACAGATTTGATGTTTTGCAGGATTTAAATGATGATGAAAATATAAATGAAACAGACGTAAATAAGAATTGGGAGCACATTCGTAAGGCAATAGAATCAGCAGCTAAAGAAAGTATAGGATACCATAAACCAAGAAAAATTAAGCCATGGTTTGATAATGAATGTCATAATCTAATAAAAATAAGAAATCAGGCTAGACTTAGGTGGTTAGATAACTCTGATGATACAAATCTAAACAATTATAATAGAATAAAGCGAGAAGTTAACCACACGTTTAGAAGTAAAAAAAGAGATTACTTGAAAAGCAAAATTAACGAAATTGAAACAAACAGCAAAAATAAAAATATCAGAGATTTATATAAAGGTGTAAATGAATTTAGAAAGGGGTGGCAACCTAAAGTATAAACTTGATAAAAGATAAAGATGGTGATTTTCTAGCTGACCCAAGCGATATTCTAAATAGATGGAAGAACTACTTTAATGACCTTTTAAATGTCCATGTAGGAGATAAATCAGAAGTAAATGAAGTGCACACAGCAGAACCTTTAGTTCCAGAACCTAACTTGACTGAAGTTAAGGATGCTATTAAAAGGCTAAAGAATAACAAAGCACATGGCATTGATTTAATACTAGCTGAGTTAATTAAATATGGTGGAAATTCATTAATATGTCAAATTCATAAATTAATTTGTTTAATACAGAATAAAGAAGAAATCCGTCAACAGTGGAAAGAATCCATAATTGTTCCTGTGTTTAAAAAAGGTGATAAAATGCACTACAATAATTACTACGAATTTCTCTACTCTCAACAACATATAAAATATTATCTAACATTCTTTTAACAAGACTAACCCCATATGCTAATGAAATTATAGGTGATTATCAATGTGGATTTAAACGTAACAGATCAACAACAGATCAAATTTTTCACATCAGACAGACACTTGAAAAAAGTGGGAATATAATCAAAATGTCCATCAGCTATTCATTGATTTCAAAAAAGCATATGATTCTGTCAAAAGAGATACATTATATAATATATTAGTCGAGTTTGGAATACCTAAGAAGCTTGTTAGTATGATAAAAATATGCACCAGTGAAACAGAAAGTAAAATTCGTGTGGGTATTAATGTGTCTGACAAATTTACAATTCATGATGGGTTAAAACAAGGAGATGCATTATCTCCATTGCTCTTTAATTTTGCCTTAGAATATGCTGTTAGGAAGGTAAAAGAAACTAAAGAAGGACTGAAATTAAATGGTGTGACTCAGTTGTTAGCATACGCAGATGATGTAGACTTACTGGGGGATGATGTGAATACAATTAAGAATAATGCTAAAATATTTTTCAAAACTGCTAAAGAGATAGGTTTGGAAGTTAACAAAGAGAAAACTAAATATATGCTTACAGGCCGAAACCAAGTGTTAGGTAATAATAATGAAAATCTAATTATTGATAACAACTCGTTTGAACCAGTTTCCAAATTCTAATACTTTTGAGTAATATTAACAATTGAAAATTATATTAAAGAGGAAATAAAAAGTAGGCTTAATTCAGGAAATGCATGTTACTTCTCTCTTCACAAACTTTTGTCTTCTCGTTTAATATCTAAGGAACTAAAAGTTAAAATATACAAAACAGTAATTTTGCCTGTAGTATTATATGGATGTGAAACTTGGTCCCTTACATTGAAAGAGGAACATAAATTGAGAGTATTTGAAAATAAGATCCTTAGGAAAATCTTTGGACCTAAACGGGATGAGGAGACAGGTGAGTGGAGAAGGTTACATAATTTAGAACTACATAATTTGTATTCATGTCCAGATATTATTAGAATAATTAAATCAAGAAGACTTAGGTGGGCAGGCCATATGGCACGAATGGGAGAGGAAAGAGGAGTTTACAGGATTCTTGTTGGGAAACCTGATGGTAAGAGACCTGTAGGAAGACCAAGACGAAGATGGAGGGACAACGTTGAGATGGACCTAAGGGAAATCGGTAGGGATGGAAAAGAGTATATAGATCTTGCTCAAGATAGGGACGGATGGAAGGCCTGTGTTGCTGCAGCCATGAACCTTCAGGTTTAAGAAAGCGAGAGAGTTAGAGAGTTATTATTTTAAAACTTACATTAAACAATTAAATTTGTAATGGACAAAAACAGCATAAAAGCTGTTAGGTCCAAAATAAAGGAATGAATGAATAAACAATGAAATTTTCAGGTTTGTGAAGAAAAGTGAGAAAGGTTCTGGAGATAAAGGTATGAGAAGACCAGTAAATTAAGTAATATGCCACAGAACTCAGGATAAATTTGTAAGGAAGCCTTGAAAAAAAAAAGGTAACATTTCTCGCTAAATTCCACACATTCTGGAATTAAAAATTCACAAATCTTATCTTCTTTGTATAAAATGCAGTAATTAGATCACTAAAAGTTTTATCGAAACCTATAATATTTGATCAGCAAGAAAATATTTAGTAGAAACTGACTTTTAGAATAATTTGATGTCATTAGTTGAAAATGAAAACTTGCAGAAGAATCTATTTACCCATAGATAGAGACTTATTTTTAATGCACTGGTAAGCAATGAATAACAAAATTAACACAAAATCACCTTAACTGATATTTAGTTATTTTTATTGGGTACTATTTCTGGACCATTGGTAAAGTGTTACAATTACGGTTGCCAATTTTGAAATAATTGGATTATGGTTGCCAACTACCAAAAATCATTGCTTTTAATTGCATTAATTCCTACACACTAACGATTAATGAATATAAGATTTGAATTTGAATTTGAATTTTATTTTTCTTGTTTAAAAGGGCATGGAAAACGTCAAGATGTATAATGAAATAATAATTAGTTAAGTACATCATAACAAAAAAAGAAGAAACATTGTGTAGTACATTACATCACTACACCAAAGTAAAAATGGAAAAATACACTTCATTACAGTACAATAAAAATAAAAAACACATTATCATTGTTGCATGATTGAAATAAGAATACAATTAAAATACATATTTTTAGTACATTGGCCTTGTATTGTCTTGTTCCATGAATTCTCCGATACTGTAGAGAGCTCTCTCTGTCAAATATTTTTTTATTGTTTGTATTTGTTTATCTTTTGGAGATATCAGTTTTATGTCATGAGGCAGCTGGTTGTAGAATATTTTTCCGGCATTCATTGGTGATTGTTTTGAGATATTGAGTCTGTGTTGGTTCTGGTAATAATTATCTTTCCCCCTTGTATTGTGGTTGTGTAATTGGTTATTTTTAGTCATGCTTCCAGTATTTAGATCAAACGTTATAGCCTTATAGATGTATAGGGAGTATATTGTCATTATTTGTTTCTCCCTGAATAACTCTGCAAGATTCCCTACAGCCTAGTTTGTACATTATTCTAAGTGCTCTCTTTTGAAGTCTCAGTATTCTAACAGTATTATTATAAAATGATCCACCCCAAGGCATATTCAACATAGGGGTAAATTAGTCCATAATATATGCATTTGTTAATTTCTGTTAAATTATATTCAGCCATTTGTTTCAGCAGGTATAGATTAGATGATAATTTACTGCAGATGTTGTTAATTTGTTTTTCCCACGTAAAACAGAACACAAAATATCACCTCATGAACTTAATTTGGATTCAAATTGCTGGTGATATTGTTCTATACAGTAGTTTTTTATCTGTGTATTTTTGGGTCCTTTGAAAACAACTCATGTCAACTATTTTAACATACACACTGAGGTGAAGGTTGATGAGCACCACTCATGAGCACCCACGACTCTCTTAAAACCTTACCAAGATATTGTGCTTGGACAATTACACCATGTCCTGCGTTGCCATAAAAAGTAATCTAATTTCATTACTTTTAAACTTTAAAATATCATTGGAATACGTAATGTACAGACTTCCTGGACACATGTACATATTGGTTTGATAGTTATGCAAAAATGTTGCTTCCACTCTCCTGGTGAGGAAATTACTTACTACTACAACATACTCATGGATTAGCTCTCAGAATCATTGCATTTTAAATCAGCTGTCTTTTAACCATCATCAATTTCTTTGAAAAAGATGTACATATTGACGTGTCTGTGTGTGCAATCCAGTTGCTTTTTAAAACTGACTAAGTCATAGTTACTTTACACAAAAAGTAACTTATTCATTTTGAAATTTGACTCATGGACGCCTGTAGATTTTTCCGAGGGGGGGGGGGGACTCATACACAAGTGCAGTCGTGAACACACACATGCTTTGATGAGCACATGCACAATGTCATGCAATGCTGAACTATTATTTCCGCAGATTGTACAACAAGATATAAATGAACAGATTTTAAAATTCAATATCTGGTTAGTATTTACAGAAATAAAATATTTTGTTAGAAAAATAATATGACAAACGTACATATTAAACAAAAACTGTTTGAAACATTTGTATTAATTTTATGCACAGAAACTACAAATTATCTACTTATACATATCATTCCTGGTTTTCGACAAGATAAGTTGCAATGTTTGTATGGCAGTCACTACACCAGGAAAATGTCCTTGCAGTGTTGAAATAAATCTATGTAGGAAAACTAATCATGTGCATTCTTGTTTTGCCACATACAATACCAGCATTCACTTTCCCCTGAGAAGTTGTCAATATGGTAGAAATTTTCAACACCATTTATGAATTGCATGAACTTATCTTTTTCAATTGTCTTCATTACAGGATGGAAGCATTGCAATGAATAAGCAACATTATTGTGTCTTGAAATGTAATAATGAAATCCATATATGGGATAAATAAGTACACCTTGTAAACATATTCTGCAGTGGCAACCTGGTAATTGGGTTTAGGCTGTTGATTTGCAACACGAGGGGCTTTCTACAGCAGCAGCTAAGGTTTCGGCAAGATCAAGAAGTTGGTGAAAGCAGTTGGTGGCATCTGAAAAGTGATTTTCAATTATATCCAACATAGCTCCTTGAAAAGATATATGTAGTTGGTTCTAAAATGGCACTATTTGGCTGTGATGAGCACTGCTGAAGAGTGTAAGTAATGAGAACATTGTGCACTGAAATTTTTTCCAGAGGCCTGATGTTTCAGACAATCCACTATTTCTGCAAAGTTCTTAGAAATATTCTTATGCTTTTGTCCTTTCAGACCAATGTGTTGCACAGAAGAGAGACACTTTGGAAATAAGATTACTTTTGAGTGATCTTTCACAAAATAAATTAATGATATCTTGCATGGTTGCAACTGTATTTTCAATCTGTGACAACTATTTGTGTAGTTAACAACCAAATTTAATTTATGGCTAGACTAATGATAAAATTAAACTGGGATTGCAATTGCTTTTGCATCATGTTCCTGTGGGGCCACAAAACCAAGAAACTCTTCTCGAACTTTGGGTTCATATAGAGATGAGTCTACATATCCAGTTCTTATGGACAGCTGCTCTATGCCCAAATGCCTACACTTTCATCAGCAATTACGTAGAATGATTTTTGCTTTTTTTCCCTCATTAATTAAGAGAGGCTTATTTGCACTACCAACAGAGGATTTGGTGGCTAACACTGAGCATAACAAAGGTCACATTTGTTGCTTATACATATATGCTTAAAAAAACAACAGAAAAAGTAAGAGATGCAAGAGACATAGTAGTGCCGAAGAAAAACTGCTTTTGGTAACATAGACAACCTGTACATCAAATAAAGGATTACATTGAAAAATATATTGCAAGTAATCAATATTATGTGTAAATATTGCATGAAAAATTAGCAATTTATTGAAATGCTGATTTTGAAAATAAACTTTTGCCAGCTCAACAGCCTATAAAAATTATCCCATTTCAAATCTCCAGAAGGGGAAAATTGTCCCCCTTGCCCCACCCACCCTGTGAGCAGACATGACTATACTTTATTTTATTCTCTGATGACCATCTAAATTTTACATTTAATTTTCATTAACGCCTCCCCTGCAGCGACGATAATGGAAAGTGCTACCAAAAAGAAATTGTCCATATATAGATGCAACCGCAAATTCGTTTAATTATAAATAATGTAAGAAACTAACTATAAAAAGACTTCCCACAAAATAAAGCTAAGGAAAACAATCTACGAGGAGTCGTTCGGAAAGAAACTGCCGTTTGGCTGTAAATAAAAAACCCGCATAGATACAACAAATTTTTACTTTACATCTATCCTCTATTTTTCAACATAGTCGCCATGAAAATTCAAGCATTTGTTCATAGAGTTTCACCAACTTACCAATCCCTTCTGCATAAAACTCAGTCGCCTGGGAATTCAACCAACCTGTCACAGCATTTTGAAGATCCTCATCGTCAGCGAAGCGCTGTGCCCCAAGCCACTTCTTCAACCTCGTACAACACAGTCCGAGAAATGTTTGGAAACGTTTCAGAAAGTTCCGAGATTGTGAATCGATGGTTCTCACGAACTTTGTCATTAATTTTCTTGATGAGATCATCACTCACTACAGAAGGCCTATCACTCCTAGGTTCATCTTGAATGTTTGTTCTTTCTTCCTTTGAAAAATCTGATCCACTGACACAACACCTTCACCTATAATGTTTGGGCCATATACAGCACACAATTCATGATGAATGTCTGCTGCTGACAGATTGTGAATCGATGGTTCTCACGAACTTTGTCATTAATTTTCTTGATGAGATCATCACTCACTACAGAAGGCCTATCACTCCTAAGTTCATCTTGAATGTTTGTTCTTTCTTCCTTTGAAAAATCTGATCCACTGACACAACACCTTCACCTATAATGTTTGGGCCATATACAGCACACAATTCATGATGAATGTCTGCTGCTAACAGATTTTTTGCCCAAATAAATCTTATCACTCCACGTACCTCGCATTTGGTGGGATTTTTGATGACAGCACACATTTTGTGACATTATAACCAGCACACGCACAGCACTATGATGCTCCCACTAGCACAGTTGGTTTGATTGATTGATTCATTTGGTGTTTTAAGTCCACTTTATGCACAGTAAGGCTAATCGGGACTGGACCTACAGTTTAAAGTGGGATCCGAACCACTATTTGCCTCCACCGGGTATCGAACCCAGGACCCCTTGATTACAAGGCGACAATGCTACCACTGCGCCATCAGGGATATCTACTAGCACATTTGGAAGCTTACTGAATCACAGATTGCGTGATGTAACAATGGTAGCGCTTTGCCCACTACTACTAGCGCCATGCCTCAATGGTGGTTACTTTCTGAATTACGCTCATATATATAGACTCTACCGCAAATAAACATTCCATATTAGGTAAGGTAAAATGTAAAGTTCTCCCTGTATACAACACCATGTCATGAAGACACATTTAGGGGATGGGGGTTAGGGCTCCACACCCCCCCACTACATATTCTCGATATATGCCATTTTGAAGGTGATGTGATAAGCACCATGCTTCAGCTGCCTTTACCCTCCAGGGTTGCACCTAGTTACACATTGATTTGAGGCTGGGTGAGCCCCAGAACCACTTTATGCAGGGACTAGGCCAGTAAAATTACCACCTCAGAACACCCACCCCAGGTATCGAACCCAGATCTCCCGCATGGCAGTCAGACACCCTACCAACTAGGCTGACAAAGCATCAACAATGGAATTTTTGATTGGCAATAGCCCACATAGACTAATAATAGCATGAGAAAGTGGTGTTTATAAAAATGACTTTCCACAATTAACTTTCAAATACTGTCTACATGTAGATCCTCCGCAAAAAAGTCCCAATTTTAGAAAGTCTATATATAGCTCTAGCACAGTTAATAGGTTAAGCTATACTAAACTCCACACGTTTAAATTTTAAAATAGATATTTAAGAAAATTTGAAGTACACCTTTAACTTGAAAAACGTATATCACACAAAACATTTAATGAGAATAAATGCATATGTGAAGATTAAAATGTCTTTTTTATTTTAACAAATTATAATTTTGTTCATTACCATTGATACATACAGAAAAGCACTTGTAGAAGTATTTCTTAATTCCTTAATTGAAAAATATAATTGAACTACAGGTACTTATTTCAAAAAATTAACTTGTAACATTACCATTACTCAAGAAGTAATAGTCACTTGTAATGCAGTTACAAGTAACCTTTTACTTATTAACACTGGTTGTTCACAAATTAATTATAAATAATTGCATACTTCCTTGATTTAATTATGTTTAATCTACTTTCTGTTTTATTTCCGGATTAAGATGATGATGATGAAGAACTGCCTGATGAGTTGCCTCCTTGTTAACTTCCCCCCAAAGTTGAATAGATATGTAGTTACTATCAGTACATGGCAGCATCGTTGCCTTGTAATCAAGGGGTCCCAGGTTCGATACCTGCTGGAGGCACATAGTGGTTCAGATCCCACTTTAAACTGTAGGTCCAGTCCCTATTAGCCTTACTGTGCATAAAGTGAACTTAAAACACCAATTCAATCAACAAACTTTAAAGTGGTTTTTATTGTAGTTATTTTTAACTGGAAACAATGTATATTAATAAATAGTTGAAGATTAGGAAAAGTAATAGAAGATGTCTATGGAAAATAATAAGGCTAAGAGAATGTTAAATTATTTTTTTTGGAGTATGTAAAATAAGGTTTACTCTCCCCAACCATGAATTTTCATTCTCTCCTCTCACCACAAGAATATTCCACTTCCCCTATCTTCAAGTTCTGGCTGGAATTTTGGTGAGTAGTTTTTAATATTTTGTTATTGTTATTTCAGGGTACCTGTCCGACAAGAAGATAGTGACCTGTTAATGTCTGGATGCTTCCAGCGCTCACCTAGAAAGTGGGGTCTACTATAAGGGTAGGTGGGAAGGAGGAGAGTAGCTGATCTCTAGATGAACACTGGAAAGTGTCATCTAGTTGTTGGCAGTGTTGCAATGTCTTATTTTCAGACAGACACGTTGTCATCTTTAACTTTATTCTGATTATTAAAGTTCACTCTCTTTTTTCAGGTTAATTTCTACTACCACTTCGCCTATCTTTGAGTTCTGGTTGGAATTTTGGTGAGTATTTCTAATACCTTGTTTTTTTGTTGTTACTGTCTATCAGTTCATGCTGTGTATTATGAAGTTTTTCTCTTTTGCAGGTATAAAGAGTATAATTGTGGCATAGAGCATCAAAGGAGAAACAATGGTGAGTATAATATAAAGTATTTTTGTAGTAACTTAGTTATTAATAATTTTTATAAATGATCACATCACAATTACAAGCAGGCAACTCATCTTCCACATGAAGTGAATTTGGAACTTTCTTCCCAACAAGAATGCAGAACAGGTAACTACAATTATGTCTGATTATAAATTTGATGTTGTATAATCTAGTAAAAACATATTTTAAAGGTATTGTAGTTTGACTGTTTGCAATTACTTAAAACAATTAATTTAATCTAATTAATTTCTCTCCAGATGCAGGTTTTTGAATTCTCTTAGATTTGTCAGGGTAACATTGCTTGCCATTTGACTGTGAGTATCATCTCATGTGTTGTTTGATGAAATATCACAATGTTACATGGCACTAACTCATTAACGATCAATCTTCATTGTCTGTTTTTTTAATCATCATATTTGCCATAGACTCTCAATACAATTGAATCGGTGAGACCAGGAAGGGAAAGATTCCACTCTACCTTACTTTCGGGAAATCAAGAAAAAACCTCATAGCAACCAAAACTAAAAGCCGGATGAAGAAACTTACAATTACAAACTTATTCATCATAACCATAGTAACAATATTCCATAAGTGGTTTGTTTTTAAAACCTTTATTTTAGCTCTGATATGTATTCAAAGTATTCAGCCCATTTTGTTCAAAAAGTGGAATCTTTCCCTTCTTGGTCTCACCAGTTCAATTACAAACACACACATGTAGCAACGAAACCAATTTGGTACATACTATACACCATGGTGTGAATTGCAAAGAATTGACAATATATTATATGAAGATAACATTGAACAGTTTTAGACAACTTTTAATAAGAAGTAAGCAATTGAAACTAACTAAAGCATGGAGAATATTAAGTAACTGCACTTCGAAAATAAGTATGGTATTACTGTAAACTAATACAATTTGATTTTCTCACCATATGACATCATACAGTTTCATGCATTTGCATTGTGTCAACTTTATTTCCAAATAATGAGCCAATTTGAAAACTATTAATATTAGCTAAAATAAGATTTCAGATTTTTGGAGGATCATATCAATTTATGCATTTCATCTGCAATATAACTAAAGTTTTACAGTTTCTTTTCTTTCTGGAGGAGATGTGAAACTGTCGACAGCAGATTGGCAGGAAAGCATAGCTCAGGCTATAGGAGACATGTTTTTATAAGTTTAGCCACAACTGTGCTAAGACTTTTGAACATTCTCCATTGCCCCTTTTACACTGTCCTTAGAAGAAAGGAAAGTGTTGCTGAGAATGATAGGGCCTTCAAAACAACATCCACCCATGCACCATTTGCAGTAATGTGACAAAATTAGGGCTGAGCCGATACCAATGGCGATGTATCGGTATCAGCCGATATCAGTGGTATTGGTATCGAAAAGTATCGGTTGGAATTCATCTACCGATACCAGCCGATACTTTTCCACATTTTGGTATTTTACGGGGTTTGCAAAAAAGCCACACGACACTTTCGGGGAGTCTGATTATCCTGGAAATTATGTAAAATTCAAAATTCCTTTTTATTTTGCACAAATTATCCACAAAAAACTATATTTTGTGATTACATAACATCTATTTTGATATTCTGATGCAATTCTTGAATATTCTAAAGTAAATTCTTGGTAAATTGATACATGTAATTGGAGAAAAAAATTTACACACCAATATTGATCAATATTTGAACAAATTTTAATACTGCAATTTTCAAGTATCGCTATCGGTATCAGTGGGAATTGATAAGAGTATAGGCATCAGTATCAGTATTGGTTCAAAGTGGTATCGGCTCAGCCCTAGACAAAATAGTAATAAAGAGACCCGTAAACCATTGGTTTAGGAAAGATAACCAAGACAAAATTTGGAAGATTCTGGGAATATACACTGGAACAAGATTGGACATACACACTGAAATTATACGACAATAGCAAATACAGTGAGAGAGTGCCAAAGAAGGAAATAGGATATATGAATTTCTCCCAACCATACAGGAAAGACTAAGTGTAACATATATTCAGGTTACTCAAGGCATGATGAATTTCCAGCCAGGACATGGACTGTACAAGATTCACCTGTCTAAGATAAACCAAAGGAAAGGGTGCCCCTATGCTGTGCATGTTAACACAGAGAGGATATACCAGAGCACAAGCTTTTAATTTGTCCATATCACAACAACAAGATAATTCAGCTGAAGCAAGAACTACCAAACTGAAATGTAAACTACTTAATTAGTAGAGAGCCACAGAGTTATGGTGAATAAAATATCAAGATTTCGGTACAAAAACTTTTGCATATTTTGGGAGCAACAGCAATATATAAAATGGCATTTTGTTGTTAAAATAGTGAGTAAAAACCTTAATTTGATTTAAAAAGTATACTTATTACACAAAATTAAAATTAACAATTATGGAGAATTTCAATGTGCATTCCTTTAAATTAAATTTTTAAAATGAATATCTAAATGGGCAAATGAGGCACTTGTGCAAGGTATCATATACTCTCATATATATCCACTTATATTATTGTTTTGTCCATATGTTAGTCTTAATAGCAGTGGCAAAGATATAAAACAACCTTTGCAGTGAAAAATGCAGGCTCAACCAGGACTTGAACCCAGGTCTCTGGAATACCACGGCATTTCTCTACCACTTGAGTCCTGGTCAAGCCTGCATTTTTCACTGAAAATTCTATGTAGTACATCTCCTGCGTGTTCCTAATCTTAATTAAATGAATTTTCATCTCTATGCTGGGAATAACCAGGCAACGTCAACATCTACAGTGTTTCAAAGGCAACAAATTCCGTTGCAGTAGCACTAGCAGAAATGATTCCACACAGGTGAAATTGTGGCAGTGAAAAATCAGGTGAAGCCACTCTGGCTCGGTAGCTCGTGGTAAGTCTGGTGAGAGCTGCACTATGAACTGATCGCTCGCCCAACTCCCGATGACGCGTCATGCTCAGCCAGTGCATTATGTAAGCCTTCCATGGAAGTTTAATACATCGAAGTCCAATGGCAATTAAAAGGGTTAATACTCTGAAATGCAACATTCGAGACAAACCGACATCAACGTATTTACACTGTTGGATAAGTAACACACTGAAAAACTAATGCCAGACCAGGTAGTGAGTATTAAAATAGACCTATTTCGAAAATGCTTGTATCTGAAACTAGTCTCTCAGGTTCTGTGTGAACGTTTGTTGACCCAATTGAATGGCTCGTATGTGTTTAATGATTTGGAAGGTGACCATGAAGTCCAGGTAACATGGATGGACAGTACAAGAGTAATAGTACATCTCCACATGATTCCTAGCAAACAATCTGATGACCCAGTACACATGGTTTTGAGTCAATATTGCAGAATACATAGAATGACAGATGAGAAGTAAAGGGTGTCCCAAAAGTAATGCAGGATTTAAATTGCACGCCATTTTCTTTCCATTGGGTTGGCAATGCTATCTGAAGCACATGTTGTAGTAAGAACATTCCGGTTAGTAGTGAGTTAGTCGTGATGGAGAAATACACGATGCAGGAGTGCATAACTATCGTAAAAACATATTACAAATACCAAGAGTGTTGTGCTGAAACAGTGCGCAAATTACATGGTATGTTTGGGTGGGAAATGGAACGACTGTGAAAAGAGTGGTTCAAAAGTTTGAACAAACAGGTTCAGTGATGGACGACAAAAGAAGTGGCCATCCTCATACCGGATGCTCAGCTGATAACATTGCCGCTGTGAGCGCTAGTGTCGCTGAGTGTTCGAGAACGTCAATTCGCCGCAGGTCTCTTGAGTTAGACATTTCAAGGAGTACCATGCAGCGGATCATGGAGAAAGATCTGCGTATGCACCCATACAAGATTCAGATGACTCAACAGCTTAAGCTGCAAGACCACGTGCACCGAAGGGCATTCATCGATTGGGACAATCTGCAAGTAGATGGTGATTTTGCTAAGAAAATCATCTTCAATGATGAGGTGCATTTCCATCTGGATGGGTTTGTAAACAAGCAGAACTTTCGCATTTGGGGCATGGAATTCCTTCGTGTTATTGAAGAAAAGCCGATATATTCTCAACGAGTGTCTGTGTGGTGTGCACTTAGGTGTGGTGGAATTATTGGGCTGCACTTCTTCGAAAACGAGTCCGGAAGTGCAGTAACTGTCAATGGTGTACATTATCGCGAGATGATAACAGCATTTTTGTGGCCTCAGGTGGAAACCATGGACTTTGGCTTTAATGTTGATGAGATGTTTTTCCAGCAGGATGGCACCACGTGTCATGCGGCACATGAAACCATTGAGTTTTTACAGCAAAAATTTCATGGGCGGCTGATTTTGCACAACAGTGATCACAATTGGTCACCAAGGTCATGCGATCTTACACCATGTGACTTTATATCTCTGGGGATTTGCCAGATTTGCCGGATATTATTTTCCATATTTAATCGGATTGTTTACTCTTTCAAAGTATGTTACAACTTTGCCAATTCATGTATAAATAAAGGATCATTTTGTAAATTTAAATCCTGCGTTACTTTTGGGACACACTATATAATAATAAACACATATACCCTGACTGAACGGGCTGAAAAATAGTAGATGAAATTAACCCGTTCGATTCCTTCCTATGTGTCTATAAATGGGGGGAGGTACTGGGTAACATATAATAGTCAAGCTTCCCAGGAACATTTTTTTCAATCAATGTCCCAGTCGCCAGAGACCATCAGCATGAGCAAGTGACAATTTGTATGCAGGCAAAGTGTGACCCACCCCATTCAACCTTACCAGAGGAGAAGAAGTGATACCTAGCGAACTGACAGTATTTCCAGTTGAAACAACCAAGAAACAAACCAAACCAACTGCATCTGCCAGTTCTGATACAATACAGGGTGTTCCACAAAAGTCGACCAAAGAAAACTGCACCTTGCCTAGTGATGAAATTTCCGTCGATTCCACGGATATTCCAGGGTCCACCAATGATGAGGCTATCAGCTTGCCACCAAGTGTGTCTCCTACGTAGATGGATCCATTGGAAACCTTAGAGTATTTACCTCTAATGGATTCAGTTTCTTCACAGATGCCTGCCATGAATCCGCCTCCAGCTATCCCATCTGTTCAGCTTCCACCCTCGCCTCCAGTGGGGAAAAAAAAATTGAAGAAGACATGTCACATAGGCCCAAACAACGATCATCCAGCAAAGAAATCCAGCAACCAGCATTCACCATCGCCAGTAAGGTTTATCCTTTCCCACACTGTACCCAAGCCTCTGGAAACATGCCCTAATGACGAAAACTGATGAGAATGGCTCTTCAGAAAACCTGTAAGTACATACAATGTATTGGTTGTTTATTTCATTAGTGTGTTATATGACAATTCCCATCTTATCATTTTGCCACTGTTAATCTGAATAAACTGTCATCTGTGGTTAAATACCATGCCTTAATGGATTATATAAAGCAAAGTGCCCTCCATCCTCTCTTCCTCCAAGAGCTCGGTACAGACGATTTCACATGTGGACCCGATTATACCATATATAATAATTTTACATACAACGCCACAGGTACAATTTTACATACAATGCCACAACTAGTGCCATCCTGGTATGATAAGGTATACCTGTCAATAAAACATTCCTGCATCCACCTGGACAAATTACATGCGTCAAGATACATAAAATCTGGTTTTGTAATATCTAAGCACCTTCAGGATCAGTGGCTCGTGAAGCACGAAATACCTTCTATGCTACAGAAGTGGTGATGGCACTGGGAGGCAACCACCAGCACATTGTCCTTGTTGGGGATTTTAATTGTGCATTGCGATGACAAGATCAATACCCAGGTTTCAACTAATCAAATAGTCTCTGCATGCTGGTCAAGGCCTTCCACTTAAAAAATGTCTGGGAGACCAAGCACCCACATCTGGATGGATTCACCTTCATACGTCCAGACTCAGGCAGTTGATTAGACTGTTTCTATGTAAGTGCAAACATATTGCCCAAAGTGTCATCCACAAAGATTTTTTCCACTTGTTTCACCGACCACTTTAGTGTGCAACTAGACATGGCAATCACTGTCACAAGTTCTGTGCGGGGACGGGTTTATCAGAAACTAAATACTCGGATCCTTCATGACTAACAATTTCGCACAGCCTTTAAACAAAAGTGGAAGGAATGGGAAGATATGAGTAGGCACCAAACAGACATTATTACATGGTAGGACATATTTCTAAAACTATTGATCAAACACTTCTGCATAGCATTTACAGGTACGATGCACACAGATTTTTTAACAAAATACAATTCCTACTACAGAGTTCTCCATGAGCTGACAACGCAACTCAAGTCTGTATGAAACTGAAATGCATACAATCGGTGCTACTGCGGATGCATCGTGAGCGAATGGCAAGCTTTGTTGTGAGGAGTCACTTCGCAATGATTGATCCCCAGAAACAGGCAAGCATTGCCCATGTGAGTGCAGAACGATGAAGTGGGCAAAGAAAACTCATTACGAGACTTCAAGGGATGAGTGTCTCACATGACCTTCTGACATTTGTGCATGCTTATTTGAACATTTTGCAACCCAATTTGAAGCACCACTGACATCCCAGGCAGAAGAAGAGCTTGTGCTGTTCCCTGATATTCCCACACTATCAGAGGAAGAGGAAGCAATCTTGAACCAACCGTTCACAAAGGAAGAAGTGGACGCTGCTCTTTAACAAGCTCAAAAAGGCAAAACCTAGGGCATAGACAGGCTACTGATTGAACTTTTTCAAATATTCTGGCCAACAATGGCAGACTTCCTTATGCAGTGGCTTAAGGCCTGTTTTTTGCAGAAGAAAATTGGTCGCACAAGGTGTGATGGTTCTAATCCCAAAAGTGATACACCTTGTAACAGCAGAACATTATTGTCCCATTGCATTTCTATGTACCGATTATAAAATATTGACACGAGTATTAACACATCGACTACAACATTTTGCAGTAACCTTAATAGCCCCCCCCCCCCCATCAATATGTGCATGGAGCCACTGACTCTGAAGCAGCTCTACTGGCCCTGGACTACAAAGGAGAAATTGACTCACTATATCATCATTATCTACAGTATTTTGGCACTTTAATCAAGTTGGATGCGGTGACTGATTCATACAAGTGATAAAGAGTATATATATTGAGAGTAATATAATGGCGGAAGAGGTTATTAGGATGTATATGGATAAAGAAGTTATTAGGATGTATATGGATAAGTATGTACACCCAGGATTGGGTTGCAACTGAGCCCAGTGTTGCAACTTGTATGGTTAAAAAAGATGAATGTTGAAAACACAAAGTAGGGTAAAATAAACTTGTTCAAAAAAGGAATACCATTATTTCACATACATTAAAGTTATGAATCTGCCCTTTAGGATGGAAATTTTTACTTTGTGATAAGCATCAAGTTACAAAATCAATTTTGATTGTTTATTGTATTGGTTTATTTTCTTCACTTTTCTGCCATTTTTTACTAATTGCGAAGATGAGGATGAATGATGATATGAAATTGATGAAGGGACGCAAAGAACATCCATACCTAGGCCAGGATTAAACCTGAGACTCCTTGCATTGAAAATCAAAGTTGAGATTTTATCCATGTAACAACATCAAAATATAATTTTATGTACCAAATTTGAATGTGAAATTCAGTCCATTTTTGTATAGAAATCTGATTTTATATTTGCCACAATAAATATCTCACGTATATATCTTTTTTCTACAATACATCTAAACACTCAAAAGTCAGTGTAATATGCAGAAAAATATATTATAAAGAAGGGTAAAAAATGTATGTCTTCTGTCTGCATTACCTAGTTGTTTCTTTTGTGTTTCGTTCCCACATATTTCATCACTTCACTATAAATATGGAGTGGTGTAAGAAGGCATAAAATTCTTTAATAATATTAAATGAAAGAATGGTTACCTTGTAAGATGTAGTAACATGTTGGCTACAATGCAGTTCATGTCTTCAGAAGGCTGATGTAGAGCAAGGGTCACACCTGGAACCAAATTGACAGCTGAATCTAATTTCCTCATCAGGAGGTGCATTTACGTCCATGCGCAGATATCCAAGGAAGCCTAGATAAGGAAATTGAAATCTCTTAAAAATACATTGAAAGGAAGTATCCCTAGACATGCAGTGATGCAATCATCAAAACAGGATTTTGTGCACATGGAATAATTTACATATTTTGGGGTTAGGAATTGGGAGGGTGTTAAATCTCCTAACCCTTTTCTCGGTATCATCTTGCCCCACCTCAAGAAGAAACTTTTTATATTTCATTTTCCCTTTCACAGAATTTTAGGTTTTCGATAATAGGTAAGGGGGAGAATGAAGGTGTAAATCCCAATAACCCTGAAAATTATATTGGGTATGTGTATGATATTGTGTATCATACATTACACCTCCAAGATTAATATAAATGCTAATTTGTATAGGTATTAAAATAATTTACACAATAATTTAAAAGTAATTAGCAATTACAAATATTAATAAAGGGTTTTCGTTTTTAAAACTATTAAAAGAAATACTTAATTTTTTTGTATAAAGATAAATTTATTACCAAAAGAAAGCTTAAACATTCAATTTTTATTTTTGGAATAGAGTATTGGACAATTGGTGACCATTCATGTTTTCACATTCAATTATTCTTGAACTAACGATTGGCGAGGATCCTCACTAACAGACTGGCATGTATGTGGCACAAAGGATGTTTTGCTCGGTTCCCTTTGCTACACCCAGTACACATGATCAGCCTTGATGACACTGGAAGCACTATGACGAGTATGTTGTTGTGCATCATTTGTACCGGCATCATTATAACCTGGCAGGAATGAGAGACATCCCAAGTGCAAATTTAATTAAATATTGGGTGAGAATCATTATTTTTATAAAATGCACGAACAAAAAAAGCACGTTGCTGCCTCGTAAAGTGCTCCATGGCAACTAAATATTAACAATGTTGCCAAGCGTTTGCGATCTATCTCATTTCTTCGTAATGTGTGAATTGCCCCAGAAGGTGGATTGAAAAATTAAATATTTCTGAGACACTCTTTATAATGCCTAAACTACACTTTTATTATGTATTAAAATCTCATTTTCCTTCCATTTTTTAAACTTTTGCTGCAGAAAGTTTGAAGGACAAAACCCACAATATGCCAACACATGCTTATCTATAAACATTATCCAAGAACCATAACTGTCTGTACTTACTTCTCTAAAGATACAGACACCGCAAAAGTGTCATTTCAAAATTATCTACAGGTAGGATTATGAAAAGTTTCTAGTTTAGAATTTATTCTCGAATTCTTATCAATCCAAGCATTATATATTTATTTATTTCTTCTAGCTTGATTTTTTGCTATGATATCATTTGAAAGATCCTAACACATTTTCACTTCATTCATTTACAATTCCAATTTATTTTGTCTTGCAAATATGAATAATCCACATTATTTTTAGCTTTTGACTAGATCAAATTATTAAGGATAAAGTAAAAGAGAGATTTCAGTTTGACTTTTCTGTTCGAAGTGCACTTTATGCACATATAGGCTAATCTGGACTGGAGTATAAAGTGGGATCCAAAACACTATGTGCCTCCACTGGGTATCAAACCCTGGACCCCTTGATTACAAGACAATGGAGATTCTTATTTTTTGAAAAGTCAGGAAAATATTTCCTGTTAGCTGTGAAATTAGGGCATATAAAGAATAAACATAAAGGAATCTCATATTGTAATTCTGCTCTGAATTGACACTTACTTCAGTTCACTATTTTTATGTTTAAAAGATGGAAATTGCATTGTGTATAAATATCTAGTTCTCTATGAAATTATTAATACTAGCCTGGGTAAATTATATTTAAGATGAGGTGGCTTATTTTCTTCTATGGGTCATTCCATGTCAAATCATCCAGAATTTTGTGAAAATGTCACCCACCATTCCCGATTTTGATGAAATTTGGTGTACTTATAGAACTTTTGATGCTGATTACAAAAATGACATTTTTTAAAAGATTGGTCAAGGGGTTCAGAAGTTACGCGCTTTTTAAAATCTACGTGTACGCCACTTGCGGCTCCACTTTGAATGACACACATTAGGTTATAAATGATAGTATCTTCCTTCAGGTTTGCCGTAGAAATTTCGAGTTTCTTTTCATTTGTTCAAAATAATGTAAACTTTCATTTTAATAAGGTTTCAGATGATTGTATTAATAACCATGTATTTTTATGTATAGTTTTATGTATTTTTTGAGAAGAAAAAAATAACTGACTTCCAGAGCAAATTTCGTGCAATGCCCCCCGTTCAATTTCCCCCCAATTTTATATGTAGGTAGCTCAGAGTATGTACTAATGCCTGATGGAAAAATTGGGATGGGCGGTTTAGAGACAGGGTGATAAAAAATTAATCTTCATCAGATGATATTAATTTTTTGATTACCAAATATTAATTAAGCAAAACTTAAAATGCAGCATGTTGTTAAGATATAGCATTCAAATTTAAAGTATTAATTATGTGAGTATGTTGCAACTGTTTTCAATTTATAAAATTTGTAAATTTGTAAACATCATTGTTAAAATTCCTGCATTTTAAAGCAATTTTTTTCTGGGAAGAACAAAGAAAATTATTTTTCTGATTTTATCTAGAAAGAATGAAGAAAATTATTTTTGTGCATTTTATCTCGGTCTCGAAATGCTTTGAATTTGAGTTTCTGCATGATAATGTGGAATGTGAGTTAGAATGAAAACTTATTTTTATTGATTGAAGGTTTTCATTGTCTTATTGTAATTATTTCAACAAACAGCATGCTAGGAAGTAACTGCAACAGAGAATATTGTATAATTGTGCATTGAAATATAATGGATCAAAATATAATTTGTAGTATTGGACTATTAGTAGTATTAGAGGAATTTTCAGATGATGCAATAGCAGAAAAGAAAAAACATCATAGAAATCTTAATGAAAGCGTAACATGTATTGGAGTATCTCCAATAAAGTTACATGCAGTTTTTATGCATAGTAAGGTTCATGTTGGGAAGCGAAAGTTAAATCAAGCCAACACTGCTTTGCGAAAGAAGGTTGCTCTCACTCTGGATGTGGAAGAGAAAGTTTTGATGAGTAATGAAAGCAGCAGCTCTGATGAAGATATAGAAAACAAAAAGAAAGCAGCAGAATTTGACAGACTGTTGCAGATGTTGCAGCAAAAACTTCTAAATGTTAATCAAAGAGAAAAAATCCAACTGTTAACGTTGACTCCTCAATCCTGGCCAAGAAAGCAAGTAGCTGAAACTTTTCCATGTCACAGAATACCAAGTTAGACAGTCAAGAAAACTTCTACATGAGAAAGGCTTGTTAGCTCTTCCAGAAGCACGAATTAGGAAGAAGTTATCTCAAGAAACTACACGATTAGTTTATGACTTCTATGAAGATGATGAATTTTCTCATCTTATGCCAGGGCAGAAGGACAAGATTAGCATCAAGAAAAATGTGCACAAGCAGAAAAGGTTACTTCTGGGCAATCTCCATGAATTGTATGTTCAGTTTTCGAAACACCACAACGTAAAAATTGGATTTTCTAAGTTTCCAGATTTACGGCCTAAGCACTGTATCTTACCTGGCAGTCCTGGCACACATTCTGCTTGTGTGTGTATGATTCACCAGAACGTTCAGCTGCTCATTGCAGCAGCAGAAATTGAAGAAACCTACCAAGATCTGATTCAAAAAATGGTTTGCAAACCAAGGAACAGAAACTGCATGTTACGTGTATGTGATAAATGCCCCACCAGGAATGCTCCAACAGAATTTTTAGAGTCAAAATTTCCAGAATTGGATTCAGATGATACAATTGAGTACAACCAATGGGTATCAACAGACAGAGTAGATCTAATAACACATTCATCTACTCTAGGTGATTTCATTCATCTTTTAGTTGACAAGATTGAGAAACTAATACCGCATGGATATATATATCAAAATCTCAAAGCACCTATCTGAAAAAAAGAAAAGAACTGCTTTCTAATCATGAGGTGCTGATTCTAATGAACTTCAGTCAGAACTTTTCTTTTGTACTACAAGATGAAGCACAAGGCTACCATTGGACGCATGGTGGTTGTAGTTTACATACATACATACACGTGAAGCAGGATGGAAACAGTCTGAAAAATAAAAGCTTTTGTGTTCTGTCTGATGACATGAATCATGATGTGCCAATGGTTCATCAGACACAAAAATCATACTGCAGTATTTGAAAGCAAATCATACCCAAGTTAAAAATGTAGAATATTTTACTGATGGTTGTGCTGCCCAGTATAAAAACTGTAAGACTTTCTTGAACTTGTGTCATCATAAAGATGACTTTTGGGGAATAGGTGCCAAATGGAGCTTCTTTGCCACAAGCCATGGGAAATCTCCTTGTGATGGAGTTGGTGGAACAGTTAAGCGACTGGTGGCAAAAGCAAGCCTGCAAAGACCTCTATGCAATCAAATAACAAGTGCAGCAATGATGTACCAATTCTGTACAAATTATATTGAAGGCATAGGATTTTTCTTTATCACCAAACGTGAAATGATAGTAATTCGCAATGAAATGTGTCAGCGATTGCAAAAAGCTACAACAGTGCCAGGAACACGAAGTATGCACTATTTTGAACCTAGGGTTATTTAACAATCAGTGCAAAAACATGAAACATTTTGTATTTCTGCATGCTTTGACAGTTATGATGAAGTGACCTTTGGAATTCCAACGCTAAACAGTTATGTAGCATGTGTGTATGACTCAAACTGGTACACACGGAAGAAGGAGATGCGACAATTAAACTCATGCATCCACATGGCCCATCCCCTTCCTACAACTGGCCACAAAGAGAAAACTGTTTCGTTCCTTTCACTCATATTCTGTGTCCAGTTGATATTAACACCACAAATGGAAAGACATATGCCATGAGTGATGAGTCAAATACTTTAGTGTCTTCCAAATGGTCAAAATTTGTTTGTGTAGTGTGAACTGGAAAATTGTTGGTACTGAATATTTTGACAATGCATGTGTAGTACCTTTACACATAGTAAATATAAATTTTGAATGTTATATCTTAACAACATGCTGCATTTTAAGTATTGCTTAATTAATATTTGTTAATTAAAAAATTAATATCATCTGATGCAAATGATTTTTTATCACCCTGTCTCTGAACCGCCCATCCCAATTTTTTCATCAGGCATTAGTACACACACTGGGCTACCTATATAAAAAAATCGGGGGAAATTGAAGGGGGGTCATTGAATGAAATTTGCTGTTGAAGATAGTCATTTGTTTTTCTAAAAAAGTACATAAAACTATACAGAAAATACATAATTATTGATACATTCATCTGAAACCTTATTTAAATGAAAGCTTACACTATTTTGAATAAAACAAAACAAACTTAAAGGTTCATCCCCAATCCTGACGGAACATATGATCATTTATAACCTAAGGTGTGTCATTCAAAGAAGAGCCTCATGTGGCGTATACGGAGATTTTAAAAAGCGCATAACTTATGAATCCCTTGACCAACCTTAAAAAAATTGTCATTTTTGTAATCAGCAATAAAAGTTCTATAAGTATACCGATTTTCATCAAAATCGGGGATGGTGGGTGACATGGTCTGGATGAATTGACGTGGAATGACCCCTATTTGAGCATACCAACAATATGCATTTCTTCTTTTTATTGTTAATGTGTCTGTACACTACTCATTTCCTTAAATATAGATTGGTTTCAACAATAAAGTTGGACATTATTTATTGCTAGGATATCTAACTAGTAATTCGTATCTCCAACGTGTAAGTTAGTTACATTGGAACCAAGATGATAAGAAATATACAGGTTTTAAAAAATCTTAATTTTTGCTGCAGGTTGTAGAATAATAATTAATAGAACTTCTTTAATAATGTTTATGTTTCAATATTATCTCTAGTATTCAGTAAATATTTATTTTACATGGCAGTTCTTTGAATTTTTAAAATCACCTACACTCTTTTGTGCTGGATAAAACATGTTCTTGATGAGTGAGACCAATTCAAATGCATGCACAGCCAAATTAGGACTGAACCTATAGTTTGAAGTGGGATATAAAATAATGAAATGTGCCCCAGCAGGATTTGAACACAGAATACCATGATTACAATGTCCTAGAATTAACTAAGCTGTCCATACATATTTAAAAATAATAAAATCCCTGACATCTCCAGGTTTTCCAGTCCAAGAACTAAAATTTTTCAGATGAAGTCACTGGAGAAATTAATGTTCACTAACAAATAAGATCACTAACATCATCATCATCCTTTGCAGTTCCCTGCCTCTGGCTGGGTCAGCATAGAAGTCAAGCATCTCCATTTTTTCCTGATCTTCCACCACTCCTCTCTTTCCATGATGTTCCAATCTTGTCCTCTTCTCCTAACATTCTCCTGGTCTCCCCTTGGCCTTATTCCTACTCCTTGTGCATTGTAAGCACTTACTGGCAGTCTTTCTGCATCCATCCTCTTCATGTGTCCAAACCATCTCATCTGTGTATGATCTATTCTGTCCTGAAGCTTCACCATCCCCACAGTCTGTTGTATCTCCTCATTCCTTATTCTATCCCTTCTAGTCTTCCCCAATATACTCCTTAAAGATTTCATCTCCACTGCATGCACCTATCTTTTGTCTCTCTCTGTCATTGTCCAAGTCCATCCTCCAAACGTAATTATTGGCACACAGTATGTATTGTATATTACCTTCTTGCATTTCCATATTAATCTTCGAACGCTTTGATATAGTCCACCACCCATTTATCCTCTTCTGTTCACCTCCTCATCTATTCTTCAACTTCTCTCAATTATGCTTCCTACATACTTATTTGAAGTTCTCCACTACCCTGAACTCTTCCATGTCCATCTTTACTTCCTGGTTCATTCCTGGCTCTGTTTCTTTTTGTTATTAGCACCTCACTCTTTTCTGCACTGAATTTCATTCCTGCTCTTCTGATTTACTCATTCCAACTATCAACCTGTCTCTGTACTTCTCCTTCTCTCTTTCCCCATATTACTAGTCATCAGCAAAAAACAGGGCCTTCATCTCTTCTTCTCCTATCTTCTAACATTTTAGTTAAACATTCACCCTTAGAATTCCACATATCACCTTCTTTAAATGGTAATTTATAGTAAGTTTATTGTTTGTTTCATCTTTCACAACCTAATAATATTTATGTTCTTTGTAAAGGTTCGTATAAGCACTTTTCTGTAGATGCAAAATAATATAGTACAGTTATTTTGCATCTACAAGCTAATGATTAACAAAAACCTCATTTTTTCATAAATTCATAATTATAGAGGAAACAGGACATAATTATAGTAAAATTTATTAATATATTACTTCAGTTTACCAAATGCCCTAAAAAAAATCAGATTTGCCAGAAAGAAAGAAAATTTCTTGACTTTTCTGTGATATTTCCAGAAAGAAAAATTCTCTGACTTTTCTATATATTCAAGGTTTCCTGATTGGTGAACACCCTGTTAACTGAAATGCTATTCAGGGTACCCACAAAAATGTTCCAAATGGACATTCAATGTACAGGGTGTTCCGTATAGGATGCCGAATTTGAATCGAGTGGTATTGTTTTGTTTTGAGGTTGGCAGACATGTTCTTACCAATGTTGGTATCTGTTGTCATGCCGATTAATGTAGCCTCAATTGTTTTGACTCGTTTGTTGTGGTTACAATGTGGAACAGTTTACGATTGAGCAACATGTTCTCATTGTGAAGACATTTTACCAAAGTGGCGAAAGTGCGGAAGGAATGAAACACCTAATGAGTCTACAGTTCGCAGACTAATGTTGAAGTTTCAGTAAACTGGTTCAGTGTCAATGGTGACCAGGAATGGCCGACAATGACTCTTACACAAACCCGCATAAGAGGAAATCACAGGGTGTAATTTTGTGGAGCGTATAAATGCATGCAGACTCAGTAGGGGTGGGCATATGCCTGACATTGTCTTTCATACGTAAATGAGAGATGTTACTGCTTACATATATGTGAAATATAACAATTTTCATGATATTTTACCTATTTTATTTAATTTTCTAATTCGGCATCCTATACATAACACCCTATACTATTATGGGTGTTAGAAAATTGAAATCACAAAAGCAGATTATACAAATTTATATTTTGTGCTGATAACTTTCTAACCAATCTTTAGCATTTTAATTGATGTACGAGGGATAGTCAGAAAAAAAAGCTTCGCACCAGTGTGTATTTCCAGAAAGCGTGAAAATTTTGGGTTGCTTATATGTTGTGGTTATATGGGCATCATCCTTCTTTTGTTGTGTGATGTGCAACCTTTTCCTTGCAAAGAATGCCAGCATACTTCTGTGTTGAAGACAGGAAGAGTTGAGAAGTGTGTGTCCGGCCGGCATGGAGAACAGAGGTTTGTTGCAATTGCTGGTGGAAGTGTATGGGCCTCACGTAACATCAAAGCACTTTTTCCCCTGTTCTGAAGAAGGCCCTGGGAGGGAAGCATTTCACCACAACAGCAGAAGTGGAGGCTGCCGTACATAACTTCATCCACAAACAGGACACGCAGTTTAACGAACAGGGTTTCATGAAACTTGTGAAGTGGTATGACAAGTGCCTGAATGTCTCTGTGGACTATGTGGAAAAATAGTGTAAAGATTATCTTTATACTCATGTCATGTTCTTCCTCTATAATAAAACTCTCTGCAGTCAGCAGACTAGGGAAACTTTTTTTTTTACGTACTATCCCTCATGTCACTAAGTTTACATTTTTTACAAATGATATACTGTGGAATCTGGATTATTCATTTTTCAGGGGACCAAGCTGAAAAACAACTTAAAATGTAGGAAAATGTCACATGTAGAGAAATTTTATAACATTCTGCTATGTTGGAACAATCAAGATTGAACATATAATGCAGGAAAATGTAAAATCCAGGAACATAAAAGCCAGGTTCCACTGTATCTCTACAGACAGATGTCCATAAAGGTTTTGTAAAAAAGAGAGGTTTGCAGAGATTGAATACCTTTTGTAGTATGAGGGTTTGAAAATGGAACAGAATTCGGGAAGGAATACAAAATTGTTGGGTGAACTTGTTCTGGAAAAATTACAAAAAATTGATTCATTGATTGACTGATTTGGTTTATTTTACTTCGCTTTCTGCCATTTTTGGCTAATCACAATCATGAAGCTGAGTGATGAAATGATGATGAAATTGATTGACACTCACATAGAACACACATGCCCAGACCCAGATTTGAATCTGGCACCCTTGGCATGGTAGCGAGCCATGCTAACCACTTTGTACAGAGGTAAGTTAGAACAAATGTTAATCAGAGAGTTTAGAGCTTATTTGAGTTATATATTACAGGTGTCCAAATACATATGAAAATTTATCTAAATTTGAGAGACTTTGATAGTTGTCCATGTTATGTACAGTATATTTGGGTCATGCATCTTGAAAATGTCTGGATATTTAGATAATATGAGTAATCTTGTATCCAGAGTATCTGTTGACTTTATAATCGATACTGGAAAATTTTAAACCAGATACCTGTCATCTTGACTTTGGACCATCTGTAGTATTTCATCCAAGATTTGGATCGGTACTGATAATCTTTTCACATATTTTTACAATTCATGAATTGGATTTCTTTTTCCAATTCATAGTAGTAACATGGTAGAACATTTATAACATAAAGGTAATATGACACACCATGGCCATGTGGTCTAAGGCATCATGCTCTGGAGTCCGGCTACAATATGTGCACAGGTTCGAGTCTCCTAGGGGAAGAATAATAACTTTTCTCCTGACATTTCGGTCAGTATATGGGACTGGTGGCCACCCACTAACATGAGGATACTGGGAAGGTACAAATGAGTAGCGTAACCCAGTCGTGGAAACCTACAACAATGATTGGGGGTTCGCCATGCTGACTACATGGTTTGATGGTTTGATGATCTCAAAACTCGACAGGTGGGAGTGAGGCCGGCAGTCTGCAGGTAGGCCCTGGCCCTCGTGGGCTGTTGCACCATGGATAATTATTATTATTATTTTAACATGACAGAAATTTGCAAGAATTCCATGCTACAATTATTTCTACTTTTGAATATGTTTCTTTATTTCAGGCGAGAAACATCCCGTATTCAAGCCCCGAGTTGTCTGTATGCAGAATATTTCCAGTTCCAAAGTTTGACTGATATTCTATTTATTAAGCCTTTGGCTTACTAAGTCTATTTTAAGAAATGTTTGCCTTTGTATTTAGTCTACAAAAGAATGATGGTACAAATGTAATAGATCAAAACAAGGAAAAATATATCAGTTAAACTTGCAGGTTGTTATGGAATTTGCTTTCAAAGTAAAGAAAGTAATATATTGTTGTTCAGTGTTATCTCCTCATATAATATTAATTTGTGATTAGTAATGAAAACTGTTTAAACTAATTATATGTAGAAATTATAAATAGCAAGCAAGCAAAATTTCAACATTTATACCACCAAAAAATGTTGTATTTCACCATTAAACTTGGTGTCTAAGAAGCTGTAAATTTTGCATTTCATTTCCATATCTTGTTAAGCATAAATATGCTCTAAAGATAAATGGGAATTAAATATTTACTCTTACACAATCAAAACTGCTTCAGATTGTAACAAAAGCATTTTTGAATTGATATATCACAGGTGAAATGGTAAAGCTACAACACATACATTGGAACATGCCATGTAGGCATATGGGACGGAGATGCAGAGGTAGGACACATGTGAATCTTGACCAATTGTGAAGGTGATGTGATCAGCACCATGCTCCAGTCATTTTTCAATACAATCGTTACATGTAACTGTGAGGCAACAGCAAGGACTTTGTAATTTCATCTGTCTATTTATCTTACATGGATTTGCATTTAGTCAAATGGTTAGCATACTCAACCATTCATGCAAACAGTCCTAGGTTTAACTCCTGGTGAGAACCGAAAAAGTTTGGATGTTAAGCCAGCATTGAGAGGACAATGGAGGGAGCTCCTTGAAATGAAGTGTAGCAGACTCGGGGCAGATGACTGGGAATGAAACTCAACATGTTGGTTATGCGGCACCCAATAAAAAGCTATCTAGCAGGTTTCAATCCTGAAAGGATTGTTGCACTAGGAAAATTAGTTCAGCTTAGGTTCTATAATTCCTCAAATGACAATTCCTTATCATGGTCGACATTGACACAGCGACAGAATCACAACTGATAAGGTCCTACGAACATAACTAACATAGACGAAATAGTGAATATCTGTGAATCTGACAGCTTCAGAGATTGGCTTAAGGAGATATCTCAATATCCAGCTGATATAACATTCATCACTTTGGTTCTCTTCTGACATTCATAGAAACATATTAAGCAAAAAATATAATATTTTTTGGTTGCACTTCATGAATATAGTGAAGCAATATTCACAGAAGAACGTCACTACATTGCAGGTTCTAATATGAGGGGACAAAGATGATTAAGATGCAGATGCCTGAAACAAGAAGGACCCATGTGTGCCATTTCACTTCCAAGAAAGGATTCATCCAAAAGATAAGTAATGATATCTTCCTTAATATTTAACATTTAGTTTAATCCATTTCTTGTTGTTCTCTTAGGATGTCTGTCTGAAAAAAGACAGGGTATTGGACTGCAAGCTGTTAACGTCTTGGAAAATCCAGTGCTCACCTTCAGAGCGGTTCCTACTCTAGGGATTGGTGGGTAGGGAGAGAGTAGCCGATCTCAAGATGAACACTAGAAGGAATTCTGGAGGTTGGCAGTGTAGCAGGATTATGCATTTTGTCTTTATTTCAGGTATACATATTAGTATCTTTCGGATTCTTCTGTTTACTACAAGTTTTTTTCTCTTTTTCAGGATAAATTCCATCACAGGATGTACCAGAAGAATAGTGGTGAGTTTTCTTTTATATTTCATTCTCTCTTCTTGTTATTTTAGGATGTCTGTCTGAAATAAAGACAGGGTGTTTACCTGCGAGCTGTTAACGTCTCGGAACATCCAGTGCTCACCTTCAGAGCGGGTTCTGCTCCAGGGATTGGTGGGTAGGGGAGAGTAGCCGATCTCCAGATGAACACTAGAAGACATTCTGGAGGTTGGCAGTGTAGCAGGATTATGCATTTTGTCTTTATTTCAGGTAGACATATTAGTATCTTTCGGATTATTCTGTTTACTATAAGTTTTTCTCTTTTCAGGTCCATTGATATCTACTTCATTGAGTGGCCTGAAGAAAATTACAGGTTGGTAATAAATTATAAGATGTTATGTACATAGACATAGATTGTTTTCAACAGATTAAGTATATATTTTAAGGGACCTTAGACACTACCTGCAACAGACAACTCAGTGGAATTGTCAACCACCATACTCTGAAAATGGAAATCAGGTAAATAAGAGTATCTTAGTTTTTTCTTTAGTGCCAGTTCCATAATGAAATATTGGTGTAAGCTAGTTGTAAATTTATAAATATTATAATATAATTGTGCACACTGTTTGTGTTAAGTTCAACTTTATGGTTGTGTTCTAATATTTTTGTTTCTAATACAGGTTCTTTGGGATTTTTACAATTAATTGATTTTTGTGTTGCTTGTTGTTTTTTAAACAATGAAATCATAATTTTTAACCACACCAGATGGTACTTGCAAGAAATATAACAAATTATATACATAAAATAATGAAAAGTATAGATATTGGCAGAAGTTGACGATTTCTTGGCAGCCCACACATGTAACTGTTATATTTCTATCACGGATTGAAGGAGTGTGATCAGTTGATATTTGCACTTGGGGTCTGCCTTGTCGTATTTTTATTCTAATCCAAATGAAATTACAAATTAAAATTAAACATTACACAGAAACTTGGGTACCTCTTCCACATTTGAGGTTGTTCAGAAATTATCAGCACTTGCAACTACCATCTGACAGTCCTAAGTCTGTTGAAGTGGGAAGGGAGATTATGATTTCAATTTTTTTTCACCTGGCAAGACAGACAGACTGCCAGGCTTGCCAATGGTGAAACTAGCATCTGTGGAAGCTACTCCTGTATCCATGGCTGTGCTGTAGTTCCCAGAGTGCAATGGAATACCAAAGCGAGGTGCTATTGGGGCTGGAAACAGCACCTAAATGTATGGATAGAAAATTGAAAGAAAGTGCATGCAATTTGTTGGTAAATACATTAGTAGTTTAGACCAGTGGTTCACAAAGTGTGTGCTGCCACTGAAATGACACTTACTTCCAAATATGTGCTTATCTAGATGATACAAGTTGTGGTGAAGTAAATTAAAATCTATGGCCCTTACTGATAAAATGTTCTGCTAACACTGATTTTTTCAGATGGAAATTTTTGATGTAGCTGGAATGTTTTTTGACATCATTGTTCGACTGCCCTCTTGTTTGTCCAATGAAGGATTTACTGCAGCCACAAGTGATACAGTAAATAGCAGGTGTCTTCAGTCCTAGATAGTCCTTTGAATTTTGTATTCTGCTCTTGGTTGTGGTGTGTGTGGATTTCTTGAAATGTCAGTTTCTGAAAGTGTCCATCCCTGTTTGGTGTTCCTAGCATTTTGTTAATGATACTTTTTGAGTATCCATTCTGCCTTAAGGCTGTATACTGGTGACTGATTTCATCTTGAAGGTGCTCTGTGTTGCTGATGGAGATTGCTCAGTGAAACAGTGTAGATAGTATTGTTGATCTGCCACCAAAGCTTGTACGGAAGTCCAAGGCAACAAGACCACAGCCGTTTAGCCTCAGCCAACCAAATAGAACTTCGAAGCAAACCATGTGGAACACAAACCACCACATGGTGGTCACACTGATGGACAAAATTTTCGATGAAGTGACCATCTCCCTTCTCTAGAAGGGATTGAACTTCTCTCCAGTACTGAGAAAAATCCCAACAAAAGACATCTTTAGCAGTATCGAGATCTCCCATCGAGATCTCCCAGATGCAGTTGCCCAAGACATGTGCCAAGAAGCATATGTGGCCCTTAAAATAGCAGATTCACAAAATCATAACATCACAGCAGCACAGAATAGGACAATTTCATAATGACAGCAGACAAAGGAAATGCTTTGGTTATACGTCAATTTACAGACTGTGACAATTCTAACTGACTGCATATACCGGCCACTACTTCAAGACCCCACAGCTGCAATAGAATGGCAGACCAGAGAATCACTGAAGAAATTTTCACTGCTGTTAGAATCTCAGGACAGATCAACACAAAATGGAAACAGTAGTACCAGAACTTCCCAATATGTTGAACCAGGCCTGGCTGACAATAGTTGATTGAGAGAGTGGACGTGAGACACACAACACCCGATTGGCCTGCAACCTAAACCAGAATTCACCCACACCGCATACATACAAATAGATTCACACACATATCTGACCAATCCCTGATGAGTGTGACGTTAAGCCTTTAAACCTATCTGGAACTGATCTTGCTGATATCCCAAGTGAACTTCATGAATCACTGAAAATTTGAAAAGAGTATATTTGAAAACTTTCTACATCAAGAAGCCTACAGACATGGTGATCCTGTCCACTAAGGCTAATTACTAGATAATAAATTATTCAAAGAAAGCTAAAATGACCATTATTATATAAATATGAGGGAGTCGAATAAAAACCTTTGTGACTGTCTTCTACATTCACAAATAACTAATATTTACTTCATTTCTATTGTGTACAAATTTATAAAATTAACAGGGAACCATTGAGATTAAAAATGCTGTATAAATGTCAATATTTTTTTTTGTTGATTTCAATTCCTTGTTGATATGTAAGAGGCTTGATTTAAAATGTCTTGTGTCGAAAGTTGCAAAATGAGTTTGTATCGAATGATTTAAAGTGAAATAATATTTATGAAGTTGAGTTGTGTTGTTTAATTCTTGCAACGTAAGTATAATAACATTATGGAAACCAGTTGAGCGTTGAGTACTTGCAACTTAATTTTAAAATTGCGTTAAAGTCTGCTCATCCTTCACGTACTATATACCGTGTGTTTCAAAATGATTTGAACGATTTCAACTCCTTATAATTTTTTTATTAATTGTGCAATTTACTAACAATTTTACACATAAGTACTATAACTGTCCAAGTTTTAGTGGTAAAAATTGTAATACAGTAACTCACAAATGCTAAATGTGAGCCCCCTTTGTTACCCTGCATACATCAGTTCGGTAATCCAATTCTTCCCAGACCCGTTTCAGCATGTTTTCAACATCAACAGTTTGCATTGCAGCAGTAATGTGCTCTTGCAGTTCAGAGACATCTTGGGGGTAGAGGTGGTTTGTACACAATGTCTTTGACATATACCCCACCAAAAAAAATCACAGGGAGTTAATTCCGGTGATCTTGGTGGCCAACGTAAAAGCTGTTGATCATTGTGAGCAGCTTGCCCAATCCAATTTCTCAGAGTTAGGTGGTAGAGCAGCCCAAGGCTGAATCTCGCTCTGTAGTAGATAAAAATACTTTCTATTCTATTCTATTCTATTCATTAAGGTAATTCCTAACATTGCAATGAAAGTGGCAAAGGGCTCCATCCAGTTGATAGATAAAGTTTGCACTGTCATATTCAAGCTGTGGCATGAGACACTTAGTAAGCATGTGTAGAAATGTTTCTCCAGTCACAGTTTCTTTGGGAATGAAGTATGGACCGTACATTTTTGAAGATGAAATGGTGCAAAACACATTTGTTTTTGGTGAATCACACATAATTTCAACGATTTTATGAGGCGTCTCAGTCCCACAGATACAAAAATTTTGTTTGCTTACTCGTCCCGTAACATGGAACCTAGCCTCATCACTGAAACACACTTTGTTCAAAAAAATCATCATCACTGCACAACTCTTGGAATGACTCACCAAATTCATTGCTGGACTTGTAATTATTAGGTGTTAAATGTTGTAACAATTGCACATGATAGGGATACATGTGTAAATGCTTATGCACTATGTGTCAGACAGTTGTTCGAGACATTTGAAGTTCTCAACTAGCTCTCGCTGTAGACTTTTGAGGGCTGCATTGAAAACAAGCTCGAACTCTCTCGATATCTACCTCAGATGTGGAAGCCCTACCAGACAATTTTCCCTTGCAAATGCATTCTGTTGTCTTGAATTGTTGATACTAATTGCAAATGGAGTTCTTTGATGGTGGTTCTTTACGAAATTTGGTACGAAACTCACATTGAACACTCACAACAGACTGACTAACGTCAAATTGTAGGACGCAAAATGCTTTCTCTGCACCACAGGCAGCCATCGCGTAACTTGTCACTCTGACACCTGGCGGAAGAACTTCAAACTACTATGACTGTGCCAAACAAAACTCGAGGATGTGGTCAAAAGTATTTCAATACAATTTTAATTGTTGATAGTGTTTTAACACTCATGTAATAATTTCTTATGGTTCAAATCATTTTTGCTGTATATTCAGTGGAAAGCATTGCACCTTAAAGGCTCAACAAAAATTATAGGAAACACTGCATACAGCTCAAATTTACATGAGGTATCAACTGGTATTAACAAAATGACCTCAAGCTGCAACACTGATCAAGTGAGCTTCAAAATGTTACTTTGAAAATGGTGCTTCCTCCACACACTTGCACCAGTGAAGCAAAGTGGTGTCTTGCCCCAGGGAAGACAAGAAATTATTTGGCAAATAAAAATTCATAATCTTTATGTGTTAAAAAACGAAACACCAATATAAGTACATTAAGGTTTAATCTCACACACAGTCATCCAGTACATGACATTTCTCTCTTACTCATCGTTCTTATTTCACGCACACGATTTCCTACAAAGGTGTTCCACGGATCATTGCATCTAATCCATGCAAGAACTGTAGTCGAATCTGTCCAAAAAATTAATTGGTATGTCCCCAATGTCCAATGATTTGGTTACTGAAGCTGCTAATCTCACTCCAATAAGAGCTGTCATCAATTCCAAGCGGGGTATGGTTGACTTCTTTATCGGAGCTACCCTTGATTTAGCTTGTACTAATTGCACCTTGACTTGTCCCTTAGCAATGATTCTCAAGAATACTACAGCTGCATACGCCTTTTCACTAGCATCACAGAACACATGCAAACTCCAATCTTCGGAGCCTTCAGCAATCCACCTAGGAAATACAAGCCCTTTCAAATAATGTAATTCTTCAACCCACTGTCTGAATTTTCTTCCCATTTCTTCGGGCACTTCTTCATCCCAACTCAATTTTAATAACCATGTTTCTTGAAGAAGGATCTTCGGATACAATGTCACTGGAGTGGTAATTCCAATAGGGTCAAATATTCTGTTGGCAGTTGACAAAATAACTCTTTTGGTGACAACTTGAAACTTCATTCCTTGGAAACATTCTGCTCTCAATTCCAAATTATCTGTTCTTGTTTCCCATACCAAGCCTAATACAGATATTCTGTTATCTTCCGACAAGTTTCCTAGTGAGGTATACTCCCACCCTCGCAGTTCAAATTTAGCATCTGCCATCAAATGATTAGCTTCTTCAATAAACTGGTGGAGCTCCTCTGCATTGTTCACACTAGTAACACAATTATCTACATAAAAACTCTGCAACAGTTGTGCAATAATATCCTTGGAATAGCTGCAGCTCTCTTCATTACATTTTTTCAGAGCTTGCTTCAGATGGTGTTCAATTACTGCACACAATAAAAATGGGCTACAACTTAAACCAAAAACAACTCGCTTGTGACAATAAACCTTTATGTCACCTTTCTCATCTATCCAAAGAAATTTAAAAAAAATCAAGATCGCTTTTACATAAACTAATCTGTAGAAAAGCCTTCCTTATATCTGAGACGACTCCCAATTTGCGTAACCGAAAACGTGTCAGAATTGAAGGAATTATTTCAATCAAATTAATGCCTTTCTCTAAACATTGGTTCAGCGAGTGATACCCCTTTTCTCTTGCAGAAGCATCAAACACAGGGCGTATCCTGGTGGTCTCGCTGTTCAATTTTACAACATGTCTATGAGGTAAATAGTGTCCCTTGCTTGGTATCTATCTCTTCAGATGAAACCTTCTCGACGATGCCTTCTTCTAGCCACTCATTGAAAACCTGACAATATTCTTCATAACAGTCATCTTTCTTCAGTTTTTCAACAAGTGTATCCAGTCTTCTTTTACAAATTTCTAAATTACTAGGAAGATGTGGGTGTCCCTTCACCCATGGCATTTTTACCTCATACCTTCCTTCTTCGTCAATCGTCAGAGTTCATTCAAAATAACCCATCACTGCCTCTTGAGCTTCAATTTTGTTTGCAGAAACGTTTCAACATGTTCATTATTCGTCAAGGAATTTTCAACAACCGTCTGTAACTTAGTCTGCTTCCCTGGAAAGTTTGTTCCCTGCTTAGTCCTTTGACCAGAGCACATCACTTCAACATGCTGCCCCTTGCAAATCCTGCATTTTAATTTTACCCTACAGTTTCGACTAAGTTGGCCTTTTTTCAAACAACTGTAACACAACTCCCTTTTCCCTAAGCATTTTAGCTTTTTCCGCAAAGGACCAACTGCGTGCCTTCACACACTCCTCACTAACATGCGAATCACCACAAAATAGACACTTTGAAGAATCCCCTTTGCAATTAATCAATTCAGCTGCCGTGGGTATAGATTCAGTACGACTACTACATTCCTTCTTTCTCTTCAGATCAAACCCAGCTACAGCAAGTGCTATTTTTTCCTCATTTTCCACTTCTTTCTTCAGGAAAGACATTATTTCTTCCAGACGACTCTCCAATTTAGAATCTGTGGAATTTGCAGCACTTCTCTGCCACACTCGCAAAATTCTTCTGGTAAACATGACTCAACAAGAGGGTATAACATTGCAGCACACTTGTCTGACGTTACTCCTAATGTACTTAATGCTCATAACTGTGATTCCATTTTGTCATAAAGAACAGCCAGTTCCAACTTACTGTCACCATTTAAGTTATGTAACACCAACTTCAAAACTTCACGAACGTAAACTTCCACTAACACATCATCACGGCCGAAACGTGACTTAAGTCCTTCAATGACCTTGGGATAGTTTTCATCACTGAGGGAAAAACTTTCTACAAACTGACGTGCTTTTGAACTCGGTATGGTAGCCTGTACAAGGTATTGAAATTTATCACAATTATCAATGCCCTCGTCCTTGTCAATTCGTTTGAATTGGCTCCAGAAGGGTAACCAGTTCTTCACGTTACCATCAAATTTTTTAAGTTCCACTACCGGTAATTTGATTTTTCGTTTGCAGTTTACCAATGTGTCACTAACTGCATCACTACCATTGTTCAACACCTGTTTACTTAATAACTGTTCCACCATAGTCTTGATTCGATAAAAGTTACATGCATACTTATCTGCATCGATCAAATCCTCTTCTTTGATATCGTCGTCCATCAACAAATCACTGTACTGTGTGTCCAGATCCTGTAATTTGCCAAATTTATCTTGCAACAACCGGAAATTACTCTGCACTTCCACTAAATCTGGGCAATCACCATTGCACGCCACTTCAATGTTCTTCGATACGCGCGTAAACGACGATCTCGATACTGTTCTTAATTTACTTATCTTTTCCATGGTGTTATCTTTGCCTTACACAAAGTCTCCCTGTCCTGTCACACGGTCGCCAAATGTTAAAAAACGAAACACCAATATAAGTAAATTAAGGTTTAATCTCACACACAGTCATCCAGTACACGACATTTTTTTCTTGCTGGTCACAGAATAAGTATCCCGCCAAAAAATATACAGAATATTCACATCAAAAACATACACAGAATACTCACATCAAGTAAATACACAGATTACTGCTTTTCTATTTCTAACATTATGCATGTTTACCATGCGAAGTTTACGAATAGAGGAGGAAGTTCAACAATGGCCTCAGTTCGCAGGCAGATGGGTGGAAAATCCATCACAGTCGCTCATAAGTGCTGCACGTGCATCTCAAAGGTAAACAGGCACTAACTCAGTGATAAAATGCAGCAAATATGTGCAACACTACATGCAGAAATCTACCAGATAAAATAAAAAACAAACAAATAAATTGCATTTTCATTTAACTCCCCCTTGTACTTTAATGTATATTAAACAAAACATACTTGTGAAAAATGTTTTATAAGAAAATTACTCACTTGAATGTTACTGGATTCTTACCCTTCAATGACAATAAAGGACTCAAACTTGTTGTTATGTAGTGGATATCAGAAAAAGGCACTAAATTGGTATATATTTCACTAATATCAACGTTAAGTGATCCAGGAAATCTTGCTGAGCTGTGAAAAGACAGAAAATTAACCATGTTGAATCAACTTATGGGAAATAAAAATAATGAACAGGCTACTTGAACATATATGGCAAGAATGGAGTCAAAAGACTTGCTAAACATTTCTCTTGCATCAAAATTGGTGATTCGAATGAATTTTTGTAAAGGTATATGATATTTATTATCAAAGTTAGTATTTGTATACAGTTCAACTTTTAATAAAATTTTCACTTCCTCTAATTGTTGTATACTTGTGGTTCAATGAAGCTTATTATAAAGTGTCCAATTTTAAAAATAAAACACAGACATAGATAAATGCTGTCAGTATAAGAAAAAGGTAACTAAAACAGTTAAATACTGTAAAACTCATATGAGTGGTAAAATTAGATGTGTCTTAGCTTTCTGTCATGATATGGGACTGTTCGAAGGCACCAAGTTCAACATATGAAAAATAACATCTATTGCTGCATTCGCTCTATGGCAGGCAGTGGCAAAGTATCATATCTTAGGAAGGACAATGGTGTTTTTATATTGGACTGGGCACAGTATTGCAACTTGTATGGTAAAAAAAAAATGTATTGATGAATAATGAAAATATGATGAAGGGGAAATAAACTTGTTTATAAAGGTATACTAGTACCATTTTTATGAACATTATGAAAATTATGAATATGCCCCTTAAGTGAAATTTTTATTTGTGTGAAAAGCTTGAAGTTAAACAAATAAATTTTGAGATTTTATCCACGTAACATCAAGATGTAATTTTATGTAGCAAATTTGAATGTGAAATTCAGTCCACTTTTATGTAGAAATGTAGGTTTTATAATTACCACAATATCTAAGTATATTATAAAGAAGGGTAGAAAGATGTGGGTCTCCATTACCTAGCTGTTTCTTTTGTTTTCCTCCAATATATTTTAGCCTTCACTATAAATATGGAGTGGTATAAGAAGGCATAAAATGCTTTAATACTATTACATGAAAGAATGGTTATCTTGTAAGATGTAGTAACATGTTGGCTACAATGCAGTTCATGTCTTCATAAGGCTGATGTAACGCAAGTGTTACCCCTGAAACCAAATTGACAGCTGAATCCAATTTCTTCATCAGGAGGTGTTTATATGTCCATGCGCAGATATTCAAGAGAGCCGAGAAAGGAATTTTTAAGTTAGCAAACATGGAAAATTTACAAAATAGGCTTTTTATTTACTTTTCTACAGGAGCAGATACCATTGTTGCTTGTTGAATATCTATTTTTGACAAGCATATACTGTAAGACATGAAAATATCACTATGCTAAATACGAATGCACAGAAAGCCATTGTTAGTTCAGAATTTCTTCATGGATTCAATCATTCACTTCTTGCTGATCTGAACATTTCAACTTCTTCATCTATTTCTTCTGATTTAGAATTTTCAATTCTAACATAATTGCGGCATTTTTTATACAGACTCTTTATGTCTTTTAGTAGATCTACCTCTACTCCTCTTTGCTTTATAATTGCCCAGATCTTTGCCCTAGGTATGGTGTCAAAGGCTTTCTCTAGATCTATGAAGGCCAGGTGTACTGTTTTTCCAAATTCTATAGCTTTCTCGCTAATTTGACGTTTGCCGAAAATGAGATCCTGTGTGTTTCTCCCAGGATGGAATCCATGTTGAGTCTCATCTAAATGGAGTTCAATTATAGTTCTTACGCGTGATTCCAGTATTCGAGCATAAATTTTTCCTGGGACACTGAGTAAGGAAATCCCTCTGTGGTTTTCACATTTTCTATTGTCTCCCTTTTTATATATTGGTATTATGATACTGACTTGCCAATCCTCTACTCTCCTTCCATACCAGGTTGAATACTTGGAGCATCATTTGTTTATCTTCCATTCCCATGTATCTCAACATCTCTGGTGTTATCTCATCATGGCTTACTAACTTTCCTAGCTTCATCTTTTTGATAGCCTCATTCAGTTCGCCCATGGTAATCACATTTTAATCCTCTTCCTCTTTTTCATTTCCATAGTTTTTCAGGTTCTCCTCTTTCTCCCACTGTTATCTTTCCCTTTCCCTGTTTTGATCTTCTTCTATGGTCAATAGTTCCTCAAAATGTTCTTTCCATCTTCTCATTATATTTTCTTTGTTGGTTAATAGGATGTCATTCTTACTCTTTATAAATTTCAATGGGCATTATTTATCTTTCCTTATAGCATTTAGTGTTCTGTAAAACAGTTTCTGGTTTTCATTAAAATTTGTCTCTAATTTCTTGCCAAAATTTTCCCAAGATTTTTGTTTTTCCAGCTTTAACATTACTTTAACAGTAGTTCCTTGTTTCTTGTATTTTTTGTATGTGTTAACTGATCTCTTATTCAAGGATTTCTTCCAGAGTTTTTTTTCCTTTTGACTTGTTCCTTGATTTCTTCTGTCCACCACGGTGTTCTCTTTGGCTGTCTTCCTACTTTCATCTTTCTACATGCTTTGTTGATGCTTCAAGAATAATTCGTTTAAACTTTTTCCACATATCCTCTACAGTATTTCAACTGTCATTTATTTCCTGTATTTTCTGTTGGATTTCTTCTTGGTATATTTGCCTTGTATTCTTATCCTTGAGTTGTGGTTCATTATTTTCTCCCTTATGTTCATTGTGTTTGATTATTCCTAAATGTTGATGTTATAGCTGTTTTCATTACTAATAGATGATGGTCACTTCCTATTTCAAAACCTCTATACACTCTAGCATCGAGTACATTCCTAAATTCTGCTTTCTGCACTAAGATGTAATCAATGATGGACTTCTCCATGCTGGGTTCCTCTCTTGTGTACTTATGAATGCCTTTATGTTGAAATTTGGTGTTGACTATTATTAACTCATTGCTGACACACAGATCAATTCTTCTTCCATTGTCATTTTGATGTGCCTCACCATATTTACCCATCACTTCTTCAATACCCTTTACTTCTTTACCAACTCTTCCATTTAAGTCTCCTAATACATATATTTTTCTTTCACTGTCATCTATTACTTTCTGTAGTTCTTCATAAAAAGCATCCTTCTTTTCCACTGTCTCATCCTCATTTGGTCCATATGCAGCAATATACGTAGGTAATAGTCTAATAGTCTGTATTATTAGTATCTACAGTTAGTTTTATTAGTCTCTTGTTTATATACTGCTAGTCTTTTATATGATATCGATATCTTTCTGGTATGATTATGCCTACTTCTGCTTTAGCTCATTTGTTCATGTCAACTCCTGAGTAGAATAAAATATATCTATTCCCACTTTCTGGTTCCATCATCTGTTCACATCCTCCACCCTTCTTTTTAGCTTTGGTTACTGCTAGTATATGTAGTCTTGCTTTATTTATTTCTCTCATAAGTTCTATTTCTTTACCATGCACTCCACGCACATTCCAAGTTCCAATTTTCAAAATCCTGTTTCCTCTCCTGCTTGCCAATGTTGTCATCCATCCGGCATTCTTCTGTTTGCTTGTAACAAGATATTCTCGGACTAATGGGTTGTCAGCCCCCCCCCCCCCCGAGTCCAAAGCCATTGGAGATACCTCCCGCTTAGCCCTTGGCCTGCTGTTTTTTCTGTCAGAGTGTACTCCCTTAGCCTTTGAGGATCCCTCCTCAACACAAGGCAGTGGGTTTCCTCTTTATTTTAAACCCCAAGAGGGAGGAAGAGGGAGGGTTGCCTCTTCCGCCATCTGCGCCATACCGAAGGACTCCTTTTCCACCGCATCTGCCGTTGAGGACTTGACCGTAACACTGGCAAGGGGCCCTTACATGCTACTATCAGCCGGAGCCAGCTGAACAACAGTTTTATAAAGAGGTGTAAGAGTCCAGCGCAGATATTTCTGCCGTGCGATGCGCGAAACAACTAAAGAAGCAGTGTTGCTAATGGAGCAGATAGAAAAATCGCTGGAGTGTGCCGATGCACAGCTGTTACGTACAACAATAAAATTAGAGAATTCAGGTCTATCTAACGTTGAGTTTTAAACGTCATGCATTATACCAGGACTAGGATTAATATGTACTAACAAGTGGCTTTGTATGTAGCTACATACATATGGACTAAAAATTCGCAAAATATGAACTAACACATAAGTAAAATTACCAAAAATGCTGCAAAGAAGACTTCTTCATACGATTAATTATTTGAGTGATTTCAAACAAAATAAAAAAATATATATATTATTTTTCATTGCATTAATGCACTGGTGGCATTCTAACTTTTCACTCCCAAAACCCGTATACACTGGTATGGAACTGCAACGGCAGATAATAACATGCCAACGTGTTAAACCGCTACAATTGCACCATAACACTCCTCCTCAAGCAGTATTATTATTTCCTCTCTGAGATCGGCGACAGTCGGATGCCTTTGTTGTACATTTACAAAGGATGCCGGCTTCCACAACAATAACAAGTACATATACTGACACTAGACGATAAGCTGCGCGGATTTTTCTTTTGTTATGAACCAGGGCCGGCGCTAGTCATTTTGCCTCCCTGGGAGGTGGCGGCAGATGCCGCTCTATTTCGACCCCCCCCCCCCCCCCGTCATTACGCAGCAACGGAAAATTGAAAATCAATATATTCCTAACTAAAACATCAAAATATAAAATAAATAATGAGACTTCTTATGCTATTTCAATACTATTCAGCGCAAAAGAATATCTCGCTCGATCACAGTTTTCAATAGGCTTATTTTTTTCTTCTTCGGTTCGCCCTCCCCTTCCGCCGGCCCTGCTATGAACTTGGTCACCCATCAAAGCATGGCAATTTTAACACAGAAAACAATATGTATCACATTAAGCAGCAAAAATGACAGCCTCCTCGATGCAATTTCTACAAGAACACGTGCCGGAGCCAGAGTTGAAATGATGTTGGAGCCACATAATTTATTTATTTTGAATAATTCCAAAATTATGAAATATGAACAATTTGTTGCTGCTGTTCGCTGCTCTCTTGCCAAAATGCTTTATTGGGATGCTAACACCATGACTGGCTTCCTCCTTCATGAACTCGTGCACGTTGCTTAGAATTTCCCGAGCTTATCTATGCAAGGTTTTTGATTTCAACTTCGACAGAACTGGAGGCATTATGGAATTTAACGTTCATTAGCAAACACACACGCAATACACGCACACAACGTCAAACCGGTCAAATACTTAGTATAAAATAAAAATATGGTGCTTCCAATCCAACAAAACTCACCGCCACTTTACCTGCCTTTCCCCTTCCGTGACAGAAATAGTGCTTCATTACTACAGTTGGCAACACTAGTTACTAGCTAGCCAATGAACATGCACTGCATAAAAGAAGCAAGCACTACGCCGTGCTATATTGCCACATTACCGTCCCTGCCGAACGGTGGGAACCGCGAGCTGGAGCGCTATTCAATTGTTTTCAATGATGTTTGCGCGAGTGTGTCCAGGAATGGAATGACAATATGGCAACAATAGCGAAGGTTTTCGAGCAGGGTTGAACACGTGATGCTAAGAGAGAGGGAGACGAAACGAAAATTCGTTTCTACGCAACGGCAAATTTACGTGTGGCACTCTACTCCTCTGGTTCATCCGCCTCCTCTGCCATTGAGATGACCATCCATCTTCTTCCACTATTGAAGTCGTTGACCAGTAGGTTGCTTCTTAGTCTCACTCTTCCTCGCTAGCCTGCCCAGTAGCTATGCTACCACTGGTATAGCCTAGCGAATCATCAGAGCACGCAAGCCCCACCACCAACTACAAGGTCACGCAACCACTAGGTGGAGCAACAAGAGGTTTGAAACAAGGGTGTATACTCAGTCCCCTCCTTTTCATCATATTGATGGATGAAGTCATAAAAGAATGTAACAAAAAAATCAAAAAGTTACAGCTAGGATATAAAAACCTAAGGCCAGTACAACTATCACATTTTGCATATGCTGACGATATCCTAATTTTAGAAAGCTCGGAGAAAATCTACAATATAACATGAAAATTTGAATAAATAACTCCTAAAATATGGGATGAGAATAAATAATAATAAAACAAAGACCATGATAATAGCAAGAGAAGAGGTAGAGCATAAAATATACCTTGAAAATCAAAAATTAGAACAGGTTAATAGCTTCAAATATCTGGGAGCAACACTACAGCAAGATTGTAAAATAGACAACGAAATTAACATCAGAATTCAAGTAGCAGGATGCTTATTTAATGCCCTGAAGAGAAACTTCCTCAATAAAAAGGAAATAACAAAGTCAATAAAACTAGCAGTATATAAAACCATATAGATACATGCGATTCTGCACAGCTGCGAGTCCTGGACATTGACATCAAAACACCAAAGTAAACTGCAGACAATGGAAATGAGATTCTTGCATAAGATAGAAGGAAAGACAAGAAGAGATCGAGTGAGAAATCAAACCATAAGAAATTGTTTGAGAGTTTCTCCCTTACTAGAGAAAGTAGAACAGAGCCAACTAAGATGGTTTAGTCACATGAAGGAAATGGTTGGAAAGCACGTAGTCAAAGTGGTCTACGAAATGAAAAATGGAGGAGGCAAGACTAAGAGAAAACCTAGAAAAGTGTAGGAAGACGTTTATTTAAAATTCCAATTTATTCTCTCTTGCAAATATAAATAATTAACTTTACTTTTAGCTTAGGATTTGATAAAATTATTAAAGATAAAATAGATGGTTCTCTTTATTTGTTAGTTTTAAGTCCCTTTATGCACAGATAGGCTAATCTGGACTGGACTTACAGTTTAAAGTGGGATCAAAGCCACACTGTGTCTCCACTGGGTATCGAACCCCAGACCCCTTGATTACAAGGTGATGATGTTTCAATTGAGATTTTTTATTTTTTCAAAAGTCAAGAAAAGTTTTTCTGCTACTTGTGAAATAGGGCATGCAAATAATAAATATAAATTAGTCTCATCTTGTAATTCTACTCTGAATTGACATTGACTTCAGTTAACTATTTTTATGTTTAAAATGTGGTAATTACTTTGTGTATAAATATCTAGTTCTTTATTAAATTACACTGGTCTACTAAAAAAATATTTGTGAATGTTACAAGAACAAAACAAGCTGTTTCTAGAAGTTACTGAGCCCCTGAATGCAGATCTAATTTCAGAATTTCTCCATCGGGCTCAGGTTTCCTGTAAAAATGTTTTTTGTATTTTCCTACCTCAGCCTTTGTTCTATATGTATTGGTCAAAAGGACACGCTTTCACAAAAATGCTACAAACGTAACAGGTAATATATCTGTGTCAGTATACAAAGGAATGAAGTAAATGAGTAACATGAAAGTGTATAAACATACCTAAAAATGTTTCCTTCCCGATTTCCTACGAAACTTTGACTCAGTAACATCTCTTCGTAAGGTCCAGCAGTAGTCGGACAGCATTGTGGCACACCATTTGCCTTGATAAAGCTTTTCCATTAGAACAATGTCTTGGTGAAACCGTTCACCGTGTTCGTCACTAACGGCACCAAGGTTAGTTTGGAAGAAGTCCAGGTGATCATTCAAGAAATGTAAATTTAGAGACATGTTGCATCCCATACGTTGGTATGATCTAATTAGTCCATGTACAATATTGAGATAGTTCTCTGCTTTATGATTGCCTAGAAAGTTTTTACATACACTTTCAACATCTGTTAATTGTTGAATAAAATTCTCATATTCCCTTATTTGAGGCCCTACAAATATTCCTTCTTTAACTTTGGCATCGCTGATCCTTGGGAATTTCTGTTGCAAGTACATGAATCCACATGAAGTTCTGTCCATGGCTTTCACAAAGTTTTTAATTTTAAAAGTCCCAATTTTATGTGCAGAGAAGGGAGATACACATTTGTGGGGTCAGCAAGAGAAGTGTTCACCACATTCTTCTGTGCGGGCACTAATTCACTGCGAAGATGCCATTTTTTCCCACAATAGTGATTTTTCTGTCTCTGCTGTTCCACTCGCATAAGAAGCAGCAGTGCTTTGTGTACCCAAGCTGCATGCCAAGCAGAATTGCAATTACCTTGAGATCTTCGCACATATTCCATTTGTATTTCTCATATTGGATATTTGTCATAAGCTGTTTCAAGTTCTCATACGTCTCCTTCATGTTAACAGCATGAGCAATTGGAATTTGTTTCCATTATGGAGAAGTACAGCTTTCATACTAACTTTGCTGGAATTGATGAAAAGACACCAATCGTGTGAACTGTATTCATGGCCAAGAAAATCCATAACGGATATAATATAATAAGAAAATACCATGTCTCCTTCGTGGGAGAAATTTTCTGAGAAAATAGTATGGCGGTCACGAAAAAAACACTTCCGCATCGCAAGCGAGAAGATGCTAACATTTCAGTCGTGAAGATAAAAGTTCAGACTGTTGCTTAGACAAATTTAAATCCCTCGTAAGATCGTTCAGATCCTCTTGTGACAATAAGTGTGGCTCAATTGATGAACCGGACACTTTAAATGTTGGGTCGGCAGTTTCTTCATCTCTTGCAGTTTCTTCCCCGTGTTGGTCACTACAATCATCTTCACTCACAGTCACATTTCAGGAGGCTTTGGTACCGGCAATTCTTCATTGTGACATACAGGTTTCATGGCTGATAGTAAATTTGGGTACTGCACAGTATTCCTTGTTTTCGACGTGATTCCAGCTATTTTGGTCAGGCAGAAATAACAGTCTGTTGTGTGATCTGTTGGTTCCCTCCAACAACAAACGACATGTGACGTGATCCTTTTATCCAACTTGTCAGAAGTGTAACACAGGTCAAACAGCATATGTGGGGGCCCCATGTTTTGTCCTGGTCCGCAACTTTACACCCAAAATAAAGTACATAGCACTTCTTTACAAGAAGGGTAATTCGTCGCTTTGTGACTTACATGTCAACTCTCCACATATACAGGGTGACTGGTAATTAGATGTATTCCCTGAAAGGGGTTAAAGTAGAGACAATTTGCAATAAATTTGACCATATGATACCCCGTCCAAAAATTAGTAGTTTTCGAGATAATCCAATTTCAATTGTTTTTTTAAAAAATGACAATTTTCCACATAAAAAGATGAATTGAGAAAAAACTGCTTATTGTATGGAACTTATTTCAGCGTTTTCTGATATCTAATAAATAAGTGGTTCATTTAAAAAAAAGTTTTTCCCAAATAACAATCACATGTAAGTAACGGGTGGGTCTAAACTTACAAATGCACTCTTAGTTTACTTGGCAACGTATTTATAACAAAAATGGTATGACATGAAGCGTACAAATTACTTAAATTTCTTCCTTGTGTCATCTGCTATCCAACAAGGTACAAATGTTGCTAACATTCACATTTGTGTACAAGAAATAATACTTCATTCATCTTCATGTGAATGGAATCAATGAACAATACAATTAAAGAACATTACACTTCTTGATCAAAGTGGGCACCTACGTTACGAATGCAGGCACGCAGGGTTTTACGAACATTTGGTCTCTTAACTCATGATGTGATGGTGTCCTTGATGTGTTGACCAGCTGTTGAGATCCTCTCCCTGAGCTTTTCTTGCGAGTTTACCGGTGTCTTGTCATGTGGCTCCAAATGTAAAAATCACAAGGCATCAAATCGATCAGGAGATCGAGCTGGGCAGTCATCATGCTGATAAATCATGTCACGTCTTGTAGCTAGAGGCACATCCTCCAACAACATTGCCATCCTGTTCCTCAAAAAATGTTCATAAGTGATACCATTTAAGATTTGGGGCAGGAAAAATGGCTCGATCAAATGATTGTTGATTACGCCCATCCATACTTCTGCCTGGGCATGCGACAGTGGCTGGATGAATAATTACCCAAAGAAATGGATTGACCGAGGCAGCCCGATTCCCTGGCCGGCTCAATCCCCCGATTTGAGCCCTTGCGACTTTTACATTTGGAGCCACATGACAAGACACCGGTAAACTCGCAAGAAAAGCTCAGGGAGAGGATCTCAACAGCTGGTCAACACATCAAGGACACCATCAAATCACGAGTTAAGAGACCAAATGTTCGTAAAACCCTGCGTGCCTGCATTCGTAACGGAGGTGCCCACTTTGATCAAGAAGTGTAATGTTCTTTAATTGTATTGTTCATTGATTCCATTCACATGAAGATGAATGAAGTATTATTTCTTGTACACAAATATGAATGTTAGCAACATTTGTACCTTGTTGGATAGCAGATGTCACAAGGAAGTAATTTAAGTAATTTGTACGCTTGTTGCCAAGTAAACTAAGAGTGCATTTTTTTATCATCACTTGTAAGTTTAGACCCACCCGTTACTTACATGTGATTGTTATTTGGGAAAAACTTTTTTTTAAACAACCACTTATTTATTAGCTATCAGAAAACGCTGAAATAAGTTCCATACAATAAGCAGTTTTTTCTCAATTCATCTTTTTATGTGGAAAATTGTCATTTTTAAAAAAAAACAATTGAAATTGGATTATCTCGAAAACTACAAATTTTCGGACGGGGTATCATATGGTCAAATTTATTGCAAATTGTCTCTACTTTAACCCCTTTCAGGGAATACATCTAATTACCAGTCACCCTGTATAACAAAACGAATTGGGGATATTTACGCAGGTATGAGGCATTTTCTTCTGCACTAATACTACACACGACTTCTGGAACTTCGAATCACAACCTAATCAAAGGGAGTCACTTCCCACTCCATTAGAACTCACAATGCTGGGACACACGTGACAACAAACAACACGGCGATTCTACGTGTTCGGGCATGACTCATTGACAGTGTTGCCATGCCTCTATCTTATTCATGATTTGGTGTGTTGCAACTGGAGGAAGATCCCTGGCCTTAGGAACGTGCTGGTCATTCTATAGTCATATAAAGACTTCTATTCAACAATATATGTAGAGTAAATATAGGTTAAGCCACAGCCCAATAGGCAGAATTTTAACGAATTGCATAAGGTACAGGTTAGTGTGTAACAAGAAAACTGAGCCCGATAGGAAAAAACTGATTTCATTTTCGAATTCAGCATCATCGACTTACCTTAGAACACCATTCACATTCCTTGTAACAAATTTCATGTTGACCAGTGTTAATAATACTAGACTGGGTAAATTATATTTAAAATGGGGTGGCTTATTTTCTCCTACTTTAGCATACCAACAATATGCATTTCCATTTTTATTGTTACTGTGTGTGTACACCACTCATAACCTTAAATATGGATTGTTTGGTTTCAACAATAAAGTTGGACATTATTTATTGCTAGGATATCTAACTAGTAATTTGTATCTCCAATGTGTGAGTTAGTTACAAAATAAGAAGAAGTACATAGGAAGCAAGACAATAAGAAATATATAGGTTAAAACCTATATCTTAATTTCTGGCTGCATGGTTATAGTATAATAGAACTTCTTTAATTATTTATAAAATATTTATTTTACATGAATTTTTAAAATCACTTAGACTCTTATGTGTTGGATGAAACATGTTCTTGATGGGTGAGATGAATACAGATGCATACACAACCTAAGCAGGACTGGACCTACAGTTTCAAGTGTGATATAAAGCAATGAAATGTGCCCCTACTTGGATCTGAACCCAGAATTCCATGATTACAATGCCCTAGCATTAACTAGGCTGTCTGCAATTTCTTTAAAAAATTAAATCCCCTGACATTTCCAGCCTAAGAACAAAATGTTTCAGACGGAAAAACAAAATGTGAAATAACACATTGTAATATTCATTTTTCATGTTTTTGAAAGATGTGAGGTGCATATTCCCAACATATTTTGTCACAAAATCATGCGAAATACACTCATAAACATGAGATTTAGAGTTTATTTAGAGACGTGACACTTTCTGAAGTCTGAATTATTCTGTGTGGGTTATGCAAATTATGGAAAATTGATTAATTCTGCTTTAAATATTTGAGATGAAAAAATTGACTCCTTTCCACGATACTCTGATAACTACACTGCCGTGCTATTAGAAGGAAAATGTTTATTTTGTGTAGTAAGTGTAGTTTTTAAAATTAAATTTAGGGTCTTGATTACTAATTTAATACAAAAATGCCATTTTTATATACCACTTTATATCCAGAAATGTGGACAGTTTTTGTACCAAAGTCTTGAATTTTCTTCACCATAAATATGTGGCTCTAGTAATTAATGTACACAAACATACATTTAACATCACTAACATTTTAGTTAAACACACACCCTCAGAATCTCACATGTAACCTTCTATTTATAGTAAGTATAAGCTTGTTTCTGCTTTCACAAGCAAAGGATTAACAAGAAAATAACTTTTACCAAAAATTCATAATTATAGAGGAAGTAGGGCATAATTATGGTGAAATTTATTAAGATGCAGGGTGATTATAAAGTCACTATACATTTCTGCATTAACAGGATTTATTGCACAAAATACAACATGTACTGAAACATATATCACAGTAGGACACAAAATCAGTATAACTCAATGTGACCTCTCCTCAAGTCAGATGCCAGCGATCTACAACAGCTAGAAATCACGAATGATAATGGTGAAATGGGGTGGTGAGCCATCCTGTTGGTGTACAATAAGGACCTTGGTGTTCTCCAATTCACCGTGTTATGAGCCACAGTTGATAGATAGCTGATGGGATTACGGAAACTGAGTCTCCTGGTCAATGCGGTGGGACTACACTTCACACATTTTGTGGTGTTATGGCTGGCCTATCAGGATGTTCTTCCTCCACAATAATACCAGTTTGATTGAATTTGTTGACTAGATTCTTGATAACCAGCCTGTGGTGCCCGGATTTCTGAATTCCGGGTGAAGTCCATCTTCACCTGTCCTTACTTCTACTGTTAGCATAACCTCACATAACATCCAAAAGAAATGTATGTCATGATATCACTAAAATCTATAGACATTATAATCACCCTGTACCAAACTTTCTAAAAGAATTCGGATTTCCCCAGAAAAAATATTTTTTTTTTTTTACTTTTACAGATTGGTCAACATCCTGTTAACTAAAATGCTATTAAGAATACCCACAAAATGTACCAACTGGACATTCAATGTACTACTACGAGTATTTAGAAAACTGAGAGCACTAAAGCAGATTATACAAATTTCTATTTTGTGCTGACAACTTTGTAACTTTTGGAAACAAATCTTTAGCATTTTAAGTGATGTATCACTAAGTTTACAATTTTTACAAATGATGTACAACTACAGTGGAACCTCGATTATTTGCTTTCCAGGTGGATCAAGATGAAAAACAACATAAAAAGCAGGAAAATGTCAATTGTACATTCTGCTCTGTTCGGACCATCAAGATTGAATGCATATTGCAGGAAAATGTAAAATCGGCAATGCACTGTATCTCTACAGGCAGATGTCCATAAAGGTTTTGTCAAAAAGATTGGTTTGCAGATAAGATTGAATATTTATATCTTATATCTGGGGTAGCACTGGCAGAGACGATGCGGAAGCGAAAAATCAGGTGAAGCCAGGCCAGCTCGGTAGCTCGGTGGTAGAGGAATGGCATGGAATGCCAGAGACCCGGGTTCAAGTTCTAGTCGAGCCAGCATGTTTTGCTAACAGTTCTACGTAAGATCGAATATAGTTTTGAAGATTCATGAGGGACTGAAAAGGGAACAGAATTCGGGAAGGAATACAAAATAGTTGGAAGAACTTGTTCTGGAGAAATTACACAAATTTCATTGATTGATTGCTTTGGTTTATTTTACTTCGCTTTTCTTGACACTTTTGGCTAATCACAATGATGAAGATGAGTGATGATATGATGAAACTGATTGACACTCATCAAGAACACACAAGCCCAGGTCAGGATTCGAATCGAAGGCACCTGGCATGGTAGCGAGCTGTGCTAATCACTCTGCCACGGAAGTTAGCTAGAACAGATATTAATCATAGAGTTCAGAGCTCATTTTAGGTATAAATTACAGATGTCCAAATACATATGAAAATTTTATCTATTAATAGATTTCAGATATTTTGATAGCCGATACTTATTTATCCATGTTTTGTGCAGCATATCTGGATTATGCATCTTCCAAATGTCTGGATATTTAGATAACGTGAGTAATTCAAATATCCAGATTATCTGTTGCCTTGAAAATAGATACTGGAAAATTTTATACCACATACTTGCCATCTAGACTTTGGACCATCTGTGGTATTTCATCCAAGAATCTGTGGATATATTTTTACAATTCATAGTAATATGGTAGAACATTTATGAGATAAGGATAATATGGCTGAAATTTGCAAGAATACATGCTCCAATTATCTCTACTTTGAACATGTTTCTCTATTTCAGGTGAAGAACATCCAGTATTCAAGCTATGAGTTGTCTGTTTACAGACAGAGTATTTCCATTTTCAAGTTTGACTGATATTATGTTTATTACGCATTTGCCTTACTAATTTTATTTTAAGAAATGGTTGCCTTTGTGTTTAGTCTACAAAGGGATGATGCTGTGAATGTGATGTCATAACAAAGAAAAACATATTAGTTAAACTTACAGGTGGATATGAAATTTTGTTTTCAAAGTTCAGAAAGTATATGAAATGTAAAATGTTGTTGAATGTGATATCCTCATATAATATTAATTAGGTGATAAGTAAGGAAAAATGTTGAAACTAGTTATATGTAGACAGCGTAAATAGCAAGCCAATAAATTAAATGTACAGTACAAAATTTCAACATTCATACCACCAAAAAACTTGGTGTCTAAGAAGCTGCAAATTTTGCTTTTCATTTTCATTTAAGCATAAATATGCTCTAAAGATTCATGGGAACTAAATATTTACTCTTACACAATATAAACTGCTTTGTATAGTAACAAGAGCATTATTGAATTTATATGCCACAGGGAAAAGAGTATAGCTACACCACACACATTGGAACATGCCGTGTAGTCATATGGGGAGAAGGGAATGTAGGGTTAGGGCACCACACATTCACAGTCTTGACCAATTTTGAAGGTAATGTGATCAGCACCATGCTCCAGCCATCCTTTAATACAATCGTTACATGTAATTGTGAGGTAATAGCAAGTACTTGATAATGTCATCTGTCTATTTATCTTAGATGGGTTTACATGCAGCCAAATGATTAGCACACTCAATCTTTGGTGTAAGCGGTCCTGGGTTTAATTCCTGATGAGAATCCAAAATGTATTGATTTTAAGGCAGCATTAAGGGGAGCCTCTTTGAAATGGAGTGTAGCACACTCTGGTTCAGATAACTGGGAAAGAGACTCAAAATGTTGGTCGGGCTTCACCCAATAAAAAGTCACTTAGCAGGTCTCAGTCAGTTTAGATACTGTAGTTCCTCAAATGCCAATTCCTTGTCAAAGTCGGCATTGGCAGAGCCACAGAATTACAACTGATGATAAGGTCATACAAATATAAATACCACAGACGAAATAACAGGTTTAGAGATTGGCTTAGGGTGAAATCTTGATATTACGTTGTTGTTTGGTTCTTTTCTGCGATTCACAGAAACATAATAAGTACAAAATATTATACGAGGGGCGTTCAAGTCAAACCGGGACTTTAGCAAGTGGTTAGTGTGTCATATTTTTGATCGGTGGTGCAGATGTCGGAGGCCAGTCCATAGATCGTTACTCAAGATGGCAGACAACAATGTTAGTGCATAAATGGAATGGCGTGAGGTGATTAAGTTTATTGTGAACAAAGACGTAAAATCTGCATAAATCAACACAAGACTTCAAGCTCAGTATGGTGATGAGATGATCAGCCGCAGTTTGTAAACAATTCAAAGATGGGCATACGTTCGTTAGTGACGATCCCGGTCATGGTGGTTGTCAGCCCACATCACTCCTTGGATGGTTCAGGCGTACTGACAAACCTTTCTATGCCGAAGCTTTCCAGGCATTAGTTAAATGCTGGGATAAGTATAAACGAAGCAGTGGAGTATGTCGAAATATAAATGCAGTTTACACTACTTGAAATTAGTTATTTTATTTAATAAATTTAAAAGTCCCAGTTTGACTTGAACAACCCTTGTATTTTCGGCTACACTTTATGAGTATAATGAAGCAATATACACACAAGAACGTCACTTCATTCCAGGTTTTAAGAGGAGGGGACTTAAAGATGATTACGATGCAGATGTCTGAAACAAATAGGAATAACCTGTGCCATTCTACTTTCAAGGAAGGATTTGTACAAAAGATAAGTAATGATGATTTCTTTAATATTTTACATTTGGTTTAATCCATTTTTGTTGTGGTTATTTTAGGATGTCTGTCTGAAAAAAAGACAAGGTGTTTACCTGCGAGCTGTTAACATCTCGGAACATCCAGTGCTCACCTTCAGAGCGGGTTCTACTCCAGGGATTGGTGGGTAGGGAGAGAGTAGCCGATCTCCAGATGAACACTAGAAGGAATTCTGGAGGTTGGCAGTGTAGCAGGATTATGCATTTTGTCTTTATTTCAGGTAGACATATTAGTATCTTTCGGTTCATTCTGTTTACTACAAGTATTTCTCTTTTTCAGGTTAAATTCCATCACAGGATGTACCAGGAGAATTGTGGTGAGTTTTCTATAATATTCCATTCTCTCTTCTTGTTATTTTAGGATGTCTGTCTGAAAAAAAGACAGGGTGTTTACATGGACGTCCGCAGGATTTTTTCCAGGGAGGGGCAAGGAAGGTATATTTTTCCAGGGGGGGGGGGCCAACATGGCATATTTTCCCCAATAATAGTGTTCATCCCTCAAAAAACATTGCTTAAATATGAATGTATCATGTTCGTGCAATAATTAACACACATTATTGTGGCTGAAATTAAATTATATGTGTGTAATATGTAATTTTTGGTTGACTTTCGTCTTCCAGGGGGGGGCCACGGCCCCCCCTTGCCCCCCCTTCCGGACGCCCATGGGTGTTTACCTGCGAGCTGTTAACGTCTCAGAACATCCAGCGCTCACCTTCAGAGCGGGTTCTACTGAAGGGATTGGTGGGTAGGGAGAGAGTAGCCGATCTCCAGATGAACACTAGAAGGAATTCTGGAGGTTGGCAGTGTAGCAGGATTATGCATTTTGTCTTTATTTCAGGTAGACATATTAGTATCTTTCGGTTCATTCTGTTTACTACAAGTATTTCTCTTTTTCAGGTTAAATTCCATCACAGGATGTACCAGGAGAATTGTGGTGAGTTTTCTATAATATTCCATTCTCTCTTCTTGTTATTTTAGGATGTCTGTCTGAAAAAAAGACAGGGTGTTTACCTGCGAGCTGTTAACGTCTCATAACATCCAGCGCTCACCTTCAGAGCGGGTTCTACTCCAGGGATTGGTGGGTAGGGAGAGAGTAGCCGATCTCCAGATGAACACTAGAAGGAATTCTGGAGGTTGGCAGTGTAGCAGGATTATGCATTTTGTCTTTATTTCAGGTAGACATATTAGTATCTTTTGGATTATTTTTTTTACTACACGTTTTTCTCTTTTCAGGTCCATTGATAGCCACTGGATTGAGTACCCTGAAGAAAATTACAGGTTGGTAATAAATTATAAGGTGTTATGTGCATAGACATAGATTGTTTTCTACCAGGTTAAGTATATATTTTAAGGAACCTTACACTATCTGCAAACAGACAACTCACAACCACCTTACTCCAAAAATGGAATTCGGGTAAATAAGATAGTCTTAGTTTTTTCGCTAGTGTCAGTTGCATAATGAATTATTCATGTAATCTAGTTTCAAATTTATAAATATTATAATATATTTGTGCATACTATTTGTGTTAAGATCAAATTTTATGGTTGTGTTCTAATGTTTTTGTTTCCAATACAGGATCTTTGAATTTTTGGGGGTAATAAAAAATTTGCAATTGCAGAATCATATAATCATATTTTCATGGTTAATTGTAACGTTTTTAACTTAAGTAGATTTCTAATGAACATTTTTACATTTTCAGAATCTGTTTTTTAATTGAACTTTTAATTGTGTCTTTATTTATAATTTTGATATTTTCAATGAATTGATTTTTGTGATGCTTGCTGTTTTTAAAAAAACAATGAAATCATAATTTTTAACCACACCAGATGGTACTTGCAAGAAATATAAAAAATAAGTAGTCAAAAGCTGGTATTTTTTTATCATGGATTGATAAATTTCACTTGGGGTCTGCCTCATCATATTTCAACTCTAATTCAAATATAATTACAAATTAAAATTAAATGTTACACAGAAACTTGGGTAACTCTTCCACTTTTGAGGTTGTTCAGATGTTATCAGCACTTGCAAGTACCATCTGGCAGTCCTAAGTCTGTTGAAGTGGGAAGGGAGATTATGATTTCAAATTCTTTACATCTGCCAAGACAGACAGACTGCCATTCACTTTTGGCTTGCCAATGGTGAAAGTAGCATCTGTGGAAGTTACTCCTGTATTCATGGCTGTGCTGTAGTTCCCAGAGTGCAATGGAATACCAAAGCGAGGTGCTATTGGGGCTAGGAACAGCCCCTAAATGTGTGGAGGGAAGAAAAGGAGATACATGATGATATTTGTTGGCAAGTACATTATCAATATAGACTCTCAATAACATTTTTTTTTTGTTTAGAATCATTCATGCAGTTCAAAAGTTATGGTCAACTGGTCATAAAAAATATCAAACAACAAAATTGTATTAGTGATAACAATTTGGAAGAGTGCTGTCTGTGAAATTTCTGGAAAATAAAGTAAAATAAATCACTCTAACAAATTTCATCCCCCATGCTGGTTGATACTTTTCCAGAGTCCAGATTTCTCATATGTAGAGTAACATTTTCATTGAGTGATTGAGTGTAAATTATATTGTAAATGTTGCAAAATTCAAAATTATAATGTATTTTTCACCAATATAATATTAAAAATGGATCTTGTGTTTACATGACAGTTATAATTAAGGCTGAGGAGATACCACTTTGAACAAATAAACCGATACTGATGCTTGAAAACTGTAACAATTAAAAGTTGTTTAAAATATTGATTAATAATATTATGTAAATATTCCACTCCAATTGTATCATTAGAGGCATACCCTTTGGTGCCCGATACTGTGGCCGAGCGGTTAGCACATCGCGCTGCGATGCCAAGGGTCCCGGGTTCGAATCCCGGTCGGGCTTGGTTGTTTGTGAATGTCCATTCATCAATTTCATCCTTTCATCACTCATCCTCATCTTCGCAAATTAGCCAAGAGGAACAAAACGCGAAGTAAAATAAACTAAATCAATCAATCAATCAATACCCTTTGGTAAATAAAAAAAGCAAAATTTTGGTACAAATCAGTCAATTTAGGGTTCAAAGGCATGAAACGTGTGAGTGAGTCAAAAGTGGAGGCGGTTCGGGAAGCTTTTCAACCCAGCACACGAAAATAGATTAGATGGGCAAGTAAACAACTTCAAATCCCTCGATCAACTGTGCATGACATTGTACACAAAAGGTTGCATTTAGAGTTTACAAGATACAACTTGTTCAAAAAATGAATCGTAATGACTGACCTTGAAGGAAGGAGTTCGCTATTGAAATGTTACCGTGCATTGATGAAAACAATGAATTCCTAAAACGTGTAGCATTTTCTGACAAAGCCACTTTCCATACATCAGGTAAAGTGAATAGACATAATTGCAGGATATGGGGTCAGGAAAATCCCCACTTTGTGGTAGAAAATGAATGGAACAGTCCCAAATTAAATGTGTGGGGTGCGTTGACTCATGATTCTGTGAAGAGGATACAGTTACAGGAAACACCTACTTGGAAATGTTGGAACATTATACTGTAAGCCGTATACCACATGGATATAAATTTCAATAGAACGGGGCTCCTCCGCATTACACACGGAATGTCAGAAACTTCCTCGACCACCATTTCCCACAGAACTGGATTGGAAGGGAAGGACCTATTCAATGGTCCCCGAGGTCCCCTGATTTGAACCCCATAGACTTCTTTCTATGGGGGTACCTCAAGACTCTCATGTACCAAACACCAGTACAAGACTTGGACGATCTTCGGCAAAGAATGTGAATCTGTGATGGCTCAAATGTTACAAAACACCTGGGGGGAGGTTGAGTACTGCCTTGATGTTTGTCAAGCAACCAAAGAAGCACACATGGAGATCTATTAAGGTGAGTGCATTGACTACAGCCCCTGGCCATATTATTAGATGCACCACAATTTTTTTTGAAAATAATAGTTTTGAAGGGAAAAATTATGCAAGATTCACCATTAGCTATCTGAAAAATTTCCTGTACGTTATTTGAACCCTGGCAAATACGAGTAATACGTACAAATGCATTTTCTTGCACAACATTGATAACAATAATTGTAATAGTAATAATAATACATAGTAATGTAATTCAACACAGTGGACAATTTTAACAGTTCGCTTACTTTTCACATTCAAAATGTTGCAATAGGGCTCTTTGTGGCTGAACCTTGATTATCGTAATGAACAATATGAAAAGAGGAGGTATTGTTGTTACAAACAATACCACCAACACCAAATGTCTTTGTTGTTGAACGAACATGCCGCAGTTCAATTCAAGCTGAGTTGAGACGAGGACATCTTTCGAATAGTGAATCGTATTTGTGCTAAATTTTGCAGTGGTTTTGTTTTTGTACAGTGTCAGTATATTTTTTTAAATTTAATTATTAACATTAGGGAGTCATGGGTAAAAAAAAAAGTGACTTGACACCGAGAAAGATGGCTGAAATTAAGACACTAATAAAGACAAAAATGTTCTCTAATCATGAGATTTCTCGATGATCTGATGTGTCTGAAGCATCGGTGAGGCGAAAAAAGAAGAAAATTGAATATGGTGGACAGTGTGAGCCACAAAAGAAGGACAGATGTGGATGTAAAACAATTTTTACTCCAAGATCCTTACGCTGTTTGAAGAACATTTGCCTCACTAATAGATTTGCAAGTACAAAGGAACTTAAAGATAAACTTGAAAAGAGTGGTGTTCGTGCATCTGAAAGAACAGTAAGGCGTAGGCTCTCTGATATGAACCTGAAGGCACTCAGAAGCCAAAATTAACCCCTGCTATGATTCGTAAACGTTTTTGTTGGGCAAAATCTTACAAAGAAAAAGATTTGAACTTTTGGAGATCTGTTTGCTCTAGTGACGAGTGCACGTTTGAAATCTTGGGGAATAAATCTCAGTTTGTGAGAAGACATCCAGGTGAAAAATACAATCCTGATTTTGTGCAGACTGTCAAACATCCGATAAAAGTTATGATTTGGTCAGTCATTAGTGGCAAAGCTACAGGACGTCTGCATTTGGTTCAAGAAACAATGAGGCAAGAACAGTATAGGGAAGTGCTTAGAAGAAAGTTGCTACCTCAAGTAAGAGAATGGTTCCCAAATGGAGAACCGTTCGTATTCATGCAGGATGGAGCCTCATGCCATACCGCAAAATCAATAAAACAGTTTCTACAGAGTGAAAATGCCCCTCTTGGCCAGGAAACTCTCCAGATATGAACCCAATTGAAAATGTTTGGTACCTAGTGAAAAAAGAAGTGGCAAAGCAAACAATTACGACGAGAGTTGGCCTCATCGAAAAAATAATTCAAGTGTGGAATCACCATCCTCATATGAAAGAGACAGTACAAGCATGCATTGATAGTATGCCAAGACGAATCCAAACACTAATAAAGACCAAAGGCTGCTCAACCAAATACTAAAATTGACTTCCAGTCATATGTACATATTATATAGCTAATATTCAAGAAACACAGTAAGAAATTATATTTGTAACTATTAATGTATCAAATAATTGTTGTTTTTTGTTAAGGTTCAGATGTAATCAATGTAATATTTCATGTAATAAAATATAAATAAAAGAAATAGAGAATAACAAAAAAATTAGACGAGCTAATAACATCCTTAAAATTTTCCATAAAATTTGGAGGTGCCTCTAATAATAATTTGGCCAGGGGCTGTATTTTGTGTTGGTAATAAAACTTGTTGAGTTTCTCTCCCAGACAAACGAAGCCGGATGATCCTATCACTATTGGTAAAAAAGGTAGCACCATGCCATGGTAGAAACGGTCACCCGAAGGAAAAGAGAAGATTTCTGCTTCTACCTCCCTTGTCCCCTCGGCCCCACTGCAATGGTTGAAAGCCCGTGGTTTCAGGACCCCCAGTCTATCTCCTATAGGACAGATAGGGGATTGGTTTCCCTTGATCCTTTGTAAATCCTCTAAGCACTCAAGGGAAAATTTTCTGCAGTACTTATGTATGTTCTCTGTATTTACAGAACCTTATGGGATGTAGTTTTATTATTTATGAAATGGGAACGTGTTATGTGCAGACAATAATGTTATGCTTTTTTTATTTTTTTATTTTAATTTCTTTTCAAATATGGAATATATAATGATTAAATTACAAATATATGCTCAGGATCTCTCTCACTCTTGTTTTAGTAGGATTTTATTTAAATATACTAATCTTTTGGCCTCCAACGGATGTATCTATTTGGGCAAGAGAGCGCGTATTTCATATTGTTGTTGGTTTGGTTTATTTTACTTCACTTTTCTGCCACATTTGGTTATTGCAAAAATGAGGATGAGTGATGATATGATGAAATTGATGAAGGGACCTCCAACAATCCAGGCTGGGATTCGAATCTGTGATGAGCGTGCATTCTTGTTCCTGTGTTGTACTCTGCAGTGAATAATGAAATAATTTGAAATGAAAAATGTATCTCACAACTCAAGAAGCAAAATGAATATTATTGAAGAAACTACAAAAAAGTGTGTTTTGTTACCTGTTTCGTTTCTGTGCAGAAAGTGGACTTAAAACACCAAATCAACCAACCGTGGGGGAGTGGTTATCACAGCACGCTACGACACCAGGAGATCCGGGTTCGAACTCCGACCTGGGCATGGGTGTTCTTTCTGTTTGTCCCTTCATTAATTTATCGTATCATCTTCGCAATTAACCAAATGTGAGAGAAAAGTGGTGCTAAGTAACAAAAATCAAGTCAAATCATTGATTGATTGCTTGATTTGGTTTATTTTACTTCGCTTCTCCGCCACTTTTGGCTAATCGCGAAGATGATACAATATAATTGATGAAGGGACACACTCAAAGAATACCCATGGCAAAGCCGAGATTTGAATCTCTGGCTTAGTAGTCAAATCAAATCTTTGTTACTTTCGAATGGGGGTGGGGTTACGTGTACTTTTTTTAGTACTCATTCATCATTTTGCGAGCTTTTCCAGTTATTGACGTTCTATTTTTAGGAATACTGGGCCCTAAAGGGGGGAGGGGTATGACCCACACCAACGCAACCCCCTTGAGCATGCCACTTATTGCTACTCCAAGTGTCGACGTCACCGCATGTCACTGCTTTTGTCATACATGCAGTGGCACCCTCACGTTAGAAAATCTGTTCCAGAGAAATTTCTTCATCTAAATACTAAAGTCATCGCGAATTGCTGTTACATGCAACTCGTGGTGTCATCTTAAGGGTAAATTTCCAGTAAGTACAGAATTCGATCATTCAGTTACAGTGCCACCCTAGTGTAGATATTTTTTTAATTTTTTTTGAACACTTTATCGAAAGATGGTTCGGAATTCTGTCCCGAGGTTGTTTCAACTGAGATCAACATGTTTTACAGAGTTTATAATTAGGAATCTTCTGGAGCAGTTGATTAGATGACCACACTTTTATACTTTTTTCATCAAGAACGAAATATCATAGGTTGAAATCCCACCCTCTCCTGATTTCTTTTCCTTGTTATATACCGAGTATGAAGTGTTGTAATAATGTAATATAAGATTTCACGAAATCACTGTAAATATTTGTGCGATGCATACTTCAAGCAATGCTTCTGCTCATTGTCTTAATTTTCCCATGATTGGCAGGATTTTAAGCAAGTCCTTTCTTTTCATTCAGCTGTTAACACACATTAAGAACTTACATGTCATTAATATCTGTTCTTAAACAGGATGTTGTAATCAAGAGGTTCCAGTCTCGATACTCGGTGGAGGCATGTTGCACATTGGTTCAGATTTCAGTTTAAACTGTTGGTCCAGTCTCGATTAGTCTATCTGTGCATAGAGTAAATTTAAAACAACAATATACGAATAGGATGATCTTTGCTCTCTTCATGGTGGACCTATAATATACATCGGATTTTCCATGATACAACCATAAATGTTATGCTATATTCAGCGTTTGAAACTACCCATCACATGTTTCTTTTCATTCCACGTTGCATCTTGCTTACTATGATTAAAATGTCTTTCGGAAATGGTGGACGTAAATTTCATAAATACCAATGGAAATTTCCCATAAATGTAGATAAGCATTCTCGTTCATGGCCGTTTACCTTCCAAAAAGAAGGTGGTTAGAACCCATGACCTATTCCGCAAGTGAACACGATCCCCTACAGCACACCAATACTGTTCACGTTATTTTAAGTACTCCGTTTGAAGGATGATGACACACATTTCTGTAGAGGTGTATTGTAGTGTGAAGAGGAAAATCGTAGGAGGGAGTTGTTTTCTTGAGCTTTTAGGATAGCTGGGGAATGCTCGTATGATTAAACATGACCACTGAATATGTTGGTGGTAAGGTACGTAAATTGTTCCTTGCCGAGGGATTGTATCATCTCATATCTCCACTTTATGATAGAGAAAAATCAGGTTCATATTTCAAAAATGATTTGAAGAACAATGTCCTTTGCCACCATGAAAATAGTTTTTTTCATAGGTTGTAGTTCGTTAACATATTAACTAACTAACTAACTCTCTAGCCTTCTTAAACCCGAAGGTTCATGGCTGCAGCAACACAGGCCTTCCATCTTTCCCTATCTTGAGCAAGATCTATATACTCTTTTCCATCCCTACCGATTTCCCTTAGGTCCATCTCAACGTTGTCCCTCCATCTTCGACTTGGCATTCCCACAGGTCTCTTACCATCAGGTTTCCCAACAAGAATCCTGTAAACTCCTCTTTCCTCTCCCATTTGTGCCACATGGTCTGCCCACCTAAGTCTTCTTCATTTAATTATTCTAATAATATCTGGACATGAATACAAATTATGTACTTCTAAATTATGTAACCTTCTCCACTCACCTGTCTCCTCATCCCTTTTAGGTCCAAAAATTTTCCTAAGGATCTTATTTTCAAATACTCTCAATTTATGTTCCTCTTTCAATGTAAGGGACCAAGTTTCACATCCATATAATACTACAGGCAAAATTACTGTTTTGTATATTTTAACTTTTAGTTTCTTAGATATTAAACGAGAAGACAAAAGTTTATGAAGAGAGAAGTAACATGCATTTCCTGAATTAAGCCTACTTTTTATTTCCTCTTTAATATAATTTTCATTTGTTAATATTACTCCTAAGTATTTGAATTTGGAAACTGGTTCAAACGAGTCGTTATCAAGAATTAGATTTTGATTATTACCTAACACTTGGTTTCGGCCTGTAAGCATATATTTAGTTTTCTCTTTGTTAACTTCCAAACCTATCTCTTTAGCAGTTTTGAAAAATATTTTAGCATTATTCTTAATTGTATTCACATCATCCCCCAGTAAGTCTACATCATCTGCATATGCTAACAACTGAGTCACACCATTTAATTTTAGTCCTTCTGTAGTTTCTTTTACCTTCCTAACAGCATATTCTAAGGCAAAATTAAAGAGCAATGGAGATAATGCATCTCCTTGTTTTAACCCATCATGAATTGTAAATTTGTCAGACATATTAATACCCACACGAATTTTACTTTCTGTTTCACTGGTGCATACTTTTATCATACTAACAAGCTTCTTAGGTATTCCAAACTCGACTAATATATTATATAATGTATCTCTTTTGACCGAATCATATGCTTTTTTGAAATCAATGAATAGCTGATCGACATTTTGATTATATTTCCACTTTTTTTCAAGTGTCTGTCTGATGTGAAAAATTTGATCTGTAGTTGATCTGTTACGTTTAAATCCACATTGATAATCACCTATAATTTCATTAGCATATGGGGTTAGTCTTGTTAAAAGAATGTTAGATAATATTTTATATGTTGTTGAGAGTAGAGAAATTCCACGGTAATTATTGCAGTTCATTTTATCACCTTTTTTTAAACACAGGAACAATTATGGATTCTTTCCACTGTTGAGGGATTTCTTCTTTATTCCATATTAAACAAATTAATTTATGTATTTGACATATTAATGAATTTCCACCATATTTAATTAACTCAGCTGGTATTAAATCAATGCCAGGTGCTTTGTTATTCTTTAGCCTTTTAATACCATCCTTAACTTCAGTCAAGTTAGGTTCTGGAACTAAAGGTTCTGCTGTGTGGACTTCATTTACTTCTGATTTATCTCCTACATGAACATTTAAAAGGTCATTAAAGTAGTTCTTCCATCTATTTAGAATATCGCTTGGGTCAGCTAGAAAATCACCGTCTTTATCTTTTATCAAGTTTACTTTAGGTTGCCACCCCTTTCTAAACTCATTTACACCTTTATATAAATCTCTGATATTTTCATTTTTGCTGTTTGTTTCAATTTCGTTAATTTTGCTTTTCAAGTAATTTCTTTTTTTACTTCTAAACGTGCCGTTAACTTCTCGCTTTATTCTATTATAATTGTTTAGATTTGTATCATCAGAGTTATTTAACCACCTAAGTCTAGCCTGATTTCTTATTTCTATTAGATTATGACATTCATTATCAAACCATGGCTTACTTTTTCTCGGTTTATGGTATCCTATACTTTCTTTAGCTGCTGATTCTATTGCCTTACGAATGTGCTCCCAATTCTTATTTACGTCTGTTTCATTTATATTTTCATCATCATTTAAATCCTGCAAAACATCAAATCTATTTGATAGTTTAATTTGGTAATCTTTCTTAATTCTTTCATCAGAAAACCTTCCTGTATCAAATTTTAGAACTTTTAGATTTTGTTGCTTATGATTTATCACTGAGAGTCTTTCTCTTAATTTAGCAATTACTAAATAATGGTCACTGGCACAGTCAGCACCTCTATGTGTATGAACGTCAATTATACTAGTATGCCTTCTCTTATCAATGAGAATATGATCTATCTGATTATGAGTTTTACCATCTGGAGAAGACCAGGTATATTTATGGATATCTTTATGTTTAAAAGTGGTACTTTTCACAATTAAATTCTTTGAGGTTGCAAAAGTAATCAATCTTATACCATTATCATTACTTAATTCATGAAGACTTTCTTTACCAATCGTGGATTTAAATGTCTCTTCTTTGCCAATCTGTGCATTACAGTCACCTGACAAAATTTATCAAAGACCTGTTCTAACTCTGTATAAAAATCATCTTTAGTGTTATCATCTTTATCTTCCGTTGGTGCATGTATGTTTATTAAAATAATTTTACACCACCTACCCTGTAAAACTGCATATGATATCCTATCATTAATAAATTCTACTGTTTTAAGAGTCGAGATAATTCTATTATTTATAAAAAAGCCTGTTCCAAAATTATGATTTTCAGTACCACCATAGAAAAAAGTATAATTTTTAGTTTTACAATTCCCTTCTCCTGGCCACCTAACTTCCTGGACAGCTACTACATCTAATTTATACTTAACTATCTCATTAACTGTACACTGAAATGCCCCAGGCCGGTAAAGGCTCAGAACATTCCAGGTGCCTAATTTAATATCCTTATTCGTAATGTGGATCTTATCCTTAGTCCAGGGACCTCCCAAAGTAGTCCCCACCCGGAGATCCGAACGGGGGACTATTTTACCTCCGGAATATTTTACTTTGGGAACATCCATGGCCTTATATTGCTGATACTTGACATGGCTTTTTACAGTGCACAGTTGTCAGCTCTACGCCTAACCCCCAATATGAATGGAGGAACTACTACACAAGACAAACACAAACACATTAGACAGCACAATTACTACACAAGACGAACACAAACACATTAGACAGCACAATTACTACACAAGACACACACAAACACATCACAACTATAACACAATATAAACACAAACACACCACAACTACTACACAATATAAACATAAACAAACTACACACCACAACTACTACACAAGACAAACACAAACAAATTAGACAGCACAACTACTACACAAGACAAAACAAACATACTAGACAGCACAACTACTACACAAACATACTAGACAGCACAACTACTGATAATGTCACATTGATATATCTGTTCTTGGTAAACATTCTTGGTAAATGAACAGCATTCAATAGGTATTTTTCAGGTACATAAAAATGTAAAATAACTATATTGTATTAAAAAAAAAAAAAAAAAATCTTGACCACAAGCATACAATTACACATACTATCACTAATTATCTGTGATGGACCAATAACATTTTAACCAGCACCTACAAAGTACAGACATAGAAGTTATCAAGTCTGATAACTTACATTCTACAAATCCTATATTAAATTACAACCATTCTACAAAGATTCTTAAAGTTTTGATGATCACTTATATTCTACAAATCCCATAATAAATGTCAACCATTCCACAAACATCCTTAACGATTTGTTAAGATCCGTAATTAATGTAAAGGGTGTTTTTTTAAGAGTGATAGAACTTTCGATAGGGATAGCTGTCATTTGTTTTGTTTTGATGACATGTTGTTTTGTCATTTCATATCAGTGAGCATTGGCAAATGATCATGGAAAGACTGACGCCGCAACAACATTTACAAATTGTGGAAATATATTTCCAAAATCAATGTTCTGTTCGCCAAACGTTTAGAGCACTTCAGAAATATCGTTGCTGTCAGTGAATTAGCCTCATAAGATCATGGGACCTAACGCCACTGGATTATTTATTTTCTTTGGGATATCTAAAGTCTCTGGTTTATGCTGATAAACCAGCAACAATTGACCCTTTGGAAGCCAACATAACTCGTGTTATTAACGACATACGTCCCCAATTACTTGAAAAAGTGGTTCAAAATTGGACTGATCGAATCCGGTTCATCACAGCTAGTCGTGGTGGACATATGCCGGAAATTATTTTCAAAAAGTAAATGTCAGAAAGTTATCTTTCAAATAAAAACTCAATTGGCTTCAAACTTATTTTTTTATGTGTTTTATTTCAATTCAAAGTTCTATCACTCTAAAAAAAACACCCTATATATAACCAGCTAACTGCACTGGATCTGTGTATTTATAGTCTATAAAACCTGTGCATATGATTTACAGCCTTATATTTACACAGTGTGTCTGCAAAGTTTTAAGACTGGCTTAATAAAAAGTGTAAATATGCGAGACTGGCCATAAGCTTTGGTTAGTTTTCGATGCACATCCCTCGTAAGTCTACACACTTAGTGACATGGTTGTACAATTGCTGGATGCCCCTGCTGATATCTTCTTTTGGGATTGTGTTTAGATACCTCACCACAGCTTCTTCAATTTCCAAAATGGTGTCAAAACATTGGCCCTTAAGGTGGGATTTGAATTTGGGGAATAAAAAAGTAGTCAGCCAATGCCAAGTCTGGTGAATAAAGTGGATGTTTTAACACAATCACTTGTTTCCATGCCAAAAACTGTTGGACAATAATCGCCTTGTGGCTTGGGGCATTGCCATGCTGCAGGAATCAAGCACCAGATTCAAGCAGCTCTGGTTTCACTCGTCGTAATCTCTCTAGCAAAAGCTCCAAAATGGATCTACAGACAGCTGCAATAATCATCAGTGACTGTGCCCAGTTTTCAATTGAAATTTTATGACATTACTGCCAGTTCATATAGTTGTAAGATTTTCCATTGTTTTAATTTCACACCTATTTTGTGTTTCACAAGTTGAATATTACTTTCCTCTCTCTCTCTCTCTCTCTCTCTCTCTTCAGTCTATGAAAAAGGTTAAAGTTCCTTGGCAATCGAGGTCTGTTCAACTGCCTCTATGATTACTTGTTCAAAACATGGTACAGGTATTTACACACCATTTACAAAATGTGACAAAACATCAATAGAAATGATGATCATTCTTTCCTTTCACAGTTTCTTGATTTTTGATGAATACGTTTCCACTTAAAAATTGGCATGAGGAAATTATAGACATGACAACATATGTGCATTGGTTTCTTCAAATTAGTAGCTAATTTTAACGTCAGCTACTTATACCGCATTTGTTACAACCTGTCCCTCTTCCCGCGCTTCCTGATCGCTGGCTTTTCTAGCAGAAACCATGCGGCGTTGCCGCTGCAGACCACGTGAACTCCGTGCTGGGGAAAAACGAAGCCAGGCAGCGAGTAATATACACGGAAATGTACAAATGTACACAGTTGCGAATAAAATACGCGAAAATACACAAATATACACGGCTGCAAATTAAATACGTGGAAATGCACGGCTGCGAATAACATACGAGGAAATGCACAAATATACACAACATGCAAATAAGAATAATTAGAACGAAGAATGGAAAAGCAACAAAATTAATGAATTTTCTTACCTTAATTTAGCAGAGAGGTTGCACTCTGAGATATTCGTCCTCACTATGGGATCCTCGTTCTTCATCATCTTCATCGTTGCTATCGTCATCGTCTTTGTCTGTGTTTAGATCGATAACAAATCTATCAATAATATCATCCATTAGTTGGTCTCTATTGAAATAAAATTCTTCTGTTTCCTGAACATGTGTGCAAGCTTTGCTCCAATTCTCCTTTGATATTTTATTTATTGATGTTTCTAACAACGATTCGATGGCCGAAAGTTTAAATTGCGTGTTATGTTTGGCAATGTATCCTTTGACTTGTGACCATATTTCTATTGCATTAAAATCACAATGGTATGGCGGCAATCGCACTATTGTATGGCCAATCACTTGTGCCAACGTGTCGATTTCGTATTGCTTGAAATTGGGTTTGTTTTCACACACGAGTTTATAAAGTTGCGGTTTCGTCATATCAGAGTCATAAAAAATGTTGTGTTCCTGTAGCCATAACTGAAGTTTGCCCTTTCTCGATTTTGATGTGGGTGCTTTATTAATTTCTCTTGAATGATATGGGGCATAATCAATTACTATTACAGAGTTTGGAGGAATGTTGGGAAGTAGCTGATCCGTGAACCACTTTTTATACCTGTCGCTGTCCATTTCCTCATGGTAATCTTTGGTGGATCTGGACCTAAACACGAGTAAGGCATTTGTGACGAAGCCTAACGAAGACCCTGCGTGAACGATGATGACCCTTTGACCCTTCCCTAAAGGCACGTTTACAGGGAGTGGTTTGTCGCCCTCGAGCCATATCTTTGATTTGGTATGGCCGGAATTCACCCACGTTTCGTCCGTGTAAACAATGTGTCGACCGGCTGCTCGCAAACGTCTCATTGTCCGTAGAAAATTATTTCTTCGAACCACAATGTCGTTTCTTTCCATTAAGAAAGTTCTGCTGCCTTCATTTTTTTTTATATACAAAACCCATATTTCGAAGAACATTTCTAAATGACCACAAAGCACCTTCAAAATTTATTTCCCTCCTCACTTGTTTGTAAATATCACTTACACTGGGAATACAATCAGTTTTATACATATTGTATATTGTGCGTCATATGTAATCACAATCAAAATCATCCACATCACATTTCCTTTTCTTTGCATATTTTTCTCTTCTTTCCAGGCGTCTTGAGTGGAGAATTTCTACCATCAGCCGCTTCCTTCTCTCTCAGAATTCGTCGGATAGTTTTTTTGCTAAGACCTGTTGCTTTGGCTGCCCTATCCACAACAAGACTTACCGACAGAAAGCTCTTATTGTTTTTTCACGCTTCGAATTCCTCCTTCATGAAAGCATAAACACGTGTAACCAACTCTCTAGCATCCGACTGCAGTGGTTTCCCCTTCCTGATTGTTCCAGCTAAAATGACACTAAACACAAAAACGACACAAGCAAAGATCACCAGAAAAAATTCCATCCTGGATATTTTAAAATGCAAGAATACACAAATCAGCACACCACACTAATCAGCACCACGCTTACAAAAGAAGCTTCTTCAAGACACAAACAAAAGACACGTGGGAGTTAGACCGCAACGTGGCAACATCGTTTGCGTAAGCGCCTCTCTTCTGTCTTCCATTCGCTCCTCGCTGCCCAGCAGACGAATTTTTCCTCGTTTCTCATTGGCACCGAAACTGTCGAGCGATCGCTAGCGTGGAACGAGGGACAGGTTGTAACAAACGTGGTATAGAGATGATGTAGCCTGCTTGTTATTAACAAGGGTGGTCATAGGTTCGACTCCCCATGGAGGCAGAAATTCTATTCAAGTGTATAATGTTGTTTATAAAGTTTATTCACTGTGCTTGGGAATTAACATTGGTCTGTATTTCATGGGGTGAAAGGAAAGAGTAAGAGCTCCAGCATTCCAGAAGTCATTTCGAAGGTAGGAGGAGGCGATCGTGTGCCACGTGGAATGAGCAGAATCAAGTTTCGTTAAGCTAAGTCTGAGTATAGTTGTTTTGAAATATTGCAAAATTATTGGAAAGTTTGTTAGATCTAATACTTTTTGTTGAAATAAGATAATTATTTTGGATGCAAAGCAGTGGACCAACTCAAAGTTGGCTACCACATGATTAATTGCTACTGAGAAACTGATAATATCAGTTTTCAAGACATTCTAGTTACTGCACATGTGCAACTACCACTGAATGTGTTGCTAAAAAAAAATTCTGAGTCATTCTTTAAAATGAAACAACAATCACATCATTCTGACAGTTTATTTGGAAGTTATGAATTTTTCTTTTATTATACATATAAGCGGGACAATATATAGTTATTTTAATTATGGTGATGTTATTTAATCAATTCATTCCCACACTTTTGATGGAATCTAGCCCCTGTTGTTGCTTTCATGTTTAACCAAGGCATTTCAAATCAAAACATCTTGGTTTTTGTCCAGTGATGTGCACTGAGGAGTAGCTAGTCTAGCAGAGATAAATTAATCAATCTCACATCTCTAATTATTTTCAAATCACAATATTTATTGTCTTGTTAAAGCCACAGTTCATATGCAACACTTTCTTTGTCACGCGCTTCTCGTCCCTTGGTGTGATCCGTGGGCAAAACTGGCCTAGCTCGCTCTTCTTCCGCCATACCAGTTCTAGCTACTTTCAGCTTGCAGTGAAGTGCAACGTTGCTAAGTTTATGAATTCTGGACTTAGAATTCTTTTGGGGCGGTAAATAAGAAGTTGCAAAGACTACAGTCTAAATTTTGACACTTTTCTCTTTCCTTCTTTCACTCCTTCTGCACATGGTTAGAAGTTTAACTTCATTAACAAGAGAGAAAAACAGTTTACAGGAATACACAGAACTTTTGGATTTTGATAAAACAATAATACCTATTTTATCACAGTCCAATCACATAAGCTGAATTGTATCCTCTGCATATGCGCTGTATAAAAAGCAAGCTGCTGGAGTACTAAGCGTGGCATGTGTTCAAAAATGAAAAGATGATAGATCAATTGTTAACGTGTATTTGTTTTATTTATTTCCAGGGGGCCCTGTCAGTACATGCGGAGGGCTCAATTATGCCCTCAGCCATTCCAGGGAAACGAATTCACCCTCCGAAGAAAACTTCACTGGAAATAGACGATCATCGACAACCGGAGGACTTGACTATGTACTCCGGCGACAAAGGCAGTAGCGGGAGGGTGACACTTCCAACGACAACTAGGTGAGTAAGAGAATAACTCTTCTGATAGCTTAGCTTCTTCTGATACTTCCTTCTATTTCCATATGAGATATGCTTTATATTCCTATTATTATGAGTGAGAACTCAAAAACTGATTTTCCATCTCCACAGGAAGTGCCCACAGACAGGTCACCCCACGAAGCATGGTTCCGGCCCCCCTAAGTAAGTTGTTGAGAAATGTTTTCCATAATTTATTGATTAAATTGTTCTTTTAAGTCCACCTTTGCACAGAAAGGCTAATCGGGACTGGACTTACAGTTTAAAGTGGGATTCGACCAGCCATGTGCCTCCACCGTGTATCGAATCCAGGACCCCTTCATTACAAGGTGACGATGTTACCACTACTAGGCTTTGCTTGTAGAGCTCTTAAGGCATGTAACAATCGACTGGATGATATTCAACTTGTCATCACAGAGTGAACTCTGGGAAAAAATTGGGCAAACACATTAGTATGTGTTAAGGAAAGCATATGAGAAGCCATCTTGGGCCCAAGAAAGAAATGGAATATTTTAAATGTTTTTAGCGGTTTCCTTAGGTATTTGGAAAAGGTAAAAATATATATTTTTCATATGCACAATGCTTACCCTGAATGTTTTCAATGCAGGATCTGATTGATCTGTTTGCCCGAAACATGGTGCAATGAATTGTGTGGGGGGGGGAGTTATTTGCTGAATATTATTCATTGTAAGACACTAATTTGAGGTTAGGAAATCTTTAATTTCATAATGCAACATCCATGTGACATTGTGTTTATGAAATGTAAAATGGAAGGAGGATGGAGAAAGATTAGGATTCGAACACAGGACTAGCTATTAACTTAAATCCACAATATGTACAAAAATGCATGCGATGATTGATTAATTATTTATACCGCATGAGGCACCTAAAAGTACCACCTGAAATAGCGAAGAAACCAGAAACAGTAGCGATGTGAGGTTTGTGGGAAACAATAATATCAAATCAGGCTCGTAAATCGGAGGTATGGGGTGGGTCGAAAAATATCGACAAATGGGGCATCTGGAGCAAAGTCATATTTTTTTAAATGGAACGATATACAATAACATGCATAATATAAAAGAGCACACGCAGAGAAACACAACGCCGTTGGTCTCATGCATCTACTGCACATAGGAACGAAGATATGGCCATGTGAAAATATGTAAACAAACTAACAAGTGGCCCACTTGACCGTCAGTACCACGGCATGTACAAGAATGAGATGTCGGAAGCCATTGGACAAGATGAAGACAGAACATGTTAAAGGAAGAAAAATACAGTAGACATCGTCAGCACCATGTATTTGACAGTGTTACAGCATAATGAAAATGACCATGACAGTATGTCGAAGAACCACTGCGTAAGAAGCGAAAACCTGTCAAAGTGTGTGTTCAAAGTGGTGGCCGTCAGCTGCGATACAGGCAACGAGGCGCCCACGCAAAGATCGTTGCACAGAATGTAGCCTCACATAGGGAATGTCCCTACAGGACGCAGTAATGCGGTGTTGCATATCCTCTGGAGTTGTTGGCACATCCCGGTAGACAATGTCCTTCAGCTTTCCCCACAGGAAAAAGTCTAACGGTGCCAAATCTGGGGAACGAGCCGGCCATTTGACAGGCCCTCCACGTCCAATCCAACGATTTGGAAATGTATTTTCCACACATGCTGTAGCACGTCTTGCACTGTGAGCTGGGCACCCGTCATGTTGGTACCACATTTCCCTCCTTGTCTGAAGTGGTATGTCCTCCAATAGTACAGGCAGTTCATGTTGTAAAAACTGTATGTATCGGTCAGCATTCAGTGTCCCTTGTATAAAAAAAGGGCCAATGAGATGTTCACCCACTATACCACACCACACGTTCACACTCCATGGGCCCTGGCGTTCCACTTGGCTAAGCCAATGTGGATTTGTCACCGACCAATAGTGCATGTTCCTTAGGTTGACATTTCCATGATTGGTAAAAGTTGTCTCGTCAGTGAAGAGGATACGTGACAAATCGGGTGTGTCGTGTCGTAACATCCATGTGCAAAACCGAACACGGTCCACAAAATCATTCCCGTGAAGTTCCTGATGGAGGGAGATATGATATGGGTGAAACTTGTGTGTATGCAGAATGCGCAATACACTTCGCTGACTCATCCCAGCATCCCTGGCAATTTCACGGGAGCTAACGTGCGGATTCACAGCAACAGCGGCGAGAACATTTGTTGCACCTGCCTCACCTGTAGTTGGCTTGTTCCGCACACGTGCTTGTGGTGTTACACGTCCGGTGTCTCTTAATTTAATAAATAACTTACCAAACAGATGTCGAGATGGCTGTTGTCTGTCCGGATATCTCTCTGCGTACACACGGTAGGCTTCTGAGGCATTCTTTTGGCATTCCCCATAAATCAGGATCATGTCTGCTTTTTCTATGTTTGTGAACACAATAATCTTCGCTCTTACCACTACGACTGCTTGCTATGAACTAACACGATCTCGTGGACCTGCTATCAAAACTTGCTCTGCGTAAAGGCAGTTCTGTCACGCACCTGAGAAGTCTTACATGCCGTGGTACTGACGGTCAAGTGGGCCACTTGTTAGTTTGTTTACATATTTTCACATGGCCATATCTTCGTTCCTATGTGCAGTAGATGCATGAGACCAACGGCGTTGTTTCTCTGCATGTGCTCTTTTATATTATGCATGTTATTGTATATCGTTCCATTTAAAAAAATATGACTTTGATCCAGATGCCCCATTTGTCGGTATTTTTCGACCCACCTCATACCTCCGATTTACGAGCCCCATTTGATATTATTGTTTCCCGCAAACCTCACATTGCTACTGTTTCTGGTTTCTTCGCTATTTCAGGTGGTACTTTTAGGTGCCTCACGCGGTATATGTTTCTTTTATTTCTTTCCAGGGGGCCCTGTCAGTGCATCACGCCACTCAGAAGAGCTGCAATATGGCTACACTGACCAGTTCACAGAGAATTCACATGTTCAAGAGAAAATGGAATAAGCACAAGAATGAAGATTGTTAACTGCATGCCCTTACAATGTTGTAAAGCTGAAGCAAAAATTTCTAATAAAACTTTTCCGTGAACATAATAGGCCTGTTCATACTTTATTACACCTAGTGGCGTGCGGTGCTAAATCAGGCAGGGGAACAGGTGACATGCACTTGCCCCCTCCCCTCCCATACCTATCGTAATATAATACAGTAGACCAAGTAAAATTCAACCCTTGTTCAAATGAACCAAATAAACATACGAAACATATGCTAAAAAATTTCAGAAGTCACATACATGAAGCACGTTAAAATTATGAAAATACCAATGTTAAAGCAAATATGATATAACTTTTTTTTTTAACCCACAGCGCTACAACCCTTGGAGGGCCTTGGCTTACCTACCGACTGCTGGTCTCCCTCCCACACTGTTCCTCCGTCACCTGTTATAGCGTGGAGCTCTCAGACCAGTATTGGGGTGACGGGTGATCAGCCCGACGAACCCCCAGCCGTTGTTGTAGGTCTTCTTGACCGGGTTACGCTCACTCACTCGGAGCTTCCCAATTTCCTCACGATGGTGGGTTGCCACCGGCCCTATAAGTAGACCGAATAAATTCCGACCAGAGCCGGATTCGAACCTACGCCGTCCCGCAGCGAACGATCTCAAGACAAGTGAACCCGCTCGACTACGGAGGAGGACATTTGTAGATTAAGTTGACATTTTTTTTTATAGTTGAGCATTGTAATTCAAACGTCCTCAATGCAATAATGGCAATCAGATGGCCGAGTTTTTTTATGACGTCCACTCATGGGCGTCCAGAAGAGGGGCAAGGGGGGGCATGTCCCCCCCGGAAAATGAAAGTCAACCAAAAATTATATGTTTGTCACATATAATTTCATTTCAGCCACAATAATATGTGTTAATTATTGCATGAATATGATAAATTCAAATTTAAGCAATGTTTTTTTGAGGGTACAACACTATTATTGGGTAAAAGGTACCTTGCTTGTCCCCCCTGGAAAAAAATGCCTTCCTTTGCTTTCCCTGGAAAAAATCCTGCGGACGTCCATGCGTCCACTACATTTGTAGAAATTGTGACAAAACCCGAACTGTTCCAAACTCCCTTCTCGGGAACAAACAAGGACAATAATAATTTGCCACTGGAAGAGTATACAGTTACAGAGTTGTAGTAACTTGTTTGAAAATGCCTTGTGTATGATTTAGTTTTAGTTTCTAATTCGGTTAGGATAGGTGTTGGTTTGCTGTCTTTTCTGTAAAGTTCAATGAACTAAGATCTTTTGTCTTCAGCCGGTCGATCATACAACACTCGCAACATTCACTTTGTCCTGCCGCTGCATGCGTCTTGGGGCTGGTGGAACAGGTGGATGCGAGCTGTTCCCTCGGAAGCTATTTTGCAGCGTTTAGCCAAGGCATTTAGCAGACACTTTTTTTTTTTTTTATTTATTTGAGAAATCCTGAATACAGAGAGAATCCATTTTATATCAGGATATCAACAGCGAGAAAAATAGAAATTAACAAATGAGAAGCACGCACACATATGTAACAAGAATAATACAATAAAAATAATAAAAATTAAACAATAATAATAAAACAATAACAAGGGTATAAAAATATTAATTTCTCTTCAGCTGCTTGATGCACGCATTTCTGAAAGCCTGCTTAGATAGATGGAAGCCTGGAGGATCATTTAGTGTATTGTACCTTGTTTGTAGCCTATAGAGCAATGACCTTTGTTCTAGGGATAGACTTGAAGCTTTTGTATAAAAGAAGTTGTTGCATTTGCTGTTGGTACGTGGGATCCGGATGTGAAGATGTGGCAAGAGTTCGTTAGTGAAAAATTGTCCATTCATGATTTTGAAAAGAAATGTTAGATCTGAAACTTGACGGCGAAGGGAAGGATCGTGAATTTGAAGAGTGGATAGAATTTCATGTTTGGAAAAGTTTGCAAGGGCTGGGCATCTATGTTTGACTATTCTGATAAAGAAATTTACCACTTTGTTTGTTCTCTTTATGTTGCTATCACAGGCCATTGACCAAATACAGGAACCATATTCAAGAATAGGTACGACGCACGATGTAAAGTAGGTTTTGAGGGCAGAAACATGTGTGATATCTGTGAATCTGTAAATTAGCCCAAGGGTTTTCATGGCTCTCGAAGTTATGTAATCTATGTGGTGGCTGAAAGTGAGTTTGCTGTCGAAAATGACTCCAAGATCTTTGTGCTGTTGTACGAAGGGGATGATTTTGTTGCATAATCTATAGGATGGTGCTGTAAAATTGGATTTGAGGGTAAACCTCATAAAACAGATTTCTCGGGATTTATTTTTAGATTCCAGTCTTGGCACCAGCGTTCAATGTGTGTGAGATTGTCTTGCATGGAACAAGTGTCTTCAACTGAAGCGATGTTTCTAAATAACTTACAGTCATCAGCATACAATAAAATTGAGCATTCTGGAGAAATATATTCATGAATATCGTCCATGAAAAGAGTGAAACACAGGGGCCCTAGAGAACTTCCTTGAGGCACACCGGAAACTACAGGGAGCCATGATGAAGAGCAACCAGATATGATAACCTTTTGCTTTCTATTGTGCAAGTAAGATGATAGTAATTTAAGAAGAGGTCCGTGAATGTTGAATCTGTTTGAAATTTTATGGATGAGTTTTGTATGAGGGACAGAGTCAAACGCTTTAGAAAAATCTAAGTAAACGACATCCATGTCTTGCTTGGCACTCAGGCAGTTAACCGCGTTGGTGAGCAAACAAGCAAGGTTTGTGTTACATGAAGCATGAGGAAGAAAACCGTGTTGAGTGGGAGAGAGGAACGGAGTAGCATGCGCAAGGATACGATTGGAAATTATTTTTTCGGCTAGTAGTGCAAGTGCAGGAAGTAAGGAAATCAGACGATAAGAAGTAACGTGAGTTTTGTTTCCGTGTTTGAGTATAGGAACTATATTTGCTTGCTTCCATGCAAGAGGAAATACACCCTCGGAAAAACATTTGTTAAAGATTATGCTGATTGGTTTGGATAGAGTATGGGCTAATCGTTGTAGAAATATGCCAGGGATATCATTAGGAGCGTTAGCTTTAGAACATGAAAGAGATTTTAATAATTCGTGGACTTCATTGCAGTTAGTTGAGATTTGAGAGAGTGTGTAAGGAGTGATGGGCTTGACTTCAGGTAGTGCAATAGCGGTATTATTTGTAAAGTTGCTGTGAAAATACGAGTTAAAAAGTGATGTGCGCTCCTTCTTTGTAGCAGATTTACCGTTCCAGGAGACTTGAACGGGAATACGGTCGTGTTGTCGGCGTGAGTTAATTAGCTTCCAGAACATTTTGGGGTTTTTAGCAGCACTTTCCGTCACAGTTTGAATGTAATTATTATAGTCTCTTTGCATTAAGTTTTTGCTATGTTTTCTTAATTGAGTAAAAGTGTTCCGTGTATGAACGTTTGGGACTTGTTTCCACAGGATCCACGCATTCTTTTTGTTCTTTAGCGTAAGTTTCGTCTCTTCACTATACCACGATGGGAATCGGGATGTTTTTGTTTTCCTTAGGGGCACGTGATCTTTAATTATGGCTTGCACACAGTCCACCATGAAATCCACTGCTTCTTCCGCTGGGAGGGGGTCCATCATTGTCCACGGTACAAGGCTGGTGACAAGAGAAAGCTGCTCCCAGTTGACTCTTTTCCAGTTGTAGACTGGTCTGGAGGAGGGGGAGGGCCTGGGGGCTTTTCCAGGAACTCGGATTTCGGCATGGACGGGGGTGTGGTCCGAGGTGATGAATTGCTCACCGGGAGTGGCCTTGACCTTTGTGTACGAAGACAGCAACAGGTCGAGAGTTTCTGTGCGTCTTGTGGGGAGGTCTACAAACTGATGAAGTCCAATCGCTTTGATATAATGATCAAAAAACCACCTGTCATCATTGTCTGTGCATAGGCCAGAGTTCGACGATGACCATTTTATGTGAAGGTTGAAATCGCCCATAAGAATAATGTCAGTTTCCTTCATAGCATTCAGCACAGAATCTAATAATGCTGACAAGGTTGCAGTGCCAGATTTTGGGGGTCTATAAAAGCAGCCGATTAAAAGTTTTTGTGAGCCTATATTTACCTGAGTCCATATTAATTCGCATGACGTTTCCAGATCCAGACGTCTGATGCAGGGCCACTTGTTGTTTAGCAGTAACATTACTCCGCCTCCACGTGAACCTCTATCGTTGCGGAATACCTGAAAGTCCTTCAGGGGTATTTCACTATCGCCGATCGTTTCATTAAACCACACTTCACTGAAACCAATCACGTCGTATTCGTTAAATTCACTGCCGAACATTTCCAGAGTCGATAACTTTTTGGTTAGACTTTGCACATTTTGGTAATATATACGGAAACCACATTGTTCACGGGAAACCGCCTGGGGACCAGGGTTCACATGAATGTCGCCTGCCAGCAGGAGGGAGAACGCCGCAACCAAGAGGCAGTGCTGGGTCGAGCCACGCGGCTGGCGGGAACGGGAAGCGTTGTTCTTGCGGCTTCCAGAAGCTGTCCACACGAGACTTCGATCCGAGCTCATGGCCGAGAAAGAAAATCGCCTGTAACTAAGCGACCAGTCCTCCACACACTTGCAGTTGTCCAGCATTTCTTCTCTTGCAATACTTCGAGTCCACATCACAAGTAAAACAAGTACAACAGCACCCAAGCAACCGGAAAACAGTTGAAATTTCGGAGCACTAAATGCGCGTGCATCAGGCTTCGGCGCCATTTTTTTTTTTTTTTCTAGAAGATTTTTCCAGTTCGTTATGAATGACAGACGCAATTTTGCAATGAGATTAGGAAACTATAGACTTACTACACTCAAAACTATCACTACGACGCAATTAAACTTCAGCACATAGCAAAAACTCGAAGGAAAACAAATTCGCTATGTCTCTGGTAGGGAACAGCTAGAGAGTTCAGCTTCCGCGGATCGTTTACCTTCGCGCGTGGTCGGAAATACTCGGCAACAGACAGCAGAGGGTGGGACGACGAGGGTAGGTGACATAGACAAACGTCCAGTCACGGTGAAAGTTTTTCTTCGGCGTGTTGATTTCGGAAGAAAGAAGTGTTCTTATTATGTAATTATAGATAATTTAAATAGCTAAAAAGGGCGATAAGTAGAAGGGAACAGCCTGTTCCCTCTGTTCCATGGAGGGACCGCCACTGATTACACCAAAACATATTCCAACACTTTAAAGGACTGGAGGATTCCTATATTTATATATTTTTTTTTAGTTTTTTTTTTTTTTTAATCCAGTGGCTGCATAGATATGATAATCGGAACTGGACCTACATCTTGAAGTAAGATCCGATCCAGTATCTGCCTCCACTGGGATTCAAACCTGGAACCCCTTGATATTTTTTTTCAGATGTTTGATAATACATGCCAATGACTGACATAGTCACTTGTCTGAATCCGAACACAAGGTACTCACCCATTAATTAACGTTCAAAAACACATTAAATCAGTATCCTTAAGGAAGCTTTGAATTTCTTTTTAACTCCACTTTATGTACAGAAAGGCTAACCAGGACTAGACCTACAATTTAAAGTGGGATCCAAAGCACTCTGGGGTTCGAATAGAACCGGGAACTCCTTGGTGTTTCAGTTTTCAGATGTTTGGTAATGTTTAAAAATCGTCAATAACTCTAACATGGCTACTTGTCTGAATCCGAACACAAAGGTATTACATGCATCAATTAACAGTAGAAAATGCATTAAAGCAGTACCCCAAAGGAAGATTTTAAGTGTATGAAATGATGAATGTGTATCAAAATTAATAAGTGCTTCTAGTGTTATTACAAGCATGCACCAGTAAAAGTTCTACAGATATGTAAAGTTATTGTGGCAATGCATATAATTACACTTCACATAAGATTTTTGTATAGTTTTTAATGCCCTGTCTTTTTGGTGATGTATTAGTGTTTCTGCATAACCTAATAGTGTTTTAGTCTTTGAGGTGAGCAGTTCCAGCTTCGATCCTTGGGTGGTAGGTTCAGAATTTAGGTGTTGACTAAGTATCATGAGAACAGTTGGGACACTACTTGAAAACAATAGGAGGGGTCTAAAAATTTAGTAAGTATGGAGGTAAGTTTAAGCTTAGTTTACATGTTTTATTGTTGTTGGCAAACTTTATTTATTCTCACCTCTAGTTAACTTTTAATTACTATGATAAAGCATTTGAAAAGTACTAAGAATTATACACAACAGAAAAAAATACTCAATGATGTGTTGAAATATAAGAATACCAATGTTTGATTCATTTGGTGTTTTAAGTCCACTTTATCCACAGTAAGGCTAATTGGGACTGGACCTACAGTTTAAAGTGGTATCCGAACGTGCCTCCACCGGGTATCAAACCTGGGTCCCCTTGATTACACTGCACCATCAGGGAGGCCTGGTATACCAATGTGATTGCAGAAAATGCAGTAGTCGTAGGATTGCATTGTAGTACAGATTCCATTGAATTATTATATGCATGTTAAACATTTCATGGATTCATTGATTTGGTTTATTTTACTTCACCTTTCTGCCACTTTTGGCTAAGGATGAAGATAACGATGAGTAATGATATGATAATCACAAGGAATGCCTGTGTGCAGGTTGAGATTCGATCGTGGGAGCCCTGGTATTGTAGTGCACAGTGCTAACCACTCTCCCACGAAGGCTCTACCTTTCTTTCATACTGATTTGTTTTCATCCAACAACAGTCTAAGAAATCAACAATCACCTTATATATCTGGTTCTGTTCAGGTTATTTTACATCTTTTTCAAATTTGCAATTAGTCATGATAACTTGTCAAATAACAAGCTTGAAACATAGGCCATGTTTAATGTTCCACCTTTCAAGAAAATCAACTCACTTGTACGCAGAATAAAAAATATCTACAAATTCAATAATTAGGAACACAGCAGAAAATATTACCATTAAACGTACATTTAGTAACGTTTCTCCAAGTCCACAACCATGAGCATTCTTAAAACATATTGCTGCTAAGGGACCACCACCTGAAAAGATGAATGACAAAAGCAAGAAAATCTCCTGCATGAAGAGAGCCTGAACGGAAATAGTACTTCCAAGTATTCTCTCTCTCGAATTGCACAAGGAAAGTTAAAATGCAGTCATCAGGGATTCCTGCATCTTCTCTTGTGAATCTGTAGATCCATCCTTCCTTTCTCACTGTATGGACAGAGATGGACATATTTAGGTTGCAATGACCTTATTGTCACAACAGGGTCATTATAACCTGTGGTGCAACAGTCCATCGATGGCCCAGGCCAGCACGATGAACCACCAGTCATCATTGTAGTTTTCCATGACTGCTCTACGCTACTCATTCATAGCTTCCTGATTTCCTCATGATGGTGGGTGGCCACTGGTCCCATAGACAGGCCAAAATCTCAAGAGAAAAGTTATTATGCTTCCCCCCAGGAGACACCAACCCTCGTGCGTCCCATAGCCGGAGTCCAAAACATGATGCCTTAAACCACACGGCCAAGGTGTAGCGCACAATGGGGTCATTGCAATCAAGTAAACAATATCTCACTTAGTTTAGGTTTTCATGTTAAATGTGTGATCTTATTTTTTTATATACAGAATCTCCTTTATACTTTTTTAAAAACTGTAACTAATGACAACACAAATAAATGGCACAAAATTTAACTAAGCCAACAATATTCTGCGCTAACATGAACAGATTTTAAGTCATAATGTTGTGGTCCCAATTATAAGACAAGAGAGTAGTACTTTGTACAGTATTTCAAGCATCGCAAAAAAAAAAAATTATTGTGCTTGTGTGTGTGACCAGTAAATAAGTTTCTAATGTATTGTCCATGTTGTCCTCATGATTTTTTTGTTTAATATTTATAATTTTGTTGTTGTATATCTCAACAGTGGTTTGTGTTTATGGTAACAATACACTCTGCACAGTTGCCTTTTGTTTGTCATGCATTACCTCTCGCATAATGTACATTCTATCTGTTGTGATGAAATATATGCATGCTCTGATAGCAAAGGTAAGTGAATGTGCAAAAATATTTTTTAAACATTTAGCAACTTACGATTTTGAGAAATATTGAATAAGATATGGACTCACGTAATTTAGTTTTTTTTTTTTGTATTAATTTCATTTTAGTGCATAGGATTTTGATTTTATGAATTACTGTATTTGCTGGCATATAAGATGTGTTTTTTTCTTTGAAAATAGGTCTAAAAACAGGAGACTTATATGCAGAAACTCACTTCTTGATTTCCTCTGTTCTGAGTTAGATTTCTTTCTTACTTCCTTGCAGTGTGTGATGAAGAATATTAAAATGTATTCTTTCCTAGTTAGATTAAGTAAGTTATTTGTTGAAAGTAGATATATATGTTACTTTATATTTGAAATGCTGAAAATTAATTATAAATTGAATGATAAACACAAGCACAAACGTACCTGATTTAGTGGCAACTGTAATTAAAGCAACAGTTTGAGTAAAATGTGAATGATGTGTTTATATCACTACATTTCAAAAATGATTCATGTATTTATGCAGAGGCATGACAATTAAATAGTGTTATATACAGTCATGCACACTTCTGGGTTGTAGTTGCTGTAATCTAGAAACGCCTGTGACTACAAACCACAATTTCATCTTATCAACATATAAATATTTTCTTTCCTAGGTATTGATAATTTTGTATCACATTACACAAACTTTCCTTGCTTTCTATGCTCTCCATGCCTTCAACTTGCAAGTAATGATGAATGTGAGCATGTGTCAAAAATCAAGATGAAATTATAATTTTATTGTTATGTGGAATTATTTACGGGGGTGAGCCAATACCATCAGTATCGGAAAGTGTTAGTTCAAATTTAATCACTAATAACTGTACTTTTTGGGAGAGGGAGTTTTGGAATCTCGCATGGATCGCATAAATGACACATGGTACTTAAATATTCTGAAATTATGCAAAATGCCTAGTTGACATTGTTTTGGCAACAGGATTGTAGGATGAAGGGATTTTGTTATTAAATATTTTCAGTCAAATTATGAATATTTTAAAGCAAAACTATTAGTTTCATATGGTATAGTTTAATTACATTTTAAAGAACATAAAAATTTTTGAACTATTTTCAATTGTTTGAATTTCCAAATATTGCCATCAGTATGCCGATAACTTGTGTGTCTGCATTGATATCAGCTTGGCCTAAGTTTATACAAAAAATCTTTTATGCTACAGGATGTTTTAAAAGATACATGACCCAAAATTTGATTATTCATAATATGGAAACAATCAGCAAAAGACACAACTCCCCATGAATAAACAAAATTAAAATTTTTGTCAGCACTATTATATTATATAGGGTCAAGCCCCTTAGTGAAGTCAAATTAATACGTGTCTTTGAGGACTAAAGTCTCCCTACCCCTGTTAAAAGAAAAAAAAAGCTGAGGTTATAAAGGGGCACTCAGCACAAAAACACAACACAAATTGCATGCTATGATGACAGGAGTCCTGACCTGGGCATAGATGTTCTTTGTTAGTGCTGCTTGATCAATTTCATCATATCATCACTCATCCTCATCCTTGTGGCAGAAAAGCGATGAAAATAACCTAATTCAATCGATCAACAACAAATATTGCACAGAGGATTATGCTGGCCGTAAGTCCAGATGCCAGAGCCTCGTTGCAAGACTGCAATTACCGAGGTGTAGTACTATGTGGAAGTGAGGTTGATTTTTGGTGCCTTCGTATAAGGCCACCCTTACGCTTCTAAAATAAGCTTTCTGCTTAAGAAACTCAATAATGAACAAAATGTCACCATGCATTACTCCTGAACCCTTCAATTCAAAGTGATACGTAACTTTTTCCTTTAGATATCCATATGCAGGAGGTAACAAAGACAAAGAATAAAAAATAAATAATAAACAAATAAACTGGTGATGTTTAACATGGAGGGATTTTGTGGTTGACATGCAAACATTTGTTTTCTGACTAACTGGACCCATGCCAAATACTTTATGAGTGAAGGAGTACTGATAATGTGGATGGCATAAATATGTCCAGATTCAGATCTATCTGAGATAAAATAAGAAATATTCCACAAAGAACTTGAATGGTTCATTCATATCCTTAATGTATCGCCACCTGAATACTATCTTGCAGAATGTCCATCTGCATTGACTTTGCAGGATAGCTGATTAAGTTTGACATATATGGATTTTGAATACACTACAAGATTTGAGCAAACATTTTACTAATGTTTATCATTCACACCAAATACAATGCTTGGAAGTGTGACACGTTAACCTGTAACACATTAACGTCACAAACTCATCTCAGACGAAAAGTGGAGATACAGCAAACTAGCATTCAGCCAGGTATGAATTTTACATTTTAAAAAAAGGAACTGCAAAATGTAGAAGTTTCGTTTATAAAACCTTGATACATGAATAACATTCATAAAAATTACAAAATAGTGGTGTGCAGTTAAGTTGAGGCTATTTATAGAAATATTGGGTCGACTGTAAAATTATCAGTTTTATCAATAAATAATTTTGCTTATATTGGCTTATTCCAATAGTACTGATCAATGTGTCACATCCTTAATAATTTATACAAGCAATAGTGGCAATAGCTGACCTCCATGGCAGAGTGGTTAGCACAGCACATAATGATGCCAGGGCTCCTAGGTTTGAATCCTGGCCTTGGCATAGGTGTTCTTTGTATTCTTTTCATAACACTTAATAGATAAGTTTCAAGCAACTGTACAATTGTATGATATGATTTTTTCTTCATGAACAAGTTTGCTCTTGGGAAATATTTGTTTTAAATGGCAAGTATTGTTTATGAGGGGAATCCCATGGCAATATCAACTTTGTTCAACAATGGATTAACAGTGTAAGTAGTGATCGTTGATACTGGTGTACAATTACATTAAATATCAAAAAATAACACTAACCTTCCATTGATAAAGGGCAGTGAATCAATCCACTACAGTATTAAGCATTTGAGTCCCTGCTGTTGTATTAAAGAGGTTTAGAAGAAGTGTATATGGTGTATCATGAGATGGAACCGAACACAGTCCAAATATGAAAGTGCTTTCTGTCCACAAAAGAAAATGTGCCTTCTTCTAAAACCTACAAGAAGACAAAAAGTTTTTTAATGTTTGTCTCAATTTGCCCTAAAAGTAATTATTGCTTCATGAAAAGTTATTATTACGACAACTTGTTTTTTTTAAAAAAAAGTACATGAAAACTAAGTTTGATTTTCAGATTTTCATCAAAATTAATTTTGAAGTTATTCCATAGATCATGAAGATTTTATATCTACAGTTAAGAGTTACCATATTTTCCAGCCTATATATTACTTTATACTTGTACTGTAAATTAATTATAAATTCACTGCATCTTATACAGCAAGAAATACAGTAATTGAAATAGTAAGTACATGAAAACTAAGTTTGATTTTCAGATTTTCATCAAAATTAATTTTGAAGTTATTCCATAGATCATGAAGATTTTATATCTACAGTTAAGAGTTACCATATTTTCCAGCCTATATATTACTTTATACTTGTACTGTAAATTAATTATAAATTCACTGCATCTTATACAGCAAGAAATACAGTAATTGAAATAGTAATAACAATTTTCTAACATGCAGTTTCTTTTCCTACAAATAAAATTACTATTCATAACTTATATACAGGGTGTCCGACTTAGACCTTTAACATTACAAAAGAGCATAATTTTGCAGAGAAACACAATTTTATTACCAAAATTTACATTTTGGTAGAAAAACTCTTGCATTTTTTTGTCCCAGCAGCACCAGCACTTCACAAAACCTCGATATGAGCCTCCCCTGTGGCAAGGCAGATGTCGAACCGATATTCCAATTCCGTCCAGGTATTCACTAGCATTTGAGGGGTCACATTGTTAATCGGCTGACGAATTCTGTTACGCAGATCTTCCAAGTTCTCGACGGGCATACTGTAGACTTGGTCCTTGATGAACCCCCAAAAGAAAAAGTCTAAGGGGGAAAGATCCGGCTAGCCCGGAGGCCAAGCAAGTGGTTTAGATCATCTTCCTATCCATCTTCTAGGAAAATGCTCATCGAGGAATCCTCGTACAATAATAACAAAATGTGCCGGGGCTCCGTCTTGTTAGAAAATGGTTTCTGAAGGCATTTGAGGCACAGTGTAATGCTGAAGCATGTCTAAATAATTGGTTCCTTTCACTGTTTCTTCAGCAAAGAAGAACGGGCATATTATCTTCTCTTTCATTAACCAACACCACACATTAACTTTTGGCGAGTCTCTCATAATTTCATGAGGATTGTCATGAAACTCATAAAGATTGTCACTTCTCCAAATATGGCAATTTTGCTTCTTAACTTTGCCACACGTGTGCAATGCAGCTTCATCAGAAAAGCACCTTGTCCAGAAAAGTATTGTTGTTGTCAATCTCGGTTAACATTTTGCCCGAAGACGTATGTCTTTTAGGTTTATCATCAGGATAGTTTCGTTGAACTAACTGGATCATTTACGTCCGTAGACGTAACGTTTTGTGCGCAACATCATGGATAGTAGACCGAGGAATGTTGAGCTCTAAACTTGCACGTCTTATTGATTTTCTTGGACTTCTTGTGAATGCAGTGCAAATTACTTCAATGTTTTCCTCTGATACCTTCCGCTTCGCGTACTTCCCGCGCACCAACACAACACTTCCAGTTTCTCTTAGTTGTTTATCCCACTTAGCAATACTCAAATAGGAAGGAACATTGTCGTGACGTTGAAGATTAAATTCACGCCGAAAAGCACATTGAACAAGCTTCACAGATTTGTTTGCTGCCAGTGAAAGAACGTAGAACACTTTCTGCTGAACCGTCCACTCCGCCATCTTGGAATTTATGCGTCACACGTGCATGCGCGTCACGTCAACTCGAAGTACTGGTGATTCTCACAAATGGCCACAGTTGCCAGTCCCATACAAACAATAAGTTTCATTTGAAGTTGAATGTAACTAAAGTTATACTGTTTTGTAATGTTAAAGGTCTAAGCCGGACACCCTGTATAAAGTGTCAATTTGATATAACATATCTTTCTATATTTCTCCTCACATCAGAAATGCTTACGATTCCTCTTCCTATGAATGCAGTCCCCAAAGATGTTCCTGATAATGGGTCCACTTTAACCAATTCATTATCTCTTGACCAAACACCAGAGAATACATCATCCTGTCTAAGAGTAATCAATAGCATTCATCAATCACTAGTTACTAGGGGTCTGCTGGACAGAAATGTTTTGGTTAGAATAGGGAATTTTTTAAATCCTGATATTTGTGACAGAAAAAGTTTGCAATTTCCCAACTAAGTCGGAAAATTTTCAGAACAGGAAATGTTAAAAATTTTCCGACACTGGAAATCTCGAATTCTACGCTCCATTTTCCTGAAATGAAAACCTTAAAGGTACAACAAAAATTATAGGACACGCTGTATAAGTCAAAGGTAATTACTGCTATTTACAAAAAGACCTTAGCTGCAACACTGATCAAGTGCGCTACAAAGATGGTGCTTGTACCAATAAAGAGAAGTGGTGTCTTGTCTCATGGAAGACTAAATCTTATAGAAATTCTCTGGCAAATGAAAATTCAATATCTCTATACATGCTTACCACAGCAGCAAGTTTACGAATGAATAAGGAAGGTCTACAATGGCCTCAGATGGGTGGAAAGGCCTTCTCAGTGGCTGATAAGTAACTGCACGTGCATCTCAAAGATTCTTCTTCTTGAGGTATTCAGGCATTAACTCAGACTTGAAAATATATATAGATCAGCAATGGTCCTATGCTAAAATACTGTGTGTCCAATTCCTTGCGAGGCCGAGAGATCGGGAGAAGTGTGGCGGGCAGTGCTAGCGGAGATGCCGACATTTTCGACCAGTAACGTCCTGCTTAAATTTATCCCTCAAAAGTGTTGTGCTTCACTCGAAATCGTTTGGAGGTTTCGAATGTGCAACACTGTATCAAGATTACGTTGCAGACTAAACCATTAAAAGTCAATGGTTTTCATGAGCATTGTTTGCAATCTGAAAGCTCAGAGCTTGATTGATCTTTCCTTCGCGACTACAGGTGCCCTGGACAGAGCTGCGAATGGAGTGAGGAACAGACCTTGAACCAAGAACATGTTAATTTCGTACTGTGTGAAAGAGTATGGTTTTTGGTTACTTGCCATGCTATTTCTTGGTATAATTGCAGTGTGCATGTGTGTGTGTGTGTGTTGTGTGTAAGTGAGGCGATTGAAATGCCAGTCGCAAAGTTCACGTTAGAACAAAGAATTTTTATGTATGACACTTACATGAAAACAGACTTGTGTCGAAACGTGTGTAGGCAATTTGCATAGAAATTCCCTTTCGTTTCACCTCCAGGTAGAGAAATTGGTTAGACTTCTTGTACTTACATTACGAGAAACTGGATCATTAAATTTTATAACCCCTAAGCAGAAACGACGGATTCTAACCGAAGAAAAACTATATGAAATTGGGGCAGTGGGCACTGAAATAACCCTTATAGTATCGACGAACTAAAAGACAATATAAGGGCAGAACTTGGAAGAATTGCGTAAGAAAAATTTTTGTGTGTGAATCAAAATTTCATCAAACAATAAAAGGAATGTGTGAATGTAGGTGGACCTCACTTTGAACAACTCTTATAACACAGGTTAGTGCTCACTTTGCAATATTAATATAAATATTTGCATGATAAAGATATGTCCATAAAAATAAGCGGGACGTTACTGGTTGAAAATGTCAGCATCTCCGCTAGCGCTACCTGCCACACTTCTCCTGATCTCTCGGCCTTGCAAGGAATTGGACGCACTGTACTTAAATACAGAAAACATATGCAAAATTATATGCATAAATCTACTAGATAAAAATAAAATCCAAAGGATACTTCCTGTGAACATGATATTTTTTTACTTTGTTTGGCTCTCTCTTTATTCGTCTTTCACAACATTTGACTTGATTTGAGTAAGAAGGTCACGGTGAAAACATAATTAGCATTTCACTTACGTTAATGGGCATGCAGTGTCTGTCGGACACAGTGTACAATATACATGGAGTAAAGGTGTCTTCCTGACTTTTTGTATGGTGTTTTCTTCTTTGTTTATTAAATTTGATTTATTTTTTCAAAGCAGATGCCAAAGTTCCCTACTAATAATTCTGGTTCATATAAAAGATGTCACTTGTGCTCTTATGGGAAAAGTCATACACAGAAACAGTGGTGCAGCAAGTGCCAACTCGCCTATGCAAAAAATGAGTCTAGCTCTGGCATACGCAAAGCTATGTTTTTCGTCTGCGGAAGACGTCACGTGACTCATAGGAGCAGTGTTGCAATTCGCGGAAGTTACAATTCTAATAGACATGATACTGGCAAAGGCTATACCTAGGTATATGCTGTTGTGTCATTAAAAAAATTACTTACGAATCTAAAGTATGATTCTGTCCTTCATGATCATGAAATTCATTAATAATGATAACAAACATATCAAATTCATCCACATAACTTTTACATTTCTTTCTTCTGCATATTTTGTTAGGCATTACTAATCCCTTCCCAGTTACTTTGTTGCGATCATTTTTGTTGAAGAGGCATTTCGAAGTACTTACTCACACTTCAGTAGCCGCGGAAACACACTTTTGCACTTGTTCAACATTCAATGCAAGACCACTGTCAGCTTCTTTCTTCATAAACTTAGACACATTGATATAATTTTTCTACTCCAATCTTCTTTTCAGCTTCCGTTGAATAAAAACACCCTAGGCAACACAGGACAACAATCACCTTTCTCGTGATAACACAATATGCCCCCTTCCCCTCTCCCCACTGGTGAGAAATTCGAGGAGAGGGAGAATTTCTCTTTCGCCCAGGGGTTTCACCGACACAAATAATCCTCTGTCATTCTTTTCCTTGAACTATCACCTCCTCGAGTCGTCACTTCTTTATTAAAAAATAAATCCAGATACAAGTCCTGAACACCCCTACTAATAAGCTCTAAAGTCAGATTATGGATATAGGTAATTGTTAAGGCAGTTAGCAACTCTGACCTCAGTGGAACTCTCCCACTGTCAGGCTGAGCGACAGGCTTCTGTGCATCTGAAGGCCAGATCTCAAGCTAAACCGAATGTCCTGTACATGTAAACACAACAAATGCTTTTTTTTTTTTAATTTTCATGTATCAATCATGAAGATAGTTATTGCAGCATTATTTCCATTCGAAGATATGTAAACATATAAAAAAAAGTTGTACCATTACTTGGATATGTATTAACAAATATTTAATGAATAAATAATAAAAAATAAAGTATTTAACAAGACACCACTTCAAATTATTATTAATTCTAAAATAAAAAGGATCTTGGAAAATTACCATTAGAGCAATTAAACAATTTCCTCATATTACACTACACCTTAATGTATTTTATATCCTATGGTGCAAACAAAAATGGCAATGACGACAATGGTGATGATGATGATGATGAATACAATAATTATGAACATGACAATGATTATGTTAAGGATCATGTTACTCTCTTGTTTTTACAGCGAAATAACATTAAAATCTTCCAATAGAAGAAAAAGATCTATTTAAACAACAGTGTCTGATAGACACTGCTTACCCGGATATATTACAAAAAATGCATGCCCGGACAAGGGTTAATGTGTATTAAACAAAACATTCATAATTGTGAAAAGAGACATGATAGTATATAAATAAAGAAACTAAGAACTCACTTTATCCGCGAAACTGTTTTTTCTTCTTTGTTCTATTAATTTCAGTGGCCACTGCCACCATTCTCATTGGAACTTGCTGTACTGTTGCTTGGCATGATGAACTACAAACAAAAGACACACGCCAAGCAACAGTACAGCAAGTGGAATCAGGTTAATTTGAGGGTGGTGAAGTTGTTCCGTTGGTTTAGGAAGGTGGTGAGGGAGAGTTTGCCATGTGTCCAGAGGAGAAAAATGTCGTCAATGAATGAACAAATTGACAATACTACCATCTACATTACCTAAAGTGTAACAAATAAATAACGTAAATGAGATTTTGTTTTAAGTTCACTTGACCTACAGTTTAAAGTGTGGCATGAACCACTATGTGCCTCCACCAGGTATGGAACCTGGAACCTCTTGATTACAAGGCAATGACATTAGAAATTAGATTTTTATTTTTTTGAAAAGCCTGGAAAAGTTTTCCTATTATTTTTGAATGTGTCTCATCTTGTAATTTTGCTTTGAATGGAACTGGTAGTGGCATCAAACACTACAATACTCTAACCAAAGAATGTGTGTGGGTGGATGATGTGAGAAAACTCATAGATAGATTGTTGGTCATAGCAGGAGAGGAAAATGCTGGCAACAGTAATTTCCATATTGAAATAATAGGCATTGTCGATATGATCAGTGATAAACTATCCAATTTTATTGTAAATGATAGTAAAACATAGGATATTTAATTAAAATTATCAATACTCCACCCCCTAAATTCTGGAAGGGTAAGGGTTTGGTTAATGACATTATCAACAAACTGCCTTTCGAAATGCATTTACCTGGTTACCAATATGTGGTCCAGGGACCAAACTGGAGCAGCGACTGGGGAGAGGAGACAGGGGAATCAATCCTTTGGATACAGCCTGTAAAAAACATAATATTGCCTACAATACTCACACTGATCTTGATGTCCATCATGAGGCTGATCAAAACTTGGAGCAGGCAGCTTTTGGAAGGCTAATCAGCAAAGATGCATCATTAGGTGAAAAAATAGCAGCACTGGGCACAACCATTGCCATAAATACAAAACAAAAATTGGGGTGGGGACTATAATATCTTCTAAATATATATATAAATACCCATCATTATGAAACCTAAAGGTATTGTATACCAAATACCATATTCAGTTTTGAAATCTCTGGGATCCCGAAACAGTCAAAAGGTAAAGTGTTCCCCTGTGCATAGCACCACACCATGAAGGCATATAGGGGGTGTGGGGGTAATGCCCCTAAACAGTCTCCTCACCAAAAAACAACAGGAGAGGAAAAAATCTTGTTTGAGTAAGGGTCATGGAATGAAATTAACTCTCAGTTCATCCCAGTTAAAAAGATTGCAAAATTCCAGAAAACAAAAACACACTGGTGGTTTTATATTTAGTATTCCAGCTATCTTAGCAGCTCTGGGTGCCGTGGGTAGTCTAGCAGAGGATAGCGCTGCCATAGCAAAAACAGTCATTGATGCAAAGAAAAATAAAGCGGACCTGGAAGAGCAGAAACGTCATAATCAGGCAATGGGCAAAAAAGGCAAGGGCATTAATGCCCTAAAAAAATATTTTAAAAAATAGAACCACTCTCCAACTATGACATTGAAAATTTGATTAAAATACTAAAAATTAAACATTTTAGAGGTGTTTTCATGTCAAGATTCCCTACCCATCGAGGGACCACATAAAATAGTGTAGTGTAGTCAATTTGGATAGTTTGAAAGGCACACACTGGATCTGTTATTACAAACAAGCCAACATTGTTTTTGATTTTTGATTCTTTTGGTGGCATATCACCATTGGGTTTAGTCAGCTATCTTAATACTCCTAAACTCTATTATAGTGATGATCGTATCCAGGGTTTTGAGGATGTAAATTGTCGCCACCTATGTGTTTCTATGCTGGCTTTTCTATCAGGAATAAATAAACCCTCAATTTAAAATTTCCAGAAAGCAGTGTGGCATCCAAAACATCATGGAAGTGTTCCATCTTACCAGTGAAACATCAGTATTAAAACTCAGCTTACACAATGATATTATATATCCTAAATCTATAGCCCTTCACGCTTTTTATAGTATGTATTTTTTTCCCAATATTACAGAACACAATAATAGGGTTGCTGTAGGAAATGAAAAAATTACTCCCTCTGTCCATAATTATTGTCCAGTACACTTTTGTTTGTTGTCCCATAATAATTGTACGATATTCAAACTGTGACATTGGTGTATACAGAAGAAGTAAATGAAACACGGGAATGTGTCATACAACGTTTTTACTCAAGGATAATTACAAATGGGCCGATCAAGTATCCAAAAGAACCTAAATAAAAAACTACCATTTTGGCATACCGGACAATAATTATGGGACAGAGGGAGTATTATCACTCCTGGTCAGTATAATCTATCAACATTACAGGCTCATCTGCCTAGAGGAGTAATACTATCACAAAATTCCGTTACACACAGAGTAGAATTGGTTTCTGAAACTGAAACAGTTGATCTGGGCACACTTGGTAAACTACTGGGTTTCGAGAATAATACCAAACTTGAGCCTGCCATCAAACACACAGGTGGCAATATTCCTACATTTTTGGCCATAGAGATTTTGAATATCCATTGTAATGTAGCAGAAGGGATGATTACCAATTCCGATGGCAACATAGGGAGTCACAAACAAACTGGAATCATAGCAACTTTCAAACCAAATTCCGAATTTATGGAGCCAATCATCTATACACCCTCCCCACCAATCTATTTTCCAGTATCTCATAATGGTATAGACCACATAGAGTTGGTGGTAAGCAATGAAAAGGGAGAAGTGGTAGATTTTGCTGGCGCTTCTACAGCAGCCATCATAGAAATTAATATATAAAATAGCCATCAAACATGGAGAATATTGAAAGTTATAAATTGCAATCTTTTCCTCCCAATCGCCGTACATTTGCTAATCTCAATTAATCAAAAAATGAAATTGAATTTGATGTGGATGTGGGGGATAGTTTTGTACACCCTCACAGGGCTGATTTGTATATCAAATTTGAAGTGGTAAAAAGTGAGAGTGGTGAGGCATTTCCCCCTGGTGCAAACATAAGATTAGTAGATAATTTTGTGCCACACTTGTTCTCTCAAGTAGAAATGAGAAAACATGGTACTGTGATAGATAGAGTAGATTATCCAAGCATAACTTCCACTGCCATAGGAACACTTAAATTTTCCAAAATAGATGCAACATATTACCAGGCAGGATGATTTGAATTGGGAACCAAAATCCTGACAAAAAGCCACACAGTACTGTTTCCCATGCGTCTGTTGCCAGGTTTCTTTTCAGACTACAAGGACATCATATGGAAGGGTGGTCTGAGGGTCACTTTTTGCAGGACAGTCAATGATAATGTTGCACTAATGCGCTACAGTACTTTAAATCCTGATGGTAGAACATTACCCAACACCTTACCTGAAGAAGCCAAGTGTATCATCAAAACCATGGAGCTGAGGATACCAGTAGTGGAATATGAAACTAATTATGCCCTCAAATACAAAGCAAATATTCTAAAAAATCCACAAATTCCTATTGGATTTTACACTTATTAGTGTGTTCAAAAACCAGTCTCTGGCAGCCATTATGAATTTGATGCCACTAATCAATTCAGTAGTATACAGTATGATATGCCAGATTTTGTAATTGTGCTGTTCCAGACTGGGAGAGAGAACAGTCAAGAGAAAGATTCTAGCAAATTTGATGATTGCAAGATTAAAAATATTTATCTTAAAAATGGATGCAATGAGATTTTCCCTCGCAAAAATTATAATCTGGACATAGGACAAGATGATTTTCTTAAATTATATGAGGTTTACTCTGCTTACAAAAGAGTAACTGAAGGAAACATAGTGAATTCAAGGTACACAGACCAATGTTTGTCATCAACACATCAAAAAGAAAACAAGTGGTAGTCAATGATAGAACAAATATCAAAATTGTATGTGATTCCATGAGCCTCTCTCCGACAACACTTTATGTAGTGTTACTCTTATTGCAGAGAAAACTTTTGTTTATGATGTGAAGAATGAGAGAGTCACGAACAATTTTAGTTATCCAAAAATCTATTAATTTACTTGGCCACAAAACTGGTGTCTGTAAACATGCCAGCTTACTCAAACTGCTAGGTAGCTATTTTTATCAAGTCACATTTCTGAAAATAGCTTATCCTAGATATTTCTACAAACATGTCAAGCAGCAATAAATGCCAGCCAGGTAGGTATTTCTGTAAGGCTCTACAGACAGACCAACACCTGTATTGATCTATCAGGTTAATGCCTAGTATTGGTGGAATGGGTCAATGCCTCGAGGTCAAACACACACACCCGGTATTGATAAGATGGGTCGATGCTATTGTCGCAGTGCGATCAAACATGCACTGCCAGTATTGACTGTCACATTAAAACAGGTCGAGGACATTGGTAGCATGTGTATGTAGATATATAAGAAAGGGTGAAGAAAAAAAAAAGTAGGGCTATACTAATATTATATACATACCCAACCAATCAACAGTGTATCATTTGACCCCTTGGGGGTAGAATATTCCAGAGCCAGCTTAATTTCACAGAATATCCCTGTGCCAGCTTAATTCTCGAAACATTCACTTACAAATATAAAATCCTATTCTAAAAATCTGAGAGAGGCGGTAGGGGGGGCTATACTAATATTATATACACACCCAACCAATTAACAGAAGATCAGGGCATTCCAGGCCAGCTTGGCACTTGGGTTAATCATCTTAGTATAAATTTCATACAATGGTGAGGCAATTTGTTACACTTATAGATTAGTCGATGCTCGTACCATGGTGACGCAGAATCCCCCATACTCCCTACTCCCTTTCCATGTAGTATATCCTGGATTGCATTTACATGACAGTGACAACCATGATTCTGTGCAGCATGGCTGCATGTGTATAGGATACAAATTGCAGTGCGATGATGAAATGAGACATTAATGGACAAAACGTAACTGAGAAAACTTGATGTCCTCTATAACTTGTAAAAGGTTGTCGGTATTGTGCAATGACACTCTTTATAAATATATGTGTGTGGGGTGTGCTTTAGTGTGTTTTCAGTTGATACAGTTCACCAATCGTGTCAAGGCTGCTAAAGCCTAGTGTGGAGAAATTAATAATATAGGGTTTCTATTAGTTACACAAAAGTAACCTTTAATTGTGAAGAAAGTGTATTTGTAACAGAAATGTTTTATACATCAATGAATACAGCATATCTTCAAGTTTTCTCTACAAGTGTTCAATATGTGAAAGATATTTTTCATTTTATTGCAAGAGCCCTTCACATTATTATGTTCTCAGTAAGGGGTTCGAGACTGTATTATGTGACAGATTCAATTAGAAATTACGCTACATGCCAAGGTATAATTTTCAAATAGATTGTTACGGTCTGTCTGTTCAAAATGAGGCGGCAAACACATTATATTTGCATTTGTTCGTTCGTCGATTTCAACATCTGTACCACGCCTCTCTTGCGATTATTGATATTGCATGACAGTCGAAACATGATGTAGACTTTTTAGAATGAACACTCCACATTTATTGGAAATCCTTTGTCTTGGTCAGTTGGTAAGTACTGTAAATACTTCTTACAACATGGCAAGAATCATTATTTTTTTGTATTTCGCTCAGGTAAGACCGCCAAGTGATGCTAGTGGCAAACCTGCCATGTCCCCCTGGAAGTTATGTGAGCGGTCATTTGTAGTGTTGGGTTGCATACATACAGGTCAGATTTTAAGCGCTTCTGAGGTAATGTTTACAAGGGAAAGTTACTTGTTTCTTTGATATCTATCAGCACCCAACCATTGCTCAAGTTGTTATGCAACACCCTGTGTGTGTGTGCAGGGTGGCTACAAACAAGCAGAAATGAAATTCTCTGACTTCTCCAGGTTTTCCAGGACAAAATTTACATTTTTCCCAGACAATTACAAACTAAACTAAATCAATGTTTTTTCAAAAAAAAAAAGTGTCGTGTCAGGTTATGGCTTTGCTTCCAAAATGGTCCTACTGTCAGTAGACGTCATGAAGGAGGCTGTCCAAGGACGACATCAGCAGCTGATGACCGATTTCTCACAATCACTGCCAGACGTAACCGCCAAGAGTCCTGATCTCAACTGGCAAATGATTTGTTTCAAGCTAAGGGATGACGTGTTAGTGGTGAAACTGTTCGTAGGCAGCTGAATAAAGCAGGACTGTATGCCAGGAAGCCCTGTGCTGTGTGTGCCATTGAAATGGGAGCACAAACGTGCACGATACGCATGGTGTCAGGAACATGTGTAATGGGGAGAAAACCAGTCGGCACGACTAATGTTCTCTGATGAGTCTCGATACAGCCCTTCGTCTGATTCTGGTCGTATATTTGTGTTGAGAGCCAGGAACACGATATCACCCTAACTTCATTGTTGAAAGGCCGTCCTTGGGAGGTGGTTCTATCATGGTGTGGGGTGGCATCATGCTCGATAGGAAAATGGACCTCCATATTGTGGAACATAGATCTTTGACAGCACAACTTTATCGGGATGAAATTCTCCATTCACATGTTCACAACTTCCATTTGGTCCGAACTTACTTTTTATGGATGACAATGCACCCCCACACCGTGCACATCTTGTGTCCGATTATCTGGAGACAGAAAACATTGCCCGTATTGAATGTCCTGCATACTCGCTGGACCTTAATCCAACAGTACTTTCGACTAGGGTGGGGTGGAGTATTAAATGAAGCCAGAATCGTGCACAACAATGAGATAACATTTTCCCTCAATAATGTTTGCATGGCTATTAATTGTCAGCGAGATAAAAAAGGTGGTATTATTGTTCTATTTTTAGTTGGTAAGAAAAGACTGCATCTGCTTTTAAATTCTTCGTTCATAATTTCCTTATCCTAGCATTGATTATATGAACTATCAGTTGCACTAAATATACGAAGAAAAATTATAAAATAACAGAGTATATGCAAGACAATTACGAAATTATACAGAAATATGTCTTATTACGAGAAAATTGAAGAAATATGTTGTATAAACACGAAATTGGTAAAATATGTCAAAATATGCCTTATCAAGTTTGTCTATTTCGACTGATTTTCATCAGATATGTAAAGATCTTGCCCCAGTACACGATCTGATGCCAAATAAAAAATATGTTATAACATAAAGTCCCGGGCCCTAGTGCTTCCCATCCCCCTGCCACTACCACCACCACTGCCAAGGTCAACACTTCAGTTGATGCTGAGCGACGTGCACGTAGAGATGTCTGCTACAATCGACTCTCTTGCCAAGTGCGAGGTGCGTAGTGTGATACGATTTCTACAGGCAGAGGTGCACAATGCACCAAAAATTCACCATCGAATGAGCTGTGTGCCGGAGAGGCATGCTGTCTTCGGCCATTGTCTTGCTTCATGGCAATGCCCGACTGCATGTTGCTGCATTAACCCAAGACCTTCTTCATCGAATCCGCTGGGAAGTGTTTGATCACCCTCCCTACAACCAAGACCTGGTGTCGTGACTTCCCACCTTTTCCAAGCGATGAAGAAGTGATTGGGAGGACGGTGCTTTGACACCAATGCTGAGCTTCGGCAGACCTTGCTCAACAGACAGGCAGCACTTTTCTTTGCAGAGGGTATGCATCAGTACGATAAATGTCTGAATCTTCTTGGTGATTACGTTGAAAAGTAGATTATATGTGTACGTAAATTTTGTCAATAAACCCATTTTGCTATTCACTGTGGTTATGATTTCATGACCTATCGGAGGTTGAAAAAAAAATAACCCTCGTATTATGGCACCAAAAATTGGCATTATCTTTTTTTGACTTGTTAGTGTTACGTTCCCCAAAATTTGTTTTAGAAAATTTTTCTGCCAAATATGCCAAAACTTAATACTCCATTGTGCTTTTAAACTATTATTTTTAATTGTAGGTCACATGGTCTATGTAATTTCATGACAGTTTGATATGTTGGAACAGATTTTTGAGGAAGTAAAAGTAAAGTGCTCCCCTGCACTTTGGCATGAAGGTGTATAGGGGTGTGGAGTTAGGGCCCCACACTTTCTTGATCACGGCTGAAGGTGGGGGTGATGTGATCAGCACCACGCTCCTGGCTACCTTTATCCCTAAAAGTTTGCTCCAGGTACCCGCTTGATATGACGCTGGGTGCAGAGCAGTTTGAATAGGTGGAAAAGAACCTGGTTCTTCCCCACAGGGGATCGACGCTGGGTCTCTCGCATGGTAGTCAGATGCCCTAACGATTGAGCTCCATTATTTCTCGCTCGACAAATGCCGATGGTGCACACTTAGCTTGGTAATTCAAAACACATCTCTCACAACAAATACTGAAGATGTGGCTCCCGTGTAATGGTAGATACGCACTCGATCTACTGTTAGAACCCTGCCACTTTCCTCTGTGATGCAAATGGTTTTGATAGAAGTTGAAAAAATCATGGGAAATACATGATTTAATGTGGCTATCGGAATTATTCCATGTATAACAAACATTATAGTTTACTCTTGAATAAAATGTTGGAAAACTTGCATGTTGTATGTACACAAACATGGCCTAGAAAAGACAAGAATGTTTGATTTCATGGAATTTTTCTTTGTTTTAGGATTTTTTTTTAAAAAAAATCGCTAAAAACGCCTACAATTCACATTTTATACCAAACTCGCATTATTTCGATATTTCAAAGGCGAAAAAATGTGTCCAGACATCACTGCACATTCATAAACACAACTTCGCAGCAATTACTATTTTTCACGGTTTTCGCGTTTGCGAAAAATCAATGTACCTAGTAATTGGAAATTACTTTCTGGCCACCCCTCGTATAAATCAGTATATGGAAAGTGAAAATTTAGCAGGGCTGGCAGAGGAAAGTCAATTCTTGAAGAAAGTGATTTGATTTTATGATTGAATGATTCGAGTAAATATGATATTAAAATATTTATGTATTTATTATTAGTATTTTATTTCATAATATTGGACATTAACTTCACTCAGTGAGAGATTAATGACCATCTCTCACAAGTTTAAACAGACAGGGCAGGAGAGTCACGTTAATTTCATTGCAATACTAGTGTTGCAATAACTTTGAAGTTGGGAGTTTATAACGTTCATCAATGCAGATTTATGTTTCACTTTTTCATGATAGTATTCAATATACAGAAGGTCGATCCGCGTATATGTGTCCGATTTTGAACCATCACCCCTGTGCACAGAATCGACCGATCCAAGCGGTTAAAAGCATGGGAGGACGGTTAGAGCCTGTAGTATCGTGGCACTATCACGGGTGTTTGTTGTGTGCATCATGGCTCCACAGGTGAACCGTTTTTGGGAGGGGTACGTAGTTGCACTTTTCCACGCCAAATATTCGGTGTCAAAAATTCAGAAACAGTACAAAGAACATGGATGTGCCTTGGGTTCGACGACCATCAAGAACATAATCAAGCAGCATATAAACCACGAGGTTCCAGCTATTCAGTCACCCAAAAGCGAGACGAGGAAGGGAACGTGCACTGCAGTGATGCCACCCATGTCTCGGAAGCTGCATCGAATGGCACTAAAGAAAACCTCCCGACGTAACGTGTGATGGCCACACGACTCCACGTGGCCCAGTCAACTGTGAACCACACCCTGTGTGAGAAATTAAACCTCCGGAAGGATTTAAAAGCCGTGAACATTACCTCAGTGAGGCCTATCGGTGTAAGGTCTCATCACATACATCTCGTTCTACTAAGAACTTTCTGCCACATATGGCGACAGACATCGGCATTCGGGGTATTTCATTTCACGATATACTGGTGAAGTCACCGGATGCGAGTCCCATGAATTTCTGTGGGTTTGGTCTACTGAAACAGGCACTTTCCTCTCGTTGTGTCACCACTCTGCGGGGCCTGTGGAAAGCCTGTCAGGAGGAATGGCAGAAGATTCCACTTCCTGTACTTCATTGTAACCTCCTACAATGGAAGTTATGGTGCAGGGCTATTGCCAAGACACACGGTGATCACATTGAGGCCAACCGATGGTGATCCCGTGGATTTTCATAAGGTAAGTGCTAGTCCAAAATCGGACACATATACGTGGATCGACCTTCTGTATATCCCGTTTTCTTGGATTCTTCTTGATATCGGAGAATAGTGCAATGTCATTGTAAAGGTATGTTAACTTGTGCGAAACCAGTAATACGTCAGGATGACGAAAGAAAACCTTCATAAGCACTGCTACATTAAATAAGGTGAAGTGAGCCAGAAGAGTAATAAAATTCCAGCATCATATTTGCAGTCTAAAGCTCTTCTTGTTTATGCATGCGATTTTTGTTGGCTGTTGCAGTCCAAAGATATCCAACAAAAATCAATTCCATACGAGTGCCATGCATGCGATTTCTGTTGCACGTTGTAGTGATATACTTTGTCGGGTGGCGATATTCGACAAAAACCGTATGTATCAATGGAGCCTATTTGTTTCCATGTTCCTTCAGTTTGTCCAACAAAATGCCTTACTACTACGTCCGCCAACTATTGGACAGTGACCCCCGCTCCCATCCCCTCCATCCGTTGACAGTTCTGTCCCCTTACTACTCCCATACGGACAAGATAAAATGATAATTCAATGCATTTTCCACGTATAATTTAGAGGCTTAACACATTTTTCTGCACCTCCGGAAATTTCTCTCTCTCTCTCTCCCCTCCTGCCATCACTGGTTTCTGGCATCGTGGTGGTGGTGTGTGCAAAAGGAACCTAAAGGTTGAGGCTGAAACTAAGTAACACGATTTTCTGTTCCCGTGCAGTTAAAAAAAAAAATTAAAAAAATAAAATAAAATAACAAAATTAAGACAAAATTCCCTGACTTTTTTTGACACCTCAAATTCCCTGACTTTTCCTGGTTTTCCAGGTCTGTCGCCACCCTGGTGTGTATGTATATATAGAAATATATATATACAAATGATGAAGGAGACAGTAAACACTTACCACACAAAGAGAAATAGTTCTATATTTCGTGATATATGTCACATTTTCAAAGTAGAAGTTAGATAGATCGGCATCACATAGAGTAGAGTGCCTGAAAATGCGACATATATCGCGAAATATAGAACTATTTCTCTTCGTGTGGTAAGTGTTTACTGTCTCCTTCATCATTTGTATTTATCCACCCTTCTGGCACCTTTTCTGATCCTATAAATTGTTCAGTACCTTGTACATGTACATTTGGAGCCAAGATACCACCAGAATATTCTCTGGACAATAGTGCCTAGTTAAAAAGGTGTGAAGAGTCTGTGAGGAAGAGAAGCGATGTGATGTACGAGGTATTACGGGTTGGCTGCAAGTAATGTGTATTATGCAATGAAAACATCAGTTCGATGTAATTGAGTGTCTTATTTACGTGTATTAGTCTACAGCATCATTAACCTTCCTGGAAATGCTACAAACAGCGTCCGCAAAATAAACAAGACCACAACATACGTAATTATTTTTTCAAGACTATTTTATTGATTGTTTGCACTTTCCAAAAAGCAACAACAGCAAGAAAGCACAAATTTATGTAAAATTTGCATTCATTTCGGGAAAATGAACATAAACAAATTAAAACAATGTTAATGCCCAATGTAGCATTTACATCATGCACATATTCATACTGAAAAATAATAGTGTCTAAAATTAACACACTTCATGATGGGCATATAGAGTACCAGAGGAACTCTTGAAATTTCTTTGCAAAAGACTATTAAAAAATATTTTTCAGTGAAAAGAAGACATCCTCTATCCAAGACAAATGATTGACTAGCATCAAATATTTCTTCCATGCAACAAATTACTCCTTTTCTTGGCACACCTTGCATATTGGTGAAAAATAATATGAAGTATTATAAAATAACTACATACTTGGGAGTGAAAAAATTATCTATGTGTAGATGACAGAAGGTCACAGGGAAAGAAAGCACAAAGTACAATTAAAAAATGGCAAAAGAGTATCACAGATAGACACTTAACATGGAAAAGAATTATGTATTTTGACAGTTTGCCACTTTCAAGATGTCTCTTCTCCTTGCATTACAAATTGTTGAAATTTAAGATCCTTTTCCATGTAAGTGCCTTTATTAATAATACATGTATTACATTTGATGGAAACAGGCTAATCAACATTTCCACCAATCACATTACTTTGTGATTATATTAACTGTTAAAAATAACTCAAGAAACAAAACCAAATGTATGAAAATATGTAATGAAAATTATCTTGGCATGAGATAAAAATTTAGTGTCTTATGCAAGGTTTCTTCTAAAGATAAATACATTCATATGTAAATTAGAATTAACATTTATTTCAGCCTTAGAAAAACTCTTACAGATATCAAATCCAATAATTTAAAACATTTACATTCCATAATATTTGGGTTGCCTTATCTGACGTGTCCTAGTAGCGCTCAGCATTGCAGGGGTGACAGGATAAATGTGTCTAATTCGCCGACCACGGCCATCCAGACTTTCGGTTGACGATCTTCTCTGTGGTGACGATTTGTCATCCACGTCGCTCGCACTTCCCGATTCATTGCCACCTTCCATAGCCATGTCAGAACTTTGCAAGTGATCATCACCACTGCCACCTGCTACACTCATTTCACCCGGCACTTGCTCCTCTTCACCTTTTCTAGCCACCGTTTCAGTTGGTTCTTCACTTCCCGAGTTTTTTGCTTCCGAGAGTAAAGTCTCGTCTTCCATTGAAAATATAATAGGAGGTTCAGAACCAGATTCTTTGTTAAATAGAGACGGATCATCATCTTTTGCAAAGATGATTGGCAGGTCAAGAATATTTGCAGGTGTCAAAGTCTTTTCTTTCAAAGTTACACGTGCTGTGGTCACAGACTTGCCTTTGTCTGTTATTGCACTAGAAACGGCACTAGAAGCGGTGACCACGGTGCTTCCTTTTTCAGAAGAACCTGTCTTTGAAGTTGAAACAGCAATTTTGGGGACAACAGCGAGAGATCTACGTACGTTCTTTTCTCGGTTTCCTCCAATGGGTAAAATCGTGAGAGGAGATGTAACACTTGAGAGAGGCACGAGAACCTGACCACCTGCAACTCCCTGACTTGTGGGCTCTGTCAGCATCATGACATTATTACCAAGCAGACTTTTACTTCCTGTGGTTGTCAGAACAGTTAGTTTAGACAAGTCAACTGTTCGATTAGGTAGCATACGTGCTGAAGTTATCACTTGATTGCTGACTGCATTAGAAACAGAGATGTCTTCACTGCCAATCACTGAAATACACATATAACACATAAATCAAACAAAACTGAATTTAAAACAAATATAAATCACAAAAGATGTTAAAAATAAAAATAACCTAGTCACTGTTTACCATGAAGTGAGCTGCATTATACACTAGATCAAGTATTCTCAATCTGTGATAACAAATAAGTCACAAGTACAGAATATTGGTTAAATATACACATTTATAAGGGTCAGTCAGTGGCAAACAGGTCATCTCGATCTCGACATGTAGATGCCACAGTTCCATGAAACTCCTGCCACTGGAAGTGAGTTCTGTCGTCCATGTTAGATGGCAGTAATGTTGCAGGCTTGTGTGGAGGCCAGTAAGAAAGAGCAGTGAGCAGTCATGCATTCCTGGCGGAGCGAGACATTCACCATCGAATGATGGCAGTTTATGGGAAACTTTGTTTACCTCTGTCATGGGTGAAGGAGGGGAGTCGGATTTTCCACAAAGGAAGAACTTCACTGCAGGATGACGCACGACCTGGACCATCTGTCACTGTCGCAAACGATGACCTCATCCAATGTTCCCCATACACTGTCATCATTCAATGGTGCATGTCTCACATACTTCCACCACCAGGAAATGCATGACTGCTTGCTGCTCTTCCTTACTGGCCTCCCTGATATGCCGACGGCAAGACTCTGCACTTCACACGGATAACACTTACACTGCTTCATAGAAGCATGCGACATGACTGCCACCTAATGGGTAACAAAGGAACCCCCTTACAGTGGCAGGAGAATCGTGCAGCCATGGCATCTACACATCGAGATATACGAGGTTTTCCACTGACTGGCCCTTGTAATAATAAAAACACAAAATCTCTGTCATCTCTACAATTTTTAATTATACAGTAATATAGGGCTGTAAACAGTAAAGGTAAAGTGCTCCCCTGTGCTTAGCACCACGCCATGAAGGCGTATAGAGGTTGTGGGGGTAACGCCCCACACTTTCTTGATCCAGTCGTGAGTGGGGGTGGTGACCAGCATCATGCCCCTGACCACCTTTACCCCCCAGGCTTTCCCCTCAGGTACCCATGTCATTTGATGCTGGGTGGGTACCGGGGCCGCTTCCAATGTTAGAATAGTTCCCAGATTTGAACCGGCCAGGGATCGAACCTGGGACCTTTAGCATGGTAGTCAGACACGTTACCGACTGAGCCACCGTGGCCATATATAGGGCTGTGATAAAACCAATTTGTGATATATGAATACTTGTCAAACTTTCATCGTTGAAACTTAACATAAGAAGTCACATCATTCATATTTACAATTCAAGGAGAGGCCAAAAAGTTCCTACCATACCTTTATCTGTATGTGCTAGAAAGAGGAAATTTGGTCTCCAGCATTAGTAAGCTGAAAAACTGAAATGAGGCCATCTTACTCACACGTAAGATGTCACGGAATATGTTTCAAACAGATTTGCTATTTGTGTGATCACCTCCTAAGGTACAAGATTAAGCCACATATCTGTTTTCAAGCACTAGCTGTTAAAACCTTTGCCCCCAAACTTGCATTTGTGGCCTGCATACTCTGTCCCAGGAATCTGTGAAGCAAGGTTGTGCATAAAGGTAGAGAAGAGAAGGAAGCGAGTGGGTGGAGCAAAGCAGTGTGGCCTGCTGCATACAGCTGGTAGCTGCAGTCTCGTTTCTCCCACCTTTTCCTTTCATGTGTTCATTTGTGGAGCCATCTCACATCACTACTTGCGCAGACACATTTTTGTTCACTCGCTCCAGAGATTCCTGAGACAGAGTATAGACTGGTGTGACATCATTTGATACTCTCCTATGATAGGCACTCTTTGCCAAACACACCTGACAACTCTTTATAAACTAAGCGGCTCAGGAATAAAACTTGATAACCACACTACACTCAAAATTGAGTAAACATTGGATTCAATTGCTGCACAGTCTCCAGTTGCTGTACTAGAGTGAATGAAGTTCCTTCAGTAGCCGCAGCCAGCCACAAACACGTGAAGACCTCTGGGTTACCCATTAGTCACAATGCAAACTCACCTGTTTGCACAGAAGCTGAAGAAACTGTATCATAACTAAATGTTATTCATAAATATTAAATTGTATTTTTCTTGTAATGCTTTGGAATCACTCACATTTTCCCTCCTCTCATATATATCAATATAAGTCATACAGGGGATATGTAATGCTAATATCATTGCACTTAATATGTAATAGTAATAATTATAGCTATTGCAATATATTACAAAACATATAAAGTTCAAACCTCCAATACAAAGTAGCCTAAAAGCATTAGGAACCCTTATGCACTGTGCTATGATGCGAGGGGCCCTGGATTCGAATACCAGCCTCCAGACACAACAAATGTTAATTCAGTCAACTAGTAGTTGATCAATCGAATTGGTATTCGAATCCAGGGCCCCTGGCATCATAGCACAGTGTGCTAACCACTCTGCCACGAGTTGGCACACCCTTCAATGCATACAGGGAAATATCCCCTTATCTAAAATCCTTACCTGAGAGTTCAAAGAGCCCTCAAAAAGGGTTAAACGTGCAGGTTGTAAAGGGACCTGCACAACACATTAAAAATGTAAGAAAACAAAAAAAAACTTCCTCCAAGAGTGGAAAAAGCTGGCTCTTCTCACAAAGCTAAAAACATTTCTTAAAAAACTCTCATCATCTCCCAATATTGAAGATAAATTTTTGGGAAGGTTAAAACTTTGTCTGAAGAAATGAAAATTGACTTCCTATTAGATTATGTAATAATTGGTCTCAAGGTTAAATATTTCCTTTTCAAATTGCAGCCACTGGCCAAATTATTTGTGTTGAATACAGTATTTGAAGTGGACGGCACCATCTCATTGGCTAGGAAAAATTACATTAGCCTATACCCAAGGATCCTACAGACATCCACCACTTAGGAATTTCTACTTTGAGCATAAAAACTATTAAGAATTTAACTGCTGAAATATGTAATAAATTAGGGCTGAGTCCTGACTGATACCAACCAACACAAATGCCGATACTGATATTTGTATAATTCCAGTTTAAAATAAAAAAGGCTCATCACATTACATTCTATTAATGACATTAAATTATACTCCAAAATTATTCTCATGTAGCATTATAGTGTAAACTTTATCTAGACTTGGAGGTTGCAGAAGAAGTTTTGTAATATTTCACGCCTTTTTAAAGTATTGCAGCTCCACAGAAAAAAAAATGATGGATTATTATTACTGTCCCTCCTTCATTTCATGTAAACAACATTCTTGCCCTCTGGGTTAACCTAGAGAGGGAGGGAAACGATGTAAAAAATATATGCAAATACAGATACATGTGGGTCCACATGGACAAATCAACCAGGATCTGAACCTTGACATCTCAGAAATTGATAATTTTTGGTGCAGTGGTAGTACCAATAAAGTTGACGAAAACTGGCAAGCTTCAGATTTTTTGGGTTCTTTGTTTTTGAGTTATTGACTTTCAAAAAAGTGAAAATCCCAAAATTTTACAACATTTTGAAATCTTTAAATTGCTGTAGATCAAAAACTATTTAACCTAGAAAGCTCAAATTGGTGTCATTCTCTTCTGCTTTTAATGAGCTTTAATTTGAAATACGTGACTGTGCTGTTTGAATTTTGTAATTCTTCAGAAACCCGAAAAAAAGATTTTTTTAAAATTTCAAAAACAGCCCTTTTATTATTTTTTTTTAAAATATATGTTTTGAAAACATCAATTGATTATTTGGGTGCAGAATTTCATAATGGGATGGCCATGGGTTCCTATGGACATTATTGTTCTTGAATTGTAATGTGTGTGAAATTTGCTAAATTTGTGAATTTCCATGTTAAAATCATACCTATAAGGTAAGTGGTTGATGTTGAAGTCATCATATTAGTGTATTTTATAATTTTTGGACTACAAATAATATGAAAATACCTAAAATGTATCACATTTAATATCAGATACGCAAATTGAAAAATGTACGAGGGGAAGTCATTAAAAAACAGGAATATTATTCTAAAGTTCATGGAGATTTATGCACAATTAAAATTTGTATTTCAGGACTCAAAAAGGTTTCTTAGTAACATGCCACAAAGATGCTGCGACAATCGAACAGTACGAGTGGGTATCAAAATGTTCGTGCAATCTCCTGGAAGGAAACAAACTAGAAACACCCTCGGATATGTGTATTGTACAATGGCCCTTCTAGGTTCAGCACACAAATTTTTGTCTGATTTGGTTGTTTATTGCTATCCTTTTTTAACAGGTGAATAAAGGAAGATGTCATGATTGACAAAATTGAGGCACAGAGCATCATCAAATTCCTGCATCTCCAGGGGAAAGCAGTGAAGCAAATTCACGATGAGATGAAAGCAGTGTTAAGGGGAGGAAAGCCCATCCTATGAGATGGTTTTCAAGTGGAAACGGCAGTTCCAAACCGGTCACATGGTAATTTCCGATGCCCCTAGGACAGGGAGACCGTCCTTCATAAATGATGCCACATTGATGGAGAAAGTGGAGAAGATGATAATGGAAGACAGGAGGATCACCATTGAAACTGCGATGGCTGAAATTGGTGTTAGTTATGGGTCCATCTGGAATATCATCCATCACCAGTTGCACCTTCATCAAGTGTCGGCACGGTGGATGAAACGATTGCTCACCCCTTTCCAGAAGAGGACTAGAGAGGAAGCAGCACTAAAGATGTTAGGCCGCTGTGAGCTGCATGAAGAGGATTTTTTCAGCAGACTGGTTACAATGGATGAAAGCTGGATCTAACTTTATGACCCAGAAACAAAGAAGATGAGCAAGCAGTGGAAACACAGCTCCTCACTGCCCCCCAAAAAGGCAAGAGTGCAAAGGTCAGCCACTTAGGTGATGCTGTCCGTTTTCTGGGACTGTGAGGGAGTCATCCTGACGGACTACCTGCGACAGGGTCACACAATCACAAGTGACTATTATTGTGATCTAGCTTGGTTACATCAAAAATTGAAGGTGAAAAGGCGAGGAGAGCTCACAAAAGGAGTGCTGCTATTGGCAGACAACGCACCAGCCCATTCTGCCCATGCATCCATTTTCAAAACAGTTCAATTAGGATACGAAATTTTGCCCCACCCTCAACATTCCCCAAACTGGCACCGAGTGACTTCTTCCTCTTTCCGGAAATGAAGCGTCCACTCAAAGAACGCCACTTTGACACGAGGGATGATGTCATTTCTGAGGTAGAACAGTGGATTTAGGCCCAAAATGAAGCGTTCTATAAAAACGGCTTACACAAGGTGAAAGACCGCTGGCAGAAATGTGTTACCAAGCATGGCGACTATGTGGGGAAGGATTAATACCACCATGATTTTGTACTTGTCCAAAGTTGCTTCCTTTCAGGTGATTGCATGAACTTTTTGATACCCCCTCGTATATGCCTGCGCAGTAGCTTGTACAACATGGCTCCCTACTGTTGACTTGCACTGTAGAAGAGCAACAAAGTGTTATTCGTGCGAGAAACAAAAAGCACATAGTGGTTCGGATACCAATTTAAACTGTAGGTCCAGTCCCGATTAGCCTTACTGTGCATAAAGTGGACTTAAAACACCAAATCAATCCAAAAAAAAAGTTGCTGCTGTGTCGGTATCAGCAAGCAGTCACACAAAAGACTCATACAGAAGGGTAGGAATCCATCCTCCCCCCTCCAATGACATTCATGCCTTTCCCAAGAACCTCAGAATCAGCTCAGCATAATAATGCTGATTTTCAAAACATCTGCATTGCCATGCTGCCTATGGTAGCAAATAATCAGGTGAAGCCAGGCCGACTGGGTAGCTCAGTGGTAGAGCAATGGCACGATATGCCAGAGACCCAGGTTTGAGTCCTGGTCGAACCTGCATTTTTTGTGAAATTTCGACATAAATTTTAATTTGTGTGCATCATTTTCGAAATAATTCACAAATTATTGTAATAGTATACTTGTGCTGTTAGCAAGAGTTACTTGTTGACATGAAAAATGAATTACGTATGTGTAACTTACTGCACAATAACAGGATGCCTACTCACCACAAATTCCAGGAATTCTGCGTGAATTATTGGCTTTGGGAATTATGCGTGAATTTTTCTCCGTAGACGTGAAAAATTGCAACTTTTATTAATACAAATCCCATTGAGACATTCACAGCTTAGCTTCTATTTTTATGAAGGAAGTAAAAGAAAGCTGTGTGGAAAATAAAGCAGAATTCTCTCAATCCATTTACTTTGTTAGTGTCCTTTGCAGAACAATCTATCTGACAGCAAGTGGATTATTGCAAGATAGGATATCTCGAAGTTCATTAGGTCAATTTAAGTTTGAAATTCTTATACAATTAACACTTTTCTTTAGATTAGTATATCCAGTAATATTTGTGACTTGTGTTTCTAGATGTATTTCAGGTCTGAGTATGTGAAATAGCAAATATAAACTCCGCACCTTAAATTAAATATGTTTAATACATATTCCGTTTAATTGAATATAATTAGAATTTTTGGATACATTGGAATCACATAGACTCTTTGTATTGTTAATGTAATTGTGTGTATCTGTCTGTGGGTGGTGAGAGGCGATAATACGTAAGGTTGAAATAGAGAAAACATCTGCCTGTCCCTTGAATTTTTGGAAAGATCGCCTTGAAAACTGGGAATTACACTTGAGTTTTATCATGGTCCTAGAGTGACCACTGAATACATAACAATCCTTTACATGTTATCCACAGTCAAACTTTGCCTTCTGTCTGTGAGGATCATCTTATATGTTGAAAATTATCTTTCAACAGAAACATAGTCAGTAGCGAAAATTTGAATGCTGGAATATAACTTCACAAGGTGTGAATGCCACAAAGCACCGAATTGACGTGAAAGTGAGCAAGACCTCAAGGATAAGAAGTTTGTACTTTGGACTGTGCAGATAACAGTGGCGAGTTACATTTTGATTTGTTTAGAGCTTTGAAAAAAAAACAAAAAAAACTCATGGACTTGGAAGGAGGGAAATCGACAGGAGTATGTTTGAAACATGTCAGTCATTGATTTTTTTCATCACCAAACAGAACAAATACCTCTGTGTGATATAATAATTTTGTAAAATCTAAAAATATTTATAAAGACTTAAAGAAGGTTTGATTTAGGTGCATAAAAAACCTAAAGTAAGTTAAAACAAACAAAATAGGTTATTTCAGGCAGTACAAAACTTCATCAGTTGTTGCATTTTTTAATGGTTGTTTCTTATCTACCTGCAAAGGACAAAAATAGGTTAAAAATCTAAAATCCGAGGTCTACTTATGACATCAAAATTTTACATTTTTCGGGAAGTGGAGGCTTTTACGGACTTAATTTCTATGCACCAATTGTAGCACAACTAAAAAATAATGTGGCATTTCAAAAACATACCTCGTAGCCTACAGAAATACAAAACAAAGCTGATAAGTGAAGTACACCACAGGCATCAAGGTTTTTCAACTCTTTCATGTCAAACATGTATTGATTGTTATGGAGAGGAAGCAAGAACTTTAGGTTAAGATATGGATACTATCTTGTGTCTGTAAAAAACACGAAAAGAAAAAAGATGGGAATGTAAATAAATAAAGAGATAGGAATTATTATTACAATAAAGCTACTATAAAAAAAAATGATATATTGCAGGTGAATGTTCTGCAGGCCCGATATACTGTCAGTATTTTGAAAACTGTGTCACTGAATTTATTCATTTTGTTTTATGTGATACAAGGTTCTAGAAATTCACAAAAAGTGCCAATACATCAGAGAACAGACCAGCACCAGTGAAATTCATTTTCTTAAAAACACCACAAGTAAAGAAAAATAGAAAGAAAATAGCATTGAGCAATTTCGTATCACAATAAAGCATAGCATACCTCACATACATGAGCTACCCTGGCCTTCGTAGAAGGCAGGATGGACAAAGAATGCACATATGATAGCAGTATACATGATGAGTTGTAAAAAGGAAATAGGGGGAGGAGTGACAACGAAGGGGTAGATCGGAGGTGAGAGATCTGACAGTCGGTGTTTGGTTTGGAAAGTAGGAAGAAGTAAAAGGAAGTACGGGAAAGTAGAAGGGAGTACAGTGATAGAAGTTCAGGAGATATTAGAGAGACTGTGTGTGATTGAACATTGGAGGACCTATTGACCTTCTCTTCAAATACGAGACAAGTAATTCCTATAACTAATTATGTCCATGCTGATTTAGTCTTAACATTCATTAAACCCAATTTGTGTATCGCCATTCATTTAAGAGTTATGTACATAGATTAACATTTATCTAGGTACTTCTCCAGATGAAGATTAAGCGTAAGTGAGTGGCTATGAGCAAACGCCACCCCTATGTAGGGTTACCAGATTGCTATAAGGGGAATGTAGGACATTAAGTCAAAATGTAGGACACAAAACATTCTCAATAAATAATACGTATTTCTATAGAGCACGTTAGAAAGTAATTTAAAAATGACACTTTTCAGTTGAAAAGAATGAATTCTGAATGAATTTTTACATGCAAAATTTCAAAACTTGCAATCATACTAATCAATGCACCTCTTACTACATGATTTAAGTGGTACTTCTCAGAGGAGACAATTTTTATCAAAATTTAAGGTTTAGTCAAAATATATTTACGTTAGAGTGGGTACCAAACATTTTACAGACTTTATGAAAAAAATCATTTCTCTCATGAGTGATGATGGTAACAACAGTAGTCTCTCAACAGTTGCATTATTACCTGTAATTGGCAAACAAATATTCAGCAATTACCATCATTTGAAGTAGTTGAGTTTCATCATGAGTAATTTTTAGTTCCATTACATGGATTCTACCAAAATAACAAACCCAGAATTCTTGACTTTTTTCTGGACTTTTCTTGACTTTCTTTTAGTTTTTCTTAACGTTTATTTACTCGACCCCAACTTAGGTAAAGTTGGATATTTGCAATTAAGAAAATAAATATTTATTTAATGAAAAATCCCTACCAAAGGGCCAGTTAAGATGAAAACTGAAGCTGTATTTAAGAAGAGAATTAAACCTGCTTTATCTATTAATGCATTCTGGACTGCATTTGGCAGACTAGCAAGGCTCTGGTGTCTGGACTCTCAGCCAGTATAATATTATGTGGGGCTTTGTGTCGGCTGTCCCTATATGCTTGTGACTGTCCCTTCACCATCTTATCTTACCACCATTCATCCTCACCTTGACGATTAGCCAAAGGGACAGAAAAGTGAAGTAAAATAAACTAAATGAACCAATCACAAAAAAGTGAAGTAAAATAAACTAAATGAACCAATCAGTCATTGCGATAGCAAAAAGTCTTGACCAAAAGAATAATTTATTGCCTTTTTATTGACATCTTGAGCTGCTACTTCATTTCTTTGCCTTTTCTTGACTTGCAAACAAACACCCTGAATAACTTTGTTCTCCATATCCCTGTTTTACAATCAAAATATTGAATCAGTATCAACCGTAAGGCAAAAAATTTCACTCAGGCATTGAACAGTGACATCAGCAGTTAGTGGTCCCAAAACTTTGTTCATTAATTGCTTCTGTTTTCCTGTTTGTTTTCTAGCAGGACAAACATTTCTTTTCTTTTTGGGCAATGACTGAATATCTATGTTCTTCTTAAAGGTTCACATAACCACTTTTTGTACGTACATGCAAAATAATCTAACACAGTTATTTTCAGTGGTTTTTATTTTATTTTATCTGCGACGATTCGTTCTGGTTTCCCAGAACTTTTTTAAGCTACAACAAGATATAACATACAACAACTGATGAATGACTGAATCAAAATAAATTTCACTATTGAGTTTGGAAGCGCACTAATTGACTTGTAACTTGCATGATTTTTTCTCCTAATTAATATTTTGATGCTCAAAATGTAGGACATTTGTGATATTTTTCAAATTCCCCCCGGACGCCGAACATAAGGCTAAAATGTAGGACGTGTCCGGGAAAAACCGGACGTCGGGTAACCCTACCTCTATGGTTCGATCCCGACACCGAGTGGTCTTGTACATGGTGGAGGTGCGGGGTGTTGTACGAAAGAAAAAATAATATTTGCGAAGGGATTGGAAAGACAACTAGGCAGTAATAACCAGATCATAATGGGAGACATCATTATCATCATCATCACAGGAAATGATAGAACAATGGACGAGGAAGTAAGAAAAGCAGAATGATAAGGGATGAACAAAAAAAACATTATTAAAGTCGGTGGCGATGATATTCAAATTGCTTGCAGAATTAAAACATGCTTTAATGTCTTTAATATTTTTGCTTTATTTCAGTAACGTGCAGTGAATAGATAGCCGAAGCACTGAATATATAATTTTTAAATAAACAATAGTACATCAAGGGGCAGGCTTGCCTTCATAAAAACACCGCACGACACTGCTTTGTGGCATTTTAGTCTTTCAGGGGCTCCGCAAAAATGCCTCTCAACGCTTTTGGGGAGTCTAAGTATCCTGGAAATTATGCAAAATGTGAATTGCATACCGAAGCACTGCTTCGGTAGCTTACCTTGTATGCACGGCACTGCTTTATTTAGTATCCAGTGCATTCTATTTCACAAAATTTTATGACTGCGCTCCCTCACCAGTTAAGTTTCAAGCTCTAACTGTTTCAAATTTTCAGCTACTGGAGGGGAAATCAGTGCACCAAAACATTCATAGTGAACAGTGAAATCTGAAAGGAATTACAGAGCATCCAAAAATAGCCAAGTCCAACCACAAGTAAATTAACACTACTAACAGAAAGCAATACCATTGTCTATTTGCATGAACAGGATCATGAAGATGGACAATACTGAAAGCCACAGTGGCAACAACAGCTGCTCTTCTGAAGAGGTTCAGTTAGGAATGCTGAACCACTCCCGCTACAGTCTTGATCTTGTGTCCAGATCCACTGTTACACCAGCAATGACAAGGATAATGTGGAACTCACCACTCACACCTTCATTCATCCCAAGGACATGGAATTTTAAGTGAGCAGCTTTTTCAACCTTAGCAAAGCAATAAGTGCACCAATGCTGACAGAAACTATGTGGACAAGTAAAGTATGTCTAAAGAAAAAGTTCCTGAAGTAAAAGACCTACAAAACTTATTTTTGGAATATTCCTCATAAAAAAGTAAACCAGAGAGGTGAAATACTCTTCATCCTTCCAAATACCACATTGTATTAATATGTCGATTTCATGCCTTCTTCTTATGGCCATACTTGGCAACTGACTAAATTGTGTAAAACAAATGGACTAATGATAAGCAAATGAACAAAACGAAACAAATGAGAGAGAGAGAGACAGAGAGGAGTGATAATTGGGAGTATGCATTAATGAAAATTTATGCATACTCATCTCAGTAATGAACCACAAACTGTAAAGCAGCAGAAAAAATAGTATAGGAGAATAGGAAAAGACTATGGAGTATACCACCAAAAGATGAGTTGCAAGATGTAGAGTGGAATAGAATAAAGCAGTGGATGGGAGATGAAAAATGAAAATAGGACAAGCAGAAAAAAAAATCAACAAAGTGCTTGTCAGATGAAAATGTTCATTTACAGCTTAAATGTAGAACATGTGGCAATATTATCATCTACATTATCCAAGGTGCAAGTGCATGATGCAATTCTACTTAATTCTAATTATATGAAATTTGGTGGATATCTTCATTATCTCACGAAGAAGGGAAATAAGTGTTTAATTTCTTCCAAGCAGCACAGATTCATGGTTGCCATGGTCATTTATTTTTGCTATGCGGCCGTGGTGGCTCAGTCGGTAACGCATCTGACTACAATGCTAAAGGTCCCGGGTTCAATCCCTGGCCGGTTCAAATCCGGGAACTTTTCTAACGTTGGAAGTTGACCCGGCGCCCACCCAGCATCAAATGACATGGGTACCTGGGGGAAACCCTGGGAGGTAAAGGCAGTCAGGGGTGTGATGCTGATCACATCACCCCCACTCACGACCAGATCAAGAAAGTGTGGGGCGTTACCACCACACCCCCTATATGCCTTCATGGCATGGTGCTAAGCACAGGGGAGCACTTTACCTTTTTTACCTTTATTGGAAAACATATGATAGGGGTTGGATGCCCTTGGAACATTATCACACCAATAAAGATTCCATCTGGGTATGTTACCCCCCCTAAAATTATGCATGTATACATGCGATAAGCAGTCAATAATGATTGAGACCTACACAGTCTGTCCAGTAGGAAAGGTGACTGATTTTTTTGCCATGGAACCACCAGTGCCATCTATGGAGAAGTATATGTACTAAGTAGCAACACATTTCGACTTTCTTCCAGCAAAGTTGCAAAGCACTAGTGTCGACGGTCGATGCATACAGATCTTGTAACTGACAGTACCTGCTGAATGTCGGCCGGAAACTGAGAAATGTGCCAACATTAAATTCTGTTTCAAACTGGCATCAGAGACGTTTCAAATGATTGAAACTGTTTACGGTAGCGAGGAATTGAGCCGTAAGAATGTGTTTAAGTGGTATGCAAGATTTTGTGATGGTCCAGGCTCTCCAAAACCGAAAAAAGTGCGCACGCAGAAGAGCCGAATCAAAATCCTGCTCACGGTTTTCTTCGATTCCAAAGGCATCATCCACAAGGAATTCACTTCAGACGGTCACACTGTGAATGCTGAGTATTACGTGGGTATTTTGCATCATCTATTGGCCAGGATTCGTAGAGTTCGGTCTGAATATCGGGAACAGGGCTCATGGTCTCTGTTGCACGACAATGCACTCGTTCACAAGAGCAGGTTGGTACGCCAATTTTTGGCCAAAAAAGGGATAGTGGAGCTCAATCACCCCCATATTCTCTACATTTAGCTCCATGCGACTTCTGGCTATTTCCAAAACTGAAATTGGCATTGAAAGGAAGGCGTTTTGACACCGTTCCAGACATCCAAAAGGCTTCGACCGCGATTTTGGAGGCAATTTCGAAACAGGAGTACCAAGACTGCTTCACAAAGTTCTACAACCGCTTCAGTGCATGTATTGACTCACAAGGTGTCTATTTTGAATAAACTTTATTGTAAACTACCAGTCCACAATGTGTTGTCTTTCATTTCTCATTAGTCACCTTTCCCACTGGATGGACTGTGTAGGTCATAATTTAACATACATGCGAGTTACAATCATGAAAGTTGGTATGAATACTATTCACCTAATGTTCCACAAATTACCAAGAGATGACAAGACGTAGCCAGTGTGTGAACTATGGGCAAGTGGAAGTTTGCCAGTCCTGTACAATGGAAGACATTTATCATGGTCAAAGGGGGCAGCACAGTTTCTGTGGAAAGAAGGGCTGCAGAGACTCTGTGCAATGTCTGGTACGAGTTGTGGTTTCATTGTTGCCTACCTAAGTTGAAAAGCCAATGAAAATAGTGGGAACATGACAAGAGCTCTAGAGCAAAGGCATTCCGCATGGCATCTTCTGTGGGGAAATGGGTGACTACAATTTTTTGCGACGTGGATCATGCTTATTGAGTGGCTTCCAGCCAAGTAAACCATCAACAGCAATGCACACTGCACAAAACCCTGAGATTCTATCATCCCTCAATACAGCTGAGGCGAAAATGGCACCCTGTCCTGCTGCTTCATGATAATGCCAATCTGGAAAAATACATGCATCCACCCAGTAGGACATTTGCAATGTTTGGGGTTTAATGTTCTACAGCAAAGTCACCTGTTCTGGCTCCATCCCACTAAGCTTTCTTCAGTGAAATGAAGAAACCTCTCCATGGACAAAAATTTTCAACATCTGAAGAACTTCAAACTGCTGTGCACAGATCTGTTCTAGCTGTACCTATAAAATTATGTGGGGGTGCCATTTGCAAGTTTCCAGATTTCTGGCAAAGGAGTGTGGAGCTAGATGAGAGTATTCTGAACAGCCTGTTGTAATTTTCTGTTAACACATTCCTGACCGTAAACGACCATGTGTGCTTGAAGTTGCCCATAAACGACTAAGGTTGTTTAGCTGCGATGCCCATTTCTTTTTTTAGGTTTCTTGCCCCTCCCCCCCCCCCCCCATGTTGATTTGCAAAGGAAAAGGGTGCACCACATGACTTTGGGGGAAGTAAGATACAGTACCCGAGAGCATGTCCGGCATGCTAAATTACAAAGGGAACCAAAAGGGGGGGGGGGGGTCAACACATTCCAATCCTTGGAGGATCAATGGGTAGTCATCGGTTATGGGACACCAGTAGGAACCCTCGAAGAGGTCAGGTTTCTATACACCAGGTGAAAAGGTTGAGAAAAAAACACCATTTGCAGCCTCCAGGGTGTCATCATTTTGAAAAATCAGAAAATTTATGATAGTGGCCACACTATTTTGAGGTAAGTTTGGATTCAGAAAATGCCTGGGCTGGCTGTTTGAAAGCCCCTCCCAAAGTTGGGCATGAATGTGTTAACATTATCACCACACTCACTACACAGGTAAGTATCAATTAATGCTGTCTGGCCCTTGTACATATTATCATCCATGCATATGATGTTTTCCTTGTTTTGTATTTTTGCATTGAAGATGGGTTCATAGGTTTGCACAGAAGTATTCACACCCCCTTGCACACACACATATGTATAAAAAAGTTTCAGGCACCTGAGAATCTGTGAGGCATGGTTGCACATGTACAGGATAGAAAAAGTCATTCTTTGAGGGTTCGTAGTTTTAAAACAAAACCTAAATGAGCAAACCATTTAGAAGAAATGTTGTTTTTTCTCTATGTTCTTTACACACTGTATAAAGCACTTGGTACTGTACACATCTCCCTGTATAGGAGATGGCCCTGATTTTCAACCTTGCCAACATGGTGAGATTGGTGTAGGAAGATAGGAAAATGTCATATCCCCATTTTACCAGTCACAGCCTACTTTCACACTCAAGTCTGGCCAATCAGGTTTTGGATCTGATGAGAAGTATCGCATTGGTGTCTGGTTCAGATCAAGTATCTGACTGCAGTTGAACAAGTTCATTGGATCAAAATGCTTCCCGATTTGAATGAAGGGGAGTGAGTTCACATGCATTGATCTACTAAAAAAATACAAACTTTATTTTTCTCACAGCTCTTCCTCATATTTCACAACTAGTGGAGCATGCAGTAGCAAAAGCACCTTTAATCATGTTTGAAGTTAAACTGGACCTAATGAAAACATGATACAAACCTGAAAGATTTTATTTCTTCATCCAGTAAAATGGATTAATCTAAAAGCACTAGGGAATAACAATGGATATTTTCAGACGCACAATAAACAGCAATTTTCCAAGGACCAACTCCATTTCAACTCTCAGAAATGCAAATCTGGATTGAGGGTGATAACAGATAGTGCACAGTAATGTGCTGGTAACGTGCACAGTTTTACAGAAATGCCAGAGAGAATAGCAAGACATGGAAATCCTGAAATTCAGTTCAGGAAACTTAGCCATGCTCCCTCATGTTATAAAGCTGACTGTATTCTTAGAGTGTTATCACTCTACAAGGAAAATCACAGTGGATGAAAGAACAAATAAGATTCGTACATTCTTACAGTGGATCAAAACATGAACAATAAATGATACACAGGAGTATAAGGTCAAGAAAAAAGAAACCATATGTTATTGGAAGATGTTACAGGAAACAAGAGAAGAGATAAAAGCAGAGGAAAACTTTATTCAATGTATTCATTGCAAGTATATCCAAGGAAATGCAATCATCTAATTTATTTAGAGATTAAGTTGCACCATTCACAAACATACAAGTGAAAATATGACTTGTTAGTTGTTCATTATTCAGAATATGCATGCTAATCGCTATTATCAGTGTGCTGTAAGCTGCAAAGCAAACAGTATGTTACCACGTTCATTAAGTTAACTTTCAATACCAAGGCCTGTGTACTGAAACAAAAACTCCAGAATGAGAGCAATTCCTTAAAAATATACGTGAAAATAAAAGTAATAGGTATTGCAACAATTGTACATAAAATATATTACATATTCAAATATTTTATGTTCCCTTTCAGCTGACTTTCCTAAAAAAAATTAAAAAACAAAAGAATGCTGAATACCTGCAAAGGTATGAAGAGTTAATAAAAAAAACAACTTAACATCCTCTTACAAAATATATGTGATTGCTAGGGGCATGCATATTTCGTTTTTGACAAAAAAACAAAATTTGAAAAAACACATTGTAGTGTTAATTTTTCATGTTTTTGAAAGGTGTGAGATGCATTTTGTGACCATGTTTTGTCACGAAATAATGCGAAATGAACTGCAAAAAGCGAAATTAATTCTTAAACACGAAATTCAGGGTTTATTCACCGCCGCGACACCCTCTGAGGTCGGAATTATCCTGAGAGTTCTGCAATTCCTGGAAAATTTGTTAATTCTGCTGTTAATATTGGAGAAGCAAAAGTGGACTCCTTTACACAGAAATAAACGTAATACTCTGATAACTACATAAATGTGCTATTAGAAGTGAAATGTTAATTCTGTGGAATAAGTGTAGTTTTTAAATCAAATTTAGGATTATATTCACAATTTTAAAACCAAAATGTATTTTTATATACCACTTTTCATCCAATTTTTCACCGCTATAACACCGATATTTGATTTTATTTACCGCTTTTGAACCCGAAATTCACTCCATTTTTGTACCGAAATTTTGTTTTTTTATTTACCAAAAATATGTGCCTCTAGTGATTGCTAAACAAAGTTTAATGTCAAGTTCCTGCCAGATCTTCACTTGTGAATAGTTTCTTCCTGCGCAATTTTCAATATTTCCCTTTTCATTGTGCATTCAGTATTCATTTATTCCTTTTCACTGACTAAAGTGTCTCACTTACTAACTTAATAATATCGCATGAATATTGTAATGTTATTATTTTTTAAAAAAATCAATGGACGGCCATGCCCCTCCCCTCCCACCCCCTGCCAAGTCATTTTCATGAGTCATTCATCAGTGTCGGTAAAAAGTGAAAATCTGTTACTGGACAGCATGACATATGAGGTCTGGCTAAAAAATAACAAGACTGGCAACCTTGTCAGAAATATATGTGTAGCAGTGGTGAGCGCACATGCAGGAAATAAACCTTGAAGCTTCAAGAAGCTGACGACAGAACCCTGTCTCTCATAGTTAGTCTGTGAGCAGTGCTTGAGGGTGAAGGTCCGGAATCGTGTTGCTGAAAAATGGCAAATATGAAACTTGAGCAGCGCATTAACCTCAAATTCCTGGTGAAATTTAAAAAATCACCGAGTGAGTGTGTGAAACTGTTGCAGAAGAGATATGGCGATAATGAAATGTCACGAGTGCATGTGTTTGAATGACAAAAATGCATCGCCGGAAGATGTGAGGACGTTGAAGACAATGAAAGTCCAAGTCGCCCTGTCACGGCAAGAACAGAAGAAAATGTGGCAAAAGTTAATGACATTGTTCGGAGCAATCGCCAGGTCAGCATTCAAATGATAGCAGATATAGTGGACATGGATACAGAGTCAGTGGACATTCACTAGGTGATTTTTTCAATTTCACCTGGAATTTAAAATGTTCCTTGCATTAGAATGACTGGAAAGTTATATCCTTCATCAGAGTAAAGCTGGATGAATGGTTTTCTGTTCCCCATCCATACTTTCTCTTTACTGCAAAAACAAGATGATTGTGAAGAAGAAAAATAATCCTTACTTGCAATATCATGATAGAATGAAAGCGTGATGTGAACAGTGTTGATATTTTTAAATGCTCATAACTCAGAACATATAAGTAGTACAGTATACAAAAATATGTTTAATTAAAATAGCAATTAAGCCTTAAATGTCAGATTGGGACAATTAGGTATGTTACTTTGGACCTTGCTGTGGCTCAGTTAATGTTCCCAACAGTGATGTTTACATTCATTCATCTGGTTAAGGTGTGCCATGATTAATTATATCACTGGCATGGCCCCACCCCCCCAATTTTAAATGTGCATTTGTTTCTTAATGGATTTTAACTTGTCGCAGTTCTTGTCTTATTTCTTCTCTTGCTGAAACCCGACACTTCGCAACTGGCTGACCAAACGTTCAGTGCAAATGTGACCAGGTAATATGTTGGTATCCTTAAGTGTCTTGGTGGAGGGTCAAGCGAAAAACTGCGATAGATATCAAGTTACTATTAATGTTGCTATTGTTGACACATATTTATAATATATTTGAAATGTTTCCTTAGTTCAAATTATTTCTTTATTTTAACTTTATTTTAATAATAAATAAATAAAAAAACACTGTCAGTTTTAAACCATTTCCATTAAACAGAACACATTTCTTCAAACAGAAATTCTTAATTGCATATATAGCAGATATTCATTTGATGCTGAGAAAATGTAGTTATTGCTTAATGAAGAGCATCTCTTTTTTGGGGTACTGGAAGAGCACAGAGCATTTTGAATGTAACCTTATTATTTAACACAATTCAATAATATATCTTACGGTTCAGCTGTGTTGTTTAAGAATACATCCCTAATCAACCTTACCCTGATAAGTACACGACTGGACACACTGAGTGCTCTGTTCATGATCTCAACACTGACGGTTCTGGGTTTGAATCTTGACCTTGTTCGTTCCTTTACTTTAAAGGTTGCCATTTCATCTGACAAGCAATCATCGTGGTTGTCACCACTGAACTAATGTCAATGAAGCACAACTTAAAATAACAATGGGCCTAGGTATGTACATTAACATATTAATATGAATTTTTCATGCTAGGGTGGAAATGTTATGTTTTTATGTATATTTTTTATACTATAAAAGTTTGCCTTGGTCAGCATTTTAATGTTTTACTATTTATTAGTATTTTTAATGGCAGAGATGGTTGTTAGAAGCAGTTAGTAGTAATAATAAGCTATGTGAACACAGTTCTCTGGTTCTTTATTATATTATTGACTACACAACACATGAGAATTCCAAATGTACATTTAATATTTATTTGGGTATGTGGTTATAGTGTCTACAGTTTGTAAATTACATACGAAAGGATAATGTTATGAGCAAAGCTTCCTCAGAAAGGACTGCAATCAAAATGGTGAAAACAACCAAATGACAGCTCAGAACAAAAAGCACTCACAGTGTCACCACATTTACCTGGAGCTAATTACATTCTGAAAATAAATTGGTGACAGAAAGAGTTTAACCCTAGCTTACCTGAGGTGAGGAGGTAAGGAACTTTATAAAAAACTGAAGAAAAAAAATCATTCTTCCCTAGGGTGTTCTGTACGGTGTGTTTTAAAAGTCCTGCAGGATTCTAAAAACTATAACTTTAAAGTAATAGGTTTATTACAACGAAATATTGTGGGTTTTTTTCACAGAGGAAAATGCTGAATGACATGTGTGCAGGTCACACAATCATGTGATTCCAAGATGGCATCGGTGCAGGAAAAAGCTCAGTGTGTGTTATGGCTTGCCGAGTTAAAAATCTTGTGTTTTGGTGCGGAGAAGGTTCCAAACAGCATTTGGGAAAACACATTCAGCAGAGACAAGTATCCAAAGATGGTACAAAAAGTTTAAGGCTACAGGAAGCGAAGCAGATTTGCCATGTAGTGGGAGGCCAAGAACGAGCGACGATGTGGTGGATGCAGTGCAGGGGAGCATGCAACGATCCTTGGAAGTGGGAGTAGCAAAATATATGTTTCACAGTATCTTATGCAAGAAAGTGAAAGCCAGTCCTGTGAGTTGAGATCTGATAGACGAGGACTGTGACATGAGGAAGGAATTTCAGTCTCTCATTCTTTTCTCTGATGAGGCCACATTCCGTTCCATGTTTCGAGGAAAGTGAATAGACACAATTGTCGAATTTGGGGGGGGGGGGAGGGTTGAGAATCAACATGAGTTTGAGATGCATAAGTGAGTTAGCTTCAAGGTCAATGTGTGGTGTGCGGTCTCCATGGACCACTTCATTGGTCCATTCTTCTCGAGGAAAACATGGGGAACGGCACCAGCTACCTGAACATGTTATAGACACTCCTTGTTCCCGAACTTCAAAGGTTAGGCATCATCAATGAGGTCCACTTCCAGCAAGATGGTGTCCCCCCCCCCCACACACACACTGCACCCTTGAAGTTTGTGAGAGTTTCTTGATGGTCAATTTGGGGAGAGATAGATTGTTCGCAGAGGACCCACACCTTGCCCATGAGATCACCTGACCTTATGCCTTGCGATTACTGGCTGCGGGGACATGTCAAGACCCACGAGTATGCACTGAAACCGACAGATCTTGACAACCTGAAATTCAAGATACGTGATGTGATTCAGAACTTTCAGGACGAACATCGTCAGAACGCAATTCTCAGATAGCAAGTGTGTTTGGACATGTATTGTGCACAGCTGGAGATCTGACGATGAACCAAACCACATCAAACTTTAATTTTAGAGTTTCCTCTGTGTAAAGAAACAATATTTCATTGTAATTAACCTATTACTTTAAAAGTTATAGATTTCTAGAATCCTGCAGGACTTTTAAACCACGCTGTATTACTTCTGTACATAAAAACATAAATGTAACATTCATAGGAGACATAATTAACTTGGTGGGCCTATCAGGCACCCCCTTTGGATACATGTTATTTATGACACTCGTGCAAGTGACAGTGTACAATTGGTTGGTATTTATGATAATTTTTGTAATTATTAAAATTAATATATAACTGCACCGATATAAACAAAATGTACTTTTGTAATGGGTTTCTTGGTCGGCTTAATACAAAAGGCTGATTCGGCTATATCCAACCGATTTGGCAATGCTGCTGCCAAGTGTGTAGTTGCACCAGAACCATGAAACCAGCCTTGAAACCAGTGTTGTGCATGAGCTTGCAGTTGCCGGAGCGTCGTGTTCGTGCTAGTGCAATGCCACTGACAAATTAACCAATATTGGGAAGGGTACATCATGGCTCTCTTACACGCACATTTTTCCTACAACCGAATAGTGAAACAGTGTCGGGAAAATGGTTTAACCATTGTAGTGACCACAGCTAAAGATATCGTGGCTAGGCAAACACAAATGGTGCTCATGCAGAAACATTCGCTAACGAAAGGGGCTTATTTGACGTAGACAGCGAAAGTGTAGCGTGAGGTGCTTCATGGAATTCGGCCTGCAATGCGTACGTAAGGGGCAGGTTCACAAAGTCCTCCCACGCCACATTGCAGAATGCAAGACCAACTGGCGCAAATTGTATGGAAGACAGTTGTCACATTGGATGAGGCCTACATTTATCTAACATTTAATGGTAACATTAGGGCAATTACGTATCGCAGGGAATCATGATTGTCGCCAGATACGGTTACGAGGGGAAGTTGGAGATACGTAAGGTGGAGAAAAACATAAAGGTGAATGCTGTCTACTTCCAGGAATCTATTGGACAGACATCCCTTGTTTGTACGGAGCCAACAAAAAACAGGACAAAGTGTCCAGCCACACCGCTAGATCATCCCTCCGGTTTGATCAAGACATGGAGAAGAAACAGGAATCCATGTTATTCCCTTTCATGACATTCCTGTCAAAAGCCCTGATGCCAGTCCAATGGATTTCTGCACATTTGGACTGTTAAAACGACATCAACAACATCGCCGCCCCAGCACCCTCACTGGCCTATGGAAAGCCTTAAGGAGGAATGGGATGGAATTCCTATGCATGTGCTTCAACGTAGTTTGTTGCAGTGGAAATTGTGATGTCTATAATGCTGGTGGTCCCATAAATTACAACCGGTGGTGGCAGCATGGCTTTTCATAGGCTAAGTACACTTTACATATCGGTCAGATATAACCTGATCAACCTCTGTATTTGAGCATAGGCTGGGTCCCGAATGAACCTGAGGAAACATTCTACCAGAAAAACCCAGTTACAAAATTGCTTTGCCTTAGAGTTGCCACACACAAGTCAATATCAAAACTGAATCCCACAATTGCAACGCTGTCATAGGTTGAATTAACTTACACCTTACAACTATCATACTACAAGTTTAAAATAACTTTTCTAAATAATAGCATTTGTTTTGTAAAACTCGATATTTATTTTCGTATAAACTTGGCAGATCAATTCCATTCACAATTAAAAAAAACAAAAACAGCAAATATATACTGTGCACACAAACATAAAAATATTATAAATATCCTACATTTTGAGCATCACATAATATTAATTAGAAAAATGTGTGCTCACAGTTGATTGATTGATTGATTTGCTTTTATTTTACTTCCCTTTTGTGGACTTTTGGATAATTGCGAAGATGGGGATGAGTGATGACATGATGAAATTGATGAATGGATACTCACATTCATACCCAGGATGGGATTCGAACACGGGACTCCTGGCGTCATAGCGCTATGTGCTAACCACTACGGCACATGGGCCGACTGCTCACAGTTGAACAAAGAGAAATTATGCAAGTTACAAGTTACTGCACTCCCAAACTCAATAGTGAAATGTATTTTGATTCAGTCATTGCCCCACCCCAAATAAAAGTTTGTCCTGCTAGACCAATAACATAATTAATTAACAAAATTTTGGGGCCATATTCTGATGATGTCACTATTCAGTGCTTGAGCCGAATTTCCGATTTGTACTGATGGAACAAGGTGTTTCCCATTCCTATTCAATGTTTTGATTGTAAAACAGGGTGTATAGAGAACAAAGTTATTGAAGTAAAAACTACCCAGATAAAACTTCTGGAACAATTTCAAATTACGGTAATTGCTGGACATTTGTTTGCCATTCCAGGTCATTAGGTAAATGTTGAGAGAGTACTTTCATTATCATCAGCACAACGGACTCATGAGAGACATATTTTTTTTCATAAAGTCTGTAAAATGTTTGACACTGGTTCAGTATAATATCAGAGTTTGACTGTTCAGTCTCTCATAAATATATTTTGACTAAACCTGAAATTTTTAGAAAAATTGGTTCCTCTGAGAAGTACCAGTTGAAACATGTAGTAAGAAATGTATTGTTTAGTATTAATTACAAGTTTGGAAATTTTGCATCTAGAAATTCATCAAGAAATCATATTTTTTTCTCTAAAAGTGAAAAGTGTCAACTTTCAATTACTTTCTAAAGTGTTCTAGAAATGTGTATTATTTATTGTGAATGATTCGTGTCCTACATTTTGGGACATTATGTCCTACTTTTCCCTTATAGCGATCTGGTAACCCTATACAGAAGAGAGATGTGAATCCATTGACTTGAGTCTGTACACAAATCAGTTCCTTCCTGTCGTATTGATCACATTTCTTATGATTAGCCTAGAGAGTTTCTTTCTTTTTTAAAAAAGGAACATAAAACAATGAAAATAGAAACACCAATCATCACTAATTCTTAGGAACTGTAAACAAGCAATATAAAGTTTCTCACTCCAATGTGAGGAATGTGTTCAGAAATACAAGGGAAAGGTAAAGTTCCCTGTGCATACAACACTGACATGAATACACATTTAGGGGATGTGGGGGTAGAACCCCACACATTCTCGATGTCGGCCATCTTAGAGGTGATGTGATCAGCACCATGCTCCAGCCACCTTAACCCTTGCAGGTACCCATTGTTTTGAGCCCGAGCCACTTTATGTGGGTACAAGGCCGGAAAAATTTAAAACTTAGATCACCCACCCTTGGTCTCCTGCATGGTAATCAGATGTTCTACCGACTAGAACACAATTGTTTATACATCCAATTTAAAAAAAAACTGTGTTCATGGGCACTGAGAAGGATGACTGCAGATTGTGCTTAAATGGTGGGGGAATACCAGAAATGTCTCATCGATTTCAAGCACACTGTTGACATCATATTAATAGTATAATTAATATATTAATAATAATCATAAAATATTAATAGTAATCATAAAATATTAGTAACTACACAGACAATTTGTAAACTTCCACCACTCCAAATTTCCCATTTTTTAGCCATTCTACTTTTCAACTTTTGGAAAGGGTTTGTTTATTCTGTTTCGCAATACCATTGTATTGTAAATAACTGAGCATTTCATAATTTGATTGCAACACACATCATAACCAAGTTAGCTTCTTTGACAGATTCTTTCTTAGTGTTGCAATTCAGCCCTTGTCACATTTATGTGTCATTCTGGATAACTTTGTTTAATCCTGATAATCTAAATTTATTCTCTGCAACATGGTTTTAATGTAGATACTATCCTTTAAGTCATCTTCATCATCATCCTTCCAGTTTCCTGCCTCTGGCTGGGTCAGCATAGAAGTCAAGCTTCTCCATTTTCTTCTCGTCTTCCACCATTCCTCTTTTTCCACGGTGTTCCAATATTGTCCTCTTCTCCTAACACTCTCCACTATCTGCTCTTTCCACCAACATATTGGTCTTCTCCTTGGCCTTATTCCCACTCCTTGTGCATTGTAAGCTCTTACTGGCAGTCTTTCTGCACCCATCATCTTCGTGTGTCCAAACCATCTCATCCGTGCCTGATCTATCCTATCCTGAAGGATTTCCTTTAAGCATCCGAAGAAAAGAACTTCATACTAGTGAGAAAAGCCCAGGTTGCAAGGTTGATCATTTTGCTCTCTATTTTTCTTTTGAATAAGCTCAATCTAGGTGAGCTATTTTTCCCCAGATAAAATTAAGGAAGAAAACAAGGGGGAAAAAATTGTTTTTACAATATGCGTGTAAAATATTTAGTAATCAGGGTTGCTACGATTTTTTGATTATGAAATTCCCTGACATTTCCAGGTTTTCCAGTCCAAAAATGATTTTTTACGAGATATTTTTATCATCATGATTTTTGCTTTTTAAGCTTATGTTTTTCAATTAAATATACAATCCGTTAATTATTATGAATATTCACTTTCATAACTTTTCTTTAGCAAATTTCATTCATGTGAAAATTCGAAGAGTAAAATGTAAAATTACAATCGGCATCAAATGTATTGGGTGCTATAATCACGTGCACCTAGCCTTCAGGCTAAGGTAACAGAGGTACATTATTTCACCATAACAGATCTCCACAATATAAAAACAACAGAAAAAGTTCATAAACCATACACACTTTTTTATTTTCTAGCGGATCTATAGTGTTGTAGAAAATGCTGCTTTCTTGCTTACATTTGTAAGTACACAGCATCTGGAGACATTTCTGTTGCATATAGGAATTCTATAGGAAATGCCAACAAGGTTAAGATCTATAAAATAATAAACGATAACATCATCTTCACCAACCTTTCCGATAATTATCATCACATTGTTAATGTACTTTAGTTATCAATCAGATACCTGGACTGCAAGTTTTACTTTGATATTCTATCTAATATCTTGTATTATAAAAGTGGAAACTTATTACAGAAATTTGATGGAACCATAATTTTGCTCAAGACTGTGAATCATAAGAACGAAAGAAACAAGTTTCTACACTGAATCTCTTTTGGGAGTTGAATCACAAGAACCGAATCCAGAAGTGGAAGTGAACTGCTTGTTCATTTTGCAACTTTTTCTCTTGCATTTTGCATGTAAATTCCACACGATCTGCACAATTCCCAGACACTTAGCAACCCTGGTAATGGAAAGACACGTAATCTGTAGTATGTAGATTATATTTTGGTTATGATTTAGTAAATTTTTATCTTTATTACAATTATGGTTTAACACTAGATCAGGTACACTGTTTTTCACAGTGAAAGAAAAATAGCTTAAAAATACAAAATTTGGAACAATTTTAATAGTCCATCAAAATTAAAAATATAAGGTGGGAATATTTAAAATCGAGCTTGCACTGTATTTGCAAACTGTTCCTTGCATGCAACTGAATGCCATTGGAGAAGAAGAAAGTACCTGTGTGATGGCAGATAAAGTGATGTGCGAGTATCAAAATCCATGGTGCATCAAATGCAAAATATTAGGAAGAAAAATAAACTTCAGCAGACTGTAGCCTTTCACCTCTAAGTTTACAAGTATGTGATCTTCAAATGTGATGTAGACAATTTGGGTTGATTTTATATTTTTCTCAATCATGCTTTATGTATCCCCAAACACAATTAGAAGAAAATGATTTAAATCTTGCACAAAAATTCCTATTTGGAGAACCCATTTGACCCCTCATCCTTTAAATATACCACAATTGAATAAAAAATTCTAAAATGTAGTACTCTTAGGGTCATACAACAGGGCGGCTACTCTAGAACCATGATAACATTCAAGTATAATTCCCAGTTTTCAAGGTGAATTTTCCAAAAATTCAAGGCAATAAGCATATGTTTCTTCTATTTCAACTTATGCCTCTCACCACTCACGCACAAAGTGTGATTCCAATGTATCCAAAAATTCTAACTCAATTAAATTAAAAGGTATATTTAAAATATTTAATTTTAGGTGGGAAGTTTACATTTGCCACTTCACATACTCAGACTCAAAATACATCATCTACAAACACAAGTGACAAATGTTACGGTTTACATTCTAATCTACGAAAAATTGTTCATTGTATAAGAATTTCAGGCTAAAATTTACCTAATCATCAAGATACCTTCTGTCTGTCAGATATTGTTCTGCCAAGGACACTAGCAAAGTAAACGGATTGAGAGAATTCTGTTTCTTTCCCACGCAGGTTTCCTTTCCTTCCTCGATAAAAGTATAAACTAAACTGTGAAAAACTTGTCTCAGGGCATTCATAAATATGTCTAAATTCAATGGGATTTGGATTCATAAAAGTTGCAATTTTTCACGCCTCTGGAGAAAAATTCAAGCAGAATTCCTGGAATTCCTGGTGAGTAACCACCTTGTACAACCACGCAAAGTTATGTCAATTATTGTTCAATAATTCATAGTACACAAAATTATAATTGTATTACACAGTACTAGAAAAAGAATATTAAGTGCCGATAAGTATCCTAGTCAAGCAGTACTCTAGGTAAACATAATTTTATTGTTGGTACTGTGTAGATGTATATGCCGTACAGTCGCAAACCAAAATTTTTTCCCTTGTGCTAAATAGGAGCAAACACACGAGCCAGCCAAAGAATTTTAATAAAAAATCCAGAAAATTTTAAGTTCTTTAGAATTTTTGCATTTTTCAAAATACTCTAAAAAAATAATATTTTCTCAACGAGTGGTCTTTTGTGGTACATAAATTCAAGTAACTGGATTACATAGCCCATTGCTAGAGCAATAGCCTACTTAAGAATAGTTGAAAACACTTTCTTTACAATTGCACAATTCATTTCAATTCACTTTTTATGATAAACTTGTCAACAACTTCAACTCTCTATGATGCTTAATTTTCATTCTTGGGAATTAAAAAAAAGAAACAGCTCCAATACTTGTATCACTTTGTAATTGGAGTATGTCATATGTATATAAATGAACAAAAGAGATGGAATTAAAACATCAACTGCAGTGTTGGAGAAATGACATGATCATTGCTATCACCTGATACTGGTTGGTACACATATGAACCAGATATCTGAGCTTACATGCAGTAGTCCATATATTAGGGCTGCCATTAGGGGGTGAGCGATGCGTGCCACTGCACGCTTCCGAAATATTTATATGGGCTATTATTGAATTTTTCATTCACATTCATTTCTTGTGCAAACGTGATCACATTAGAATAGATGAACAAAAAAAAAAAACCTACATTAGCGATACAGTTCCATTTGTAAACAGTTTACGTAATATCGAAAAAATGAAACCGAAATTTCAAACTGAGACTGCAAGTTTGTTGTTAAAAGAATTTTTTTGCTACAACACAGTTGAATTTCTTGTTCTTGATCCCAACCTTCTACCTATTTTCTGTCATAAAATTTTTTTTGAGATTGTACAGGCTGGGAAACACTAAATTTGAGGGTGTACTCCCTCTGCACTCTTGAGAAAAGACGATAATAGTACATGGCAAGGAAAATTGTCACAGTCTGCACTTTCCCTTTTGTGTGAAACAAAGCTGCAGTAGAAATATATACAGTGGAAGCCCGATTTTACGTTTCTCAGGGGCCTGTAAATAAGAAACATAAAGAACGGGAAAGCGTTGAAACTCAAGTGTCAGTAAGAAATGACTTCACAATCAATTTTTAGAGACTATATTGTGTCAAAAGTAACTCAAGAAGAATGGTTATGAATTTCTAAGGGGAAAAAAGCAAGACCTGCTGTGAAAATCAGTGGTAGATTAACATGACCCACTTTCGAGGGTAGGGATGGTAGGTGACTGCTTCTATCTGCTGCCTATTAGGTTCAATTTATGCTTCTGATTGTGTGGGATCTTCATTTACTCTGTAAACTGGTAATTAGTTGCTAGTTTAGAACTATCGGGTAATTGGAGGGGGAGTGATCATTTATAGTTGGACGTCAAGTATCTTTATGTACTGTAATCAAAGTGTCCTGGATTGTTTACAGTGGAGACATGTAGAATGATTCAGATCCCACTTTAGCTGCATGTGTGTCCAGTCCCGATCAGCCCAACAGCATAGAGTTAACTGTAAACAAGCTTTGTCAAACTTACGCATTTTTAGATGGTACAATAGGAGGTTTATCATCAGTGACGTGCCCAGGATTTTTGAAAGGGTTGGGTGGGGGGAAGGGTTACATATACTTTCTTAATAGTCAGCCCTCATTCTGCATCTTTTCCTGCCTTTCACGTTCTTGTTTTTTGTTTTTTTTTGTTTTTTTTAGAAATACTCTGCAAAAGAGTATTTCAAACCCTCACCTGGGCATGCCACTGATTGTTATTTACGTCCATATTAATGGACGATTTATTGTTGTATTTAGCAGTGTTGCAGAGGGCAAACACCCCTTCCACCGATAGTTTTCCTGTAAACAATGTTCTTTTTGTCTCTCCCTCCACGTTTAATATTCGCGATTTATTTTCAGCATGTGAATAGTACCCAACAAAAGTATCGAGTATATTATTATTATCATCGTGTGCATTTCCTTCCTGCACTCTTCTGAATGTTCAAGATGTTTATCAGAAGGCAAAACAAGAAGAAAAAAAATAGCTTGTCTTTTAACCCGTCGCTTTGGGTCTGGTGCTCGTGTTTCATAATCTTCAAAGCACAACAACCTTCTGAGGTGAGATTGAAAACAATGCCATTTTTTTTCCGTTTACGATGGGTGAGTCATTGCTCTGCAGCCACGACACGAAACACTGGTACCGGCTCTGCTTGCTGCCCGCAGACACCACTCCAACCGGCAATAACGGGAAGGAGGGGAAGTGAAGACGAACAGGTGGTGCAGCAGCGCAAATGCAGTTGTTGAACAAAAGTCTTATCAGAAGTGATAAAAGATGATGGGGGGGTCACTGCTACCAACATACTAGAAACATTTCCGACTCAGATATTGGCATTTAAAAAAAAGAGAGAGAGAGAAACGGACTAAATCCTGCACACCAGTGGCAGATTAATGAGCTCCTGCTGGGCAAGATGTTGGAGACAATGTGATCAGCAGAATGCTCTGGTAGCCTTAAACCCCCTTTGGAGGTGATGTGATCAGCACCATGCTTGGGCAGCCTTTACTCTCCAGGGTTGCCCCAAGGTACCCACTTATTTGAGGCTAGGTGAACTCCAGAGCCGCTTTATGAGGCAGATTAGATCACCCACACCAGGAATGGAACCCAGGTTTCCAGTGTGTCAGTCAGATGTCCTACCGATTAGGTGACCATGGCTTCCCAGCGAATGAGAAAAAGTAAATAAATATATGCTCTTTTAGCCCAAATAAGCATTTTAATGGTATTCAGATGTGCACTAAATTTTACTGCTCCCAGAGAATATTACTTCAATGTTTATTCACTAATTTTCCCCCGACTCCGTCACTGTACAACATGCGAGTCACATAATGAAAGAAACAGTTCTCTGTCCCATGCAGAATAATACATGTGTCCGAACTTTTCCCTCCCACCCCCCATCCCCCAAACAATTGATTTGACAAGAATAATTTTCCGTCAGTGAGTAAAAAATCACTCATCTGCCCATAGAAAAAAATAATCACTTTAGCTTATTCATTTTCAGCTTCATTCTGATAACCAAAAGACATAGCATTCATGAAAAAACTTCGGATTAAAAACAATTTACAGTGAAATATAGACTAGATCCAATCGTATTTCCTTAGGAATCTAAACGACTTCCCATTAAAGAAGAAGTGCAGTTCTTATTAAGTATCGGATAGTGGAGGTTGGCAAGCCCTTCTTATAGATCTTGCTCAAGATAGGGACAGATGGAAGGCCTGTGTTGCTGCAGCCATGAACCTTCGGGTTTAAGAAGGCTAGAGAGTTAGTTAGTTAGTTCTTATTTATTTTTCATTCCAACGATGCAGACAAGAAGAAAGGAAAAGTTTTCACAAACAAACTTCCTCCCCACTTTTCTTTTTCGCTCCAGTCAACTAAAAAGGATTCCGTAAATCTGTGGGGGCAGGGCAAACTTTCGTTTTGTCCAAGTTCTAAGGAAAGCACCAATTTAGAAAGTATCGATTTGGCAACAGTGCGATTGTTGTCTGATCCTGAGGTAGAAGAATCGGCCCATTGTATCTTTACCGGGAATGTAAGAAGTGTCATTTTCCCTTCCTGTCCATCTAGGAAGGTGGGACAAATGCAAGTTGTGCCCCCCACCCACCCCTTCCACTGAACCTCCTCTCCCATGAAAGTCTAACATCTGGGAGTTCAATGTCGCATGGTGAATGAAACAGCTGCAAAAGCAAGGAAAAGGAGGGACAAGTCACGTGGTCAACAGAACACGTTTCTGCCAAAATTGAAGACATCATCACGGCTCAGAAAACGTATAACGCAGGAAACGGGAGTTAGAGCAAACGTAAGGTTTCACGTAGGTGAACATCCTATAACTTAACAAGGCCTCTTGCCGGGGCCTGACTGGATGAACATATTAAGCCGGAAATCGTATAATGCGGAAACGTAAAATTGGGGTTTCACTGTATAAAGACATGGATGCTATTATATTTGCATCCTCAAAATCCCTTCTTGAGAAGGGACGTTTGCAGATTTTGCCAACAAGTTTCAAGTCAAGTAGTGCATGCTTCCATCCAAGTATAATACTTGCAGTGTATGAAAAAAGAAGACTGGCACCAATAGCAATTGCTACTACCAACTCACTTGAAATTAATCAAGACGTATTTGATCTCCAAAGTAGTTGTTTTGTTTTTTACCTCGCACATTACAATATTAATAAGTGATATGGCATCAAAATTAGACTTACATGACCTGATTATAGACTTGGCTACTCTAGAGGTAAAGATATAAAATTGATATGAAAGTTATTGGTTATAATTTCCATCTACCATCTTTCCATGTGGAATGTTTATACTTTCACAACACTGCGCAAAATTTTAAGCAACACACACACATACGTACATATGTATTTATATATGTAAGGATTTATACCAAAGTGGAAAAAAAATGGATAAAAGCAAGGAGGGCCAAAAGGGCTAAATAAAAATCAAAGAAGGAGAAAGGAAACACTCACCGGACAGTGGAAAAATTCAAAATTTTCGCTAGCTTAGTAGCATCATCGGTGTGAGACGAAAGAGACGTAACCGGAAGTTGAAGCCCTGCAGAGTTGCCAGGTATGAATATAAACATACACAGGCTGTCACTGTGAACCACTGACAACAAACTTTCACATCAATGTGAATGACTTTCTTTTAAATAACGTTTTGCTCGTCATTTGCTATACTAATTGTAGTGTTGGTTTGTGGTGTAGAATTTTATGAACTCTAGAAGATATGTATATTTTCACTTTTTCAAACCAGCTGTCTGCTGAAGTTGAATCTTTAGAAAATGAAAGTCCCTCCAGCATGTAAGTCTCTCTGGTCGGGAATTTTTAATGTACAAACAAACTGTAGCTTGGGACTTCACATGTATACTAATGAACAAAACAGACATTTGGAATTCATGTGTAGTTTTCAAGTATGATATGTTAATTACTGCAACGTGGAGGTGGTTTCAATCGAAACCAGTCGTCTGGAACACCATGATCGATTGAAACCAGATATCCGATAAATATTAAAAATACATTTAAAAATCATTTGCAGGATAGGAGTTGTCAACGATTCATTAAAAAAATATATTACTGTATGTTGTCATTTTAAATTTGGTTGTTTTTAATATGTGAAGTTATTGATTCCATCTTTGTCCAAGAAATGTCTTTCTAAAATTGCCAAAACACTTTCAACATGCAATATTTTCGTAAAAGTTTCTTTTCTATGATCATTGATTGAATTGTCGCTTTAAGTCCACTTTATGAAGAGAAAGGCTAATCGGGACTGGACCTACAGTTTAAAGTGGGATCCGAACCACTGTCCCATGTGCCTCCACCAGGTATCGAACCTGGGACCCCTTGATTACAAGGCGACGACGTTAACCACTACTCCATCGGGGAGGCCCTTTTCTATGATCATAAAATACCATTTGTAGAAACAAATAACAAATGAATGGCAAATGAATAGCATTTAACCAATTACATATTTTATTGTTGGTATCCTGGTATAAATATGTTCCATTATGTTACAATGCAAAAATTGGTATTAATTGGTTCAAAGTCTTATTGGAGGTTTATTTAAACAGTACTGTAAACATCTTGCCTTCTTAAATGTATTCTTCAATATAATTAGGAGAAATATTTCATGTACTACTAACAAGGGAAGCTCATAAATCTCCTGGTGACAATAGACATGAAACATGCAGAATAGGATGATAATGGGTCAAATGTTAGAAATGTGCAATGCAGCAGTTCACAACTGGCCAGAACTCCTTGGACATGGTCAACGTACGAGGGGGTTGCTGAAAGTAATTAGCAACAATTTTTCATGAACAGAGTTTTGGTTATATTAAAGAAAAACATACTACATCGAAATCTACAGACTTTTCTATACTTTTCAACAAAGTCTCAATTTCTTTGCACACATTTTCCCCACATTTCTGGAAGTTTGAAAATAAACTTACGGTAGAACTTCATTCCAGCTGCTCGCAGTCACTAACGCACTGTTTTCTGTATATCCTCTGTCGTCTGGTAGCGTTGGCCTCATAACTGTTCCTTCAGAAAACCCAAAGTATGATAGTTGGAGGGTGTGTAATGTCGAGGCAGAAGTTCTCACCCCATTTTCCCAATGTCCTCCCCGGTGAGCTGAGCAGAATGCGAGCATGCATTATCATGTTGAAGGAAGATTTTATTTGTTTATCCTACAATGCACAACCGAGCTTGTGAAGTGTTTGGATATAAGGTGAGCATTTCTGGGTTACCTCAGGTTCATGAAATTCAACCAGAATGCACCCCTCTGCATTCCAGAAGACAGTGCCCATAACTTTCCCAGCAGATGGCACTGTCTTTGATTACCCTTTTGCCAGCGATGTGGAATGGTGCCATTCCATGCTCTGCCACTTTGTTTCTAGTTCATAATGATTGAACCAGCTATCATCACCGGTCACAATACTCTATAAAAAATCATTGCCTTAATTGCAATATCTTTGAAGAAGTTTTTGAGCGGTGTTTTTCGCTGCACTTTATGGTTTGCCGTCAATAAACGTGGGACCCAGCGACGACACATTTTTTGATAGCCTAACCTTGCAATCATTTCCTGCACTGCACTGTGTTCTATCTCAGGTATTGCTACAATTGTATCCACAGTGACTTGTCTCTCTTCTTTAGTGATGTCAATTCTTTCCATGTTGCATTCCATGGAGGCAGCTTGTGGTCGCCTGCTCCGAGGCTGATCTTTGATGCTTGTATTCCCATCTTCTAACATTGCTAGCTCCCATGCATACATCTCCATACGTACACTGAAGTCTATTCTGAATTTCAGCAGCAGGATTTCCCTCTTTAAGTTGTCAAAATGAAACATCACTGTGAGCCATTTTAAAAGAACTGCCTGCGCTCAAGCGATCGAAGCTAATGACATTACACTACCTCGACGCATTCAGCAAAGTCTGCATTTTGTGTTGATTTACTTCATCTGCGTGTATTGATGGATTCTGATTTTTGAAGAATTGTTGCTCATTACTTTCAGTATGCCCCTCGTATTTAGGGGGTGTATCTATAATGTATGCAATAGCATGTAAACAAAAGAGTTACCAAAACTGGCCGAGATCGAGAATATGCGGGGGCACACCTCCACATCCCCTGGAGGTAGGGTGGGCTTTCAGGAAGGAAGTGGTAAGTTTTGAAAATGTACTTCTGAAACATCGGAACGCACCAACTTCAAATATAATTTGACTGCAGTGGCAGTGGAAAGATGTCCACAACACCTGTACTGTCCTACATGCGTAAAGTACTGGAATCAAAAATTTCTATTTCAATTTAAAATTTTCTTATTGAAGGGCAAAGTTCAGCCTATGGTCGTTCTCCCACATAACCTAAATATCAGGACCATCCCTTCTGTTACTTGATTCAGGGTCTGGTGTGACAGACAATAATTTGTCTGTCAATGCCTTGGGAAACAGGAAGGTTAATTTGAACACAAATATCAGACCACCTAAAGCTGCCAAGTACTGCCAGCTACTTTGTCTATATTTATGTCACCAGTACAAACTGTTGCATGGATATATGATATGATGAGGAGATGCATGACATACTCTTTATTTTCAAGTTGCATTATTATATATACAGGGTGCCCCAGAAAAAAACTGGAAATTTCAAGTTATTTGTAATTTATACGTGTTATTTTGTTGTTTTAATGTTTCACTGTGAAGATTATTTGTAATGTGAATGTGTAATTTCCTTTTTTCCGTTTTTTCATTCCAGAATGGTGCACTTAACAAATTTCCAACGTGAGGTGATTGTCCTCTTCAAGAAAGAACATCCAACGTGGGGATTGACGAAATGCAAAGACATTTTGCCAGAGTTCCTTAGTTCAATAAGTAAAAATTAGTTTACCGATGTTGTGGCTGTACTTAAAAATGAAGGATCACCTGCTGCAAAAGGTCATAAGCGTGGATCTGGCATGACCAAACAAATTCATATACCTAAAAACGGGCTGTTTTGGACCTTGCTGTGACACCACCAAGACAAAACAGAAGACATTCCAGTCAGCGTGAGATTTGCTGAGAACTAAACATATCAAAGGGTTCAGTTCAGTGTTTTGCATTATTAAAGAATCGGGATTGAGGTGCTATAGGAGAATAAAATGCAATGTTCTTACTGAAGCACATCAGGTAGCACAAGAACGAAAATGTGAGTCTCTGATACAACGTTTCGAAGGACACGAAAAGTGGAAACAAATATGGTTTTCGGATGAAGCGAGTTTCAGTCTTCATGCACCTTTGAACAGGTAAAATGAGTGTATTTATCGTGCTGTTCAGGTTAAAACAAACATTTCAGAGAATGATCTTCTGGTGGAAATTGATAAGCAACAGCCATCAATCATGTGCTACGGTGTGGTTTCCTGGCATGGCAAAAGAGAGTTGCGGTTTATTGAAGGCGACGCTGCTGGGCAAGAAGATCTACCAAGGTACAGAAGAAAGAAGAAAACAGTAAACCAGGTTGTGTAGAGAGATGAAATGTGCACCCAAATGTTCCATGATGTAAAGAGAGTAATGAACCGGGATGAACAGATGTGGCAACAGGACGGAGCAAAGGCCCATACAGCCAGGGACACTGTGGCATGGCTCAGAGCCAATACTCCTGACTTTATTGAACCTAACAACTGGCCGTCAAAAAGTCCAGATCTTAACGTAATGGATTTTTGCATATGGGGTCTACTGTTACACCAAGTTCAAATACAGAGGAGAGGAATCACAGACATTGACTGCTTAAAAACTGTGTTGACAGAAGCTTGGAATAATATTCCGCTTGAAACTATCCAGAATGCCACTGAAAGTTGGTTACACCATCTACGGTTTTGTGTAACAGCCCATGGGAAACATTTTCAACATTTGAATTGAATATGGCAAAGTGTAACAAAGGTACAGTCATATTAAATGAGCTCAAACAAATTTCCTGGTTTTTTGTGGGACACCCTGTAGAATCAGTTGAGTGCACCACAATATCAATCTATGCTGTTATGCATGTCACAGACAGGCCGCCGTCATTCCATAATGTGTTGGAAATAAATTTTACAGAGCGATATTTGCAGCATTGCTGACTGTAATGTGAGTGCTGTCATTACCTGCTCCTGCTGCTAGAATCAGCAGAGTTTGCAATACTGTCTTCTTGCAACACATTAACAGAAGTAGGATGGTGTAAGTACATAGCATTTTCAATTTTCTCATGTGGCAAAGGAAATCAACACTTATCTTAGTGTACATAATTGTATCTCTGCTCTGATGCAATTCTGTAGATATTTGTGTGCACACATTATAGGCACATCCCCTAAATACACTCACTGACAAAAAAAGTTAAGCCCCCAGAAGGAAATGTCCAATTTGGAAGTCATTTTGTACATGTGTACCTTCGATGGATATGTAAATGGCAATGATATGTAACGTCTGGAACAGCCACCAGAGTGCATTAGTTGTGCCACCGCGTGATAGTGTTATCAGCCCTGATAACATTCATACAGCATGTGTAGAGTGTCACATAGTAAGTCAACACCGTGAGGTAAGATCATCAACACAGAGAATATTTGATTTGGTTTATTTTACTTCATTTTTTGTGTCACTTTTGGCTATTTGCGAAAATGGGGATGAATGGTGATATGATGAAATTGATGAATGGACACTCACAAACATCCATGCCCAGGCCAGGATTCGAACCAGGGACCCCTGGCATTGTAGCATGATGTGCTAACCACTCTGCCAAGGAGTCGGCTAACACAGAGAATGCCTCGTAGATGCATCATACGGCAATATCAGCACTTGGAGTTCGCAAGGGGCCACATTGTGAGTCTGCATGAAACCGGTTGGCCGAATCATGCAATTGCAGGCATCTCAGGCATTCAGATGTCACAGTGGTCTGATGTTGGCACCAACGGGTACATGAGGGCACTACACACATTGTATAGGTTCCGGTCAACAAAGACAAGGTGTAGTCAACACCATCGCCACCAAGGGAGGATCGCTGTATTGTGCACCAAGCATTATGCAACCCCATCACATCTGCATCTGGTATCCAGATGCAGGTACAGGTACCCCATGTCATCCAGCATCATTGGCCGTAGACTGGCAGCAGCTGGACTACAGGTTCACCATCCCATGCGGAGGCTGCCATTAACACCAGAGCACAAACGGCTGCATTTTGAATGGTGTTGTAACCAGGAGGCATGGACTGCTGATGAGTGGCATCGCATTATGTTCAGCAATGAATCTCGGTTCTGCATTACCATGGATGACCACCATGTGCGAGTATGGTGGCACCGAAGGAAGAGAACACATCCTGTCAATATTGTGGAGACACACAATGGCAATACCAATGGCATCATGGTGTGGGAAGCCATAAAGTATGACTTTAGATCACCTCTGGTAGTGGTTCTGAGGATTCTTGACAGCACAGTGATATGTCAATATGTCACGGACAACCTGCACCCTCATGTGTTACCTCTCACGACACAGCATCCTTGTACAGTCTTTCAACAAGACAACACTCGTCCACACACGGCACATATGTCTATGGACTGCCTGCATCATGTTGAGGTACTCCTGTGGCCAGCAACATCTCCTGATCTATCCTCCATAGAACATGTGTGGGATCAACTTGGATGTCAACTCCGACCCAGTGCCGATCTGCAGGATATTGAGTCACAACAGCTGTGGCCTGGCTTGCCTCAGGTTATTGCTCTACGGCTCAATTCCAAACCGAATCGGCACATGTATCAAGGTCTGAGGGGGTGCCACATCCTACCGACATGGGGCCAGCAGTATGCCCGTAATGGACACTGCTGTCCATTTGATCTGATTTTGTAATCATTGCAATACAGTCACGTAACCTGTCAACACATGCAGTTTCATTTCATTTCCACCACTCCTCCTAGATGCTTCATTTTTTTTTATTTTTTTTTAAGAGTATACTGACCAAGTTCAAGGGGTTTCAGCCAGTTGCTGAAATGTCACACTGTACACTTGTAATTTTGGTCCTGTCGTCGTGCAATTCAATAAGTTTCATGGCATTTTTTTTTCCAGGAAGTTTGGGAGTATTGTACACTGCTTGACAATTGGTAGGAAACAATTGATTTTCCACATTTAACAATCCACAGCTGCTTCAATCAACCTGCAGAGGGCATTGGTGTGAAGTCTCTGTCATACAATGTAATCCTTCATACAACGTAATCCATAAAGAATGCTCAATTTAACTAGTGGCAAACACTACACTGCAACGGATAACTAAGATTTACAAATACAACATTGTCAGCAGCCTTGGGAGTTTGGCAGAGGATGTTTCGATCATGTTTTGAAGATCACATATGCAGGTGGGTGTCATGGTTCATGGAGCGTTCTGCTGTTGAACCACATAGCTGCACTAGAGTGCATTCTGGAGCATAGAGACAGGAATAGCAGCGATTTCATCATGGATTTTGACATCCATTTCCCAAATTGCTGATGGTTGTGTTTCGAAGACTTGGATCTTCAGCCAGCCGCTGAGGAAGGAAATTGAGAGCTCTCAGATTTGGGGAATGTGCCAGCCAAACCACGTTACCAAATCAGATGAGGAAGCCTGGAAACCACTGACATCTCGAAAGAAGTACGGACCAATGATCCTGAATGTGATTCCACACCATTCAACTTCAGGTTCTGCAATCGTCATGGGTTCTCAATTTTCCACAAACTGCAATTCTGCGTGTTGACTGACCTGCAAAACAATTGTGTTCCTCGTCAGATATCATGAGGTTGTCAACAATTCCTGGATCTGCCACCAATATTTGCAGACATGCGTCATGGAACTTCACACATGCCAATTTGTTGGTGGGAGTGATTGCTTGAACTACTTGCATGTGTAGATTGATGTGCAAAATTCAACTGACACCACCATAGCTCATGTGCAATCCTTGCAATATGCAGCATAGTGATCATTGTGGACTCCACTGGATGGATGCCCACACACAGTCAATACCCGTGACCTGATGTTTGGGGTCATCCAGGAGACATCATCATCATGTACTGGTCCCTCCCCATGCCACTTTGCTATCCAATGGCTGTCTGGGAAGTTTCTGTAGTGGGCTACTTTGCAGAAGCTCAATGGGGTCACTACTGTAGACTTGGCTTTAACAGACAGCTGGACTGCGTGAACTATGTCTTGCACACTCCACCTCTCCATGGCACCCAAATCAACCAACACCGGCACACATATGTCAAAGACCACCAGCATATCTGCACTTTCCAGAATTCACCAGGATGCATAAAATTATGTTAAATTTGGTGAAATCCGGAAAGCTTCATACTGAAACAAATGAAGACTAGTTTCGGAATGCACACATATTCACGTTTATTAAGAAAAAGTTACTGATGATGCTTAAATCACAGACGATATATAATTAATTTTATATATTTTAACTTAGTGACATCTCAATTTGCATGTACATTATGAATTTAAGTGATTGTTTGGATGGATGCCCACACACAGTCAATACCCGTGACCTGATGTTTGGGGTCATCCAGGAGACATCATCATCATGTACTGGTCCCTCCCCATGCCACTTTGCTATCCAATGGCTGTCTGGGAAGTTTCTGTAGTGGGCTACTTTGCAGAAGCTCAATGGGGTCACTACTGTAGACTTGGCTTTAACAGACAGCTGGACTGCGTGAACTATGTCTTGCACACTCCACCTCTCCATGGCACCCAAATCAACCAACACCGGCACACATATGTCAAAGACCACCAGCATATCTGCACTTTCCAGAATTCACCAGGATGCATAAAATTATGTTAAATTTGGTGAAATCCGGAAAGCTTCATACTGAAACAAATGAAGACTAGTTTCGGAATGCACACATATTCACGTTTATTAAGAAAAAGTTACTGATGATGCTTAAATCACAGACGATATATAATTAATTTTATATATTTTAACTTAGTGACATCTCAATTTGCATGTACATTATGAATTTAAGTGATTGTTTGTAAAAATATCAAATATTGGGCATGGAGGCTTTCCTGCATGTTTTGATGCTTCAGCATAGCATATTTCGCTTTGCATCAAGTGAAGGAGCAGTCCTATTAAAAATGTCGACAGTTTATGCCTGCATCCAGTTTATTCACCATCAGTGCAACAAATTGGTGTCTTGACTCTGTCTTTATGTGGAAAAATGAAAAGTAAGAGTTAATTGCCTATCTCCGCGTAACCGCCAAACAGATATCTTTAGATACAATCAAAATTGGTGTCTACTATTGCCTACAGAAATGATATCTCGTATCAGAACAAGTTTTAAAGCACACGATGCCATTTTGAGTGTGGAGTCCGGTGTAAAATGATGACATCATAGTTTAACCTGATGGAAGTTGTGGTGGACACTGGTGAAATATGGAACACCAGAAGTGTGCATCAGCTCGTCCACCGGTGGAATCACCACTCAACTGTAGTAGCCAATAGAAGTTGAGCAGTCTTTAAGGATCATCTTGTATGTATGAACAGCAGTACCACCCAAACTCACTGTTCATGAGAAAATTGCTTGAGTGAGTGAGTACGATGAAACTGTGAGAAAGGGTCAAAGACTACAACATCGATTTGCAGTCCAATGGTGTGGTGTAAGAAATATTTGGTTGCAGAATAGCTGAAAAATATCATTTGGAATGCTTATCGTAGTAGACAAACTTGATTGATTTGCTGTTTTAAGTCCACTTTATGCACAGAAATGCTAATCGGGACTGGACTTAAAAGTTTAAAAGTGGGATCCGAACTACTATGCCAAGTGCCTCCAACAGGTATCGAACCCGGGACCCCTTGCTTACAAGGCGACAACGAGATGTAGGGACTTCAATGGGTACAGAAAGCATGTTTTCTCTTTTCCCAACTTAACAGAAAGCAACTGCTCCCAGGGATTCAGCCCTGGGTGAGAATGGTGGTGTCAGAGAATGAACACAACAGATTGAAAGGGTTGCTATATAGCCTGGTTAGCAAAAAGAAACAGAACTGCTCCCCTGGAACTTGGTAATAGAGGTTGTAAACGATTCAGGCATACACATATTTTCTACAAATCTTTGACATTGTGTTGAGTTACATGCTTGAAGATTTTCAAGTGACAGAACCTAAAGCAGTGTATCATCTCACACTCACCATTTAAGAGCACTGTCGTAATAACTAATTATCCTGCATGCGATCATGAAAACTCATTTTACCTCACATGGGGATCTTCTACAATTCCACAACTGATCTCATTACAACTAAATTTAATCAGTTCCCTCTTTCACACACTCAATAATTTTGCAAAATTGTGATCCCGTTCCCTGAATTTTTTTAAACAAAAAAGCATTCACCTTCTCGATTGTTAAGAAATACTCACTGAATGTCATTCCCTGACTAAACATGCTTTAATTGCTTGAATGGAAGTATACAAGCTCTGCTAAGAATTCCTTCAGAAATTTGACCCAATCTACATGGAGAATTTCTTGGGAAAACTGCACTTGAACGAACCCTGTTTATATGGTCACTCAGCATATGCAAGGACAAAAGATAGTTGTAATCCTTAGTATTTCAGGTGCCAGAGCTTGATATAGAGAAAAAGGCATAACTGTACCGGTTTCCAGCCAGTCTGTGCAGAGTTGCCAAAACACTTGCATCGTCTGCTTTGCTGCTGAAGAAAGCAAGACAGCTCTGGCATTCCAGTAGAGAATTTATCATAACATGGAGACCAGGCAAACTGTGGCAACAGTGGTGGCCAGTTTGAAGACGTGGTTCGTTCTTGCTCACACAGCCATGTACTCTCATCTGATCTTTTGGTGGGAAGCGGGTATAGTTATGCCTTTTGCCATATAGCCTGCACATATGTAGTTTCCACTGTATGCTATATGGGATGAGAGTGAGTGACTTCTGAAAAGATTACACCTTACACCGCTACACTATTATATAATGGTAATTACTTCTAGCCTTCTCTTATGCACTTTAAACCATAATATTGTAGTTAAATTACAAAAAAAATACTTAGTACAAGGGTCGTTCAAGGTTGACCGGGACTTTTATTTCTGCAGAGGAAATAGGTAGCAGAAGAAACACCAAACTATGTCAGTTTTTCAAAGTATTCTCCGTGCGCGCCGAGGCACCGTTGCCATCGTTCTGGCAGCTCCCGAATTCCTTTGGAGTAGAAAGAACTTGGTTGTTGTCGTAGCCACTGGAGGACATCGCTCCGCAGTGCTTCGTCTGTCGTGAATTTCTTCCCTCCCAGATGGTCTTTAAGAGGTGCAAACAAATGATAATCACTGGGGGCTAAATCCGGACTGTAGGGGGGATGGGGCAGAACTTCCCAGCGCATGTCGGCCAGAGTTGTTGTTGTCACATTGGCCGTGTGAGGGCGGGCATTGTCATGGAGAAGAATGACATTTCGAAACAACATCCCAGGTATTTTCTTCTGAATGGACTTTCGTACAGCAACACTCAACAATGTGGAGTAATACTGGGCATTAATCGTGCTCCCTTTGTCCAGAAAATTCACATGGATAACGCCCTTCATGTCCCAGAAGACACTTGCCATGATCTTTCCAGCGGACGGCTGCGTTTTGCTTTTCTTGGGGGGCGGGGAACCTTTATGCCGCCACTCCATGCTGCGTCTTTTGGTCTCTGGGGTTGAATTGTGCAACCATGTTTCATCACACGTGATGATGGATTGCAACAATTCATCACCTTCTGCTCGAAACCGATTCAGAAGCTGTTCACAGACCGTCCTGCGTGTCCACTTCTGATCGAATGTCAGCTGGCGGGGAACCCACCTTGCACAGATTTTGCGGAAGCGTAAGTGGTCGTGAATGATTGTCTCAACACTCCCGACACTGATATTCACCTCGGCAGCAATATCCCGCACTGTTACTTGCCGGTTCTCAACAATCATTTGCTCAACACGTGCGATATTCACTGCTGTGACTGCAGTCGGGCGAATGTGTCCATGCGCTTCATTTGTCACCAGCTCCTGTCCTTCGCGAAACTGCTCACACCATTCGTACACTCTTGTCCGCGACATCGTTTGTTCACCATACTGTGCTTGCAATCGTCTGAAAATCTCAGCTGGTTTCACTTTCTCCTTCACGAGAAATTTGATTACACACCGCTGCTCCACAGCCACAGACACACTGCTTGCCGGCATGTTCGCTGCAACTGCTGCGCATGCGCGAAATACGTCATGCCGGGCGCTAGTTACTCGCGAAGGAATACATTACGTCACCTGCTCGTTTCATCATGATCCGGCTATTCATCGATTTCTTACGTACGAAAATACCGGTCAACCTTGAACGACCCTTGTAGCATAAAAATTAATAAAACATTAAAATGAAAACTGAAAATATACATAACTGATGCAAGTAAAACACAGAAATAAAAGTTTTGTGAACAGTACAACTGATATTTTATGTTTATTTAAGAAAAATTCTCATAGAAACGCGAACGTGACAATGGAGATGAATAAATAGTTGTAATGCTGACATAGCAAGAAACACACATTTATTGGTCTGAAAATTAGGACTTTCTCGTTTATATAAAACTTAAAGTAATTGAATGTATCTATGGAATGGTTCTAACTTACACTTAATGTGGCCACCAGCTTGGGTGATGGGGGAAGCCAGAACAACATTGGATGTCGTGGCAACCAACTTTGTTCCAGAATTCAGTATAGAAGACAAAGATGGCAGCGAACCAGCCACTCTTCCTCTTTTCCCTTGAACTGAAACTGTTCGACTCTCTGACATCTGAGTCACTGTCCGAGTCTTCTCCTTCACTTTCCCACCTTTTGGGTCTTCAGGACGATTTAGCTGGAGAGGGCCAACGGGAGACAAACTTGCTATGGATCCAATGTTTAAGGTTATTCCACTGTGTTTGATCTGTAAAGAAGAAAAGAACACTAACAATACTGGAAAAAATATAATGTTACTGTTGTGCCTAATATCTTGAAAAATGCAATGAAAATTGAGAAATACCATATTTATGCATGTATAATGCACACCCTGTTTTTTTTTATGGGGAAAAGCAACAAAAATTATACAAGGTCCACCCATAAAGAAACCAAACTGTCAAAAAAAAAGAACCAAACCAAATAAAAAGGTAACATATTCTGGCAACACTGCAAAGAGCTATATCGAAACGTTCCGTCAGTGCATGTTTCAACCTGTTACAGGCAGTCGGTATCGGGCAAGCGTGCATCAGATGCAGGTCGTGTGCAGGTGGCATACAAAATACGTGCACCAAGATGGAACAACATTACAACATAAAGTTTTGCTACAAATTGGGTACATCGTTTACCGAAACATTACAGATGATACGGGCAGTGTATGGTGATGCAGCATTCTCAAGAACCCAGGTGTATGAGTGGTACAATTGTTTCAAAGTTGGACATGAAAGTGTCAAAGAAGAAACAAGACCACGACGCCCTTCAACATCAAGGAATGACGACAATGTGGAGAAAGTTCGTGCATTGGTTTTGATTCCCTAGGAGTGATCCACCATGAAATTGTCCCTGAAAACCAAACAGTCAATCAGTGGTATTACAAGTACAAGGAAGTGCTTGGTTGACTCAGAAACAGGATGAAGTGAGTTAGGAAGGTCCTCTGTGATTCTGGCCAATGGGTTCTGTTACATGATAATGCTCGGCCTCATACCGCATTGTCTGTACAACAATACCTTGCTAAGCATTCAGTGACCGTGATCAATCACCCTTCATATTCTCCAGACTTATCGCCTGCTGATTTTTTCCTTTATCCCAAGCTTAAGATGGCTATGAAAGAACAAAGATTTGACGACGTCGCGGACATTAAATTAAATGTTACGCATATTTTGCGAACACTTGACTATTAACAGTGTTTCCAAGACCTGTACAAATGCTGGTCAAAGTGTATTGCCTTCTCTGGTGATTATTTTGAAGGTGATCAAGTCATTTGAAGGTAATTACTCGTTTTCTTTCCTAAAAAAAAAAAGTTCGGTTTTTTATGGGCGGACCTTGTATCTCGTATATAATGCACAGTTCAGGTTTAAGAAATGGCTTTCTTAGTTGTAGGTCGTAAAGCTGTTGCTATGCATCATACCAAATCAACGAGTCACCTGTTGCTATGTGGACAAAGAGGAGAATATCATCCTGTGTATACAATGAGTCACCTCCTCTCCCTTTACTTAGGGCTGTACAATATCGATTTTTCGACATAGAGTCAATATATCGAGTATCAATATCGATGTCAATGATACCAATTATATTGATGTCGACAATCCCAACAATACTGATATCGACAATACCGACACATCTAAATCTTTCAATTTGAAGTTTCAATTGTAGTGTTATCTAGGAGAATCAGATAATCGTGTTGTTCTTTGGTGGAAGAGAAAATAGGTGTTGGGACTCCTTACGTATGGTATACATCAAGTCAAGCACAATGTTGTTTATGATGACAAGCATAGCGCTTGCCACAGGGATAGAATTTGGGAGTTAAATGATGAGAGATTGCGTTGATTAACATGGAAAGCAAATACGTACAACTACCAATAAAAATAGTAAGGTTCCTACTTTATAGAACGTGCTGGTTACCCTTGTGTGCCCAAGTATAGGGATAGTATCTATGCAAAATGAGACGGCACTTGGCAAAGACTCTGTCTCAAGTTGTTTATTCTTAGTCTTGCCTCGATTTAGTACAAACAACATATACAGCGAGTGACAGTGCACACTACTTTGTAATAACATGTTTCTGTTCAAAGCATAGTTTCGACACTACGAGCAGAGACAGCTCCAGAAGAGGGCTCCCCCCCTCCCCCAATTGGCCAGTCTCTCATCCCCCAGCAAAATCGAAAAACTAGATACATAATGTTTTCTTAGCCTAAAAGTTTTCAAAAATGTAATCCCCCCGAAAACATTCCCACCGCTCTGCCTCCCCACTCATTATTCCAGCTTCAAAGCTGTCTACGAATGCTTGGAAAACACAACACAACCTGAATATTCGTACGTGCATCCAAGCAAAATAGCTTTAAATGGTCACTACCCTCATCTCCTTCTTATTTCATTCACACCAGTCCCATCAAAATTCAACTTTGTTCAATTTGATCGTTAGTGCCGTATTTCTTAACACATGCACAGTTCTGTAAATCTCCACCCCCCCCCCCCCCCCCCCGTGGAGACACAAAGTGGTTCAGATCCCATTTTAAACTGTAGGTCCAGTCTCCCAATTAGCATTACTGGGAATAAAGTGGACTTTAAACACCAAAGCAATCAACAAACCAGTTCCGTAAATGCCACTTTTCGACGTCTATAGAATTCTTTCACACCATATAAACTATAGCTGTCGTGTGTGATCTTAGTTAACAAAAGAAATTACAAACGAAACGGCGATACATTAGAGGTGTCATTATCGAGCCATCATTAATCATAAATTTCAATACAATGTAGGTGCGAGTTTCAACTTTTATATTCTTATTTATGATACCACGTTCATATCCCAAGAACAGGGATAAAATAATCTTTCAAACTGAAATACATACACCACCAATGAGTGACTTTCTCACAGATTTCTGATGAGAGTTCCATCCATCTATCGAACGTACTTTTATCTTATCAAAGCTCGACAAAGGGAAAGGCTATAGTTTCCATCGTGCTTCTACTCCCTGGTGATGTATGGAAAAGTTTGGACCTACAGAATCGTCAGGTGATGGCGAAACCGAGCAGAGGTGAATGTAAATCCTGTACCGTTTTGTTTGTGTTGTACTGCTTGCTGTTGCTAAGTACCGTCAAGTGCAACAGAATGCATGTGCAAACCAGCATGTATTTTATTATTGACAACTTTAAGAATGGTGATACAGACATAGTGAATATCGGCATATTGATATTGATATACAGAAGTCGATATTTTAACTATATCAAAGCTTCGGAATTTTATTAATATCGACTCGATTTCGATATATCGAAATATTGCACAGCCCTATCTCCACTGTGTTTAGCATTGCAAAGCTTTCATTTCTGTAACCACCTTGTTTATTCTGCAGTAGAAAAAAATGAGATTAAATAATGCAATGGATTCACAGTGCTCAGTTAGTTATTTTCTAATATTTCTCACCCAACAAATACCACTGATACACATTCCATGTGACTGGAGGTGCATGTTCGTTTCCTGCCATAACGGAATGGTGTCACTTTTGACTTGATACAGAGTCTGATGAAGACCTTGCTAGAAGGTTGAAACGTTACGTTTAGTTTATGTTTTTAATAAAATAAATTACTGCCTTCGTCAGCATACTTATTTTTTCATAATCATGGAAACAAGGCTTAATGGTGTTATAATTGATATGTTTAGCTACCATTGCGTCGTGGCTTTCACACACCTCTTTTCTCTGTCCGTTAAACCTGTACCATGCGAGAAGTTTTCTATTTTTGTACAATCCGTTTTCTAGTGTAAGAAGACAATGCCTAAGGAAAAGAAATGTTTGAGTGTCGTCTTGGAGTCATACATGAAACTGGACAAGGACTTCAGCACAGACGGAAAAGTGTTGTTCTGCAAAGTTTGCGAGTGTGCCGTGTCATGCGAAAGAAAATTTCAAGTGCAGAAACACATGCAAATGGGGAAACATGTGAAAATGAAATCTCTCAGGACATCAGGTAAGCAACAGACACTTTTGAACTTACAGTCACACCCGGTCCAGCCTGGTCTGAATTCAGTCAGCTTTTGTCTCAGCAAATATTCCCTTGCACAAGCTTCAAAACAAAGACCTTGTTGGTTTTCTAGAGAAGTATACTCCCATCATGTACCCGATGAATCAACCATTAGAAAAAACTATGTTCCGGAACTGTATCAGGGAAGTAAAATGAGGGGAAAAGTAAGCCAACATAAGATTTGGGTATAACTTGATGAAACAACTGAAGTAAATCAAAGGTGTGTTGTAAATTTTGTGGGAGTCGAAGAAGAAAAGTCAAAATCTTATTTGTTGACAATTGAAGACCTTGAAAAGGTGAACCATAACACAATAGCAGCTTTCTTCAATAATTCTCTACAGTTATTGTGGCCAGACAATGTAGGGTCATATTACGACCAAGTGTTAGTTGCTTATACCGATGATGCTCCATACATGTGTAAAGCAATGGATGGTCTTAAAATATTGTTGATTGATTGATTTAGTTTATTTTACTTCGCGTTTTGTGACTCTTGGCTAATTTGCGAAGATGGGGATGAGTGATGAAATTGATAAATGGACATTCACAAACAACCAAGTCTGAGCGGGATTCGAAACCGGGACCCTTGGCGTCACAGCATGATGTGCTAACCACTCGGCCACAGGGTCCGGCTTAAAATATTGTATCCGAAACTTATTCATGTTACATGTCTTGCACATGCGCTGCATCGTGTGTCTGAATTAGTTCGAGCAAACTTTCATAATGTCAATGAACTAATTTCAAATGTGAAAAAGGTGTTTCTCAAAGCACCTAGCCATGTAAGAATTTCCAAGAAGTAGCAGTTGACGTGCCACTTCCACCATCTCCTGTGGTTACTAGATGGGACACGTGGATTCAGGCTGCTGCACCATATTATGCCGTCAATTTTGAAATGGTGAAAGAGATTGTTGATAGACTTGATGCCCAGGAAGCAGTGTGCATCGGGGAGGCCCAGCGAATACTTTCCACAGAGGTAATTCGCGAGGATCTTGCCTACATCCGAGCTAATTTCTCTTACCTGAAAGATCCCATTCGTCGATTAGAAAACAAAGGGTTACAACTTCAAACAAGCATCAAAATTATAGAAGATGTTAAAGAAGCCTTCGCCCAGGTTGAAGATCCTGTGTATGTACAGAAATTGGATGCAGTATTGAAAAAGAACAGTGGGTATGCAACAATGGTGAAAGTTTTGCAAAATTCTGCATACAAATGGACAACGTGAGGATGATCTGGAGCTTGATGTGTCTGACTTTGTTGCCCTAAAATACAGTCCACTTGTATGTTGTGAAGTGGAACATGTGTTTTTTTTAAATATAAGACTATTCTAGCTGAAAACAGAAGGAGTTCCAAGTTCGAAAATTTGAGACATCATGTTGTTATCAAATGCAATCATGATCTTGATCTGTAATGTATTGTGTTTCATCTAACGCAGAACCATATTAATTGAAAAAAATCTGTGTAGCGAATGAGCATTCAGAATAATGCATATTCATTGCCTGGCATGTAATCTTTCATAGTTTGTAATTTACAGCATTTATAACTTAAACGGGTCTTTAAAGTGCATATTTTACACGTTTTAGTGCATATTTTGTGTAAATACAGTAAGCATGCTATGTCAAGGACATGTGATTTGGAAACTTAACAAAATGGTGATGAACTTCTATCTGTAAAGAAATCTGTAACCTTAATTTCTCATTTACTATATCTTGGAAACAAATTTAAATTTGGGGGCACATTCAGTGGTTTCGATCCCACTTTGACATCTACCTGGACATCAACTGGACTTACAACAAATTTGGCCCAACTTTACAAATGTATTTTACATTAATTATATGAATTGCAATTTTATTAATGATTTATTAACAAACCAAAACGATGATAATAATACTTATAATGCAGTAGGTTAAGTTCGCCGAATTTGCAGTACGCATGTTGAATATTGTCATTCACACATTGGATGAAGTCATCATTTGCGACAGTAACAGATGGTCCAGATCGTGGACCGTCCTGCGGTAACATTTTTCCTTCGCAAAACCTCCAACTCCACTCCTTCACCCACGACAGAGATAAACAATGTTACCCACAAATTGCTGCCATTCAACGATGAATGTCTCGCATACTAGCACCAGGAAACGCACGACTGCTCACTGCTCTTCCTTACTGGCCTCCATGATATACTGGATGACAAGTCCCTGCACGTCTGCACTTCACATGGCTCACGCTCATACTGCTTCACACAAGCCTGCGAAACGACTGCCATCTACCGGGCAACAACGGAGCCCCATTCCAGAGGCAGGAGTTTCATGGAGCCACGGCATCTACATGTCGAGATATACGAGGTGACCTGTTTTACACTGACTGACCCTTATATATTTTCCCTGAGATATCAAGAATGCTCAATTTTTTTCAGGGTACTCAATACACATTACACTTCTATTTGAGATTTGAGATTTGTTCATAAACGATTTCACTTTTCAACAAGATTGAAGTGTTTTCAACTGTGCTTCCAAAGCCATTGCTTCTTGCATCTTTTATTGCTTTCGTGTAAAACATGAATTTCATTTGCCTTACGATTTCTTTCATCAACTCTATGATCAATTTTATTACTTATCTTCTGCAACACTTCTTCATATCCAATAAGTGCACATTTAATACATTGGATCATATATTTGTTTACTACCAACATTGTTTCTAGGTTCATTGCATAATAAACTTGACGAATAGCCACACAAATTTTGATTGATTGATTGCTTTGGTGTTTTAAGTCCACTTTATGCACAGTAAGGCTAATTGGGACTGGACCTACAGTTTAAAGTGGGATCCGAACCACTATGAGCCTCCACCGGGTATCGAACCCGGCCACACAAATTTTGTACTGAAACTTGCTTGATATTTGAAAAACAACTTTCCACATTCCCTGTGGAAACAAATTATGTTTTCAATCACGTTTGGTTTATTATTGCCCTTGGATAAAATCAAAACTGAATTGATAATGACATATAGCTCAGAGAAACTGCCCTTATCCTTTGGCACACTTGTAAAAAATAATCTTTTTCATTACTTTTGGCAGAGAAATGTGCAAATTTGCCTTTCAATTCCTTCTCACTAATGTTTTCAACTGACAATACTTTCACAGCCTCCACTTTTTATCTCAGGAATTTATTGTCCCTCTTTATCTTCCATGTGCTGAGAACACGGTGTTGAAGACAATGAATAATTGGCATTAAATAACTGGTTGATCTCACCAGCCTGAATTTCAACATGACTGCAGTCCACTATTTTCTCTGTTGTTGACTGAAAAAAACACTTCTAAAGCTAGTAAAAACTTTCCGTTTGTCCTTTTCATGCACACCAATAACTTCCAAGGTAGTTTTGGCTCCAACTCCAATTTCAATCTTCATTAAAGTAGTCACGTTGCCAACTTTTCCAACATAAATTTAAAGCTTCTTTTTGCTATCTCTGGGATGTCATTCTTGATGAATCTTCTCATTACATCAGTAACATTTTCCAAGGAGTCGAGAAAAAATGGGAACATGGTTTGAAACATTCTCAAAAAAGGTTAAAATGAGCTAGGAAACTGATTTTTGTATAAAGGGATCATGAAGTCCTTCCATATTTGACAAACAACTTGATGGCCAGAAATGTTTGTTCTAATTAAAATTACGAGTGAGTCGATACCAGTGGTATCGGTATTGGAAAGTGTCGGTTGTAATTCATCTACTGATACATATTGGTCCTTCACAGGGTCTGCAAAAATGTTGTGCGATACTTTCACGGAGTCTAATTATATATAGTTTATTTTTATTTTGAACCCATTATGCACGAAAATCTATATTTTGTGATTACATAATATCTATTTCAATATTCGGATGTAAGTCTTGAATATTCTAAAGCAAATTTCTTGGTAAATTGATTCACATAATTGGAGAACAATATTTACATACCAATATTGATCAATATTTTGAACAAATTTTAATTACTGAAATTTTCAAGTATCGGTATCGGTGAGAGTATCGGCATCGGTATCGGTTGAGCCCTAATTAAAATATTCTTTCAAAGGAGAGAAGATATCTACAGCCATTTCAGATGGTGATGTCAAGCACGAAGCAAGGGTTGGGCTCCAACAACAGAAGCCAGAGTTCTATGAGACAGGCATCATGAACCTTGTGTAGGTGTGGATAAATGACTGAACCGGGGAAGGACTATGTTGAGAAGTAGTGTATAAAGTGTCCTTCACGTGAGTCCGTTTGTATTCGTCTAATAAATAACTGCTGGAATTTGTAGACTATATTATATTTTTTCAATCATTCATCATAATATATTGTTCAACTGCGTTTTTTCTGTCCAATGTACACTTCGCAACATTATATTTGACCGCCCTGAAAAATTTCAAGGTCCGGAATTTGTAAATTTCAACCGTTTTCTTTTTTTTGTTACTTACTTGTTTTCTGATTTTACTTCTGCTTTGAATATAGTACCCTGCTTCGGCTTGCGAGCTCTGGGTTTATGGTACCAGACCGACCAGTCACTCGTAAGTCTTAAGTTAGCAAATTTGTGAAACAAGAAATAAACCACTGATATCTAATTTTACCTTGTATTGGAAAAAATACACCTTAAAATCCAATAGTCACTACATTTTACAAAACCGTGATATCAACTTTTCTTCTAATGCTGTTCTTGTGCCAGAGAATGTGATGTGCGATTATAAAATTATTTTAGCGACGCTCGTATAAAGTTTTAACAATCGCGGGAAACTCGCAACGCGACGTCCGACGGCACTACTCCTAACCGAGGAAATCTTTTCGCGCCGAGAAAGTTTCTTTTCGCGCCGAGAAAGTTAATGTTACTCCTTTTCTGTTACCCACCGCACTGTTCTCGTTCATTTCGCACCACTCACCCCATTGCAACTCTAAGTCTGTGATTGGTCTTTGCATAATCACACTATGCAATGTTATGCCAATAGTATTCAAGCTCTTAACCGCCTAGCGACAGCTTCTATTGCGCCACTATGCAAAACACGTTCACTGTAATCCAACACTCTTCCTACGCACTATTCTTGTTCCTTCAAATCACCCTTTCGTCCTACGTGTGCGTTATTTTACGTGACCCAAAGTAATCGGTCACAATCTGCCCCTCCCTGGGCAAAAATAAAAATTTCGAGTCAAAGGAGGAATTTTTATTTCAGTAGGTTGTTCCTAAATGATCAGTTCTATTTACTTTGGTCACTTGACTTCCTCGGTTGGTCATTCACTTTTTGAACACTCCTCGTATAATCACTACACACACATCATCATTCCCTATCACCACATTGCGTTGGCAAAATGTATATTTAAATTTGACATTTATTTTATACAGCACAAAATATAAAAGTACAAGAGATAATATAAAAGTACAAGAGATTATACAATATTATGTAAATTCCTTATTTTCCACCATCCTTTAACCTTTGAAATAGTACACTGTTTACCTAACAATAATTAATACATAATAACATATCAAGTTCTTATGAAACACATTTCTCTAAATACACCAATAATATAACAAATACATAGGAACCTATATTCCAATCTTTATCTAAAATATAAAATTATCTTTTTTTTTTTTACATACAATAACTCTACAACACGTTTCCTTTCAGTACACTAAAAAAAAACCTTCACATTCTTATCCTAAAAATTAAACTTTAAACATATTAACATTTATACAAGCAATTACACTACACTTTCCTTTTCTAATCAACTAATTACTAAATATTCTTCAAATTCTCATTGAAAGCTCTAAAACTTAGTACCTTCTAAACTCAAATTAAAAGTATTTTTCGGTTTTCAAAACCTAGCCTATTACATTGTAATATTCAATTTTTTACAGTACTCAATTTTCTTTTCCCTTGAACATCTCCATAACTTCAGGTTTTCTACATGTTGGTCACTTACCAACTCCTCAGTATCACAATTTAATAGATCAAAAACTCCATTTCTAGTTTGTTTCATACAATAATAAGGCCCTCTAAACAAGTCAAAATATTTAGCAATCTTTTTATCAATTAATGAACTATGCTTATGAGTCTTCAAAAATACTAAATCACCTTCTACAATTTCAGTTCTACCTACTTCTTTTTCAGCATGTTTATCTACAAATTTCTGTCTTTTTTCACAAGTTTTGACTTTCACCATTTTTAGTTTATTACTCCAGTTGACATTAATTTCATTTTCCATTCCAAATGTAGCTTTGAAATTTCCATCAATCTGTTCATTTAAATGTACTGAGACAGGAGCTTCTCCTAAAGTTTCATTTATGGAATAATTCAATAAGTTAACAATTTTACTAACATACAACGGCCAATCTTTATGCATGTCTTCACAATATATTCTCATGAGTCGGTTAATCACCTGGTGAGCACGTTCTACTAAATTGGTTTTAGGATGATAACTGCTACAGTAATATATCTCAACACCAAACTCTTTCATTTTCTGTTTGAACTGTTTACTAATAAAACAAGACCCTCTATCGCAAATCAATCTTTTCGGTATGCCCAAATGAACAAAGTAACAATTAACCAGCTTATCCAGAACTTTTTCTGTAGTAGCGTTTGGTATAGCGTAAGCAACTAAATACCTAGAAAATCCATCCAAAACTGTTAACAAAAATTTCTCTCTACGAGGCCCAGTAGGCAACTGGCCTTGCAAATCTACAAATACTTGCTCCCTTACGGTATTAATGACATGCATACCCAATTTGGCTTTAACAGGGTGTTTATCTGGTTTAGTTTTAGCACATATAACACAGTCATTTATCCAATTTCTCACATCCTTTCTCATCCCTCTCCAAACAAATGATTTTATCACTCTATTTACTACTTTATCAACACCAAAATGTCCACATTCATCATGATAAACCTTAATCACATTTTTGGCAAACACAATCTCCAATTTTCCAGAAAATGGTAATTTCTAGTCAACAGAACACCCTCTTCTAGTTTATAAAATTTGTTTACATTTATTATTCTTGATCTCATAAAATTTCCCTCTACATTTTCCAAAATACTAATGATTTCACTCAATCTCTCATCTTCTCGTTGCGCCTGTTTTAATTGTTCCTTAGAAAAAGGTAAATTTTCAAGTTTCAAGTTACCAATTGTGTTAACAAACACTTTTTCTATTTCAATTTCCGGGTGGTTTCTTGACAATAAATCAGATAAATTATTATCCACTCCTCTAACATAAGTTACTTTAAATTTGTGTTTTCCTAATTCTAACGACCATCTACACAACCGCAGATTCCAGTGTTTAGCGGAATTCAGCCATTGTAGTGCTTTGTGATCAGTTAAAACCTCAAACTCCAGACCTGATATATACATTTCAAATTTCTTTATGCAAAATAACACTGCTAGACATTCTAATTCAGTAATGCTGTAATTTTGTTCAGCTTTAGTCAATTTTCTACTTACATAGTGTATCACCTTCTTACATTCACCCTCCATTTGAAACAAATAACCACCAATAGCGACTGAAGATGCATCACAACTAATATAGAATTTTTTGTTAAAGTTAGGGTGACATAACATGGTTTCATTAGCAATTACCGCTTTCATTTTATCGAAACTTGCTTGTTCTATGGCTCCCCATTGCCATTTCTTATTTTTATGCAACAAATCAGCTATAGGAGCTATAATATTGGAAAAATTAGGTACAAATCTCTTCAACCATGTGAAACTTCCCAGTAACTTCTGTATCTCCTTCTTGTTTCTAGGTTCTTGCAATTCTAAAATGCTTTTTACTTTTTCAGGATTGGCCCTCACACCAGAACCAGATATAAGGTGTCCTAAGAACATAACTTCCTTCTTACAAAATTCTGTTTTTCTTAACTTAACTGTCATTCCAGCTTCGTGCAATTTTTTCAATACAATTTGCAAATGTTTTACATGATCTTCAAAAGTACTATCAAAAATTAATAAATCATCAATATATATTATACAAAATTCTGACACATTTCCCAAAACATGATTCAAAGCACTAGTAAAGGCAGAAACGCCAGTTGTAATTCCAAAAGGTAATTTCCTAAATTGGTACATTTTCCCCTCAGAAATAAATGCTGTACATGCCTTACTATTTTCTGTAAGTGGTATTTGAAAATAACCTGCCGACAGATCAAGAGAGGTAAAATACGTCTTTCCATTGAAATTTAACAAAATCTCATCTAATTTAACTACTCTGTTTTGTTCTAGCCTTATCTTTTGATTGGTTGCATGAAAATCTACCACAACTCTTTTTTCCATCACTTCGAGGCTTAGGCACTACCAAAACTGGATTTAAATATGGTGAGTGACCCAATTCTACAATATCATCTCTCTCCCACTGCTCAATTTGTCCTCTCACTTCATTTTTCAATGCAAAAGGTACAGAATAGAATTTTCCCACAACTGGTTCATCGTGTATTAGCTTGATGTCATATGTAAACTTATTACAAGTGCCCGGTCTATCAGAAAAAACACCTATTAGAGGAGACAACGCATCCAACAACTCCATCTTTTGTTTACTAGTTATTTCTCCAGAAAATTGTATTCGTTCCCCCAAATCACTTATTGTAGCATCTCTTTGGTCTTTAACTTTCGCAGTTGGCAACACTTCAGCTCTCTCAGTATATTTCAAACAATCATCTGTCACCACTTGTACGCGACTCACATTGGATTCCTTTTCACATTCTTCCTCTTCATACTGTGTGGGTAAAAACTTAATAACGTTTCTTCCAACTTCTGTATTAAAAAACATCTTCTTTTCTTGAAAGTCTAACACCCCTTCTATCGTAAACAAAAAATCGCTTCCTAATATCACTGGTAGATTAAGATCTTTAACCACTACAAACTCCATTAATAATTCAGCTCCTTTCAGGTTAAGTATAGTCACTGTTTTTCCTAGAACTCTAGATTTCTTTTTTCCTGTGTAGTCAATCAAAATTAAATTATCTACTTTTGTTAATGAAGGTCTTGCCACCTCAGATGTGACCTTTTTCCATGTCTTCTCGGACATTATCGAAATCATACTTCCGGTGTCTACTAAGCATGTCACAGAAGAAAGATTAAACAATCAAAACTATTTACCTCCTCTCAAACACTGACAGTTTATCCAACTCACTATTATCCAACTCACTAGGAAATGTAAGGCTCTTCCCCGATGAATTTAGGAAATTTAGAAGTACATTTTGGATAATTTAGAATTTAGAAATTTAGTGAGATTAAAACTAACGGTCCCGGGTTTCGGCACCAATTTCAACCGTTTTCTTTTTTTTTGTTACTTACTTGTTTTCTGATTTTACTTCTGCTTTGAATATAGTACCCAGAGCTCGCAAGCCGAAGCAGGGTACTATATTCAAAGCAGAAGTAAAATCAGAAAACAAGTAAGTAACAAAAAAAAGAAAACGGTTGAAAAATTTGGCAGTACAGCGCTTCAGAGCCAACTAAGAGTAGCCAACTTTGCAACATTTCTTCTTCCTGAATGAAAACGCTCGTGACTTTTTTTCATTCTTTCACATTCCATAAAGTAAAGATACCCTAAAGCAGTAATAAAATATATGAGTAGACAAAAAAATGTTAAGTAGAAATACGAATATTGAAAATATTTCAGGATTCTTCGTTCTGAATTTGAAAATAGGAAAATGTATGTGCATTGTGAAACACTGAACAGGTTCTCATCCACCTGGAAAGAATTGCGGTCACATTTGAATGCAAGATGGCAAATTTATGGTGATTTTATGCGAAATGTTTAGTAAAGATACCTTGCACAACACCAAACGATTCTGCAAAGTGTCTTTTCCTTGGTTCTTGGCGAAAAATGGTTCGAAACTCCGGCACAATGTTGCTTTAACTGAGATCAACGTGATTTAATGAGCTCTTTGTTAGCAATCTCCTGGAGTAGTTGGTTAGATGACTGCATTTCCGTTTTTTTACTGTTTTCGTCAAGATCGAAACATCGTAGGTTCAAATCCCACCCTTTCCTTATTATTTTTTCCTTTTTATTTACCGAGTACGAAGTGTTCTAATAACGTAATATAATATTATATGATATTACTGTCAATATTTATGCGATGCATGCTCAGTGGCGGCGATTGGGTTTCAAAACTGATGGGGCAAGGTGGGAGGGAGGGGGAAAGCAAGGACAGTTTCTTTCCCTTGGTAGATAATGTTTAGCATGGTGCTGGGTCATCTGCCCCTCCACACTCCATAATCGTCGCCACTGTGCATGCCTCAAGTAATGTTTCTACTAATGTTTTTAATCTTTCAGTGATTGGCAGGATTTTAGGAAATACTTCTCCTTTCATTCAGCTGTTATAAGTTAACACATATTAAGAACTTACAAGTCAACTTTCTGCATCCGGAAATGCTGGACATAAATCGCATAAATATCAACGGAAATATCCAAGAAACGTAGATAAGAATTCTCGTCCAAAGCCGTTTACTTCCCGAAAAAGATTTTGCAAAGAAGTAGGTTTGAACCCATGACCTTCCATTCCATAAGCAAACGATCCCCCTACACCACACGGTTCACGTTATTTTATGCACTCGGTTCGGATCCCACTTTAAACTGTAGGTCCAGTCCCGATTAGCCTTACTATGCACAAAGTTGACTTAAAACACCAAATTAACCAATTCATCTCCTTTCAGAGTTGGCCCTCTATGATACTGTAGTCGGCCAGCATCCGAAAATACAGTTCTGCTTCGCGTATACCAGAGTGTAATTGCATTTAATATTGTGACTAATTTTACTTTAAAACTACAGATTAAAGCGATAATAGTGTCCAGAAAAAGAACTTCAAAGTAGATCTTCACACAAAGTATTTTAATCCATTGCCAAACATTTCAGTTAAGAATAATATTATGTTTTTCCATTGACCGTATTTTCGATTCATGGTGAATTTGCTAAAAGGACCATGTCAAGAAATCTACATATGTAAGTTTTACTAGTAAATGCATTTAAAATGCACGAAACAACAGGGGAGGAGAAAAATAAACCTCAAAAATAAGTAAAAATGCAACAAAAACAGTTAAAAATACTGACAAATAAACTAAAAGCCAAAAAAGGCCGAAAAATGAAAAATAAATGTAAAATAGAAAGTGTTTTCTGGCTCTAACTGAAGGGAAATGGACATGATATCAGGTTTAGCATTGTTTTTAATGGTCAGAAAAAAAGTTGATTTTTCATCAACTTCCGGATCCTAATTAGTAATTATGACCATTGAGAAAGTTGGAGGTAGCTTACTTAAAATTTTTCTTGCTGAGGGATCGTATAGTCCCATATTTCCACTTCATAATACAGAAAAACATCAAGTTCATATTTCAAAAATGACTTGGAGTTTTCCACCACGAAAATATGTTTTTCATAGTTTGAAGTTCGTTAGTATTATCTTTCAAGGTTTCCATTGTTTTAATTTCACACATATTTTATATTTCATACGTTCCTCTCTCTTTTCATACAGTCTTTGGAAAAAAGCTGAAGTTTCTTGTCAAACGGGGTCTGGTTCAATTGACTCCTTTTCGCTCTCCTGTTCCTACTTTAAACAAACAACAAAATACTTCGCAACTAAACGATTGCTTGTTCAAAACACGGAATTTTTACACAATTTACAAAATATGACAAAACGCCAATAGACATGTTCATCATTTTTCCCTTTCAGTGTTTCTCGATTTTATCTGAATTAGTTGCCTCATCAAAATTGCCATGAGGAAATTATTGATATGACATTATGTGTGAATTGGTTTCTTCAAACTGGTAGCAAATTTTAACATGAGCTACCTGGAGAAGAGGTAGCGTGCTTGATTCTTACGAGGGAAGTCGTAGGTTCGATTCTCCACCTAGGCAGGATTTTTTTCAGGAGTATATCGTTGGGTGTAAAGTTTATCCACCGTGCTAAGAAGTTGACATTGGTCTCTGTATTTCACGAGAGGAAAGGAAATAGTAAGAGAAAGTTATTTCGATGATAGGAGGAAGTCACATGCCACGTGGAATGCGCAGAATCAAGTTACGTAGAGCTAAGTCTGTAATGGTGGTTTCCAATATTGCAAAGTTAGTGCGGAAAGTTTGTTATATCTGATACTCGTACTTTCTGTTCAAAGAAGACAAACATTTTAGATACAAAGCAGTGATGAATTAACGATCATTATGAGGTTTTGAATTTTTTTGTTTGTCACTCACTATATAAATACTTATTAGTAGTTTCTTATCGAATCGGCCTTCGTCGCAATAACAATTTACTTACATTAATTAGCGATTTACTATTAGTTTTAGACGCATGGTAAGATGGTGGTGAGGGGATTGAAAACAGTCATTACGAAGGAACGGACATAAAATTACCAATCTTAGCAATTTGAACTCATTAAACGCTCTCCTTCGTTACAGTACTGCACTACATCACTACTTAACATAACTATATATCTTCTTTTAGTATATCGAAATCAAATAATCAATATTTTAGGTGTCAGTGAAGAACAAACACATTTTTGCATCCTGAATACATATATGTGATTTGTGAATTAATCATGATGTGTGTGTTAACACAACATATGAACAATAACTAAAAAGAAAAGTTTTAACTTTAAATCCTGGAAATCTCCAACTTCTAAGGGGAAATATGCGCAGAAGGGATGCCCCTCAAGTGTGCATCGGATTCATTTTTTAAATATTCTAATATCAACGGTATCTGTTCAGCAAACAAAAAAAAAAAAAGAAAGAGGACAGGGTGGGATTTGAACCCGCGACCTTTCACGCTTGATGAAAAATAAGGATATCAGCACCTAAACAACTGCTCTACATTAAATTACTGACGTTATACCCTTAAAAACATGTTGACGTTTATGAAGACTCCCACCTTCCTGTGTTTCAATCACATTTTCTCGACAAGTCGTGTAAAATATATGTTTTTGAGAACTGTTCGATATTATGCAAGGTATTGTCAATAAAATGTCGCATAACTCCTCACAAATTTGCTTCTTTCTGCACAAAAGTGATGGCAATTTCCTCCAGGTGGAAAAAAACTCTATTCAGTGTTTCAAACCCCCAAATTTCAATTCGAGCAAGCAGAATCGTAAATATCCTTCAAGGTTCTTTTTCCAATTTATTATTTCTGTTTGATTGCATATTATAATAGCGGTTTATAGTTTCTAAGTTCATGGGAAGTGTTAAATTGAAAACCTATCACCGCAGTGTTTTTCGTCTAGTGGAAGAACCTACTCAAAGTTGGCTACTCTCAGCTGGAGCTGAAGTGCAATGTTGCTAAGTTTACGATTTCGGGACTTAGAATTCTTTCGGGGCGGTCAAATAAGATGTTGCGAAGTGTACATGTCTCCAGGTGCTGCACAATTTTACGAGCTATAGTATTTCCATACAATTTACATATTCTCCAAACTATATTTAGGTCATTATTCAATAGAAAAAAGTAACTGCATAATTCAAGATTGGAGAAAGGAATATGCAAACAGGATAGTATAAAAAAAGCCAAATATCAACTCAACTTTTTCTCGTGAAGTAAGAGATACCCATACAAACAACACACACCTATGGTTTAACACAGCATTTGGAACATAAGTCAAAATAATAGTAATAGATGAAAGTGGGAATTAAATTGCTTAAATTAGAGGTATTCTAATACTGGACACTGGAAGGAAAATGTCGTATTTTATGGCAAAGTCAGTTGTCTTAAAATAAATAAACTCTTGCAATGTACAAAGCCACTCTAAACATCAACTACTGGACTAGCAATTACTTCCTTTACCCTCCTCTCCACACCACCCCAAACCCTCACCTCACTCTGCTCATTGCCGTTTCCCTCGCTGGCTTTCTCTGCAGAGACCGACTGGGATCCTGTCCAAGAATCCTGCTCTATTGGAGCTAGGAACATCTTTTGAACGGACCTGCGTGGTTTACGTTGAGTGCCTGCAACATTTTTTCAAAGTAGTTTATGCTAGATATATCACACCTTACACAACAACATACTGTGAATATAGGACCTACTCATCATGGTGGGAAAATTGTAAGACATTTGCAAATACCGGGTGTTTCAGAAATAATTGAGGGGTAACAAAAATTTAATGGAAGTAAAGTATTGAACTTACGTTAATGTCCAGAATGAACGAGGAAAGCACATAGTTCTTTTGTTTCTTTTTGACACCTACAAATGTTAAATGTGTGCACCATGGGTGACACGGCACACATCAACATGATAGTCTACTTCTTGGCACACTTGCCTCAACATGGGCCTGTCGATAGTGTCTATTGTTGCAATGATACACTCCCTTAGATATGCGATATCATGGGGTTTCGGTGGGACGAATACCCTGTCTATGATGAAACCCCACAAAAAGAGGTCACACGGTGTAAGGTCCGGTCATCTTGGGCACCAAAACATTGAACAAAACACCGTGAGTGATGTGGGTGATTTGAGTGTCACCTAGCAACAGCGATGTGAACTTTCAGCTTAACAAAACATACACTCACAAATGGTTTACGTTCCTCGTTCGTTCTGGATTGGTCTCATTAACATAAGTTCAATAATATACTTGCAATACATTTTTGTAACCCCTCAATCATTTCTGAAACACCTGGTATAATACACACTTGCCTATCAAGACATGGATGCATAGTTATTGTTAAGATATTTTAGAGCATTAACCAAAAACACAGAAAAAAACTCAATTATTACTTCCACACATGCCACAACTGAAACAGGAGCCTCCCCGATGGCGCAGTGGTAACGTCGTCGCCTTGTAATCAAGGGGTCCCAGGTTCGATACCCAGTGGAGGCACATGGCATAGTGGTTCGGATCCCACTATTAACTGTAAGTTCAGTCCCATTTAGCCTTTCTGTGCATAAAGTGGACTTAAAACAACAAATGAAACAAACTAAAACAGCAATATAAATTCAACACAAAGCATGTTTCTTTCTTAAACTTAATAGCAACTAGCACTTCCTTCTTCTTCTGTTGGGCAATGAGTATAACTTTCCATGTGTGTGCCTGTCTGTAAAGGAAGATAGTGTTTTGGCTGCATTTGCAAAAGTAGGGATGGATTCAAATCAATGCCTCTCACTCGAAGTCAACAATGAACTGGTTCATCATTTTCAAGTGTATTTTTCTCTACTTCCTTCTATTTTTGGCTGTTATTTATCCTGCAACTTCATGATAGGCTATTATTGTAAGAGGGGGATAACCTACTACAAAACTAAAACAGTTGTTTTCTTTGGTATGAGCACTATTTTTCAATTATTGTCCAAAAACGTTTTCCAGATTCACTTTTATCTGTAGTTCTGTACCAGATTAATATTCTGGAATAAAAGTAATAATAATAGAAAAGAGAACCACCGTGGGTGTGGTGGCTCAGTTGGTAACACATCTGACTACCATGCTAAAGGTCCCAGGTTCGATCCCCCGCCGGTTCAAATCCAGGAACTTTTCTAACGTTGGAAGTGGCCCCGGTGCCCACCCAGCGTCGAATGACATGGGTACCTGGGGGAAACCCTGGGGGGTAAAGGCAGTCAGGGGCATGATGCTCATCACATCACCCCCACTCACGACCGGATCAAGAAAGTGTGGGGCATTACCCCCACACCCCTATATGCCTTCATGGTGTGGTGCTAAGCACAGGGGAGCACTTTACCTTTTTTTTAATAGAAAAGAGAACAAATAAAATGCTACTCCATCAAATTTCTTGGCACAAGTTAAAAGTTTATTATTTCTGCATTAGGCACTGGTTTTGGATCATTTGAATTGTACATGTGGTATGCAAGAAAAGCAAGGGAAACATGTGTGATCATTGATTTCTGTACATTATCTGTAAAATAAACATTATTATTTGTATAGTTAACACATCGAGAAACTGGAAACAATAAAAAATTACGAATAATCTACGAAGTGACAGAGAAAAGACACTAAAATGTAATAGAAAATTAGGCACCATTATCTCAATTATAAACACCTGCACAATGAGCAACTGGAGATGGATTTGCTACCATATTATCATCTTCTAACAATGAGTCTTAAACCTTAAATGATGGGCTGTGACACGTGTGTCACAGCAAGTATTTCCCTTAAGGACAGCTTGTGACACCGGTGTTACAAGCAGCTTTTCCTCGTAGTGTGTTAGTTTTTTAACATACTGTATCTTGGATAATGATTGGAGATACATGTTTTGAGTTCTGCATGAGTCTAGAGGTATGTAATTAACAATTAGTAAAGTTTAATTTCATTGTTACTATTTTAGGGGGGGCAATGTCCAAAAAATTGTGATTTTCTTTTGTGATTTATTTTCATTGGTTTCGAAAACATCGCTTCTTTCTCAATGTTGGTGTTCCAAAACACACTTTTGGCAATAGAAGTACAACCTTCCGACATTCCTGGTGCCCAAAGCATAGGTGGTGTCAGGAGGGGGAAGGGAAAGAAAGTCAAAAGCCTCCAGCCGCCAACAAAGGGTTGGGAAACAGCCGACTGCTCTTTGCTAATTCACAAAACTGTGCCGTAGGATTACAAGGGAAATATTGTTGATTGATTTGCCTTCTTTCTGTCGGTCATGCTATTTTTAGCCCCTTGTATCACCTATTTACTTAGGTAAGTTGCTGAAGAGGGTATGACAGACTAACAAAGTGAGTTGGACAAATTGAAATTATTCGAGTTTGAACTTTTGTTTAGTGTGTGTTCCCAGCTTGTCCCGGTTTGTCACTGAGTGAAAATGACAATGAGGTACGGATTCAGAAGGGGGGAGTTGAAGACATCACCGACCTGATGACTTTGGGGAGTGACTCCAGTGATGACGAGGGGACTCAAGGTGGATCTTCGGACGACTCTGCTCCTGATGACTCGACCTGGCAAAAACAAAAATGCAATGTTCCGCTCTGCACCTTATGCTTCCGAAAGTACCATGCCCAGTAGGAGGTAAATGGCAGCTAGGCAAGGTCAAGGTAATATAAATTATTTTTTGTAGCTTGGAATTGTTTTGCTTTATATAGAAAAATATTATTTTTCTCCGTAAGTATTACAAATAAGTGAGGAAATTTTTCCACATTAATGCCAAACATACCAGGCATTATGCAGGTACCTTTTGGAAATTCACATCCTGGCGTAGCCTGATGAATTTCAAATTTTGTGTAAAAAAAAGATTACTTTCCCTTTTTCTTCTTCTTCTAACTGATTACGGAAAATTTATTTTTTCCCATCAGGATTATAGCCCAAATCATACTGAACAAAACGAGGTATCATTTGTACCTCTAACGTTCTTAGTCCCAAAAATATAACATCTACAAGCATCCAGAATTTCAAATTTCCCACTGAAAACATGCAAATACCTGGAAAATCAGCCTCGGCATCTAAGGGTTAAGACTACTAAAGCCAGCAATTAAATGAAGAAAAAAAACTTTTCGAAAATGCAGATTCATTTCCATAAGAACACAGCTGTTGAATTATTTATTTGTGAACTTTACAGTGATTATGATATGTGAAATATTAATTTCCCTTATAAGTTATGAGATCAGAAGTAAATAATGCTGTGTATGTGTGTGTCCTTTCTTTTTTTTTTTTAAAGTCATTGCTAAATAAGGTTTTTGATATTTAAAAAATTACATATATAGTCCTTGATGGTTCATTTATTTAAATTGTGAATAACTTCAGAATTGGCAATGTGCATCGGAGTTGTTTTCAACCCATTATGAATGAGAAAATAAGCAAATTGAAACAAAGTGTTGCTGCAGCCAATAATTCTTGTAGGATCCCCCCCTCCCTCCCTTGGTTGAAATTGCTCAAACTGCATCACTGACTTTTTATCACATACATCACCAAATTTTATATCCAAATTGAAGTCATAGTTTTTTTGGTTCTTCATGACATCTATTTTAATCCACTTAGACTTGGGGTGCGTTTCCTTATTTGAGAGTTGTCAGTTTTCATTGAAGTCACTTGCAGAGGATCATGATCAAAAGATTTAGTTATTTGTTTCGATACCAGAATCTACATCTGTAACAGGTCATGTGCTAGAAGTCATCGTCTTTGCCTACACTTATACTATCATTTAACACACCACTTGAGTTTCTATGAGTTTCTGTTGTCTAAAATCTGCCCCTTATAACTTTTCTTGTCCTTTCGATTTATGTATCAACTTAAATCTAAGTTATATTTATCTTTTCTCTTTTTCTTCAAACGAGACTGCACTAATTCAATTACTTTCATTCTTAATTCTTTGCTGGGCATGAATTATTCCGCAAAATGGAAAAGAAGAATGAATTAATACAGTGTTCTTGAATGTATGTACAAAGGTTGAAAATACAACAGAATTTTAAACTTTCCCATCAATTTCTACAAAATGCATGCTTTTGTCACTCCTAATGTGATTTGCATGCCATTAATTCACTCTCTGTGTCGAAAACAATATAAAATAACATATTACATTGTCATTTGATTTTTTTGATTTTGATTTGATTTAGTTTATTTTATTTTGCGTTTTGTGCCTCTTGGCTAATTTGCGAAGATGGGGATGAGTGATGAAATAATGAAATTGATGAATGGACATTCACAAAGAACCAAGCCCGACCGGGATTCGAACCCGGGACCCTTGGTGTCGCAGCGCGATGCGCTAACTACTCGGCCACAGGGTCGGGCGTATTACATTGTCATATTAAGATGATAATTTTAAAAATAAATATATTGAAAAATCCAAGATGGCCGGAATTTCTGCAAAATGACCATTAGTCAGACCAAGTGACCAATTTTTTTAGCACCACTAAACATAGAGAAAGTCTGAACAATCAAAAATTCTGGCTCTCAATCTTCCAACAGAACATTCCCAGATGCAATATTAATAACTAGGGTTGGCAAATCCTTCTTACTCCCCCCACTCTTCTGTCAATGTGACAACTAGAATAAGTCCCCCCCCCCTTTCTCTCTCTCTCCTGTCTACTAGGAGGAATTCTGTAAAAGCGTGGGTAAAGAAGTGTGAATAGTGATTGCACCCTGATGTCAATTTTCCACATGCATTTTTGTGGAAGGAGGGAGAGCAAAGACACCTCAGTCACACTTTTAGAGTGTGTTGAAACCCTAGAGAAAGCAGCATTTAGTGACAATCAGTTTGGCAATAGTAAAAAAGAATGGTACAACTTTACACAGTTATTATGACATAACTATTTGCGATAGAAAATCAAACAAGGCCTCAATATAAAGAAAAAGTCTGGAAGTTTTATTCCCACTAAGCGGGCTTATGCTGCTTTGCTGCTGCTCCACCAGGATCGCCAGTGCCGCAAAATGGCTAATGACCAGTAGAAGGCACATCGTGCGTTGGAGCTATCAAGAACTGATTCAATCACAATGGTGCAAAGACATTTCCTCATGCGTTTCGGTAGTAATGAATATTTTTCACCCTTCTGAAAGATTTGCCAGTAACTGTGAATTGTTACTGCCTTCGAAACTGTGGACAACAACTTGCTGTCTCGTGCATAGCAAGTACTTGATTATCCTTAGGACATTTTCCACATTACATGTAGTTCCCATGTTGAACCTTTGTAATGCAAGCCATGTGAGTAAAACTTCCAGAGTTTTTCTTTGTCTCATTTTATATCATAAATAGCAACGTCATAATAACTGTGTAAAGTTGTACCACTCACTTTGACTTAACCTGTACATTCCAGGTAGCCTGGTGAATGAATCAGATTTGCAAAAGCAAGGAAGAAGAAAGGGAGAAAGTGCCTGGCCTACATAATAGGCTTGTGGCAATTTTATGACATTGGCATGACTGGGAAAATGTATAAAGTGGGAAACACAAGATCGAGGTAAACGTCCTAATGTTTAACACGGTATTTTGCCGGGACCTGAATGGTTGAATGGATTAAGCAGGTAAACCTCACTTGCACCCTTCTCCCAAAATGTTCCTCTCATTAATGCATCGATTTCACACTATATTATCAGTGACAAAATTTAATTTTCACTTAATTTTTACCATGTCAAAGCAATTAGGCATTCACATTTAACTTACATTAATTTTTTTCCTGATATCCTAAGGGATGCTATTGAAGAACGAAACAAGAAAATCTGGGGAAGAAGATGATTCCAAATAATTGACAACATCAAAATAAATGGGTCCCACACTGCTACAAAGCAAAGGGCTGAAGATCGAACAGCATGGAGTTTGCAAGGAAAGGCCTGCCCCTGGCAGAAAACAATGAATGAATGAATGATATAATTGAAAATAGTAAAATTTATATTATGTAACTTACCTTGTGAAGCTGAAGATGTGACCAGGGTTGATGCAACTGTCACTAATCCTGGTTTACTCACAGCTACATTGACATTTACTGGCGTTCCTGTGAAAACGTAACTTTTATTAAATAACTTATGTTCAATATTAACTTCAGAGAACCGTAAAAGATGTACAATGTTTAAATAGCAGACTTAAGGATAGAAATGTCGAGTTTTATAGTTTATGCTTTGTTACAGATCCTGTAAGAATACTGCTCTTGCTCTTACCATTAATATTCAGTCATATGAAAGTAGCCTTAACTGGTAAAATACAGGGTTAGCAAAAAAGGAGCAATTTCAAAATATTGTTTCAAACAAACAATACACAACAGAAACATATATTGAACATAATCTGCACATCAATGGACAGATTAAGGTTCAAAATTTTGTTGATTAATTGATCTAGTTTGTTTTACTTCGCGTTTTGTGACTCTTGGCTAATTTGCGAAGATGAGGATGAGTGATGAAATTATGAAATTGATGAATGGACATCACAAACAACCAAGCCCGAGCGGGATTCAAATCCATAACCCTTGGCGTCGCAGCGCGATGTGCTAACCACTCGGCTACAGGGTCCAACTCAAAATTTTGTTGTAGGACAATTGGTTTAGTTTGTGCACTAACAATGAAGCTTTTTTTTTTCTTGTTGCACGTAAATGACGACGCCACAGGAAAAGTAGTCTTGTTTGCTACAATTTGCAAAGTGTGAATCCATTGTGCAAGTGCAACGTGAATTACGCCATACATTCAACAAACAGCCACCTCATCATAAGTAAATTTAGGAGTGCCATAAGATTTGTCGAAGATGGTTGCATATGCAAAGGTAAAACAACTGGTCGCCCAAGAGACATCTGATGAAAATGTAGAGTGTATCAAAGAGCCTTAGCTGCCGTGTGCTGCTGGTTGAAATATCAACCATCCAGCTGCTAAAAGTTAATCCATCAATGATTTCCACTGCATGTCTTGCTTGTTAAATTAATTTTAATATATTATAAGCCCCCCAAAAGCAGATTGTGTTGTAATATCTTACCCACACTTAAGTTTCATCCTTTTCTTATGCGTTGTTCCTTTTTTACTTTTGCCACATTTTGTTTTATATTTATGGCCCCTGAATAATGTAAAAGTCGGGGTTCCACTGTATACTGTTCTTGTGATGATTCTTCTTATGGCTGTGGAGGCTTATTTGAACAATCAGATTAATGATAAACTTCATTTGCATATGCTTCTTATATTTTCAATATAACTGAGAAGAAACTTGCTGAAGTTGACTTTGAGGTAACTTAACATATGACAGAAAAAAACTTCTTATGTCACATGCTGGCAACATATTTGTTAAAAACACTAAAAAGCAAACAAACAGCACCATAAAAACACTTTAAGAGTTCTTCCGAGTTTTCGATTCCATCTCGGAATCATCGTCAGGGCTGATCGAGGGGCAATGGAAAGGACGTGGTTGAAGTTCCGCTGGCACTACTCGCTGTGCGGAAATTCAACCACGTCCCTTTCGTCGTCCCTTGACCAGCCTTGATGATGATTCCGAGATGGAATCGAAAGCTTGGAAGAACTCCTAAAGTGTTTTTTATCATGTTGTTTGTTTGCTTTTTAGTGTTTTTAACAAGTAACTTAACGACTGCCACAATAAAAGGAAAAAAACTCCCTGGGAATACACTGTTTTATTATGAGAACATAATAAAAACATTGAAAGCAATATGTTTCTTGATGATTAGATAAAAAAATGTTATTTTTAATTATTTTTTGTGCGCAAGCCATATGTAACTCACCCAGCACTAGAGTCAATTATTACACTGCAGGCCACGTGAGTTATATTTGGCTTACAGCACATTTATTGTTTCTTTCAAGCATTGTTATTGTTCTTTCTGAACATTGAGTCTTTTGTTATTTGCATCATAACTCTGCCACATACTATTGTATCGGTATCGTTCGATGAGCTTGCCAGCAATAATTCAAGGTCAAAGGCACAATCAGAGTAACTTGAAAACAATTCATGACTGAAAATGTTTTTTTTGTTTTTTTTGTTTACTTGTCAGATTTAAGTGAAATTTTAAAGCAAATATAAAAGACATAAATGTTCATCTATTCCTTTGATCCACGCTTTTTAAATTGTTTGTATTAATTGTAACAACTACAGCATCACTAAATAACATTTTCACGAACAATCTGCAAAATTTTGTCCAAGGAGCCACTCTTGATGTAACATGTATGTTATAACATGGTACGCGAGTTAAATACGCTTCAAGAGGAACCAGGGATAAAACTATGCGAGTTAAATGCAACTCACGTGGCAGTTAACGTGTTAATGTCGTGCTAATCTCAATCTTCAGTATGGTCTTATACATTAAATATGAATGAAAAACTTATTAAAAATAATGCTGAATTAGTTGTGATAAAAGTGAGTGTCCATTCAGCTGCACAAGTAGCATTGTGACTTGCTTCAATCAACTGTATAACTTCACTGTAACAACATTTACTGTATTTACATGTGTATAATGCACACCTGGTTTTTGGTGGGCAAAAGCAACAAAGAATTATGTCATACATAATGCACAATACAATTCAGGTTAAAGAAATGGCTTTCTTAGTTGTAGGTCGTAAAGCTGTTGCTACGCCGATCAAGAGCGAGTGACATCACACCTATTCAATGAATCACCTGTTGCTATGTGGACCAACAGGAGAATATCGTCTTGTGTATACAATGAGTCACCAACCCACACCACATACCCATCCCCCCTTCTTCCTCCACTGTGTTTAGCATCCCAAACCTTTCACTTCTGCAAACCACCTCATTTATTCTGTAGAAGAAAGCGAAATCAAAAATATATTATGGATTTGCAGCACTCAGGAATTTATTTTCTATTATTTCAAGCCTGACAAATACAGCTGACACACATCCCAGTGATGGGAGGTGCATTCTCGAATTCTGTAGTTCTTTTCTCGGTGTTGCAAAAATTTCCGTTACAAAGTGAAAAATCATGGAAAATGTCCATTTCACTTCTATAATTTTTTAAAAAAATTACTATTACTAAAGAAATCTAACCTGGTAATTTGTATTTGGCTCTGTTGATATATATACATGTTATACGCAGTGACATAGTGAAAACATGTGAGGTTTTAACGTTGGCTGTCCGAATTATTCCGTGCATAATACGCACAGTTTTCGGGGGCAAAATTTTTGTGCATTATACACAAGTAAATACAGTAATTTAATTTGGTTTAAGTTTTGAAAAAGATTCACTATTTGCTCCTTTCAAAACTCTATTTACAATAATACATGATTCCTTACCAGGTCGAGATCGTTTAGATGATGGGGAAGATGGCTCACTGTCAACAGAGCTTCCAGCTGAATTCTTCCTTCTTCTAAAACCACTTCTGCGGTTTCCAAGATCCACGATAGACATACTAGGAGATCCAGAAGTATACACTGATGATGTGTGAATTGTCGATGGCGGTGGTGGTGGAGGATGTGTAAGAATTGTACCTAGAAAGTCGCCTATTTCATCCTAAAAATAAGTAATTCAGTGCTACTTCATCATAAACAATGGAACCAACAAACAGCACTAATTGTAAATTGTCTACAGAATAAAAGCTTTTAGTGACATAGTCATAAACCATGGAGCCCTTATATTAGTTCTAATCTTATTAAACCCTAACATGAATACGTATCAACTGAAATGCACAATGTGACACAGGGTGTTACAAACCTAATGCAAAATGATATTTGTTCTATATACATATGGCTTGCATTGTAGAATTATTCCTCTTGTAGTTTGTAGTTGTTACAAGCATTTACAGTTATAAAAATGCAACGAACTTAACAAAAATCAAAACAAGCAGTTATATAAGGAATATCGTATGAAACAAGCAATCTTTTATCTCTGTCTCTAGGCTAAATAACAAGAGAAAACACTCACAGACACAGGAGCCATGTCTTCAATTGTTGCACATGAGAACAAGGTGGTTCAGGAAATTAGTGCTGGGGTTGTGGGGTTTTGGTCTGTTGTTGAGGAAGGATTCCATGGGGTGGAGGCCTTGGAAGTAAGCTATGTTGGTGCAGAGGGAAGTTACGTCAATGGTGGCAAGGATGGCATTTGGAGGCAATGAACAACTTTACCTTCCAGGACAAGCACTACCTTCAAATCCATGGGTACCAGAATGGTCCCATCCTATGCAAACCTTTTCATGGGCAAACTCGAGCAAGAGTTCCTGGAGACCCAATCCCTGAAACCTCTCCTCTGGCTCCGTTTCATCGATGACATCTTCATGCTCTGGGCACATGGAGAACCATCCCTGACCAATTAAATCACTTCTGCTCCATCAAGTTCACCTGGACCCACTCCACCAACCAAATCACCTTCCTAGATGTGGACGTGCACATGAAGGAAGGTCATTTGGACACCTCTATCCACATCAAACTAAATGCAATACCTACACTTCTCCACCTCCCACCCATTCCCCACCAAGAAAGCCATCCTATTCTCCTTGGCCTTCAGGGATCAATGCCTCAACACCTCCCGACAGAACTACAACCTTGACCTACACAAAGCCTTGGTCAACCGTGAATATCCTTCCACCCTGGTCACCAAACAAATATCCTGAGCTGTTTCATACACCTCCACCAAGAAACCTACCACCAATCCCCCTATACTTGTCACCCAATATCACCCCCACCTTAAAATGAGACACACTCTACTCTACATTCCCTCCTTCCCATCCTGCACAGTGATCCTGACACCAGAAATATCTTCCCTGACAAGCCTAGAGTTGTTTTCAAAAGCCCCCCCCTCCAACCTCCAAAACATCCTGATTCACCATACCCCTCCAACTCACAACCAACTCCCCCTGCTCACAAGTGCAACCAGCCAAGGTGTAAAATCTGCCCCATATTTGTCACATCCCGCACACACCAGATCCACACTACCACTGACAAATTCACCCTATATTCCAAACAAACCTGCCACACCTCTAACCTCATTCATATCCTCACCTGTATCTGTGGTGGCTTCTACAAGGGTTGGATAAAAAGTAATGGCAACACTGCTATAATTGCTACTTGACTGTATTGGCAGAGGAGCACGTGTTACATTCCTTCAATGTAATTGCCCCCCATCCCTACGACCTTCTGCCACACGTATGGAAGGCGTCGTACACCGTCAGCGCGTCCATCTCTGTCGATGTCCCGCAGTGACCGCCCTATAGCACGTTATGACGGCTTCGCGCGTGTTGTAGTGCTTCCTGCCCAGTGGTTCCTTCATTTTGGCAAAAAGGTCGTAATCACACGGTCTCATACCGGTGAATACGGCGGATGTTCCAGTACCTCCCACTACCGGTTATGCAGGAGCGCCGTCACAGTGTTTGCAGTGTGACACTTTGGATTGTCAAGCAGGATGATGGGACACCGTGCCAGAACGTGCCGTCGCTTCCTTCTTAATGCGAGACGAAGGTGGTGTTGCAAGAAGGTGCAGTAGTAGGCTGCGTTGACCATCTGCCTAAGAGACGTTGTTCTTCTTGCCTAAACATATTGTTAGGGCACTTGCACTCTCGTCCTCTGCTTCAGAGCACTGCTGTTTTTGACTGAATAACATACAATCGCTCCCACTCACTATACTTCCTCGTCTGACATTCCTTTATCAACCACGAAACGGTTGTGGTGCTGTGACTCGCCCCTTTCACGGGACAGCAGTGTTGCCATTACTTTTTATCCAACCCTTGTACCTGGGGGAAACACCCACAGCCCTCAACTTTCGAATTAACAACCAACACTCCTCCACCCAAAACCTGGACTTCTGTTGCCATGTATACCAACTACCACAATATCCCCTTCAATGACATACTTCCAGGTAGTGATCATCGACCCCTTGCTCCAATCCACCAATAGCTCAGTACGTAAAAGATAGGAGGACCTATTTATCAGTCATGAGTGCAACCACATCCCCTGGCCTAAAGAAGGCCACCCAGTTATGTCCCCCATCCTTAACCCTCATCACCACCCTTTGCCTCCCCCTACATTACACCCCCTCCCACAAACCCCACCTCTCACAGTTTTTGACAAGCGTGGCGAAAGAATCATTCTTTTTTTGGCACCATCTACAGCGTGTCCCGCTTATACGTATAATAAAAGAAAAATTTGTAACTTCCAAACAAACTGTCAAAATGATGTGATTGTTGTTTCATTTTAAAGAATGACTTAGAAATTTTTTTTAGCGACACATGCAGTGGTAGTTGCACATGCGCAGTACCCAGAATGTCTGGAAAACTGATAATATCATTTTCTCAGTAGCCATTCATCATGTGGTCGCCACAACAAAAAGTGTTTTGTGTTTTAACGTTGTCTGAAGTGAAGCCTGTGACACTTGTGCAGAGACTATTTCGTGCACGTTATGGTTTGGGTGCTAAAAAAGAAGTTCCATCGTACATTTCAATAAAGAACTGGGAAAAACAGTTAGGCGAAACCGGTTCTTTGTTGCTGATAAGAGGTAAGCATTCAAAAAGGAAAGTGTCTGATGAGAATGTGGAGCATGTTCATGCCTCATTTAGTCACAGTCCGAGGAAATCCATACACCAAGGCAGCAGGGAACTGCAAATTCCTAAATATACGATACACAGGGTACTCCACAAGAGACTGCACTTTCATGCATAAAAAATTCAACTTCATCAATGCATATAACCTGGTGACAAGCCTGTCAGGGTTCAATTTGCTAATGAAATGCTTAGGAAAATTGATCAGGACTATTTATTCTTGGACACTGTTTGCTTTTCGAATGAAGCCACCTTCCATGTTAGCGGTCATGTTAACAGACACAATTGTAGGATATGTTATTCTGAAAATCCTCATGAGGTTCGTGTGAGAGAACAAGGTTCTCTGAAATTGAATGTGTGGTGCCGTATGATGAAGACCAAAATCATCCGTCTCTTCTTCTTCGTCGAGGGAATAGTGAATTCCAACAATTACCTGGACATGTTACAGCTTTTCGTTGTACCCCAACTTCCACACAGGGCCATCCTGCAACAAGATGGAGCACCATGTCATTTCTCAAATCTTGTTAGAGACTTCCTGGACGAGCATTTCAATGGAAAATGGATAGGAAGAGGTTCGAATTTTATTGAATGGCCCCCACGGTCACCAGACCTTACTGTGCGTGATTTTTTTTTGTGGAGGTATGTTAAGGACAAAGTTTACAGTACACCGGTTAGAGATTTGCAAGACTTGCATGAAAAAATTGTGGTTGCAGTAAGCAACATTACCCCGCACATGCTTCAAAACGTGAGGTTTCAGGCGGACAACCGGTTTGACATTTGCCGTGCCACTAACGGTTTACATGTGGAAGTGTGCTAGTTTTCTTGATTCGTAAAAAAAATTCTGAGTTGTTACAAGTTTCTACAAAGTCTGGACAAAAAATATTGGTAAGTAAAAAAGTTGGGATTTTTTCTTTTATTATACATATAAGTGGGACACGCTGTACTTCTTAACTCTGGATCTGGCAACACTGCAGGTCACAGTATCACTTCGTCCTTGTTGCCAAGTTTCATACTTTGTTTCTACACCTGAAGATGCGGCTCGCAGCCACAAAAATTTGATTTTTTCCTGTCCGGTGAGGGTTTCCTCTTTCCTTGCTATTAATTTTCACCCACACACAGAGTATATATACATATAAAGATCTTACCAAATTTGAATTATGAATTATAAATTTCATTAGTTAATTCAAAATCTTCTTTTCTACAAAGATTCTTGATCTTTCCTGTTGGATTAAATTTCAAAGGTGAAAATGAGAACTCCATAGTGAGTTGATATTGCTATTCTTGTTAAGGTATTCATTAATATATATATAAGTCATTGTTTCACAGTTGAGTTGTTAGGTTCCAAAAATGTAACATTATTGACAAGATGCATGGTTTAACATGTTACCTTTATAATTCACCAGTGTCAGAAAAAAAAAACTATGCTTGATCAAGATCAGCTTGAGAAGTTCTATTAAGATCAGGTATTACATCTTGTGTGGCAAAAAAAAGTTTCATAGATTCACTCTGGAAGGGTCTGCATAGAAACCAAAACATCTGAAATCCACACTTTGTTTTTTTAATACTTCAATACAAAAAATGCATAATCAATCAACGAATAAATAAAATATTATTACTAATGGCGACAATACAGATTAACATACCAAAATGCAACGGTCAATCATGCTCTGAGTCACACCTTCAAGTCTCTTCTTTGTTTTGGGTACACGTAACTGATCATCAGCTGATCCTACAACTACTAGTCCTGTTTCCACACGCATCCTCTCCCTCATATCCTCCAAGTCATCTTGACTATGTGGGAAGAAAAAATATGCTGCGTAAATTTGATGCATATTCATCTTTAAATGATTATCCTACATAGTACTTTGTAGTCATTTACTAATTTGAAGTAAAGAGATAAGATCTACACCTAGTTCTTATGACATGTTACAACCTAGCCATTAGGCAGTTGACTGAAACTGTATAATAACTGTGAATATTAATACCAAAGTTGATATACACTAATAATAGTATTCATATTAAATTTGGTCATGAATGTTCCTACTTCAATTTCTTCTGCAAACTACAGGGTGTCTGATCAGTCAGTACCTATTTTTAAGTTGGTAATACATAATGTAGAAACCATTGCATAAGGTATCACAGGGAATAAAAACTAATTCTGTATCATTTATGTTGCAGGTAACTGAACATGCCACCAACGCTTAGCACAGAGAGTGAGCAAGAATTGCTGCAACGTACGAGGTATGGAAATTGGTAGTTCAAGTCCAGCGTTGATGGAGAGCTGAGAATGGTCAAAATGCAATGCTGAATCCAAAATTCATCAAAAAATGTCACAGTAAATTGATGAGAACAGGTTCCGTGTTGAATGCACGGTGTACTGGTCGACCGTCAACATCACGATCGTAAGAGAATGTTGCACACATGTGAGAAATGTTTGAAAGAAGCTCTAAAAGGTCCATCCGTCAGGCCATCAGAGAGAGCAGGCTAACTAGCTATACCATTGAGAATGTTTTTGAAAAAAAAATAATCATTAAATTTCAGTTCCTGCAAGCCTCATTACGTCCAGCAAACCTTTCCCGAGGACTGTGACCACAGCATGGAATATGCAGAAATCATGGTCAGATGGAAAAAAGATAATCCTCTACCAATTTCCATACCTCGTACCTTGGCAATTCTTGCTTGCTCTTCAGTGCTAAGCGTTGGTGGTCTGTTCAGTTACCTGCAACATAAATGGCACATAATTAGTTTTCATTCCCTGTGATAGTTACCATTATGAAATTGTTTCTGCATTATGTATTACCAACATAGAAGTAGGTATTGACTTATCAGGTAAGAGCTCATTGACTGACCTGTTGAATAACTGACTTTCAATTCTACCAATGAAGTTCGCAGGTTGGCTCCTGGCCTGGACATGGGTGTAAGTGTCCCCTCAATAATTTAATCTAATCATCACTCATTTATATCATCACAATTAGTTAAACTTGCAGCATGTATTTAAATACAATTGTGACACACTAAATGCCAGATATTATACAGGGTTGCACATATTGTATCTACCAACGTCAAATGACACCGGAAAGGCGGTGAGTGCTTGTAGTAACTTTATACAGTTATGAAATAAAAATATACACATAGGCATTAACTAGAGCGTATAATTTGGACAATACAGACATCAGTGCACCTTGAAAATAGTATCCTCTAAATGTCCCTCTGCTTGGATGCACTATTCGAGGTGATGCAGGAAGGCTTTCATGACACACGTCTGAACATGTCCTGTGGAATAGACATATTTCACGACGACTGACAGTTCACAACATTACAAATGGCTCTCAAACTGTTTAACACACCTCAAAGTGCTGTGTCCCTGGAACAGGTGTATGGCGATCTTCATTGTTCTGTCCCAGTGCCCTGTGCCTGTTTGGATGAAGACTTCCATGACCGCAACCCACGTGTGCACTGGCCAACGCTCCATGGTATACTAATTGCCCGACTCTCAACTCTCCACAGATGTAGGTATGCCACACATGCGTACGTGCATTCTGGCAGGGTAGCAATCTCAAACTGGTAGATACAGTACGTGCCACCCTGTATTACTTTCAAGCTAATCCTTGTAACAAAACACAAGTCAATTACAAATCTTGGAATAATGTTGAACTCACCTCAATGTGGAAGCATTCTGTCCTATTACAAACAATGTTGGGGTGCGTAAATCAAGTACACAGTCATCAGGATCCCCTCGCTTACCCTCAACTGTAGACACAGGAAAACCTAAGCAAACAAGGGCAGTCACTTGTTCCACCAAGGCCACCTACAGAGGAAATACATTGTGATTGGTAAAATAGTCCTTCACCTAGTACTCTGAAATAACAACATGCATTAAGTAATTCCAAAACCAGACATCACTCAAAATGACTAAGGACAAGTCCATTGTGAGGGGTGTGACACTCAGACAAATTTACATTTTTAAATTATTTTCTTAGCACCTTTAAATATGTAACTATCAATTCATATAATTTTATTTTCCTTGATGAAAGTTATTTAATTTCAGAATATTTCTCCCCATCTCAATCTTCAGCTACAGAAAATATTTTCTTTTGTAATTGTGATGGGTGTGACACTTCTGAGACTTGACTTAAGGACCTTCATCAGTCTTTCAGAAAACTCGGTGAAATATAGGAGTTTACTGAAACAATTTTATTTAATTTTCACAAAGCAAACTTTACTCAACATTACATTCTAAAAATATTACTACATACTTTATTTTATAAACAGTCTTGAAAATAACGTGCATTTCTTTTGGTCATATCTTTTCATGAACTTTGACAAATAAACCAGGAAACAAGAGTTATGTCAAGCATAACATTGAGGTAAACGTCCTAATGCTCAGTTATACGTTTTATGGGGGACAGAAGGGAAAAAACGAATAACTGAGAAAAACGTATTATTGAAAGGTAATAAAAATGGTACAATTAAGTACATAAAGAAAGAAAAGGAGTATGACATACACATCAAAGTTTGCTGTATTGCACTGATCTGTTGTAAATCGTTATTGTAAATTCATAAAATCACGAGAAATAGACATTGAAGGGCCCAGGGGGTGGAAAGGGTACAAGTAACGTTTACCTGCTTAATCAGTTCAGCCAATTCTGTGCACAAAAAAAACAAAAAACATGTTGAACATTAGGACGTAAATCTCGATTTTATGTTTACCGTGACCCTTTTTTTTAGCTTTTACAATTTCCAAGCCCAGCTGATGACAAAATTTGCCAGAAGGCTGTTCCGTATGCCAAATGACCTCTTGGTTTTGCAGCAGTCTCATTCATTGCCACGTGCCGTTGAACACTTGCCTTACGATCGGGGAACAAGCGCACTATTGCCAAAACAATAGTCACTAAATGCTGCTTTCTCTAGGGTTTTAACCATTCTAAAAGTGCAACTCAGGTGTATTTATTGTCCCTCCCTCCACAAAAACGTATGTGGACAATTGAGAACTTGGCACAACCAGTATTCACACTTCTTTACAGACGATTTTGTGTAATCCTTCCTAGTGTAAGGGAGAGGGAAGGGGCTGATTGCTTGGAAAAATGTCCTTGCTTCTTATTTGCCGGGAAGAAGTAAGAGGAATTTGCCAACTGCAGTTATCTGATATTGGTTTAGAAACGAGTGGAAAAAAGTAGCTAATCTGCTCTCACATGAGATAATCTGCATAGGAAATATTATTGCTCGTGTGTCCCTTGCAATACAATATTCCTTCCCTCATTCTTTCTGAAACTTGGTTCTGGAATAAGCACGCCGCCGACTAAAAAAAAAAGAAAAATGAATGCTGTAGTCCAGCTTGTCTTCAACAAGTGCTTTATCTTTAAAACGTGCAAAAACGTCTATTCCACCACATGTGCGTTGGTGCCAGTCTGTCTCCGTTGGTGCGGGTCTGTTTGGAGGGAGGCTGCTACGGGTGCCAGTGTTATGTCTAGCTCTTCGAAAGCAGCCCCTTGCCGATATCGCTTCTGACAGCACAGCAATGACTCATCCAACATAAAGGATGCAATTTTTCATTCTTGTCTTGACTTCTGATAAACAAAACCGTAACCCTTATTTTGCAGATAAAACAAGGTTAATCCTTTTGAACACTAGACACAGTAGCGTGCCCAGTATTTTTGAGGGGGGGGGGAGCTTACATATACTTTTTTTTCCCTCCCCAACGCCGTCATGGTAACGTCGTCGTCTTGTATTCAAATGGTTCCAGGTTAGGTATCTGGTGGAGGCACATAGTGGTTCGGATCCCACTTGAAACTGTAGGTCCAGTCCCAATTAGCCTTTTGTACATAAAGTGGACTTAAAACCTTTAGCGGACGGACCCTCGCGTGCCTGTATTCCTGTTGAAGCCAGCGCCTTTACAAGCGTAGTTATGCCGATCAGGAATTTTGCTTCTAGCGTCAACCCTATGGACATTGGATGGACCAAATTTCGAGGGAAGCACGACAAAAGACTACTTACTCTATGAGGATTTGTAATGCTCGTACAGCAACTTTGAAAAAAAAAGGGGAAATTATGCCAATCGAGAAATCTGCGTAATTAAGAAATTTTGCTTCTAGCGTGGACATTGGATGGACAAAATTTTGAGGGAAGCACGACAAAAGACCACTCTATGAGGACATGTAATGCTCCTGCCGCAACTTTGAGGGATAAAAGCCTTCAGAAATTTTGCGTAATTAAGGAATAATCCGAAATTTGGATTCTTGACCCCGCTTTCCCACTGGACCCTCACTTGTCAGATGTTTCTTAACATGTTGCTTTTGTTCATTCTTACATTTAGAATTTATAGTTTTCAAAAATATGCAGTGGTTGAGCACTTATAGCCTTTTATCTTCAATTTATCCCATAGTAACAAAAGAGATTTCTTTTCTTTTCAAATAGTGCTTTCGGAAAGAAAATGCACACAGTGTTTAGTATGATCACTGGTTTTCTTCAGAACCATTCGCACATTAAAAATAAGCAACAGTGTTCAACAATTCATTTATCTGAGATTTCGTTTTGCACAACAAAGAGTTCTGAAACTTCTGTTTTCAACAACCATATTATCTTTAAATATGACAGTAATAAGACATAGATGACTTCCCCTCCCTTTCTTCAGCTTGGTTATAATGTTTACGACAGGCTGGGAAGTGTGGCGCCAGTGACTTGCTTGTCTGACAGCTTGAAATTATATCACTTTCCGATCTGCTTTAGGCAGACACGACCTGCCCACTGCAATGCAAAGAACAAATGTAGAATTATTTAGAACAGGCCAATCTGGTTCAAGGGTGCATTGCACATGCCCTCCGATGCAAGGGACATAAATAGAATTCCAAGTCAAGAGTCTGGTCGGGTGGTTGCAGCTGATAAGAAAACCTTGAACTCCAAGAGCAGCATTCTTTCCAGCAAGCCCAGTTAAAAACATATAACTGAAGTCTTTTCCTTGTTGGGACTGGACTCGTTGAATGTATAACTCGAAAAATCGTATATCTGAAAATCGTATAACCGAAATATAATAGTACACGGCCTTATGGGAATTAGAAGGGACCGCCAGAAAAAAAACGTACTAACGAGAAAAACGTACTATCGCGAAACGTATATTTGCGATTTCACTGTATTTCGCTAGAACTTGGCTGAATGTATTAAACATTAAGCAGATAAATCTTGACTGCATCTTTTTGTATACTAAATTTCCTTTCGTATGAGCTTCACCCCATCAGTACATATATTTTCTTTCCTTTCTTAGAGCCTAACAAACACCATTAAATTATTACAGGGTTACTGTACTTTCAACAAAAGTGATTCTGATTATTACGGGATTACTGTACTTTCACCAAAAGTGATTTGGATATCTACAAAATCCTTATGTATGTTATTCTACAAATTATATTAAAAGTGATTTAAATCTGTGATTTATTTTTAAAAAATCATGTGATTTAAATCAACCTGATTTAAATCATTACCTTGCATATTACATTCGAAAGTTCAAAGTATTACTGTGCAAGCTTTTACCCCAAATTAGCTTACCTGACATGATATAAGTGCTCCAACATTCCAACCCATCATAATAATAGGCCTTCCTGGGCAACTAGTTCGTAACTCGTTGACCTTTGCACGCATGACTGAAACCATCTGGTCAAGGTAACTGCTGATGCTCATCTTTCCACTCCCTGATACTGAAAATTAACAGAAATATTTCAAATTAAGCATTGATTTTAAACATATACTGTATTTATGAATGTATAATGCACGTGAATGTATAATGCGCACCCTGATTTTAAATGGGGAAAAGCAACAATTATATCTCGTATATAATGTGCAGTACAGGTTCAAGAATGGCTAATTTGTAGGTCATCAAGCTGTTGCTATGTCCATTAAGAGCTAATGACATCATACCTATTCAAGAGGAGAATATTGTCTTGTGTATACAATTGTCTGTCACCAACCAAATCCACCTCCCCCTTTTGGAAAAAAAAAAGTGTGCATGTTACACAAGTAAATATGGTATTTTGTATTCATTAAATTCAAAAGGAAATTATACTTTTTCAAGGACCTAGCCTACATTCAGTTTACGAAAGTCTCGAGCAAGATGACATTCTCCAACAGTAAGTCTTGGTCTCTTGTCTTGATTTTACAAAATTTGTCTTGTGAGGTCTCATTTATATTTTCAACAACTATCTTGTTTAAATTCCAAATTTTGAAATATGACTGAAACTTGCACCAATTCCACCAAGTTCTCGTGTTTCATCTTGAAAAATTTACATAAAAATATACACCGTAAAATCCCTCTTTGAGTAATCATTTCGTCGTTAAACACTATCACAAAGAAATTTTATCCTGAGAGAAAGTAACCATGTGGCATATAAGAGATAAGTAAATAATCATGTAATTACTCTCGTGGTATGACTAAATAAATCTAATCAATCTAATACTGTTGTAATTTTAATTTAGGCTAATGAATGTCTACATTCTGGTCTACCAACTCTTGATTGAGACGAGAGTGTTGAACAACAACACTGTCTCATCTTGTTTTTAGAGAAGCATATCTAATTCTTGGTCTCATCTCGACAAGTCTCGAAACTCTGGTTTCGATTTTCAAACATTCCTAATTCCAGTACTGTAGAATCTTTCAAACTATTTGCAGTTTGTTTTCTTCTTTTTAACTGTTGCGTACATTTTGACTTGGAATAAGAAACTAAAGCACTTCTTTCTTCATAGTACTTCTTGAATTTGGATTTCTGGCATTCTCGTGATGAGTCTGTACCAATCTCACTTCATGCCTATTATAATAATGAATACACTGTTATAGAAATTGAATCACATTTTTAAAATATGAAAATTGGGAATTTCTCTTCCGCCTCTTGGGATCACATAAAAGAAGGTGTCACAAGTAGATGCAAGCGATGTATCCACTCAGTAGCATTGTGCCTGTTAGGAATTGGTTTTGGCCATACCCTATGGAGACCATGCTAAGGTGGGAGGGTTGAATATGGTGCATGCATATGGTGTTATATGCAAGTTTTCAAAAAATGATGCATTACAAAGCCTCATCCATTGAGATATTTTTTGATGTTTAATATTATCAGTTTACTCCATACAAGAAATTCTGTAAATTACTCAGTGGTGGAAGGCAATGTTAATATTTTTTCAGAATATCACTTCCAGGTGAGAAACACATGTAAGAAATTATTGAAGGGTTACAATTAAACTTCTGATGACTGATGCCATGATAAGCTGTCATTTGCAGCCAACATGGGTCATGTGCAGCATTTGGCAGGTTTGGGACTGACAATCAGTATAGTATGTGTTCAGTGAAGAAGTGCCATTTTAGAGGTATATCACCTTAGCTGATAACACTAGCAGGTCGAAATTTTGTCATCAGATGCAGGTAACATGTACCTAGGTATTGGCCATGAATTTACATGAAAAATCATAATAAATTACTTGGCAGGAGTTAATGTGTGACTTCTTCAAAACTACACACATGATATTTTTGTTTATTTATATACACTGCTCAAAATAATTAGGGGATCAGGCAAAAATAAGTAGAGGATCAGACAAGATATCAAGACTCATGTAGGCCTAATACCAGATCCTTTATTTCATTCTGAGATTAGTTACAGCAAGATATGCTGTCATGATACCTGATGGTAATGACATTAAAGACATGTGACGCGATATGACAATTAGAGCATCAGTAGGACAGCACAAAACAGCACAAAAACAGACACAAATACTACAGCAACTCTCCTCTAGTACGGTGTATGGTCTCCCCTAATGGCCAATACTGCTGCACACCTGCGTGGCATGGAATCAATGAGCTGTTGGGGGATATGTCGCCACTCTGCCAGAAGGGCAATTTCCAGCTCTGCACGAGTTGTGGGAGGTGCTGATCGAGCTGCAACTTGTCGGCCTAGTGCATCCCAGATGTGCTCGATTGGATTTAAGTCGTTAGAGCAAGCTGGCCAGAGCAGACGCTCGATACTCTCCTGGTCCAGCATGTCGTCCACTAACCCAGCTCAGTGTGGACGAGCATTATCATCCATAAAACGGAAAGAATTACCAATGGCACCAGCATAAGGCACAACATAAGGTCGGAGGATCTCGTCTCTATACCTTCGAGCTGTCAAGGTGCCATCACGGATGATATGCAGGTCCGAATGTCCACCAATACTGATTCCTGCCAACACCATCAGTCCACCGCCACCATATCGGAAGCGTTCGTGCACAAAAGCTTGGTTGTTCCGCGTTCCCTCCAGATGAGAACACGTCGATTGTCAGGTTCCACGCTGAATCACGACTCATCAGAGAACAGAACGGACCTCCATTCAGCATGTCCCCAACCACGATGTTCCTCCGCTCAGTTTCTACAGACTCTACGGTGTTGTAATGTTAATGGAACACACACCATGGGCCTACGTGCATAGAGGCCACCTTCATGAAGATGATTCCGGACAGTTTGCGATGAGACACTGCGTCCCGTTGCTGTTTGCCGGGCACGTTGCAGTAGTGTTGCATTCTGCCCCCTGTTCTGACGGGCTGTGATTAAGAGATAACGGTCCTCCTTCGATGTTGTTGCTCGTGGACAACCTTGGCCTTGTCTTCTGTGAACACTTTCTGTTGTTTCAAAATGATTCCATAGTCTGGAAATCACACTTTGCGACACTCCAATGGCGTGTGCTACCTGGCGTTGTGACTGCCCAGCTTCAATCCTTCCTATGGCTCTCCAAGCCATAGCTTCCGGAAAATCACGTTCGTGCAGCATTGCTTTTTTCACCTGAACCTTTGCCTTCCCCAACTGAACTATATTGCTAACCAGAGACGACTAGCATATAACACCAGTACGCACACACTCCTCCCTATACCCTTTGATATCACCAGTACAAAGGTTATGTCATGTTTAAACCTCGGCTGGATGTTGAAAGAAAACCAAAATTCGAGGGTGTCGTTGGTTCCGTTCTAACAACAGTACCAAGGGAACACGAGGGAGGCGCTGACGTTACTTTCAAGAAATTCTCCTTTTTCCCAGTGAGAAATCTCCCATATTCTTACCATCGTTACCCAGTTTCAGCAACCTGACCTCGCTGCTTTTATGATCTTGCAGGGAGGGGGAGAAGGGAATGGTCGTGCACACTGACCATTGACAGATCTGCCGGAACCCTGAAGAATAATTGTTTTCCTTTCCTTAGTTGAAAGAAAGCTTACACATCGTCCTTTGAGATCACCAGCCTATGCACTGTGAAGCTAGCTAGCTTGGATGCTTGGATGGATGGATGGATGGATGGATGGATGGATGGATGGATGGATGGATGGATGGATGGATGGATGGATGGATGGATGGATGGATGGATGGATGGATGGATGGATGGATGGATGGATGGATGGATGGATGGATGGATGGATGGATGGATGGATGGATGGATGGATGGATGGATGGATGGATGGATGGATGGATGGATGGATGGATGGATGGATGGATGGATGGATGGATGGATGGATGGATGGATGGATGGATGGATGGATGGATGGATGGATGGATGGATGGATGGATGGATGGATGGATGGATGGATGGATGGATGGATGGATGGATGGATGGATGGATGGATGGATGGATGGATGGATGGATGGATGGATGGATGGATGGATGGATGGATGGATGGATGGATGGATGGATGGATGGATGGATGGATGGATGGATGGATGGATGGATGGATGGATGGATGGATGGATGGATGGATGGATGGATGGATGGATGGATGGATGGATGGATGGATGGATGGATGGATGGATGGATGGATGGATGGATGGATGGATGGATGGATGGATGGATGGATGGATGGATGGATGGATGGATGGATGGATGGATGGATGGATGGATGGATGGATGGATGGATGGATGGATGGATGGATGGATGGATGGATGGATGGATGGATGGATGGATGGATGGATGGATGGATGGATGGATGGATGGATGGATGGATGGATGGATGGATGGATGGATGGATGGATGGATGGATGGATGGATGGATGGATGGATGGATGGATGGATGGATGGATGGATGGATGGATGGATGGATGGATGGATGGATGGATGGATGGATGGATGGATGGATGGATGGATGGATGGATGGATGGATGGATGGATGGATGGATGGATGGATGGATGGATGGATGGATGGATGGATGGATGGATGGATGGATGGATGGATGGATGGATGGATGGATGGATGGATGGATGGATGGATGGATGGATGGATGGATGGATGGATGGATGGATGGATGGATGGATGGATGGATGGATGGATGGATGGATGGATGGATGGATGGATGGATGGATGGATGGATGGATGGATGGATGGATGGATGGATGGATGGATGGATGGATGGATGGATGGATGGATGGATGGATGGATGGATGGATGGATGGATGGATGGATGGATGGATGGATGGATGGATGGATGGATGGATGGATGGATGGATGGATGGATGGATGGATGGATGGATGGATGGATGGATGGATGGATGGATGGATGGATGGATGGATGGATGGATGGATGGATGGATGGATGGATGGATGGATGGATGGATGGATGGATGGATGGATGGATGGATGGATGGATGGATGGATGGATGGATGGATGGATGGATGGATGGATGGATGGATGGATGGATGGATGGATGGATGGATGGATGGATGGATGGATGGATGGATGGATGGATGGATGGATGGATGGATGGATGGATGGATGGATGGATGGATGGATGGATGGATGGATGGATGGATGGATGGATGGATGGATGGATGGATGGATGGATGGATGGATGGATGGATGGATGGATGGATGGATGGATGGATGGATGGATGGATGGATGGATGGATGGATGGATGGATGGATGGATGGATGGATGGATGGATGGATGGATGGATGGATGGATGGATGGATGGATGGATGGATGGATGGATGGATGGATGGATGGATGGATGGATGGATGGATGGATGGATGGATGGATGGATGGATGGATGGATGGATGGATGGATGGATGGATGGATGGATGGATGGATGGATGGATGGATGGATGGATGGATGGATGGATGGATGGATGGATGGATGGATGGATGGATGGATGGATGGATGGATGGATGGATGGATGGATGGATGGATGGATGGATGGATGGATGGATGGATGGATGGATGGATGGATGGATGGATGGATGGATGTCTGTGTGTGTGTGTGTAGTTATACACACACGCATAAAGTTTGGGCATTGAAAATTCCATTTTAGAAGAGCACACACAGATTTCCTGTTTTTTAAAATATATATATATTTTTTATGGTTATTTTAAAAACAGATAATTTCGAAACATATAAAGATCGTTTTGTGCTCATTTGGAAGAGGATGAAATTGAAAATCAGAATTTTGTCATTTCAAAGTAGCGAATATATATTAATTTTAATGTATGGTGTCATTTGAAGGGACAATAGGAGGAATTCCCCCCCCCCCCGTCTTGTTTTGAAACATCAAATTTCTAGTTATGAGTGACACATCTCAACCGGGGATCATTATTTCCAAAACCCACTTGTAAACTATATCATACTTATGGTGTTCCATTTGAATTCAATTAAGTTTACCACACCATAGCTACATACAAAAAATTCTCGTTATGCAATTTATGGTGACTGTGTACAGTGACACCAATTTATACGGGTCTGTGGGGCCCGAGCCCACCCAATAATTCATGTGATTTGTGAATTCAAATTTTTGAGCCCACCCAGTGTTTTTGAAATATTGGCACCCCTGGCTGTCTCTTTTAAATGCCATGTATTCGGTATGTTTTCAGACATCTGGTGATTCACAAGTACTCTTGTATCGAACACTAAAACTGGGCGGCGTTTCTGACGTATGTTGAGTCGCTTGGTCATTTAATCTTCTTCGAGAGCTTGTTGAGATCTGTAGTATTTTGTTGTGTTTTATAAAAATAAGTCGAGGTGGTCCCCGATGGAGGAAAACCATACGTTTGAAAGCATTGTTTTGAATCTTAATTGCACAGTATGAATGGTCGCTTTGAAGACAGGTTTATGTTTGCATATAGTCCTATTAAATGCACACACATGGCATTTAGATGATTAAGAAAGTGTGTTTTATGTCAGGAAACATGTCATGTCAGCCAAGACACATTTTTACCTCACTCATGGATTATGTGAATTCAATTGAAATTGTACGTACCAATATCTACAACTGAATGTGAATGCGGGTTCCGTGCTATGAATCTAACCTTTACTGAACAGAGTGAGATTAAATATTTGGTTGAATCAGTTGGTGTTTTATTTTCATTTGGTATGAGCTCAAATTACAATTTTAAACCTTCGTTTTAAAAGTAATTCAAACACAAAAATGGTTATTGGGGGTAATTTTGAGTTTTTTCGACTTTATTACTACCTTCATTTGAATTTTTTATTTTCTAAAAATTTGGGGGGGCTGTAGCTTCTTCAGCACCCCCTCTGCATATGCCAGTGCCCTCTGGATCTCCCTCCCCTAAATAGTCCTCGGCTCAAAAGTGACAGAAAAGCCAAGGTGAATTCCCTTTTATAATCTCTAATTCTCCGAAACTATTCTTTTTGGAATGAAAAAATAGAGATTAAAGTTGATTTGGGAAAAAAAAGTATTGAAGGACAATAACAGGGAAGTTGTACTTTTGTAAAGTCGGCTGTGCGTCTCACTGGCCTGCAGGAGACTAAGATTAGATTCTTGGGCGTGTTTTGTAAGGTCGGATTTTTGCGGCCTTCTCTCTGCATAAAGCGGCTCTGGGGTTCACCCATTCTCAAATAAATAGGTACCAGTGGAGGACGACACCCTAGGGGCGGGGAAAGGCTAAAGGAGGCTGCAGCGTGATGCTTAAAAACCAAAGGATAGAGAATGAAAGTGAAAATAAAGATTGATTGATTGATTTGTGGTTTTAAGTCCACTTTATGCACAGAAAGGCTAATCGGGAGTGGATCTACAGTTTAAAGTGGGATCCGAACCACTGTGCCATGTGCCTCCAGTGAAAATAAAGAGGCAAAGCAGACTGAAAGAGAGGAAAAGGAAGAGGAAAACCAACCAAAACAGAGTATAATAACAGAGGGAGAGGTGGGTTGAGAGAAATGAAGATAAACAATTCTCAAGATGGAGTGAGAAAACGAACAAAGAAAAGAAACAGTACAGAACGATAAAGAGATAAAGAAAGGACAAGAAACAAAAGGAGAGGCATACAGAAAAATCTATAGAAAGAGAGAATGAGAAACAGAAGCAAAAGGTAGAAAGCGAAATAGAGAACGAGCAAGTGGAGGGAGAGAGAGAAAGAGAAGGGCAAGAAATGTAGGAAGCTCTATATCTGAAGAGCCAGGGAGAGAGAGCAAAGAACGCAGGAGGGAAAATGGAACAAGACCTAATCGTGAAAAAGATACTATGGTTTTACACACACAGAGAGATAAAAGAGTTATAAATAAAAGTTAGTTTTCTGTATTACAAGTTCTAGACTCTCCCAAGTCTCATTCCAGCTCAAATGAGGCGAAAAAAAAGTCGCCCTAGTTTCGAGTATAAGCGAAATTTTATAATTTTACTCGCTTAACTACTAATGCATTACTAAGGAGGGCCTACCAGGTGGCTTAATGGTAACACCTTGTAATCAGAGGGCCCCGGGTTCAATAGCCGGTGAAGGCACGCCGCTCCCGAAGGAGTGGTTTGGATCCCACTTGAAACTAAATATTAAGATTTCACCAGATTTCTGACTGTGATGCACCACAAAGTCATAAGTCCTATAGGCTCGAATGTCAGTTAATGAATGAATGCTTCCTTAGTTAATGTTACCAATGTCAAGTAGCTGATCAAATTGAAGGGGATTCCAGGAAAGTGTCTCCTGTCTCATTTTCCCCAGCCTCTACATCTTCCAACTAGTATCATAAATTTTCCCCTTCGTAAATTTTCTCTTATTTTTGTATAATCTGTCTTTTAATTTTTAGGTTCATTTAACGCCGACACGTCAGTCAAAATTGTCAATTTATACATAATCTTACATCAATTTTTGTATTAAGTCCTATGTTATGCACAGATAGGCTAATTGGGATTCGACCTACAGTTTAAAGTGGGACCCTAACCCGGGAACCCTTGATTACAAGGTGATGACGTTACCACTATGCGATCGGGGAGATCATTAATTTCAGATGAAATTCATGGTTTGGAAATAAATTTATTAAAATTTTGTTACTGCACACCAAACTCACACAGAGCATTGTCGCCCTATTAAATTTTGCGCTTTACGTTTTATAATAATAATAATAATATGATGAACGTTAATTTAAATTTTTATTTTATTATTTACTTTGAGCCTCGATAAATTAAAATAAGTCAGTTCTTGGGTCTAACCGTGGCGCAAAAGATTTAGTATAAGTATAATTATTGTATTAGGTAAAAACAAAAGTCAAAATGCAAAAATGGGAATCTCTGAACCACCCTCTTCCATCCTACATTTTCTTCAATTCCCATTATGATGCACATAACCTAGATATGTAAAAAAAAATCGGAGAGCATCACAGAGTAAGTCATCGAAGTAACTGGCTTTCTTGTTTCGGATCAGATTTGTACGAACCGACGTAATTTGTGTAAACTAAGTGATGGCGATTCACTTCCTCGACTTGCAAGACTGTCTGTCTTGTATTTTGAAAGTAGCCACCCACTGAAGGAATGAATGCACTTCCCTGAGTTTCCAAGGTCTTTGCGCGGACAAAACATAAACCAGATGTCAAAGCAAGATAAGTTTACAAATTGCGGTTATGTAATTTCTGTTGAAGATATTGTGCAAACGCTTGGAATTATCTATATAAATTCATGACACTAAGATGCACAATATTGAACTTAAATGCTAAAATGGTTTAAAACTCTTCAAACGCCCCATTTAAAGCTGCTTTCAGATCCAATTAATGCTGAATTTCCAATTTTTTGTACGCCAAACTAGAATCCCAAATTGATTTTTTATTCATTACATCACTCCGTGTATCCTTCTAGAAAAGCCTTGCAGAATATCACAGAAATTGGAAGCATATGTTAGGAGATTTTGTCAATAGAAGGAGACGCAGTTTTCAGCTGTTGAGAGAAACATCCAGCCGAGGCTTAAGGCACTGGAACTTTCGTTTACGGGGTTTTAGCAGCTGATTGTAGCTCATACAGGCGCTGACAACATATCTGGTCTAATCCCCTACTTAGTTTAGCCTGATCTCCTAATTATTTTTAGCAGTGTACATACGAGGGTATGACATACTCAAATCACAAAACAATATATCTATTTTTACTTTTATTAACACACAGAGTTTGAAAAATGTCAATCTTTTACCCCTCAACATATTATGCAATAGATTATATAAATGGTCTATTTAATCTTCAACCACCCTTTTTGCTTACATATTTTATTTTTACACATAACGATGAAAACAAAAGAACGTGTTCATAAAATGTGACAATTAGGGGTCAAGCAGGAAATGTCCAATTTTCAATATTTCATAAAAATTAGTTATCTAAAATGTTGCATATTTTCCATTTCTATTTTCTTTAAATTGGGGGACATGAACTCAAAGAGTGGTCTTTGTGCTTCCCTGCAAATTTGGTCCAAAAAGGCTCACACTATAAGAGATTTTTTCCATTTTTTCCTAAGCTGGCAACACTGCTTTGCTTATACATTGTTACTATTATTTTGCTCAAGAAGCATCAGACTATTTTGAATGCAACTTGACATGCTACATACTACATTTTTCATTCACTTTGGTCTATTGTGGTAGTGATACATACATATCATCGATGCCTTTCACCTATCACTTCTGCCTTGTAATCAAAGGGTACCTGTTTTGATACCCAGTGGAAGTATGTAATGGTTCAGACACCACTTTAAACTGTAGGTCCAGTCCTGATTAGTCTTACAGTGCATAAAGTGGACTAAAAACGACAACTCAATCAATCAAACCTATCACTTCTGTCTGGCTACACTGGTGCACCATCATTATCTGTTTTGTTCTGTAAGCATGCCGCAAGGTTGTGAAATATCAACTTCTCATTTCTGTCTTTAGTAAGCTTTTACTGTTTCCTACTCTACATATTTTTGTTATCTGCCCTTCCGGCTCTTTTCCTCATTCTATCCCAGTGTTTCTATACACACACACACACACACACACACACACAAATTTCTTTTGGTAAAAAAAATGATTTTCTTCTTCTAACTTCATTATTTGGAGGTAATTTCACTCCACGAAAAGCCCTCTCATTTATAAAAAAAAAAAAAAACATCTACCTACAGCAATGAGTTATCGGCAAGTATGAAAAGTGCTTGAAAAGTTTCCATCTGGAGAGGCTATACACATGCATGAAGTTAATGAGTTTCAACTTCTCTTTGGTAACACTGAAAAAGTTAAATGTTACATATTGCATGTCGTAGTGCTGATAACTACATAGTTGACTCCTTGTCTAGTTGAAGAACTTTGAAGTACTTAATGACTCTGTGCTATTCCTTTTTGGTTACATTGAAAGATCTACAAATGTTACATATCCCACGTTAATTTGCAAGTAAAATTGCATGTAAGCAGTGCTCTTTATTTCTGGATTGTACAAGTTCCATCTTGCAAATCTTTTAACTTCTTCAAATGGTACGCATGAATCCATGTACGTGGATGGATAAAAAAAAAAAGTTACAACAAGCATTCAGTGAATGCACAAAATAGGAGGTAAGCAACTGGTTTACCTGGAGGTGCAACAGATGGCGTCATATACAAGTGGAGAGTTTCAACAACTTTACGTTTACCGTCAGCGGCATAGTAGTCGATGCAAAGCAAGACGCTTGCAGAATTGGTCTGATGTGGAAGTGCGAAGTGTCATACGCCTCTTGTGGGCGAGGAATCTTCCATTAGCAGATATTCATCATCAACTCGTGGAAGTGTATGGTGAGAGTGTTATCAGTAGAAAACGTGTTGGGAAATGGTTTAGGCCATTTGACTCAGGAAGGGAGGATGTGGCAAGCCACACAATGCAAGAGCCAACATGGCCCGCCACACTCAACAGTTGCTGCAATGTATCAGATGGGAAGTGTGGAACCACCCCCATACAGCCTGGACTTGGCCCCCAGTGACTTTTTCCTTTTCCTCAACTGAAAGTGCACTTGTATGGAACACAGTTCTCATCCGACGACGACGTTCAGGCAGCTGCCACGAAGTGGTTCAATGAAGAGGGACATGATTTATACAAAGACGGCTGATGCGTTGGTCCAGCAGTCTGATGTCTCAATTGCCTTGGCAAGTTCATCGAAAAGTGATGTGTATAGCCTTCTTAGAATAAATCATCAATTCATACCAGGTCAGACTGTCAGGGTGGCTACAAACAAGCAGAAATGAAATTCCCTGACTTTTCCAGGTTTTCCAGGACAAAATTTACATTTTTCCCTGCCAATTACAAACTAAACTAAATCGATGTTTTTGCAAATAGAAATAATAAACTCACACAGATCCACGTATGGTTTTGTTAAGTACCATTATTACCTTCTATGAAATTGACTTAATTTCTCTATTCTCTACGATTTGAATTCAAACTGCAAAATAGTGAATTTGGAAAATTATTACAAGTCACAAGCTAGGGAAGGATTATGGAATTTTGTCATACGCAGTAAGTTTAAAATAAAATACTTGATTATTTTTAAAGTTACGACTAAATGAGATAAGTGAAGAGTGATTGATTAAGAAATACAATTAGTAATTTATACGTCTCCTTATACATTCTCGGTATTATATGATGATATTTCCACTGAGGTTTGGAACACTCTGCTTGCAAGAACCATGTGCGGACTCATTTTTCAATGCTTAAAGCTACTTCTCTCTTCTCTGTAAATCAAACAACTTAACTCTTGCATATAAGTGAAACAATTGAATCGAACAAAATAAAGTGTCATCTTTCCTTACATTATCAATGGGATTTCTGCTTCAGTAAAGTATATCCACGTGAAGTACTGTGAAACTGACAACATGCAGTTATACCATTAATGCTGACGAAAAGGGTACGTAGGTATTAGTATTAGAAATTTAACGCAAGGAATTTATAGAATTGCATTCTATAGGCACCTGATTTAGCTAACCACACATTAAAACAGGAATACTCTAATAATAAAAGCTTCTGAAAGTTCATATATGAGGGGCATCCTGAAAAAGCTCCAATGGTGACTATACGCAGCACTAGTGGTCGAAAAGCGACACACACACATGCAGGCAGGAAGAAGTGGCAGGTAGCTGTAATCTGGTACAGTTGCAATGCAGGACAGTTCCAGGTTAAAGATTGCAGCTCTCATACAGTCTCCCAACGACTGCGATGTAGCCTACATTGCATGCTCAGAATTTGGCACAGAGGCACCAGCAATCACATGAGGTGTGCAGACCGGACGTCAGGAGTGATAGTAAGGTCAGACGATGGTGCAGACAATTCACGGAAGGCCAATCAAATGTGCACATACCCCATACACACGGGCCCTTTGCATCACTTCGGGTGAGAGATCTTGGACCACTCCCTGTACAGCCCTGGCCTTGCATGTACCGACTTTGTTTAACTGAAGATTCTGGCAGGGCAAGGATTTGACAGCTACACTGCAGTAGAGATATTTCCAGTCTTTGCTGTCAGACACATATAACATGGGCATACAAAATTTAGTGCCATGCTACGACAAATGCCAGAAGAATGGTGGTGATTATGCCGAAAATTAGGTTAGGACTCACTGTTACTAATGCAATAAATTACAACTGATATTCTTGTTTTATTTATGCCTAATCGGTAGGGACCTTGATATTTTGTTATTTTTTTAAAAAATTGGTGTATTTTCTTATTTTTTACTATTGTGTGTTATTTTTACCAAACTTCACATTTTCTGGCAAATATCTGAAATTATACCTTCACGGTGTTTTTAAACTACTGTTTCAAATTGTAAGTCACATGGGCTACAAATCTTTGTGAGAGTTTGATGTCTTGAAAGTTATTTTGGGAAAGTTACTTTCCATACCCCTTTTTTAATTTTAAGGTAAGGATTTTAGATAATGGAATTTTCTCCGTATATACTGAAGGGTGCATAATGACCATAAGTGGCAATGCACCCAAAAAAATTAAAATCAATCAATCTCACGTGACAGATACCGATATATTATGGCACCAAAAATTGGCATCATCTTTTTTTGACTTGTTAGTGTTACGTTTCCCAAAATTCGCGATTTTGTTTCAGAACATTTATCTGCCAAATATACCGAAACGTAATACTCCATTGTGCTTTTAAACTATTATTTTAAATTGTAGGTCACATGGTCTACGTATTTTCGTGACAGTTTGATATGTTGGAACAGATTTTTGAGGAAGTAAAAGTAAAGTGCTCCCCTGCACTTTTCCATGAAGGTGTATAGTAGGGGTGTGGAGTTAGGGCCCCACACTTTCTTGATCACGGCTGAAGGTGGGGGTGATGTGATCACCACCATGCTCCTGGCAACCTTTATCCCTCAAAGTTTCCTCAAGGTACCAGCTTCATATGATGCTGGGTGGGCGCCAAAGCAGTTTGAATAGGTGGAAACCATCCCGGTTTTCCACTGCAGGGGATTGACTCCGGGTCTCTCGCATAGTAGTCAGACGCCCTAACGACTGAGCTCAATTATTACTCGCTCGACAAATGCCGATGGTGCGCACTTACCTTGGTAATTCAAAACATATCTCGTGCGACAAATACGAAGATGTGGCTCCCGTGTGACGGTAGATACGCACTCGATCTCCTGTTAGAACCCTGCCACTTTGCTCTGTGATGCAAATAGTTTTGATAGAAGTTGTAAAAATCCTGGGAAATACATGATTTAATGTGGCTGTCGGAATTATTCCATGTACGTATAACTCTATAGTTTACTCTTGAGTAAAATGTTGGAAAACTTGCATGTTCTATGTTTCTGCCTAGAAAAGACAGGAATGTTGGATTTCATGGAATTTTTCGTTGTTTTAGGACATTTCTTTAAAAAGAAAAAAATAGCTAAAAATGCCAACCATTCGCATTTTATGCCAAATTCGCATTATTTCGATATTTCAAACGGGCGAAAAATGTGTCCAGACATCACTGCACATTCCTAAACATAACTTCGCAGCAATTACCATTTTGCACGGTTTTCGCGTTTGCGAAAAATCAATGTCCCTACTAATTGGAAATTACTTTCTGGCCACCCCTCGTATAAATCAGTATATGGAAAGTGAAAATTTAGCAGGGCTGGCAGAAAAAATCAATTCTTGAAGAAAGTGATTTGACTTTATGATTGAATGATTCGAGTAAATATATTAAAATATTTATGTATTTATTATTAGTATTTTATTTCATAATATTGGACATTAACCTTACTCAGTGAGAGATTAATGACCATCTCTCATGCGTTTAAACAGACAGGACAGAGAGCGGCGTTAATTTCATTGCAATACTAGTGTTGCAGTAAATTTGAAGTTGGGAGCATGCACTTGCCAATTTTTAAAACGTTCACCAATGCAGATTTAAGTTTCACTTTTTCGCGATAGTATTCAATATATATCATTTCGTTGGATTCTTCTTGATATCTAAGAATAGTGCAATGTCATTGTAAACGTATGTTAACTTGTGCGAAACCAGTAATACGTCAGGATGATGAAAGAAGACCTTCATAAGCACTGCTACATTAAATAAGGTGAAGTGAGCCAGAAGAGTAATAAAATTCCAGCAGAATATTTGCAGTCTAAAGCTCTTCTTGTTTATGCATTCGATTTTTGTTGGATGTTGCAATTTCTGCCGCATGTTGTAGTGAGATACTTTGCCGGGTGGCGATATTTGACAAAAATCGTATGTATCAAAGAAACCTATTTGTTTCCATGTTCCTTCAGTTTTCCCAAGAAAATGCCTTACTACGACGTCCGACAACTATCGGACGATGCCACCTGTTCTTATCCAATCCATCTGTTGACAAGTCCCCTTTCTATTCCCACACGGACAAGAAAAAATGATAATTCAATGCATTTTCCACGTAATATTTAGAGGCTTAAACTTTACTCCCCCGATGATACCATTATGGTATCATCACAGTAAGGTCATACTCGCCCGATGATACCATACGGTATCATGGTGCTGATTACGAAATGAATGTGCTTTTTGGACCATCATACTCTTATATTTGGGTGGAACTCTGACACAGGTCTGGAGCAAGCCTGGGAAATTTATATTGATAACCAGATAACCAACCTCCCCCCCTCTCCGCAACATATCCATGGCACATTTCCGAACAGAGTTTCACATTTGGCCCATTATTCAACTTGTATGGCACCCAGAAACATGAAACATGTTTTTCTTGTATGTACGCATTGCTTGCATTATAGAATTATTTTCCTTAGTTTACGGTTATTACAAGCATAAGAAAAAACAGAAAAAATGGTAACATAGATCCAGTATGGAGTTTTCTTTTTCACAAATGGAGTAAGCCACCATCTTTAAAATTTAATGTAACAGAAAACATCAAGAGACTTTGTGAAAACAATGATGAATTTGAATTACCTGATGATATTTTGGATTCATAATTTTTTTTAAAAAATCTGAAATAAAAATAAAACAGACTGCTTTTTTCACAGTTAAGTTGCTATATTACAACAATGTAACATTGACAACATCCATTATATAACAGATTCTTTTTGTTTAAAAAATTACTAACCATTGTTATAACTGTATCTTTAATCAAAATGAAAATAAATGTCTGATGAAAGGAGCGTGTGTTCTCCTGAAACGTCACAAAGAAAAACTGTTTTTTCTTATGCTTGTAATAACCGTAAACTAAGGAAAATAATGAAACATGTTTCAATCTCTTTGGAAACGTCCATTCTTTGAAGAGAATACTAATGTTTGCACCTTCTCCCCAAAATAGCGGGATAAAAGGGGGCAAACTCCACATTTTTATGTTGTTTTTTTTCATTGAAATTCGGTTGTCGCGCCCCCAAACTCCCCTTCCTCGGTTCGGCGTTCTGAATTATACACGGTTGCATGCTATGACGTTTCAGCTGCAAAACAAAACTTATCCGAAGTAGATTGCTCCCATAGTGCATAGTGTCCAATTTATAAGAATTTACCTCCAAAAATGCAAAATACCTATTTTTCGTAAAAAAAAAAAATAATAAAAAAAAAATTTTTGGCTTATTATTCAACTTGTATGGCACCCAAGAACATGAAACATGTTACGTTCTCTTGGGCAATGTCCATTCTTTAAAAAGAACACTAAAGATAGCGCCTTCTTCCCAAAAACTCCAGATTTTTATGTTTTTTCCTTTGAAATTCGGGGGCTGCACCCCCAAATCCCCCTTTCTCGCTTCGGTGTTCTGAATTGTACATGGTTGCATACTCATGTGTTTTAGCTGCAAAATAAAACTTATCCGAAGTAGATTGCATAGTGCCCGATTTATAACAATTTTCCTCCAAAAATGCAAAATACCTATTTTTCGTAAAAAAAAATTTAAAAAAATCACATTTTGGCTTATTATTCAACTTGTATGGCACCCAAGAACATGAAACATGTTACGCTCTCTTGGGCAATGTCTATTCTTTGAAAAGAACACTAAAGATCGCGCCTTCTTCCCAAAAACTCCAGATTTTTATGTTTTTTTCATTGAAATTCTGAGGTGCCTCTCTCGCTTCAGCATTCTGAATTGTACATGGTTGCATGCGCTAATGTTCTAGCTGCAAAACAAAACTTATCCGAAGTAGATTGCTCCCATAGTGAAAGAGTTATAACAATTTACCTCCAAAAATGCAAATTACCTATTTTTCGTAAAAAAAAAATATATCACATTTTGGCTTATTCAATTTGTATGGCACCCAAGAACATGAAACATGTTACGTTCCCTTGAGAAATGTTCATTCTTTGAAAAGAACACTAAAGTTCGCGCTCTCTCCCAAAAATAGCAGGGGAAGAAGGGGCAAACTTCAGATTTTTATGTTTTTTCCATTGAAATTCTGGGGTCGTGCCCCCAAGCCCCCTTCCTCGGTCTATCAAGTGAGAATATGTCTGTTCATAAGCATTCTGTTATTTTCAACATGTGTTTAATTCAAAATGAGTCCAGCTGTGGGTAACATGTACATATTTTCTCTGTAGACCGATGATTTCTTTCTCAAAATGTATGCAACAGTTTTAAAACAAAAATGTTAATTACAGTGTATTTGCATTTTACAATTCTGGGATAGATTGTTCCATTTCTAACAACATTACAGGTTGCCTCTGTAAGTTAATCGTAGAGCACATGTGTGTTTTTATTAGTAATTTTTGTAGTAATTATTTGCATACGAGGGGCATGTCAAAAAAAGAGGCTGATTGATTATTACAGAGAATAAAATCAAGCGAGAAAATTTTTATCTTGATGCAATCATACCCTGGTTATTTTTCTACATAGTCACCATGACGCTCCCAAGCATTTTTGGTACCGTGGAACGAGTTTACGTAGACTGGGATCTCAGCGAGTCGAGAACTGATGTCTTGAGAACTTCACTATCATCGAAACGTTGCAAGCCACTTTATGAGGTTAAGGAACAGAAAGTAATCACTTGGGGCAAGATCGGGACTGTATGGTGGGTGATTCAAACGTTCCCATCGGAATTTTTGAATTGTCGCAACAGTAGAGTCAGCTGTGTGTGGGCAGGTGTTCGTCATGAATAAGGAGAATTCCAGACCGTAACATTCCTCTTCACTGGTTTTGCATGGCACGTCGCAGATTAGACAGTGTTTGGCAATACACATCTGCTGTGATGGTTTGTCCCGGTTCCAGGAATTCCACAAGGATTACACATTTTTGGTCCCAAAATACGGTTACCATGATTTTGCGATGTGATGGTCTTTGCTTGAAATTCTTCGGTTTCGGTGAACCGCAGTGACACAATTGCATGGATTGCTGCTTCGACTCATCAGTGATGTACGATATCCAGGTTTAGTCTCCAGTCACCATGTGAGAAAAGTCATCCCCATCCTTCTCCCAGCGGGCCAAAAAAATCACATGCTGATTTCATTCTTCCATCTTTGTGAGTATTTCTCAACATTTTTGCACCCACCTCGCACACAGCTTGCGATAACCCAGATTGTTAGTTACAATTTGGTGCAATGTTTTATCAGACACTTCAGGAAACTCCTTGCCTAGATCAGTAATGGTGAAACGGCGATTGGATTGCACTTTCTCATCAACACATTGCACAAGATCGTCCGTTTGAACACTAGGCCTGCTGCTCCGCTCGTCATCATGAATATCCTTCCCGAAAAGCATTGCACCATTGTCTTACCTTTCATTCACTCATTACTATTGGTCCATAAATGACGCACAATTCCCGATGAATGTCAGCTGCACTCAGCTCTTTTGCACTGAGAAATCTAATCACTGACCTCACCTCGCATTTGGCAGGATTTTCTATTACAGCAGTCATTCCAACTTCTGCTCGCACGTACACACCTCCACACTGAGAAATATACCTCTGCTGCAGGCACAGAATACCTCATATTAGCTCAGCAGTACCCTCTTATTTCTTTCCACTGAATACAGTGTTTTGAAACTTAACATATTCTAAAATAAAGTGGAAGCTCGATTTGTTTTCAGAGACCAAGAAAGCTATCTTAAAATGCGGGAAAATGTTAAATCGAGGAAAGTTTTGTAGCATTTTGTCCTACTGGGACATGAAGACTGTGTACAATGCAGAAAAATGTAAAATTAGGGTTCCACTGTACACGTTTGTTTTTCAAAATTAGTCTTACCTGCATGAGTAGAAACTGTGACTACTTTTCCCAATGCAGCTAGGTGGGAGTTCCAAAGTCTTGCCCTCTTTGAATGTTGGATTGGTGAGGATGCTGGTCCTGATGGTGCTACTACAATGACGGGATTTCCAGGGAGCTTTCTCTGTGGGAACAAGAGGATTCCATCAGGATGAAGTCATTAAAAATTGGGTTGCATCCAGGGTTGTTGCAGATCCAGGAACCAATAAATTCTAATGGGTTCTATTGGATTTTGCTGCAGGACTTGAATTTTTTTTTCTCACTCAATTAAAATTTGGTACAAATTGTGTAGTGTTTCATTGAAAAAAATGTTCCTGGACCGTATTTAAATTCATCCAGGAAAAAAGTTCCTGAACCGTATTTAAATTCATCCAGAATAAAGGTTCCTGGATTGTATTTAAATTCATCCAGAATAAAGGTTCCTGGACTATATTGAAATTCATTGAGAATAAAGGTTCCTGGACTGTATTTAAATTCATCCAGAAAAAAAGGTTCCTGGATTGTATTTAAATTCATCCAGAAAAAAAGGTTCCTGGATTGTATTTAAATTCATCCAGAAAAAAAGGTTCCTGGATTGTATTTAAATTCATCCGGAAAAAAAGGTTCCTGGACAGTATTTAAATTGATTGGGAAGAAAGGTTCCTGGACCAAATAGAAATACTTTAAAGATAAAAAGTTATTTATGGTCCAGAACCCATTTACGCTTGCTGATTCTCTCTCCTGGACTGGAATTGAATTTATTTAAAATTCCTGTACCTTTAACAACCCTGGTTGCATCAATACACACTGATCTTGTGCAACTTGTGAAAAACATAATTTACTTGCTTATCGATTTCAAAAGTTCAAAGTTGTCAGCTGGAAATTCTGGCCAACTTTTAATTATACGTCTGAGATATCATGAGGAAGATCAAAATACCTTCCTTATACAAAAACAATAAATGCACTGACCCTGGAAATTTTATTTACCTATTAAAAAAAAGCAATATACACGTAACATTTCAACCCTGTATCAGGGCGTTCTTCAGACTAAGGAACCAATTCAAACCAATTTTCAAGCTTTTTCCTTCTGAAAAGTTTTATGTTATTTTTTTTTTTTTCAAAAAGTGAAAACATGTTTACCTTTACCTTAGTGATGCTGATATAGCACTGAGTTATGGTATATGGTTTCATGCATTTTTTTAGCATAATTCTTGGAGGTTTTCGCCTGAAAATAGTTTGTAAAGCTGTGAAATCCACTGAAGTGATGAGTGAAAAATGTTGACAGTGAACTATGGCAGTACTTCAAAGTAAAAGATGATGATCAAAGATGGCTGTATAAATTCCCATTTAGGAATTTCCCGTGGCAGAAAATCTTCCAGAATTTATAGAACCATAAATGTATTACATCACATATGAAGATTGTGGTGTTTGCTTATAGCATTAATTATTTAAAGCTCCACCACATTTTCCTAGTTAAATTTTATGAGGAGGTTTTGCGTCAGAATGTACGTGACGCTCGAGTCTCGATGCTGTGTAGGTAGACCCGGCAACCCTGCTTCCCCTAGCAGGAGAAATTTGTCTGACTGAGAAGCTACGGCTATGGGCAAGGCTTCTCACAAGAGTGAGGAACTGGTAATTGAGGCATACATAGGAAGGGAGGTACTCTCTCTCCTCCTTGTCGACACACCGAGGAAGGTGATCGGAAACCAGTCTAAAATGGATTTGACCATACCTTTTTGATTTGTGATATCGATATGGAATAACCAGGTATAATTATGTAATTCACTTAGGTTTTGTTAAAAGACTAGTCCCTTGTGGATTATTTTGATTTCCGTAACAGTTTGGAACTATTCATTTCACCCATAATACTTATATGAAATATTCCATCATACTGCTTTTAGTACGGTCTAAGTTCAAACCTTGATTTGAGAATATTCATGACGTAATAACAAAAGGTTCCGATCACCTAAACCAGTGCTAAGTATTTATTTGTATGTGTCGCCTCTTCATAATTGAGTTTTAATTGTATGTACGAAGGATGTGAATTATTTATACATGTGAGTTTTTAACCTTGTTCTCCATACGTAAATTATTGATAGGAAGTGTGTGTGTCAAATATTGGGGGTTCAGTTATGAATTGTATAAGAATTATATTGTTAAAATAAATTACCACGTAAAATGAAATCTTTCAACGTTCAGAATATTTTTTGTTGATCAACCATTCCAGTTTTAAGTACACTAAGACATGCTGAAATAACATTAAGCAAAGGTGTTGCTTTCAATGTGCTTCAATGAGATAAATGATAAAATTAGAAGCCTTTTTCTGTATTTTTGTATTTTCTTATCTATTCCGTCGTGGCTAGATGATCACGAAACGGAACCAGATGACAGAACTACTAATCTTGGGAAAAGGGAAGATGAAATTGAAATTGAATTTAAAATTTTGGGAGCGTCAGCACTTAGGCTATTTTGCTCCCGTCACATTATACGGGGGCCAGCCCCTTATCATTACAAATAACAACTCTAGCGTTGCATAACTAAAAATGTTAAAATGTTCTGACTTCTGTTAAAAGCTGAGGCCGTAAACGGGCACTCAGCACACACAAGGACAACAAACAGGACAACACACACAAAATTATACTGGCCATAGTGCCAGTCGCCAGAGCCTCGTTAGTCTTTAGTCCAGGGTGCACTACGTGGAAGTGAGGTTGACTTTTGGGCGCCTACGTGGAAGGTCACCCCTTACACCCCGGAAAAGGGAAGAGGATGCTGTAATTCAGTGGCTTTGGGTACTCTTGATCCACAGTATTTTGTAAGTCAGCAAAAAGGGAGGCCAAAATTAAAAATCTCTGTGCTAACAAGTAAATATAGTATATTGGATGAATGGTGATTTTTATCACAGAGATTTTGAATTCTAAATTGATTGGAGTAAGAAGTAAGAAAAGGGTTGCGGGTTGTATATTTCTTGCATATCTAGGAGTATGTATTTGACTTGCTCTTTTACTTCGAACGGGCCAATTGCTGATGTGAGGTGGTCAGCAGCTTAGTCATCATAAAAAGAAAATTAGTCTTTTTTTTTTGTTTTCAACATTTACCATTTTTTTGGTTTGAATGCCATGACCACATCACAAGATGCACAAGTAAACCAAAGTGTATTTGGGCCTGGTAAGTATAGTACAATTACAATTCATATCTACTAACAAAAGAAAATGTGAAATCATGCAAGAACATAGTGTCAGAACCATTTTCACTAAATGAAACCATGATTCAAAATCTCCTTACCCTGAAGGATCTTCTGATTTGTCAATTTGTTCTGACATAACACATGATAAGGAAAGTATGATGTGCAGTGACAGTGTTTTATGTAATTTAAGTGAACCAAATACAGGTAAATCCAAACAAATCATGCTGAAGGAATTTATACAGACCAGGCCACACACAAGATCTGACCCACGACCTGTCCAAATGCTGGAATTTATTTGTGATGATGGAGAATCTTTTACAGTTATGGAGAACATTGATTTTCAGAGTCGTGTTCACCATTTGGAAAACAGATATTAGATGGTGTTCAGACAATCTCTTCAGTGCACACATCTTTCAAAACTCTTCTTAAAGCGAAGAGGGACAATTATGCACCAGTTGTGCATTTGTTTCAATATCGTTGGATTGGGCACTGCTATTTAAAAAAGGGATTATTATGCAAGAGAGTATGAATTTCTCTCCATGTTGCAAGTGGAAATTGTTTTTCAAGTTGATTAGTAAGCTAGACACGATGTTTGAAAAATATGATTAATAGGTATTTACAGAATCCCATGTATTCCTTATGGGAAATCAACTTCAACTTCAAGTCATGGCTAATCAAATGGGAGTTTCGACTTTTCCTACTTCTATGACATAGTTCAACGTGTCCTTTTTTCGTCCATGTACTTTTCTTTGTTATTGGATGTTTGATATTCCCAAGAGAACGAATAAAATAATGGTCCCATAAGCCTAATGCATTTCTCCTTGCCTCCTACACCCATCCTGGCAGTGTTGCCAAACCTGATGTGTATAAAAGAGCTACATTTCACCATTAATAGAACTAAAGATGACTTTCAAGTTGCTAGATTAACGAAGGCTGCATAAAGTGCCTCCTAGGATAATTTTAGGTGTCAGAGGGCTGCGGGCGCTGCTATTACCCTTAGCTTTAAAGTGATGTCAATTTATTCTTAATTTTCACCACCTAGATCTGGCGGCATCACCCATCTCAATAACCCACTGATGCTCATGTGAAATCGAAAATAAAGGATTCCCGGATAACAATATTGTCATGTTCACCTTAGCCACGGTGCTATATAAAAGTAGCTGGGGAGGTAAGAGGGAGTGGGTGACACAGCCAATATAACAATAACACATCACGTGCAACATGTACACTCATGGCAAAAGTTGGTCTTTGTGGGCCGGAGCCAGTGGTGGCATCATAGTGGGGTGGATGCCACAGTTCACAACCAAAAGAGAACACAAAAGAGCCAGATCTGGCTCCAAAAGAGCGAAGCTGGCAACAGTGATTGGCAGCTGCCGAAGAGAGAAGGACCTAGGGAAAATTGTCCCTCTCCCCCCTAAGTAGATGTGAATTAGCGAAAATTTTGCTACAAGACAGAATAAAATAATGCAAAAAAGATTTTTCTTAGGAAGGTTGTTAGTCCAATTCACATCCAAAATGTCAAATACTGAAAACTTGGGGGAAATATTCTACACATGAGGTTTTGTCAATAATTATATCTGCACTTTTCCATTATTTTTATCAGCTTGGCCAAACTGCTTTCTATGCATGCATGTCAATAGCGTGTGCATTTGCTGTTGCTTTAACATATATTTGACTTGCACTACTCATTTTCTTTTCTAGTTGATATGGAAATAGTCCTGTAGAATTATTAAATTAAATTATTGAGAATATGCTTGGTGGGTAAATATAGCAGTGCCAATATACCTTTGTACCAAAGAAGAACAGGGACCAAAATCCATTCAAGGCTTCCACTGATGCAACATGGTGGTATTTTGTGTATCTCTCCTGCAGACATAAAATATTTTGACCACACAATTGGCCAATTCATTCTACTCAGAAAATGTTTGTAGTGAGGAAAAAACAAGGAAAACTGGTTTCCCATGCTGGCAAATTGTTTCTTTTCAATTTACTCAATATTCTGGTTCCTCAGAATACTCATTCCCCAGTTCTTGGAAGGAGGCTGATATTGTCCCCATTCTGAAGGTAGATAAAGATCACACAACAGCCTCTGATTATATATAACACATATTCAGAATGTTTTCTTGAAAAATGAACATTTTATTACAATCTTCTCTGACCTCCTAATGATCTGTAAGACAATAAGGCATTATGGTATCCTTGAGCAACACCACTCCTGGGGTGTACATGCCACCTGGTGTACTGTATATAAAATTTTCTGTGTGACATACTTCCATGTTTGTGTTGGGAACTCATTTTCTAGCTATCTTCACAAAAAAACTCAACCTAATTTTATTAACTATTAGATGCAAGCGAGTTACTACCATTTACTACTTGCAGAAGTTCTATTAATTTTGTTAGCCTCTGCCACCACCTGCTTGGGAACTCATTGCTTCACTGCTGGACTCGCTAGTGTAGCCATTTCGACTGCTGCATGTGCCGAGTTTGTTGTTGCAATAGCAGAAGCCAAATGTGATGCGCCTGACAGCTATCGATTTTCAGATCATGTGGAAAGTGTATAATTGCATGCGTCTCTTTAATTTTGGTGCCAATCGGTGTGTAAGATGAAAGCCTGACAAACCTTTTTTTGATATTGAGTTTGTTGAACTTGAGGTGCTTTGCTAGTCCAGTAGTTGATTGGAATTTTTTTCTCCATCTGATAAGTACTAGTGTATACGTTCACTGATGGTTCTGTTTGATCTACCAATGCAATGTGAATTGCACTTATGCTGGACATGATGTCATATATTCCCGGGTTTTCAAGGGGTGAGAGGAAATATAATTTGTGTTTTTTACAGCACTGGCTATTTTGGTCACTGGTCTGTGTGCTAGTTTGATGTCAAACTGTCTCAGGGTCTTGGCAAGGTGGTTGGATGTGATATAGTGGTAAGGGAAGGTAATCCATTTCATATTATTGTTGCTGATGGTTTGGCTGTCGAACTTGCATCTCTGCTTTGCTACATGTTGAAAATTGATGCACCCATTCTCAAGTCCTGTCTGTAATTATGGTAACTTCTTCCCTCAGATCTTCTTCACTTGTACAGTAAGTGAAATCTCTTGGGTAAAAGTTAAGCTACACATTCCCTTCCTGTTTGGGCGGATGATTGGAGAGAATGTCACTGGCTCTCTGCTCCTGGTTTCCTGTAAACTGTGGTGCTAAATTTGTTGTCCCTTCTTCTGATGGTTAGGTCTAGAAAGTTGATGCTGGCTTGGTTTTCCAGTTCTATAGTGAATTTGAGCATGGGGTGAGTGTTTCTTAGTTTTTTCATCAGTGGATCTATTTCTTCATCATTTTTGTGCACGACAATGGTGTCTTGAATTTCCTGAATTGTTGTCCAATTTATGCACAGAAAGGCTAAATGGGACTGGGTCTACAGTTTAAAGTGGGTTCCGAACCACTGTGCTCCACTGGGTATCGAACTCGGGATCCCTTGATTACAAGATGATGACGTTACCACTATGCCATTGGGGCCATGACAATGGTGCAGTCTGCATATCTTATGTACATTGAGTTCTGGTGAGCGAAGGATGTCTCTCTTGGCTGAGTACATCGCAATATTGGCTATGGGTGCAGAAAGAGGATTGCCCCGGGCCAATCCCTCGATCTGTATGAAGTATTTGTCTTCAAACTGAAAGTAGTTGTGTCTGAGGTAGATTGCCTACAGTTTGACTTGGGTGTCCCGGAAAAACTTTGAAACACTAAGAGCACTGTGAAACGAAAATGTTTCGGAACCCCTTCATTACACAATTGATAAAAGCAAGAAAGAAAAAAAAAAGAAAAAGAAAAAAAGATGACATATGGAACTGAAACGTATGAGCGTATACCTCAGTTACTTCCACTGCACAGTTGATCCAGAATGTCAAAAAAGTTGGCAAGAATTGAAATTTTGACGTTTCAGTAAGGGAATAATGAATAAAACACGAAAAGTTCTCTAAATAAATGGGGCATTAAAAAAAACAGAGAAATTTCTCTCTAAATTTGTTCTTGTTTTTGGGCAGAAAAATGGCGGTTCTTGAAAATTGAATTTTCGTACTATAATTTGTACTGATTTTTAAGACTTGTTGTAGGAATAATTTTTTCGCCGGACAATATAATTGTGCTAGGCAGACTCGCAAGTTCTCACTAATGCACAGAAAAAGTAAATAAATTTGAATTTAAAAAAATATAATGTTTTTATTTTTGACTTGAAAATATAAAAGTTATCTTGAGTTAACATGGTTTTCGCTGCTATTTCCCATGACAATTTCTAAAGCAATGGATAATTTCAAAAGATTGTGAAAACAACACGGGAGAAAAGTTTTGCTACTTTTGGTTAATTTAGCTTATTTGTGAAAGCATGCTCCACCATTAATGGATGATCTGGCAACCCTGTATCAAACCTGTGTGGGAGTACTCCGATTTGCTAGAAGCTGATGCTCTGTACATACAGTAGCAGTGCAGTGTAAGAGTGATTTATCCCCACACCTCCCTAGGCCCCCTCCCCCCCTCCAACACACAAAAATGTCATCAGCAAACCTCTCTTAAGATTTTCACAAAGACCCAATTTATGGTCATTTTAGCTATAATTGAACACTTACACCCCCCTAAATATGAGCTAAATGCCCTATCCCCAGGTGTAATGCAACTAAAGTTTTGGTTTGTGAGAAATTAACCTGCCAGGACTCTTGCTCTCTTAGGATGCAACATATTGTAGATTAGTGCATATTACTCACTTTTAAATGAAATAAACAATGTTAAATTGTATTAAGTTAAGTTTAACACTACTTACGTGAGTGAGTATGAGGCTTTTTTGGAACAACGTTTCAGGGTCCTACTGACCCCTTCATCAGGTTCATAAATATTTTTCTAAGCACTGAACATAGTGCCACGTTAAAAAGTGAGAGGATTAGGTTGAGGGTAGGGTTGAAAACACTTAACATAATCCCTGACACATTCCTAATTAAAAAAACATTCACATATTAAAAATCCCGTAAAGACAAACCACCGATTTCGATTGAAATCACTTAAAAACGGGAACTCTTGAAATTGATAAAAACCCACGACAGTTGCAAGGCCAGCAAGGACAGTGCTGACATTTTGCATGGGTACTGCAATGGTTTCTGCATACAAATAATTTGCATTTCGAAAAACGTACCATCATTTTATTCTTCTTATTTCCGCCAAATTCATGGCTGGCATGCTATGATTTAAGGTAGGAAACGTTCCCACACGCAGTACTGAGTGCCACGTAAGGGGGAGCAGTCACTTCAGAGGTGTGAATCAACTGATAGAACACCAGAAAAAAGGTGTGAACGCCTCTTTTTTCCTGGGAATAGTGTAGATAGGTTACCTAGCACTTTCCTGAACATTACTGCAATGGGTAAGGAACATAAATCAAAATTTTAAAAAAGGCAGCACTGTGCAGGTTACAGAGGGTTAAGCATAATTATGAACTGGTTGCTTTTATCAGATTTTATGCACCAACTGTTGTATGTTTCTAGCCACAATTTCAAGTTGGACAGTACGGTGGAACCTCGATTTTATGTTTTTTCAGGGCACCCAGCTGAAAAAACTTATAATGCTGGAAAATGTAAAATCGAGAAACGGAAAATCCACTGTACCGGCCTGATTTTTTGTGGGTTGGGTGCGAGTTTCCGTGCTACTTGCTGTAAAATGTCTGCTGGCACTGTTGGTATGCTGTCCGAATGTTGAAGGTGGGGTGGAAAACACACTGCTTTATCTGCAGCAAAGATGAGATCTAGGGTGGGAGGTTCATGGGTTAGCATGTTAAATTTGTTGCCAAAAGCAAGGAGATTTTTTAAAGATTGTGGGATAATGAGGTTTGGTAATTTGATGATGTTGTCAACTCAATCTCTCACCCTCTTTTTCCTTCCCGTACTTCACTTACCACCCACTCACCAACCATGCAGTAAACACTGGCTGAAGTACTTTTGTCATTGATGCCTATTACCTATTATGACATTAGTCATCATAAGAGTCCAAGTGGTTGTAAGAATTCACGCTAGATGGCATCAGCTTACTACTGATTACAGTTTAAGCCGCTTTGATTTATGAAAAACTCACTAGATGTCTCCTTTGTAGCAAATCAGTGATATTTGCATATGTTCGCAGTGAGGGGTAAATTGAGAAAAGAAAAAACTTTTTTACTTGGTGTTGATCAAAAGTTCACAGAAGAGACAAAAGTGTGAATATGATTTTTGTTTCAAATATCAGGTCTGAATTTTAAGTGCATGTGGTTATGGTGTCATGGGTCAACAATAGACCCATAACACACCTTTTTAAACTTGGAAGCATATTGTTCTTGCATCTTGCAATAGTTAGACTGGTGATGGAACGTGGGAAGTTTTGTGATACATGGATTGGAGGAAGTGGAAGCGGCTTGGTACATGGAAGACAAAGAACATGGTTGCGGTGGTTTAGCGGAGCGAGAGAAAAGATTAGCTGGTATATCTTTCTTCTTACAAGTTCATAGCTGCTCTAAAATGGACTACAGTTAACAGAGAATGGATTCTGGTATTATTTTCGTTGGAGGTGCTACGGCGGAGAGTGGAAAAAAGTGAAGTTTCCCCCGTCTGTAATGACCTTGTGTTGACCCCCACCCCCGAGATTGTAAGTACAAAGCTTTGTTCTTTTTAGTGCTCTCAAGAGACATTTCGTAACAAAACCTCAGTAGTACTACAGAACTGTACTTCGTTCATAGCTAGCTTTGCGAGAAAAAAGTCGTATTTAAACTACTCAGACCTCGTGCAGGTAACAAAGAAAAGCACGATGCCATATTGGAAAAAAGTATATGTACTGAAATCTCGCAAATTTCAAGCTCATATCGTTACATCGATTTACATAAGTAATAAAAGATCGTACGATCACTACGTATAAGTAGAGGCACATATTTTTGGTAAATAAAAAGGCAAAATTTCGGTACAAAAACTGAGTCAATTTCGGGTTCAAAAGCGGTAAATAAAATAAAATATCGGTGTTATAGAGGTGAAAAAATGGATGAAAAGTGGTATATAAAAAGACATATTGGTTTTAAAATTGTGAAAATAATTCTAAATTTGATTTAAAAACTACACTTATTCCACAGAATTAACATTTCACTTCTAATAGCGCATTTATGTAGTTATCAGAGTATTTCTGTGTAAAGGAGTCCATTTTTGCTTCTCCAATATTAACAGCAGAATTAATCAATTTTCCGGGAATTGCATAACTCTCAGGATAATTCAGACCTCGGAAGGAGTCACGGTGGTGAATAAACCCTGAATTTTGTGTTTAAGAGTTCATTTCGCTTTTTGCAGTTCATTTCGCATTATTTCGTGACAAAATATGGTCACAAAATGCACCTCACACCTTTCAAAAACATGAAAAATTAACACTACAATGTGTTTTTTCAAATTTCATTTTTTCGTCAAAAACGAAATATGCATGCCCCTACGTATAAGTGAATAATGAGTAATATGGTTATTTCAGTAGGTGTCACGTGACTAAAATAAAAATTTTAAAAAAATACTTATTATAAGGCATGCATGAATGGTAATTGAACTCTTCTACCCGGGGCATGGTAGTCCAATGTAAAGAAGTCATTTGAATTTTATCTCAGGGAAATATCTCATATTTGAAATCCCTCCAGTTTTTTTTATTTTTTTTATTTTTAGTTTGTGTATATGAGAGGCGTGGAATGTTGTGGTGAAGGAAAGTAAATAAAAAACTGCTGTAATTGGTTTTCTGGACACATCTGTTATTACAGCAAATCTCTTTGAAAGGTCGTGCCAGAGAAAGGAGTTTATTCACGTGTTATTCTTGAAACTTTGAGCATAACTTGTTCATGAAAAAAGGATAAATATTGGCTAGTAAATTTCTGTTCACTAATTTTATATCTTTTTATTATTGAGAACAGAACTGAACTAACGAGATATCCATTGTATGATTGAGTTATTCTTTTTCCTGCTACATTGAATAAATTTACATCTTAAAAATTATCATCGAGTTACAATTTCACCTGAAATAAAAGTCTCTATTGTCATAGATCATTGATTGTGTAACATATGTACTAAAGTGAAGTTCTTTTTCAGCAGGGAGGAACTCATGTTCGAGTCAGTTGTTAATAACTAATTGTTTATGGAAAGGTACATTTACTTTGTTTTGGGTAAATTTCATGAAGGATAAAGGGATAGTCATAGAAAATTGACCTTTCATGGTGATGTCATGCTGAATTAAAATGCAAAGTGATTGTGTACCAAATTAAGTATCTGTTTGAACTTCTCAGTTTGAACTTATGTTAACCAGTATTTATCATAACTTTCAGTGCTTCACACCCCGGTCAGCTGTTTGTGTGTTGAGGGGCGTTCAATAAGTAAGCATCCTACCTAGTAAAGTTAATTAATTGGTCATCTTTAAATATTGGAATTTGATTCATTATTCAAAGACCAGTTGCTGGCGTTGAGTTAATTAAAGTAAAACAGGGTGTATAGATAGGAAGACCTCAGGATTTATATGAGGGATGTTCAATAAGTACTGAAACATCAACAACATAATACATCAGTTGTAATCTCCTCGATGGGATGTATTTTTATAGAATCTGTTTGTAAAGGGTATATTTTCAATTTCTACACCAGTGTGCCTCCAATTCTGATACTAGCGCTGTAGGCGAGACACACAAAGACCGTGAAAGATAAGTGGAATTTTAAGGGTTTTATTAAGGTGAATGGTTTGACAGAGTTGGTGGCTTTGTGGTGCAGGTGGATAACAAGGCAAACACACTGTCAGCACACCATCTCACTATCACATATTTCTGGCTACACTGATGCACTGACACCATCTGTTTTCTTTTTCTGTGAGAATGTAGTCAAGCTGCGAAATATCAACTTCTTATTTCTATGTTTGGTAAAGTGTTTACTGTCTCCTACTCTACATACTTTTGTTGTCCGGCTCTTTTCTTCACTCTATCCCTGTGTTTTTTGTATACAGGGTGTACCAGAAGTGATAGCGCAAACTGAAATGGTGAAAAGTACATGACAGTAGAAGCAAAAAAGTCTCAGTAAACATGGGGTTGCAAACGAACCATTTGCGAGATAATTGGGAAAGTATGGTTATCCTTCATCACTGACCTGATTGTTTGTACACATCATATGCTTGTCATGTGAGGTGCCACAGTCCTACTTAGTAACAAATAACAGAATTAAAAGGTTGACCTCACTAGACATTATTGTTACTTTTGTAAAACCAAGGACGATTGGACTGTACAGTTTGCCACAAAGCAGTGTTCAGTTATAAACAAAGAAATCTCGGAGTGCGCAAGAAGATAAGCGTATGATGTGCACAAACAATGAAGTCAGTGGCAGATCATAATCATACATCCACAATTATATTGCAAATGGTTCGTTGGGGAGGGGGGGGAGAGAGAGAGAGAGAGAGAGAGAGAGAGAGAGAGAGAGAGAGAGAGAGAGAGAGAGAGACACACATACACACAGAATGATAGACAGTGTGTGTGAAAGTAGAGGGGGTACACAATAAATGAAACTCCCAAAGATTTGTGATTAGTACAAGCATACAAAAAAAAGTATGATACTTACTGGTTTATGTTGGCTCAGACTAGAGAAAATTGGATCCCAAGGCCGCTTAAGTAGGAGAGAGAGAGTTTCTGTACCAATCGCCCCTGTCCTATTAGTTGCTGTAGAAACCCTGATCATTCTATCCACCAGGGAAGGAACTTTGGCTTTCAATGTCTGAAATACAATACGTACAAAGATAAACTAGAAACATTGCAAATATCAATGGAATATGCATGTATTGATAGCACTTTTCATGGGGATAATAACTAACTACATTATAACTTAGGAATATCACTGCCGTAGGCATTACTTGGAACTCCAGTGAAGGTCCAATTTCTGGCTGTTGGCCCAACATCACAAGGACAATTGGTAGCTAATTGAATAAAATAGTAATAGATTCTGGATAACACATAACAGCAATGGAGGCTTCAATGTGTTGACCATGTGTCACCAAATAAAAAGCCACTTAGCTGGCAGTCTCTCACAGCACATGGTGTCTACAATTTTGTAAAACTGCAAAATAATCAGACTTTTGCAGAGATTCCATAAAAGGATCCAACATTTTCTGAACCAAAACATTAGGACATTTATGTTATCATGGGTGGTTAAGAAAGTCACTACAGTTTAACTAAACACTCACACTTAAAATTGGGAAATTGTTGGGAAACCTGATGGTAAGAGACCTGTAGGAAGGCCAAGACGAAGATGGAGGGACAACGTTGAGATGGACCTAAAGGAAATCGGTAGGGATGGAAAAGAGTATATAGAACTTGATCAAGATAGGGACAGATGGAAGGCCTTTGTTGCTGCAGCCATGAACCTTCAGGTTTAAGAAGGCTAGGGAGTTAGTTAGTTATCTTAGTTGCATTCATGGTGTTCTTAGACCATATGTGCTTAAAAAAAGAAAAAAAGCTGGCTGCGCCATACATATACACAAAAAAACATGGTTATGCAAGATATGGAGATATAAAATGGAGATTATACATTTGGATCCATACAAATAATAGCAAGATGCCACGATATTGCACTAAATTGCACAATATTTGTAGATTGGTAAGTTTACTAGTATATAAACCGATGGCACTACTAATACAGTACCAATTTCTCTCTCTCATCCTTAATATAGAGATTTGAAAATATATGAGGTTTCATGTTGCGGGAAATAAACAACAAGGTTGATAATATAAAACGTAAATGAGTTACTAAAAATATATCCGCGAAACTTACTTGCAAATGTTCTATCGAGTTCCTATGCGGATGGTGGCAGAGACCACCAAAATTAATTTTTATTTTTTAATTAGGGGCAGTATTGAAATAAAACTAAAACATGCAAAGGAAGAAATTGTATTACCTCTGTGGCTGTTCATATGTACATTCAGCTACTTCTAAACGTAGATCCCATAGTTGTTGAGACACTTGTCGTACCGGTATATGAGCTTTTGTAGACCCTCATCAAAGAAATCTGCTGCCAGGTCAGACAGCCAATCTGTCACGGTCTGTTTTATCATCGGCGCTGTTGAATCGCTTCCCAGCAAGGAAAGTCTTCAAGTGGAGGAATAGGTGATAATCGCTAGAGGCAAGATCCAGACTGTACGTAGGGTGGTACATATACTCCCAGCCAAATGAGTCAATGAACGACTGTGTGGCAGCTGCAGTGTGTGGCCGTGCGTTGTCGTGCAGCAACATGAAGACAGAATTCCTCGTCATTTAATCTGTATTGCTTGGCGAAGTCTCTTGAGTGTGTTGCAATACATGGCTGCATTACCTGCTTGTCCATTTAGCAGAAAAGCAATCAGAAGCACCCCGAACCTGTCCCAGAAGACGATGAGCATGAGTTTCTTGGTGGAGGTCGCTTGCTTGAACTTCACCTTTGTGGGGGATGATGTGTGGTGCTATTCCTTGGATTGTTGTTTTGTTTCGGGGGTGTAGAGGGACACACATGACTCGTCCCCAGTGATGATATGGCTCAACAGTTCGTCACCTTCACATGATTCACCTCTATCACATCTCTCGCAGTCAAAAACCTGATCCTGATCGTATCTCACACTCAGCAGGATTTTCAATCACCTGCACCACTTCCATTGTCCACTATAACCACACCAAGTGTTTCACAATATGCAAATGGTGTCTGTTTATGTACAAGACATGTCGGTAACTAACGCACATGCGCAAAATGCCAAGCACGCAGTGTTGCCAACGTGAGTGCAAAACAGCCTCCTAATTAAAAAATAAACCTCGTATATGATGATTTCATTTGAAAAACTTTTTGTGAGATAGAATACATTTAAAACCTCATTCAACAGATCTTATCTCATTACTGTCAGCTTTGTATAATTTATTCTATTAATAAATAACACATATTCAAGCATCTAACATGTTGTAATCTCCACATTATTTTTTGCTGTTATTTTTTGTGTAAACGAGTGGTTTCATAAGCTTACGTGATAATAATTACAAAAAGTACTGCACAAATGTCAACAATTTCAGTAAGATATATTTTGAATACCTGTAAAATGTCCAGATATGCCGCTAAGTAAGGAAGACTTAGATTCTCAACTAACAATACATGCAGCCATTGAATAAGCTTCGTGTCCCATCCAACACTTGCTAGAGCCTGACGAAATCTCCATGCACTTTTATCAACAGCAGTCCGACGTAGCACAGGCTCATTCCAACTATCCACATATGACAGGCGAGCTACTCGATCTGCATTTAAGGCACGAACAACTTTATTATACAGCCGATTCTGTGTAGGGGTCCAACCACTCCTGAATAACAAAAAAACACAAAATTGTACACAAAATGATGAAAGAAAAACTGCAGTTTATTAAGGAACTGCTACTATGGCAAGACACAATTCATAATAATGGCCAGGGCTGACAAGTTAAAGGACCTCCTTTTCAGTGACCTTGAAAATAATACTGCTGATAGTTATACATAATAGTTTATTTTAAGTGCTAAGCACAGTATAAAACCTAATAGAGCAGCACTAAATCAAGGAAAAGTACAAAAGTGCTTTAGAGGAATATGCTGTTCAATTAAATACTTGTAAAAATTCACTTTCTAGTTTGGTTTGGATTTCCTTAAATCCTGAAACTTTTATAGTTCGAGCTGTTGCCATATCAGAGCATAACTCCCTGTGTTCGGAGGTTAAAGAGCATGAAAGATCTCTTGTAGAGTTGTTCTTTGTAATCCAAGTGATACAAACTGAGTGTTTGGTCGAAAGGTCAGGGATGACACAAAAGTGTCCCACAGAGAGGTAAGTCTGATGCTCGAACTAGGCAATGCAGTCCGGTTGATGTTGCCACACAGTATGTGGGAACCAGCGACATTTGTTCCCCTCTAGCTTTGCTTTTTCCATATGTGGCACCAGTGCAATTCTGCATGGCCGTGCATTCAGGTGAATTGATTAGCTATTTTGTGTGTTGAGCTGACTGCAACTTCTAGGGTTTCATTGCTGCAGCAATAGGATCCACAGACTTTCCAGTGTGTTGTTATGTCTCAGTACAAATAACTACCGTATTTACTCATGTATAATGCATACTTTTTTCCAAAATTTTTGCCTCCAGAAACTGTGGTGCAAGGAATAATTTGGATAGCCAACATGAAACCGAACAGGGTCATTCCATGACTTTGTGACATTTGCATTGATTTTTCATGTTTACGGAACCCTATCATGTTATATATCGTTGTAAAGCTTAAGTTCTGTAGTTTCTGAATATGGCAACAGTATTCCATTCAAAATGACGACACTAATGTACAATGCGGTTGAAATAAGCTAATCACAAAATGAAGAAATGCTGTCATTTTTGTGGTACTTTGGACGAAAAAAAGACAAGGAAAAAGAAAATAATAATTAAAATGTATTACTGGTCAAAAAATATGACATATATGGAGTGTGTAAATGCCTTAATGAAAGAAATCTTGTGCTGCTAACTGCTAGTTTGAGGGCCCTGAATCTGCCTCTTATAAATTTTACGTTAGTCATGGAAAAACTGTATATTTTGAAGGTTTTTTTTTTAAGAAAAAGTAAATGAGAAAATGAGCAAAACCATGTATAAAAGTTTAACTCTTCTTGGTCCACATAGCAACAGCTTTACAACATACAACTAAAAAGCAATTTCTTGAACCTGGATTATACTGTGCATTATATACGAGATATAATTTTTTAATTTTTTGTAACTTTTCCCCATCAAAATCCAGGCTGTGCATTATACATGCGTAAATACGGTAAATATTTTAACAAAATTTAGATTGCATTTATTTTTATCATTGTTGTGTGACCAAAAGAAAAAGTACAGAATAAGTTTCCTGCTTTCATTAGTCTTACCATCTAATGCATTGCTATTGATTTGCATTTTGGCAAATGTTGTCAGCTCTCATGCCTGGTTGCCAAGGGGTGCCTGAATATTAAATTCAAGTTTCAAACCAATCGAGACACAGCTGAATTTCAATTCTTAGTAAATCCTTACGATACCTGCAGCATATTACAGTTCATCAAAGCAGTCAAATTTTACATAATGCTTTGTAGAATAAAATGACTGGCAAAAGCGAAACAAATATAAGAAACTCATTGGTATCCTTTCACGTTATGAATAGGGATGTGAAGTTTTTGTTTTAACGATAACGCCAAAAACTTGAGGAGAGCAAAATAAAGTGTTTAAAATATATTTGAGTAGGTTAAGGTGGCAAGTTTTTGGTGTTTTGGAATCCCAAAATAATGCGAAATATGCCTTTTATCAGAATAATACTGAATTTTGCACTTTCAATGTAAAAAACACTGCAAAATATGAAATATAAACTGAAGATAACACTGATCACAGAGAGTAAGGTACCTGAAGCTGCAAGTGTTCCGTTATTTCTAGCCTAGCTGGTGAAAGTTCGGTTCATTTATTTCAGTTTGGCAATTTAGTATTTATTGTATTGGCCCGACGAGTTAAAATAGTTTATTCCAAATGGAAAAAATTTGGTAATTTCTCACAAAGGTAAGCCTTTAATTTATATATTTTTTGTTAATAAAACTAGACTTTGTCGCACTTTTCCAGAACTAAAGCAATATAAAAATCTTAAGCGTAGAAGAATAGTAAAAATGCATGTAAAAATAAAACAGATTTTAAATTAATAAAACTGAGTTTTGCCCTAAAATGCGAAAAATAACACTGAATTGAAATAAAAAACAATATCGAAATTTAGGGAAAAATAAAACAAAAACTTCATGTTCCAAATGCCAATACAACAACAGAACGTTGTAATGCAACAAATTGTAGTAAGTTAACTTGCTGGTTTTAGTTTCCTACTGCACTGGTGTGTTGGCATGCTGATTCAAAACATAATCGTGAATTACAAAAAATAAATGTTAAAGGTTCCTGATAAGTAAGAAAAATCATTATAATAATGTTGAGACAGAAACAAACAGAAAAGTGAGGAAAATACATTTTAAAAGAATAGTAAACATCATATATCTTTCTCTTACCTGTTAATATTTTCTTCCCAATCTTCAGCAGTCTCATCTCCTTTTTTTGTGCTTACAAAATGTTCACATTCTGTCATAAGTGCTTTAGCTTTCAGAATTTCATATGGTGGTGCTAACACTGCATTCACAGTTTCAATATCAATGGTTTCATCCTGGTTCCTGGAACAAGGAATAAAACATTTGAATTACATCACATCAAAAACTCACTGTCACCTGTCAAATAACATATTGTGCAGAGCCCCTTGGGGCGGTGTATATAAAAGACAAAGCCCGTGATATTCGGGAACCATCCACAAGTGACTCTGCACCAAATTATACAATTAATGGGAAAGTGAAAGGTCCTTATTTGATAGTGAAATTGGACCCTGCATGGCACACACATACCTGCCACTAACGGTGCAAGGTTGCCTCCACACTAGCTCGCACTAATCGAACTCTCACTCCCTGTGTCCACACAATCCAATCAAGCACTGATTTTTCTCCCCTGACTCCTCACCTATTTCATTTTTCATCCTTGCGAAAGTCATGCACCTTCCCACCTGCTGACCTAATATCAAGCAGGAAGCGAGCTAGGGCAGGCAGTCATGCACCACAATATATTGGACACACTACATGAATTTACCTGTCAATGTCATCAGGGCCAGGTAAAAGTCAAAAAGACATGTCAAGGACGTGACTAGGATTACAAGAATCAAATCTAGTTTATTCTTCAATGTGAAAAAATTAAATGCACTAACAATATCCACAATAGGAAAGATACATGCTGAATGACAGTTCCATCAGATATGGTAACAGTACAGACCCCAACTGACAGAATGCTAGAGGACTTCTAGCCATCACCAATGCGTGACCATCACATGTCATGGACCTGTAAACACACGCTCATTACATTGAGGAAACAGAACAGGGAACATTTCATTTTTCACACTGGCTGCATCATCATATGATTGATTGAATGACTTGTTTTATTTTACTTCGCCTTTTTGCACGAAGATGGGGATCAGTGATGATATGATGAAATTGATGAATGGACACTCACAAACATCCATGTCCAGGCCAGAATTCGAACCCGGGACCCCTGGAGATGCAGCGTGATACACTAACCACTCTTGGCACGGGAGCTGGTGCATCATCATATGAAATGGAAGATGGGGTCAGGCTGTAGGAAACAGATGAAGAGTGATGGTAGTGAACAGGTATTGACAAAAAGGCACTCACACCCAGATACGTCCATTCGACTTTGCCCTCGCAAGGTCAGGCCTCCAACCTTACACAGTCTCGGCCTCCGAGCTCAGGGTCAGTCTCCAGCATCACACAGCATCAGCCTTCAAGCAACAATGAGGGATGGGCAGACAGCCTGAGTTATCACTATGGGTTAACCTTTAGAGGGTGAGTTGTAACTATCTTTACCAGTACAAATATTTGCCGATGAAGTTGTAACTATCTTTACCAGCACAAATATTTGCTGATGAAGAACTAACTGATTCTATGTTTACCATCATCACGTGGCAGTAATTAACGAATCATTTCTTGAAAACTAGAGATGATTATCCAGTTGTGGCTTTTTTGTTCAATTGTATACAGAAGGTTGCCCACGATAAAAATAGTAGACTTTGAACCTCACAACTGGCTAGTAAATCCCCTTGCGCCACCACTGATTGTGTTCGATGTGACTGCCAAGGGCCCGAACGATCGCCCCGCAGGGTACTTTCCGCTGTAGCAAACTCCTGCGTAGAATGCCATACCCCTTTTGGCAACTTTCCCAAGACCCTGCAAGGTATGGGGACAGCGTTGAGCAAGTGCGTGTTTGAGGAGTCCAAACTCACAGTAGTCCATTGGTGAGGCATCCGGGGATTTCACAGGGATGGACGAAAATGGGATCCCTCGAATTCCTGTCTCTTCTGCCTTCCTTGCATAGAATGCCTGGGATGCTCGAGTGGTATGGCTGGAGGCTTTGTCCATGTGGATACATACATGTGTGGTCTCGTCACCGTACAGGCGGGGGATGTGTGTGTCATACAGAGGGGCCACAACGTTCTCCTGGAAGTAAGCTGCGTTGACTTTGGTGTTGGAAGGCACTTTGACGAGTGGCAGCGTTCACAGACTGCAATATCCGGCCACCACCAGAAATCCCTTGGAAAACTTTTCCTTGCACTGCAGCACAAAGTCAGAATGGCTCTTCTGGTCTGTTGTACGGTAGAAAATGGATCGAAGTCTGTTGGTCTCATCTAGGTAGAGCCACCCCTCATCCAGGGTACATACAAATTTCCACTTGTCCCCTGCAAGGTATGTTTCATACAGTTTTCTGGCGTTTGTGAACCTCTCTGGATGTAGTGCTATGTGAGGCAGTATCCGCATGCTTTGTGACGTGCTTCCAATGAGAGGTTCTTCCGGATGATGTTGGGAACTATGCCTTTTTTAGATACCGTGGCGTATAGCCAAACTTCTCTGCGTTGGGGGATTGTTGCGTGTCACTGATGTTCTAATGGCATGCACTGTATTGGGGGTTCGAGGTGGCTGGGGCCGTGATCTCACAATTTCTGGCCGACCACGTACCGCAGGGGCCTGTTGGGCTCATCGTCGGATGATGAGACCCACACCAGCTTTGCTGATGATTAAACCATCTTTTTTGCACTGTTTCACTATTGCTGAGTGACTATAATGGGCAGCGGAAAGTCCACAAATGAACCCCTCCCAGAAGGTAAAAGGTAAAAAAAAGGTAAAGTGCTCCCCTGTGCTTAGCACAACGCCATGAAGGCGTATGGCGGGTGTGGGGGTAACGCCCCACACTTTCTTGATCTGGTCGTGAGTGGGGGTGATGTGATCAGCATCATGCCCCTGACCGCCTTTACCCCCCAGGGTTTCCCCCAGGTACCCATGTTATTCGACGCTGGGTGGGCGCCGGGGCCGCTTCCAACGTTAGAAAAGTTCCCGGATTTGAACCGGCCGGGGATCGAACCCGGGACCTTTAGCATGGTAGTCAGACGCGTTACCGACTGAGCCACCCCTCCCAGAAAGCTGTCACTTTACCTTCATTGTTCCACGGATCGTGCTCAACTGATACTGTTATCTAGTACATGCCCCAGTGTAGCTAGCTCTGTATCGGGTCATAACAGCAATTCAATGCGTCGTTCGCGATGGCCAGTCAAAGTCATCTACTTTTATCGTGGGTAACCTTTTGTACATATTCGAATCACAAAACAATACATCCATTGTTACTATTATTAACACACAGAGTTTTTCTACACCCTCACTATTTTATGGGGTACATTTTATAAATGGGCTATTTACTCTTCAATTACCGCTTTTGACAGATATATTTTACTTTTATATGTAATGACAAAAACAAATTAACTTGTTCAGAATGTGTGACAATTAGGGGTCTGAAGTGAAAACAGCAATTTAAAATACTACCCAAAAATAACTGAATTCTAAAATTTTGCAATTTCCATTTTTTTTTCAAAACTGAAGGGTGGGGTGAGCATTAGATATCTTCAATGAATGCTGTGCTTCCCTCCAAATTTGGTCCATCCAGCATCCATAGAACCGACGCTAAAAGAGAAATTCTGGAAGTTTTCTTTTCCCCCATAAGATGGCAACACTTCTTTTCTTACACAGTCTTGTTATTCCTTCCCCCCAACAATGAGCCTATTTTCAATGCAAGTAGGCACATTTGTAGGAACGCACCAGTAATACATACTACATTTTCATCGTTCACTTTGGTGTATTGTGGTGGCCTCAGGGCATGTCGTATACCAATTTTTGTGAAAATTTTCAATATTCTTCTCTCTCTTCTTCCTTTAACTTTCATTATTGGGAGGTACAATGTATAAATTTCTCATCAGCTAAAAGGCCTTTCAACCTGCAACTTGGCCGTGTGGTCTAAGGCATCAAGCTTTGAGATCTGGTTACGAGATGGACAGGTTCGAGTATCCTGGGGGAAGCATAACACTTTTTTTCCTGAAATTTTGGCCTGTGTATGGGACCGGTGGCCAGCCACCATCGTGAGGAAATTGGGGAGTTACGAATGAGTAGCATAACCCAGTCATTGAAACCTACAACGATGACTGGGGGTTCATCGTGCTGACCACACGTCACCCTAGAACTGGTTGGATGATCTCCCACCATGGCAGGTGGAAGTGAGACCGAAAGTCAGTGAGTAGGTCCTGGCCCTCATGGGTTGTTGCCTTTCATTAAAAAGAAAAAGCTTCTCTCTACGACAATTAGTTCTTGAGATACTTTTTTCTCTTTTTGTTGTTGTTCTTGTTGTACATTGCAGCAAGTTTGAAAAGAGCACTTGAAAAGTTCCCATCCACAGATGCTACCACACCAGAGGGGCTCCCATCCGAAAAAGGTTAAAAATTGTGTTGATTTAATGTAGAACGACCCTATATTATTTTGGAAGAATACTGTGTTTAATTAGATGTCATTTTTTGAATTTAAATTATTGCAATTATCTTGAAGGCAAAATAACTACTAAGAGAAAAAAACATTATGATTTAGCACACACATGTACTGTGTATAGATTTAACATTTAGTCGCTGGACCCCTCGCGTGCACGTATTCCAATTTTAGCAAGTGCCTTTTCAAGCACGCATGCTTTTCAAACTTGTTGCAAAGTCCAAAAAGAATTGCAACTTGAGAACTAATTGCTGTAGAGAGATGAAATTGGTTTTGTTTTCTTTCTTACAGACAAGGCTTTTAGCAGAGGTGAAATGCATGCATTGTGCCTTCCAATAATTAGTGTTAAAGGTAGAAGACGAAGAAAATTGAATTTTTTTTAAAAAAAAAAATGACATGGTGTGCCCCCTTCAATAGCCTGAAATGAAAGAAAAAATGTAGTATGTAGTGTAGTGGTGGTACATTCCTACAACTGTGCAAAGTTTCGTTGAAATCAGACTGATACTTCTTGAGTAAAAAATAATAACACTATATTAACCCTCCGTAACCACTGAGTGCCACCTTTTTTTAAATTTTGAATTATTTTTCTTACCAGTGCAATAATGGTCGGGAAAGCACCAGGTATCTTATCTTCACTATTTCCCCGAAAACATAAGAGGCGTTGGCACCTTTTTTCTGTCGTTCTTTCAGTTGATTACACACCTGTCAAAGTCAACTACCCACACCAGCATGGGTCCACCACTTTCAGCCAGAGTCCAAGGTGCAATCAAAACAGTGGAAACACCCCTCCTCCCCCACCCACAAAAAAGTTGAAGTCAGTGAAATCAGCTGGCAAGGTGATGGTCTCTGTTTTTTGGGATGCAAGGGGTGCTCAACTGAAGCGTTTGAGGGAGGCCATCAAGGTGAAACGTTGTGGAATGTTGAAGAAGCGCGTCCATTTCCACCAAGACAATGCACCCGTGCACACGTCCACCATTGCAATGTCCGCCATCGAGTCCTGCGGCATCCAATTGCTTCGACACCACCTTATTTTCCCGACTTGGCTCCCTCAGACTTTCACATGTTCCCTAAACTCAAGCAACACCTCGGTGGAATCCATTTTCCATCAGATGATGACGTCATGGCTGCGGTGGAGGACTTTTTTGCAGTGCAGGATGAAACGTTCTACAAGGAAGGTATCATGGGCCTGCAGCACCGGTGGCAAAAGTGTGTGGTGCTGAAAGGGGACTATGTTGAAAAATAGCCATGAACCATTGAGCTCCTGGCAACCCTTCATGGGTAGGCCGAGAACTTTTCAGTCACCCCTCGTATAAACATGGTTTTATTAAACATAGAAAATTTTAAGAGAAGGTCATGCTTGACGAGCCCGTTCGTACATTAAAAATTAAAGCGATAAGTTCGAACAATGAAAAGCAAACAATAATAATATTCGTAACGATGTAAATAAGGAACAAATGTAATTTTTAAGTCTTACAAGAAAATAGTGCATGCTTCTAAACTTTCGTTTTCAAAATCTAAGTATCCAAATCTAATTTACAAATGTCAAAATTTCGTGAAAGATATTTCTCGTTTTTCAGAGATATGTAACATTGACGTACAGTGCACAACATAACAAACCAAATCAAGACGATCAGCGCTTGCACCCTCCTTACCACAGTGCTGCCTTATGTCCAACAGACAACTTGAGGCACTGCTAGGCATAGGGGTGAGTGGGTGCGAGGTGGGAGGTAGGGGAGGAATTTGAGCGCAAAGCATACCGTATCAATCCCTAGGATTGTATGTTTATTTTATTAAGTCTCTCTGAACGCTTCATGTTGACCAGGGCATTCACTTGTTTTTCTCAGCTGTCTCAAGCCTCTTAGGCATGTTTACAATGCATTGTGTTGTGCCATGCAAACCTCCTGAGTATTCAGGAAGCAGGTAATACTTCTGGGTTTGGTGTCAGCGGTTTGCATGGTAGCAATTATAATAAACACGATTCGGCGATTCGGCATCGAGGAAGAGCTCGATGGCCAGGGAATATAGAGGTGAGACAAGCTGGGAAGGGACTGGACTTTGGGAATTGAGTTGGTAGAGAGAGGAGGTCAGCAAGACAGGAGGTCGATAGTGGAAGCCCGTTTTGGTCAACAAGTTAGAAGCATACAGAGGACTTCGCTTTTTTCCTTCAGCTCAGAGACTTCAGTTAGACAGGTAATTATCCTACACCCAGCCATGATACAGGTTCAACGGTTCACAAAATCCAACGAGTTGCCATTGTCTTTTCAGTAGTTTAATTCCTTTGTGTAATTTGTACCTTTCGCATGCCAAGCAATAACTCGTCATGTCAATGACGAGTGGTCTCATCAAGAGGATGAATGATGAGTAGTCTACATCACCCCATCAATTAACTGGTTCAGATCCCTTCATTCTTTAGAATGACACGATACGTAAATTTTACGTAGCCTACGGTAGTGTTCCACAAATTGGCTTCCCACAGGAGCAGTACGTAGTTGTCATCCTCCTTTTCTTGTAGTTGCAGAAACTGCAATGCTTTCTGTTCCCTTGTGACGTGGCTGCTACTGTAATTGTCTCTTCCTTCCCCAGTACCTTCAAAATTGCCTTTCTTAACTCCTGTGACAGTCCCGGATTTATTAGCCTTTGCTCCTGCCAGATCTTGGTCAAGTTCTCATGGAGGTGAAGCATGAACTGAATTCATGAGACTCGTCTCTTTTCTGAGTTGCCCTGATTGTTGTAGAAGTTGTGAGTGTGAATAATGTATCCATTGATTACTGCGATGTTGATCATATTATAGAAAAATGAGATATTATAGAAAAATTCACGCAAATCTTACGTGAATACAAATGGCATTATTAGACATGCACGTCAAAATTATGTGCAAGATTTTTCTTCTGTTACTATCACTACGTATTATTGACGTACAGAGTCCCACATAACGCACAAACTAAAGACGTTCACTGCTTCCGCCCTCCTTACCACAGTGCTGCCATGTGCCTGACAGAATGCCCGAGGAATAAAATAGGCGGAGGGGTAGGTGGGTGCAATGTGGGAGGTAGGGGAGGGAAATGAGCACAAAGCATACGTAAATTTTACGTACGGTAGTGTTCTAGGGTTAAGCGACAGTATTGTCAGCTTCAGGGCAATGTCCGGAATTTCGCTTCTAGCATCGGCCCAATGGCCACTGGATGGACCAAATTTGGGGGGAAGAATGACAAATTTAGAATTTAAATTGCTCAAAAAAATGCAGTGGTTGAGAAGTTACAGTCTTATATCTTCAATTTATCCCATAGCAACAAATAGGATTCAGGGGGAATGCAGGGGTGAAGGTCAATTGTTGAAATTTGCCCCAGCCACTTGTTAGCACATGGTAGCAGTTAAAGCACCATATCTTGAATATTTCAGTTCTGTATTTTTTGTTCGTTAGTTTACGTCTAAAGGTATTGTATACTCGAATTACAAAACAATACATCCATTGTTACTATTATAAACAAGCGTTGCTTGAAAAAGCGTCTAAAGTAGTTTAGAAATTATAGCAACTTTTATAAAACTATCCACTAATAATATGACAGTCACGAAGGGAAACGAAGGAAAAATTAAGACTTTCTCAAACTTCGCTTGTAAATAGTAGTAACAATGGATGTATTGTTTTGTAATTCAAGTATGTCACTAAAGATAAAAAAAGACAGACCTGAAATATCATGTGTAGTTTTCAAAAAATCGTATATTAATTGCTGCTGTGCACTGCAGGTCAAAATATCGACATCCGTCCTCAACAGGTATACATGTGGGGGTTGAAATTTCAACCATCCGGATGCTCAAGCTTAAGTGACGAATGCAGGCTCATCCAGGATTAAACCAGGTCTCTGGCACACCGTGCAATTGCTCTACAAACTAAGATACCGAGCCAGCCCTGGCTTCACCTGATCTTTCACTGTCATTGCTTTATCTTCGTGGAAGTCTACAACATTTCCACATGGGCAAAGCAAAGACAGCAAAAAATCAGGTGAAGCCAAGGCTGGATCAGTAGCTCAGTTGGCAGAGGAACAGCATGGCATGCCAGAGGCCCGAGCTTGCATTTGTCACTTAAATTTCTACAAAGAACATAACATGTTTATGTATTTCACAACTAATTTTAAGCAAACAAACAGAATTACTTACATAAAATTATGGGCTTGTGTTACATGAGATCGTTTAACAAACAATTTTCTAGCAGGTTTAGCAAATGAGTTTTCTGACCGCCAATTCCAAGGTTTAGAATAACAATGGTCCATCATTATGAAATCAGCCTCTCTTTCCTGTTGATAAAAAGTATAAATGAGTATACAGAATTCCTATATTGGTTATTTTGAGTCTTATGTATGCACATATTTTTCATATTACCCTTTCTTCTGTTACAGGAAAACCATTGCACTGACTAAGGAGGAGCAAATCCAAGTTATTTTGCTGGTAGGGACTTTGAACACATGCTTGGACTGTGTTTTAAAAATATAAGTTTGGTTCCAGACCTATGGAACAGCTGGTATTGTGGTGTTGCATGCACTTAGGTGGAAAATGATAAGATAGGTTAGATTAAACCTCCGTAACCCATGTGGCGGCACCTCCTTTTAATTTTTAATTATTTTCCATACCATCGCAATAATGTTCAGGAAAGCCCTAGGAAACTTATCTACACTATTTCCAGGAAAACATAGAGACGTTCGTGCCTTCTTTCTGGCATTCTTTCAGTTGCTTACACGCCTCTGAAGTGACCGATCCCTCTTTGGCAGTACTCAGTACCTTTCACCGGAATGCTTCCTACCTTAAATCATAGCACGCCAGCCATGAATTTGGTGGAAATAAGAATAAAACGACGGTACGTTGTTCAAAATGCAAATTATATGCATGCAGAAACCATACAATATTGAAAAGTAACAACATTTGGTTCCTTTTATTTGAGTCAGTATGTCATTTTTTACGTATATCATGTAAAAGTAGGAGAAACATATTGAGTTTTGAACTTTTTAAAAACATTTTTGTAAGTTTGTCTGATGAAGGAAGTGTGTGTTCTCCTGAAACGTCACAAAAATGTGTTTTTATGCTTGTAATAACCGTAAACTACAAGAGAAATAATTCTAGAATGCAAGCAATACGTACATACAAGAAAAACTATCACATTATATAAACACAACAGCAATCAAGATAGCATGATACACTTTAAGCTTCATATAATAATGAAAATATTAATCTTCGGAGCATTATTTGAGCTACAGTATATCCTCAAAGTCGAAAAATAAATGTTATCACCCCACATCGAATATTATGTTCTCCCATGTTGATATTGTGCAAATATTTTCATGGGACATGTGTCAGTGATAAGTCAAAAGTAAGGTTACATTGGAATTTATAGTATATCTTCAACGTGTGCACTTTGAACATCAATGCATTTGTGCAGCCGACGTTTCCAGAACCTTTTGCAGAAACGTCCTGCATACTCATGCCTGCACATTCCACAATGCGTTCCTATAGATGCTGGATGTTCTGAATCTTAACTGAGTAAATGAGTACCTTTAAATGACCCCAAAGGTCCACTGGTCTGGAGACCATGGTAGCCACTCAACGGGACCTCGGCGACCGATCCATGCACCAGGATACTGGACATTGAACCATTCACGGACAATGAATGAGACAAGGAAAACGTCCTATGTAACCTGACTTTTGACTCACCCTGTATTAAAAAATAATGCTCATTATGGTGCCTTTCTTATTAGTTCCTGTTATCAATCTATTCCCCCAGATTTTTATTTTGCCCTTTTTCCTGCATATTTGTGAAGAATTTAGACCCTGCAAATCTGGACTTTACTTGTTACTCATCATCAAAAAATCAGATTCCTCTATCATGGAATCACTGACATTCACTTACATGTCCTGCCAAGTGGTGCAAGTAGCTACTTAATTTACTCCCACTGTCATCTCCACTGTCGCTGGTTCCACTTGGACTTGGTAGGTTCGATGATCCAGGAGTCATTGTAAGCTGGCTTACCAAAGGAGATGGTGGCGACGGAGTCTGAAAAAGATAAGCACACAAATACTGTAATGTCTAAACTTGGACCAGCTTGCAAGGGTTACAATGTGAAGTCCACTGAAAATGTAAAAGTTCTATGTCCAAATCTCATTTTTTCAGGAGAGTCATTATTGGATCTTTGTCACCATTTCTCTGAAAGTTTGCATCATTGCAAAGGCTGATATATTGAAGCCTCTCAAAAAGAAGTCGTTGTTTGGTTAGGTATTTATGCTGTAATTAATTATTGAAATTTCAGATAGAACACAGCATTTTAGGAATGAGGTTAATTATTTGTTCTGTATTGGAGGTGATACAATTTCCTTATAAATTTGTCATTCGGTAGCAAAGTAAAAAAAGAAATTCAATCAAGCAACTACTTAAGATTTCACTATTATTCATAATTCTTGTCCATTAAAAGCAAAAGTAAGAACCGAAGTCCACCATGCCAGTAACACTACTACTTCTAAGAAGCTCCCATGAGTGACTGGGGTTAGAATGCAAGTTTGTTTTGTGTTTTAGGTCCACTTTTATGCACAGATAGGCTAATTAGGACTGGGCCTACAGATTTAAGTAGGATCCAAACCACTGTGCCTCCACTGGGTATCGAACCTGGTTAGAATGCCAGATGGGGCCTGTGGTTGGTTGATGGAAAATGTCGTAAGGTTTCATTGGCTGCTGGAGTTTGGATTCTCGTGGCAGCTGCCAAAAACACTCAATATACAAATATTGGTTTTAAGTAGTCATCAGACAACAGCAGAGATGAAACAACTGCATCCTAAATAGACCACAGCTCGATTTGTTTACAATTTGGAGATAGATCATTTGCATTCTCAGTGGATGAGATGTGTATTTTATTTATTCTTTTATTGCAAGGAGCTGCCCTCAAGAGATTGCAAAGGCAATTTTTGATTTCAAGCTACAAAAATACTTGGGGTCTCAAAATGTACCTTCATTAACTGTGCATAATTTTTTTCACTTACAACACAACTCAAAGCGTTTTGTATTCTTTCGTTCAATTCCTTGCACTTTCTTAAACACACATTTCTTATTGCAATCCTCACTCTTTCCAAACACACCACACTATGTATTATGAGATAAACTGAAGATAAACGGCTGTAACTACTCAATCACACTATCTAATTGAACAAATTAAATTCTAAATGTAAGAATAAGTCAAAAGAAACGTTTTAATTAACATCCGACAATTAAGGGTCCAGGGGGGGAAGCAGGGGCATAGGTTCAAAGTTCAAAATTTTCCATAATTATGCAAAATTTCCGAACTGTATTTTCCATATTTTTCAAAGTTGTGGCACGTGCCTTACATATCATCATATAGAGTGCTCTTTTGTCATGCTTCCCTCCAATTTAGTTCATAGGGCCGACGCTAGAAGCGAAATTCCAGACATTGTCCCAAAGCTGGCAACACTGCTGCTTTATGTAATATGTTATTATCATTTAGTCAAGAAATATCAGTCTGGTTTCAAAGAAACTTTGCGCAGTTGTGGGAATGTACCAATACATACTACATTTTAAATTTCATTCCAGTCTATTTAGGAGGGGGGAGGGGGAGCACATGCTGCTGTTTCAAATCCGAAGTGATGGATTGGTGAAAAATGACATAAGATGTGCGCCGTATGTCACTTTTTTTAAAATTCAACTTTCTTCTTCTTCCTCTAACACTGATTATTGGGAGACACAACATATAAATTTTACTTCTGATAAAAGCAAGTGTCTTTAAGAAAGAAAACAAAACAAATTTCACCTCTGAACGTATCACAATTAGTTCTCAAGGTACATTTTACCCCCTTCGCTTCAAGTTTTTAAAAAGTGCATGCTTAAAAAGAGGCCAGCTAAAATTGGAATACATGTGCGCAAGGCTATGGCCTCTAAAGGTAAAAGTTTGTTTTGTCTTGATAACACCAACATCTTTTTGAGAGGGAACTTTTTTTTTTTTATGGATTGTTTTAATTTCTTTTCAATTCCGCCCAGGGGTCCCGGGTTCGAAACCTAGCCTGGGTTTGCGAGTGTCTATTCATCAATTTCATCATATCATCACTCATCCCAATCTTCTCAAATTAGCCGAAAGTGGCACAAAAGGCAAAGTAAAATATAGGAAATCAGTCAAATCAAAATTCAATTCCAGGTTCCATTGGCAACGTATCTCGACATGTAGATGCCACAGCTACACGAAACTTCTGCCACTGGAAGGGAGTTCCGTTGTCGCCCGGTAGATGGCAGTCATGTTCCAGGCTTGTGTGAAGCAGTGCGAGTGTGAGCTGTGTGAAGTGCAAACCTGCAGGAACTTGCTGTCCGTTATATCATGGAGGCCAGTAAGGAAGAGCAGCAGATAAACAATGTTTCCCATACACTGCCGTCATTTGAAAGTGAAGGAAATGCATGACTGCTCGCTGCTCTTTCTTACTGGCATCCATGATATTCTATGTAATCAAAAGTATCCGGACACACCACGAAACGTGTGTTTATCATAGAGGGCAATACAGTACTGCCATCCACCGTATGGAACACACGGTCAGCGATCTCAGTAGTCTGCAGACAGTGCAATGGGATGGTCTAAATAACTCACGTACTTTCAACGTGGTCAGGTGGTTGGGTGGCACTTGTGCAAGAAGTCTGTGCACGAGATTTCCACCCTCCTAAACATGTTCTGAATCTTTAACTGAGTAAACGAGTACTCCAATGTTATAGTGAAGTGGAAACGTGAAGGGACGTGTCCAACCCAAAAGCATGCAGGCCAACCTCTCATGTTGACCTTCAAAGACCGTCGAGTGTTGAAGAGGGTCGTACAGCATAATCGTCGATCATCCATCGCCAACATCACAAAGAAATTCCAAACTGCATCAAGATCTATTCCAAGCAGCATGATTGATCGGCACGAGGTGCGTCAACTTAGTTTCCATGGCCGAGCAGCTGCCCATAAGCCAAACATCACACAGGCAAATGCCAAATGCCACCTCGTGTGGTGCAAACTGGACCATAGAACAGTGGAAAACCATTGTGTGGAGTGATGAATCATGGTACACAATGTGGCAATCCAATGGTAGGGTGTGGGTGTGGTGAATGCCTGGTGAACATCATCTACCAGCCATATAGTGCAGACAGTGAAATTCAGAGGGTGGGGGGAAACAGTGCCCTCATGTTTCTCCTGGAGGGGGCTTGGCCCCCTTGTTGCATTACATGGCAATGTCACAGCACAAGCTTACGTTGACATTTTAACCATTTTAATGCTGCCTACCATTGAAGATCAGTTCGGAGATGACCATTGCATCTTTCAACACGACCAAGCACCCGTCCATACTGCAGAGCTTGTGGGAGAGTGGTTTGATGACAACAACATCCCACTAATGGACTGCACAGAGTCCTGATTTGAATTCTGTAGATCATCTCTGGGATGTTTTGGAATGCGGACTCCGTGCTAGACCACACCGACCCACATTCATACTTCTCATTTTGGCGCTCTGCGAGTAATGGGCTGCCATTCACCAGGAAACCTTCCGCCACCTGATTGAAAGTATGCCAACGAGAGTGAAGGCTAAGAGTGAGCCAACATCGTGTTGACTGCCAGTGTTCACGATGGAGGACGGCCCAAACTTGTACTTCATTTTCAGGTGACTGTCCAGATACATCTGATCATGTAGAGTATTGTCCCTGCACATCTGCACTTCACACAGCTCTCACTCGCACTGCTTCACACAAGCCTGCATCTACCAGGCAACAACAGAAACCCCTTCCAGTGGTAGAAGTTCCATGAATCGATGGAATCTACACGATGAGATATACGAGGTGGTCGTTTCCCACCGACTGTCCCTTATACTTCTGCAAGAGCTTGTTGTACATTTAATGAATCATGTTCTGATGAGCAAACAAGGGAGAGAAAACAGTCTGTCAGGGAGATCATCCATGTAAAGAAACAAAAGTGAACTTGGGGACTCCAGACGTGCCAGAAAGGATAACATGCTGCTTTCTGCTGCTTTTGTGCATGCAGAAAGTCTTCTGGCAAAGATTACCATTATGGTTAATTTTATCAAAGATCTTTGAAATGTCAAAATGTATAGGGTGTCTGGAGGGGGTCTGGCAGTTTTTAAAGGTGTGTTATTTTAATATGGTAAGGAGTAACTCGAAACAAAAACGTGTTTTGAAGGAAAACTCGCCAAGTTTTATTAAAAGGAGATGTCGGCTTATCATCTGGCTTAATTTCGTCCAACAACTGAACCTTGTATGCGTAGAAACATAACCTTTTGTGCATGACTTCATGAACAGTGGACCTTGGAATTCCTAGCAGCCTGCTTGCCTCCCATATTGACTTTCATGGCCTACGCGTGCTTTTTTCAGTACAGACGCTGTTAGCGTCACCACCGCTAGTTGTACATGTATGAAAATTTGCTGAATCAAACCTGCAAATGTACTATTGCTTTTGCAATGCTTTGTGAACAAAAAGCTCGGTTTGTTGAAATCAAATAACTACTTACAAACTCTCAGTTACAATTCTTGGACACCCTGTATAATGTTAAGGTGAGAATTGTTTGAAAAAGATTGAGCAGCATGAGATTTGTCAAGCAAGAACTGCCTGGAAAAAACATGCCGAGCAGTATTTACGTGAGGGAATGCAAAACTTCAGCAACCTGTCTGATTATTCTCTCACAGACAATAGGGAGGGGTGACAAAAGAGATATTGACCTCCAAGATTTTACAGAATTTTTGCCTCCAGATCAGTATTATTAGTGTACCATGGGTTCGGTTTCTTGACGTGTATATATACTATATCTACACTAAATCCACACACAGACACAAACATTAATGTTGGAATTATTAATAAATTTGTAGCAAGCTGTTACTTCAAGAAAATCCAATATTGGTTTAATTTACATTATATATGTGAATGTAAAAAAAAAACTCCAACAGAAAATAGAGAATCAAATGTCACATTATTATGTAATAAAAGCTGTCCAAAATGGTTCAAATATTAACATATTTGAAAATGTGAAGCTTTGCATGTTAATAATATAAAATGGTGTAAAGAATAGCAATGATCAATATCGTTCTGGTTAACTTTATTACAATGTCTTGAAAAAAGAATAAATATTTGATTCATATCTACATCCAGGATTACAGAACAATTTTTACAGCAATATTTATTTACGTTGACATAAAAATTAAAAATATAGTGTTTTTTTATGTATGCAAAAATGTTAAACATACACACTATGGGAACAAACTTGAAACAATCTCTAATTAAATATATAGTGTGTATACCTACTTTCAGTCGATTTGACTGCATGATTCATCTAAGACCACTCTGTTTCTGCTTGGTAGATATATTATTATTATTATTTATTATTAAAGTAGGGTTACACTTAAGCTTACAATTTACTTTACATTGATTCTGTAACTATAAAAACAGCTTTTTAGTTTTTTAGGAAAATATCCTAACAAGTACAGCAGTCAGCTCATGAGAAGATCCCAAAATGAGGGGAGGCAGGGGGACAGGGGAAGACTGATTTTAGAGGTATGAGGAAGTTTTCTGCTGCAGTCAGTGTGTCCTTCTGGAAGAGCATGGTAGTTGATTTGTTAGTTTTTCGAGGTTTTCTAAGAGTTATGGCAGGTGTAAGGAGGAAAGGTGCTATTGTGTATGGTGAAGCATGCGAGATTGTGATCGCGAATCTGCAGAAAAACAATAATTGGTGCCTGTTCAGCATCTGGCTGAACAGGTTTGTCGAACCAGATGATCAAGGGTGCACTCCCCCCACCCTAAAAGAGGATTCACTTGAAACTACGTCACTTCACTTCTATCGGGGATCTTCTCACGAGTTATCAGCTGTAGTTGTTCTCTATCATTAAAAAATTAAGATGTTTACAAATTTATGTACGTGAAACCATTGATTCTAAAAAAAATCAGGTGTGTAACTCATGTACTAGATATTCGAGGATTATAGGCCTACTTATGTACATTTTTAAAAAAAGTTATTTGTCAGTGGTTTCAAACACACATGTTGGAGCTTACATTAGGATGTGAGGAAAAAGAAACCCTCTTGCTTAAGGCTTGAACACACATTGCTCAGGTCATGAATCTGTAACACTTGTCCCTCACCTAGAGCTTCTGCTTTATATGGTAACATTTACAATTCATAGAAGTTACTTTCAGTGTTTCATCACCGGCAAAGGATTTTTTCCCACCCTCTTCAGTTTTCAGATGCGCTTTATTTTTAGACTGCTATAACTAGGGCTACGAAGTTGACAAATCATCTTTTTTCTGGGCTTTGAAGACAATGTTAAACTTCAGTTAGAACCAGAACACATTGTTTTGGTATTGCAATTTTTTTCCATTTTCCAGCCTTTATGGCTTTTAGGTCATTTTTCAGTATTTTGTGCATTCTCGATTGTATTTTTTATCATTTTTGAGGTTTCTTTTTTCTCCTTCCCAGTTGTGTCATGAATTTAAAATGCATTTGCTAGCATAACTTACATATTTAAATTCCCCACCATGGTATTCTTACCAAGTATGCCATTAATCATTGTCAATACAAAAGCACAATATTATTTTTAACTGAAATTTTTGGAAATGGATTTTGTGGAACTAACTGTTGTAAATTTACTTTTCTTCCAGCAAACTTAAAATACTTTGGGTGAAGCTTACTTTGAGGTTCCCTTGTTGGCTTTAATCTTTGATTTCAAAGTAAAATTAGTCACAACATAGCAAAAATACGAGGGCAGGCTGAAAAGTAATGCCTGCTATTTTTTTGTGACTGTGTAAAGACATTTTGGATTTTGAGCAACCATGCATTGTACTCTTCAGACTTTCACCCTTCTCCATTCCAAGTTTCAAACTTCTATCACCAGGGGTTGCTGAACTAGAGCGAGGAAAATGGCAGCATGGGGAATACATTTTCTGCAGTTATAAACTCTGTCACCACACCCAGTTTCAGGTTCACCGACATAGTATGGTTACATGCTGCTATTTTCCTTGCTCTAGTTCAGCAACCCCTGGTGATAGAAGTTTGAAACTTGGAATGGAGAAGGGGGAAAGTCTGAAGAGTACAATGCATGGTTGCTCAAAATCCAAAATGTATTTACACAGTCACAAAAAAATAGCAGGCATTACTTTTCAGCCTGCCCTCGTATGTGATGCACATGAAACAAAACTGTATTTTCACATGTTGACCAACTACTGCACCGTGCAAGGCCCACTTTGAAAGGAGGTGAATCACTTGCACAAAAAAACCTTGCAGAGTATTTTATGTAACCTTGAAGTAAAAATATAGAAAACTACATCAGCACTTAATTGCTTTTTTCCCTTTGCTTTGATAGTTTAACCCACCAAACAGATTTTATCAAATTATTCAACTAGCCTCTTTTAATTGATGAAAAATCAAGCTTTCATTTTAAGGGTGGAAATTATTTAAAGGTCATTTTTTAGAATTTTTAGAGCATTTTAAAATAATTTTAAGGTCATTTTTTGAGATTTTTTAGGTCATGAACTTACAAGACCTAGCTATAACTGTTTACTTTCTACTGCCTATGAAAATCTTTCTGGGACACATAATTTAGACATCACTTCCAGAAAAGGCAATATATGACTCTCCTAAAGAACTTGAAGTGGCTATGACATATACAATTCACATCATATGGACTTAAAATATTTTTTCGTATTTACACTCAACACCATCCTCAACCAAGCGTTTACTTTTCGGACATGTAATACATTATAGCACATTTGTTACTAATCATTGACTACCAATTAATGTAAATATGATCTACATTTAAGCATGCACGTGACTGTGTCCAAAGTCTATGCGAGGGGAGCCAGGAATTCAAAATGTGATAAATTACCGGGGACATTCTACCTCCCAATCGGTTACCACCACCACACCTCTTAGTGAAACTGAAATTCTGCACTTACAGGAGATGAAGGTGCAGAGGACAGAAGCATCTTCATCAGTCTGTCTTTTCCTTGCCATTGTTCACTCATTCTAATCGCAGCCAGCTTCCCTGAGAAGGGAATCAATACCTGTCACAGAATAACAATTGTCAAAACTTGCAAGTGAAACTTCGCCTACTACTGCTATAAACCATCTACAATTACAAGCAGCAACACTGTTGTTTTATGAAAGGAAAATCTGCAATCACTGATATCTGGATAGAATATAAAAATTAAAAATACATTGAAAATAAAACTATACTGTAATTAAATAAATGATGAAATGGCACGTCCATAACTCTACCTTTTACCATCAACTTCTTTGAAAAGTTACTTAACTCTTTCGCTGTGGGATTTTGACATGCTGATATACAGATAGTTTTGGGGGGAAATTTTCAAAATTGCACAATTTTGTAAAAAAGTATTATAAATTACGGATATAAACTCCAATACTATTCTTTGAACAACTGCCCCAATTCACCCTGTTATCCATGGAATATCAATCTCGAAATTTTCTTTTTGCAGGTACCTGTCAATGTGCTGTAAATATCAAATTTCTATCAGGTCCTCCACTAGAGATATAGGGACTGCCTCAAATTTTGAAGAACAAGCATTTTTAAAGAGCTTTAACTAAGAGAGGAAACCAGAAGCAGAGCTCAAATATTTTGGGCCAAAACTTCGGATACGAAAAAAAAAAGGCCCAAAATGTTTTACTTGGGACTGGCAACACCGACGAAGCTGCACGTGCACGGAAGTATGCTTTAGTATTCTGTGCCTGCAACAGAGGTATATTTCTCAGTGTGGAGATGGGTACGTGCAAGTAGCAGGAAGTTGAAATGGCTGCTGTAATAGAAAATCCCGCCAAATGCGAGGTGAGGTCAGTGATTAGATTTCTCAATGCAGAAGGACTGAGTACAGCTGACATTCATCGGGAATTGTCTGACATTTACGGACCAACAGTAATGGGTTAAGCAAAGGTAAGACAATGGTGCCGTGCTTTTCGGGAAGGACGTTCAAATGTTCATGATGACGAGCGGAGCGGCAGGCCCAGTTTTCAGACAGATGACCTTGTGCAACGTGTTGATGAGAAAGTGTAATCCAATCGCCGTTTCACCATTACTGATCTAGGCAAGAAGTTTCCTGAAGTGTCTGATAAAACATGCACTGAATTGTACCGAACAATCTTGGTTATCACAAACTGTGTGCGAGGTGGGGGCCAAAAATGTTGAGAAACACTCACAAAGATGAAAGAATGAAATCAGCACGTGATTTTTTGGCCCGCTGGGAGGATGATGGGGATGACTTGTTATCTCACATAGTGACTGGAGATAAAACCTGGATATCGTACATCACTGATGAGTCGAAGCAGCAATCCATGCAATGATGTCACTCTGGTTCACCAAAACCGAAGTAATTCAAGCAAACACCACCATGTTTTGGGGCCAAAAAGGTGTAATCCTCGTGGAATTCCTGGAACCAGGACGAACCATCACAGCAGATGTGTATTGCCAAACACTGTCTAATCTGTGACGTGACATCCAAAACCGACGAAGAGGACCGTTACAGTCTGGAATTCTCCTTATTCATGACAACACCCACCCACACACAGCAACAATTTAAAAATTCCGATGGGAACATTTTAATCACCCACCATACAGTCCCGATCTTGCCCCAAGTGATTACTTTCTGTTCCTTCGTCTCAAAAAGTGGCTTGCTTTGCAACATTTCGATGAAAGTGAAGTTCTCAAGACATCAGTTCTCGACTGGCTGAGATCCCAGGTGGCAGATTTCTACGCAGAAGGTCTACGTAAACTTGTTCCACAGTTCCAAAAATGCTTGGAGCATCATGATGACAGCCAGAGTATGCACTTATATAGCATCAAAATAAAAATTTTCTCGCTTCATTTTTTCTCTGTAATAACCAATCAGCCCTTTTTTTGACATGCCCCTAGTATATATGTTTTATCCTAAAAAAAACTATAGCTCTGATATTATATTATTTCCCTACTAAAAATAAAAATTCTAAACTTTCCTTTTTGTTCAAAATTGAATATCAGTTTTGGCCTTAAATTTCAGCCATTTTCATTAGAGATGGTGATAAAAGGCACAGAACATAAAATAAAGCTTGAAATGTCCTGAAAACAATGTTTTTTACCACAGCTTTCTATCATTTTTCTTAGCTGAGTTATCATAATTATCACAACTGTCTGCAAAGGCCAAAAATGGCAGAAGTCATGAAACAAAAAGTGGCCACCATTTTTAAACGATGTCAACTGAAGAAGATCCTTATATAGGGTCGAAAAGTTATGTGTAAAGTGTTTTTTGCCTAAATAAAGACTCCCTTGGTCAGAATCTTAAATGATTTTATGAAATTTGAAGACTATGACAAATAAGATTGGAAAGGAAATTGTAACATCAAATTTAGCAACTAAAAGTCAAAAATTAGTCTCCCGTAGTAGTAGTAATTCTGTCACATGTAATTAAAGGATGGCAAGTTTGATGCTCATTGGAAGTACACTGAATGGTGGTTTGGATCCTACTTTAACTTCTCTACCCGGGATTTAAAATCTCCCACCTGCTGAACCTCAAGCAGTATTTAAATCTTTCAGCTTTACAATTTTCTGGTGATGTTTAACAACCTTCTATATTTTTAAAACTAGAGAATATATTTAAATCAAATTTTCAGTTATTCATTTACAGTGTCCTCACACAGTTTCATCAGTGTGAATTTTTTTGATTCATGCATTCTAGATGCATTGTGTTTATGACTATACTATTTGAAAGTTAGTAACACATTTGTAACGACCCTGTGTGGTCGCAAAATTCCTTACAAATTAACATTTCCGTTCCAAGTATTCATTACTGTTGAAAGAGTTGAGTGAAATGTCCCTGCAAGGCATATGCTTTGAGTTTTAAGTCCAACTTGTTCTTTAAACGTTAATAATTGTCACTTCCTATCCATTGTTTAGTAATGCAGAGTCCTGTGCGACATGTTATTAATTGTATTGTGTTAATGCACACAATTTTTGTTTATGTTAACATGTGCATCTAGTGATTTTTCCAATAGTGATTTCTCGGTATAAAAACATGATAATTCCCAGTGCGGGGGTTGCAACATGTAAACGAAAAGTGAGTTGGCAACGCATACTCTTAGTTAGGATTTTTCACTGCACTTGTGCAACCGCGAGTATAAAGCCAGCGCAGCAAAGCCGAGAGCTCGGTTGGCTCCCTGATGTTAACTGGCAAACATCCAGGGTGAACCGGACTCCCAGCCAGAAGCCTAGCAGTCATCCCAGAAGGAAGGAGAGAGAAGAAAGAAGAAGAAGAGCCTAGCAGCAACCTACCTACCTGGTCCAATCGCTTCAGCTGATACATGCTCAGGTTCTACCTGCCCAGTTTGACTGGGAGTACCAGAACCGTCCTTCCTAACCTGCTGTCCCTGCATAGGAGACACAGGTTGGCTTCCCAATTCCCAGCTAACGCCGGGGGTGTTGCAACATCCATTGTTCCCTGACCTAGTGCCCTCTCGTCAGAAATATCCAACTGGTTAGTGACCGGGGGTGCTGCTTCTCCTATGTTCCACTCGTCGGGGGTGCCGATTGACTACGGCCAGTTCCCAGCTGAGGTTTGGGGTACCGCGTGCTTCCTACTTTCTTTTACAGGGGAACCCATGACATCACCAGCGACCAAAGCCTTAAATAAAATTAGGTCTCCATACTCCCCCTGGCGCCTCAGTGCGAGGAATAAATTGGATGTTCCTTGCCCCCTTTTATCTCTTCGAGACCAGAAGAGGTGCAGGTAAAAGCACGTGTGTGGTACAGGTAAATGCACATGAGAGTTATAGGTAAAGACACGTGTGTGCTAACGAACATCCTTATGTTGTGTTTATAACAAACATATATATATATATATATATATACATATATATATATAAAGCTAGTGTAACATTTCCTTATCCCAGTATGCTCTGAGATATTTATTGGGGTGTATGTTTCAATGACTGTTAACAAGTTAGCACCTTGGGTAAACTTTTGCCACTCTCCTAATTGAAGTGACTAGAGTATTGAGCGAAACCTGTATTGCTGTGTAGTTTTGAGGATGGACGTTGCACATTTTCGCTCTTAATAGTAACATTTTTGCTCTTAACACAGTTTTTATTACACTAACATAAAATTACAAACATAATATATAAAATATACAGTGGCTGCGGTGGCTCAGTCGGTAACGCGTCTGACTACCATGCTAAAGGTCCCGGGTTCGATCCCCGGCCGGTTCAAATCTGGGAACTTTTCTAACAGTGGAAGCGGCCCCGGTGCCTACCCAGCGTCGAATAACATGGGTACCTGGGGGAAACCCTGGGGGGTAAAGGCGGTCAGGGGCATGATGCTGATCACATCACCCCCACTCATGACCCGATCAAGAAAGTGTGGGGCATTACCCCCACACCCCCTATACGCCTTCATGGCGTGGTGCTAAGCACAGGGGAACACTTTACCTTTTTTATATACAAAATATACATAATATACAAAAATTACAAAAACTAACAAGAATACAAATTACAAATAACTTGAAAAGTTATAATCCAGTTGTAGAGGAGTGTCAAAAATTTGCAATTTGGCCTTTTTGTGGTATTCTTCAGCAATGCTTAGCAGTTGGAACAACCCAGCCATTGTCAATGTTTGACTGACAAAAACAACGTTGTGCAAGTAGTTTATTATTTCCCTGTAGATAGCAGTAAATGCACCTTTCTGGTCAAATGATAAAACAATTTAACTCTATAAATTCTTAGATGACAGAAATGAAGGTTCTTTCATGAAACTACGATCGGATTGGGGTGTGTTGGAACCCTGTACCACTGCATAGGTTTGAATGTAAAAAAAAAAAGTATTGCAGGGTGGCCACTCTAGGACCATGTGAAATTCAAGTATAACTCCCAGTTTTCAAGGTGAACTTTTACAAAATTTGAGGCTATAAGTAGATGTATTTTCTATTTCAACCTTACATATTATGCATCTGCCCCCCCCCCCCCTCCACAAATATATTAAAAAATAAAGGAACTGTGTGATTGAAATGTATAAAAAAAATCTAATTCAATTAAATGGTATTGTATATTTAAAATATTTAAGTTAAGGTGTGGACTTTACATTTGCAATACACATATTTAGACTCGAATTACATCTTCAAACACAAGTCACAAATGTTATGGGATATACTAATGTACGAAAAATTGCAAATTGTATAAGAATTTCAAACTCAAATTTAACTAATCAACTTCAAGATATCTGTATCTTGCAATACTTGCCTCAGGCGTTTATAAATATGTATAAATTTAAACAGGGTTTGGATTAACAAAAGTTACAATATTTCACCTCTACGGAGATAAATTCATGCAAAGCATGCATAATTCCCGGAGCCAATAATTCACGCATAATTCCTGTAATTTCCCATGAGTAGCCACCCTGTATTAGCTAAAGAAGAGTATCTAAAAAAATTGAAAGAAATAGTAAAGGGGAGTCTAGTGACAGCCTGTTGGATACATCATGAAGCAGATTTTGAACTAAATATGTTTTGGTTTCAATCCACATTATCAAATTGCCAAATTCTGGAATAAAACATCTTTATTTTTTTACACACACTTTGCAAATGCATCAAATTTTGGAAAATAGAAATCTTCAATATCTAACACCCATACACGTAAATGATATTACAGGAAAGATCACTTTCTTACCTTGATGTCTCTCCTAAGAAGACAAAGTACATCAGTATATCAACTCAAGAATAAAGAAGTCCAATTATAAAGATCCAAGCAAAGTACAATAATGTCCATAATCAAGATCAGAAAGAATTCTTTCATCTGATTTCAACTATCATTCCAAGACCTGAAATGAAAAAAAAGAAGCAATGCAATTTTGTCTGAAGAAATATCCATCATCATTGTTCTTGTCAGCAAAGGAGAAACCTATTTATATATCTAAGGAACGATCAAATGAAAATATACCTTCACCTGTACAAACTATCTTGCAAGAGATATTCAGGGTTGCCAATTTGTTGCTATTTACACCAGATCTGGTGTTTTGACACCTCGAGCTGGTGCCAATGTTTTGAAATTGCGCTAAGGCAAAATTCTGGTGCGAAAAAATGCATTCGTACCCTGCTCCCCAGACATTTACACATTCTCCCCATATGCATTATGCCACTGAGAAACTAGACAATGCAGTTGTAGGTGTCCTTCGAAAGTTTATTTAGAGGACTGACAATGTGAAAATTGCAAGGGCTCAAGACCAAAAGTGGTCCTTTTCTTTCAACCTTTCTCACCCTAAAAGATCTTCATTGGCCTCACCCTCATGAGGGTCAACAAGCTCATCGAGGCAGATTATCAATTTGAATCACCATTACAATCAATCACTAGGGGGTTATTATATGGCAATTGAAATAAAGAATTGAAATATCACCCACTGACATGGATTTCAATGAATCTATACTTGTAGCTTTGACCTAGGTAAGAAACAACATCATTTTTTTCATCTCTGGGTATATACTATTCCCATATGTACTTTTTCCCTTTTTTTTGTAATTTTATATTTTTTTCTTTCTTTTCAATATTTACTTCTGTATGTAATTTTTTAAATGTTCTTTTCTAATTTTCATATGGTAAAATTTCTATGTAAACATGGTTAAGTGGTAGAAAAGGCTACAAAGCCTTAACTTCACCATGATAAACAAGACGTAATAAATAAATACTTTTACAGTTACAGGTCAACGTTTTCAGGGTTTGCTTATATATCTCACTCCTGGCTCTTCGTTGAGGAGTGTAGAATATTAATAAAATAATTATATTTCAGCATGCAACTTTCGTATCTCCAAGAATTCTTTTATGTAAGCCAATCAAAATGTACAGATTCAAATAAAAATTGCTCGAAAACTTGTTTTTTTCATATTGTTGCAAAAAATGATTTTACAAAAAAACAAACATATTTCTTACTCTGTTTAGAGACCTCCCGCAGTGAAAACAGATATCGCCCTGTGAGTGGTGCATATGGCTCAGACATAGTACATAGCATATTCCTGGAAATTCAAATACCTGGGCTAATCCCCCTTTTCCTATCCAACTTTAGACTTTTGTTTGTCCAGACCTGCATAACTGGGTTTCAACAAGCATGTTTCAGCACAGGGTACTCGGCAAATAAATAATTTTATTTGAACCACAGTTGATGGCACTTACTTTCTGGAAAGTGTAGTGGTGGGTTTGGATTTCCTTCCATGCCAAGGGAATAGTACTAAGCATTTAACACTTTTTTAGAAATAATTTGCCGAAAGTATATTTGTCAAAAGAAATGTCATATCGGAATATCACTGTACTGAAATCAATCAGATGATATATACGAAAAATACTGACAAGTTATCACTCTCCTTACATTTCGTTTATTATTTATTATTCTCTCTCTCTTAAAGGACCAAAAAAGAGAAGTTTTACTGTTAGTTTTTTAGATGTCGCGTCCGGGGCTGGTAAATCGCCAATTATTCTTGTGTGATCCCTTAGTTTAAAGGAGGTTGAAGAGGTATGATCTCATTTTTCAACATTGAGGGGTAAGAGGGGCATGATAGCCTCGCTCTTAGATTCTCATAATATTTCTCTCATATTTGAAACATCTGATCGATTGTCACTGATCTATAAAAAATCTGTAAAGTTGTGATGCATTGTTGCAAGAGAGCATCGTTTGGTGGATAATTTATTCATGGCCCCTTGTCAAAAATACATATCTATAAAATGTAACAATAGTAAACACACACACGCATATGTAATAACTAGCCTTTGTTATTTTAAATTGGAATTATACAAGTATCGGTATCGGCGAGTAACGGTCAGAGTATCGGCATCGGTTCAGCCCTAGTATAAAATTTATGCTCATTTATGAAACACGCTAATGGAGATTTCAATTTAACACACTGAGAGTGTGCATTAACAAGAGGTTTTTTCTTAATTTATTATTATTCTCAGCAGTGTGTGGCATTACAGAAAACTTATGAATGCATGAATTTCATGCTGCAACATAAATTAAAAGATTTACATACACTTGTATACAGGATGGGTCAATAGTTTGGAACTACCTCTTTGGAAGACAAATGAGCTGATAAAAACAAATCCAATGTTGCAAAACATGATGTGGATAAGGGATAAAACTATAAAGGCCATGCTACCAAGATTGCTGCCATTTTGGAGTCAACGTCAGTCAGTTTCTAACACATAAAAATGGGCTAGAATTTAACGAGAAAGACGATGGTGAGTTCAGTTTTATCGTAACTTCAATCATTTTCATGAAATTGGTTATTTTGTGTCATGGGGCAATAGTTTGGAAGGCTGATACAAACAGAGCTGCCTGGAGAAGCTCTAGATTGTCGCTGGTCTAGTGTTACCTTCCGATTTATACGTTGAAAAAAATCAGGAAATTAATACAATGAATAATAATGTAATATCGACAATATTGAAATATAAATATTTTGGATTTCAAAATTGTGAAACCTCGATCACATACGAATGGAAACTTCTTATTTTTCACATCGTCCTATTTGTATGAAAAACAAGTACTGCAAGGGAAAATGCTTAATTGTAAAACTAACATCAAAATACATTTAAAAGGCTACTCAAATGAAACACTATGATATTTATTATGATCTCACCTTGCACTGTATACAATGAAACTGAATACACAGTCATGTTTCCCATGAAATTCTGGTCCATGTTGAAGCCATGACCACATTTTCATTTTTAAAAAATGAAGCTGACACCAAGATGAATGCCATCTTGGTTGCATAGCCTGGGTGGTTTTACCCATCACCTATATTATGTTTTGTGAAATTGGATTGGTTTGTATCAGCCTGTCTGCCTTTTATAGGGGTGGTTCCAAACTACTGACCCACAACACAAAATGATTGAAGTTACGATAAAACTGATCTCACCATCGTGTTTCTTGTCTAATTCTAGCCCATCATGATGTGTTACATGATCACCTTTCCAATTATGAAAATGACGTTGACTACAAGATGGCAGTCTCAACAGTTTTATCCCTCACCTACATTATGTTTTGAAAGATTGGATTGGTTTGGTTTGTATCAGCTAGCCTGTCTTTAAAGATGTCGTTCCACACTACTGGCCCACCCTCTTAAAAATGTATGTATATAAATCTTCTAAACAGGGTTGTTAAAGGTACAGGAACCTTCAAAAAGGTTCCTGGACCGTATTTAAATTGATAAAAAAAAAAAAGTTCCTGGGCTGTATTTAAATTCATCCAGAAAAAAGTTTCTTGTATAGTAATTAAATTCATTCGGAAAAAAGGTTCCTGCACCAAATTAAAATACTTTAAACATAAAAATGCCCACTCTTGAAGGTCTGGGTCATAACAGGCCTTTTTTCAGCCTCCATCCCCATGTTTAACCCCCCTTCGAAAATCCTGGGTACGCCACTGCGAATGTCTGCTATTTCCACCTGTTAAGAAGAAAAACCCTTATTGAACAATATAATCATATTTAATAATTCTCATCGAATGGGATAGAATTATGTATTTTATAGTCGTAATATCTATGGTATGAGCTTTTACATTGAATTGGCAATGACATTGCCCTTCATCTCAGATAAATATTGTCCCCCCCCCCCTTGAAAGATCGAACCTGACGTTTAACAAAACTTGAGATGACTACATGAAGATGTCACGCTTCACCACTGGGTGTCGGCAGTGACATAATAAGCAAATCTTGAAATATTTGACTTCCTGTAACTGTAAAAGTTATAAGAAATTTGCAGTGGAAAAGGAAGATGAAATTCCTACAACAGGCCAACAACAGAAAATTTTCAGGTAAACTAGTCATAAACCTACATTTTCTCACAAATATCTTGTTGATATAAAGTTTCCATACATACATTTAAATGTTTTGACAGTTGATTCATAAAAGTTTTCATTACTGTAGTGGAAATTCATTCCTAAATTTTTAGTGTTTTAGCCTTGGTAATAGGATGGGAAGGAGCTGATGGGATGGGACCTCTACTTGAAATGCTGTATTCAACATGTATTTAAATCAGCTGGTGTCTACAATTTTAAAAGGATATATTCACTTCAGATGTACTAATTTTTACATAATCCAACAGGAATAATTAATACACAATTGCAACGGTTCTTAATGAATTAAATAAGCTACTTTGTATTGCAGGTTTGAATTTGCAAGTGAATTGTAATATCATAATGGTAACTGTAATTATTATTATTACATATTTGTGTGAAATGTAATCACATTCAGTCCCTTGCCTAACACCAAATTACACTGTGGGCACACGTGTAATAGCAGATGCAAATGCAAAGATTGGAAAAGAAGAAATGGGAAAGAAAGCATACATGATGATAGCAATGATAATGGATTAAGAATAAGAGACCTTGCTGCAAGTCAAAGAATAGTAGTAAAGATTACACTATTCCAAAGAAAATACATTTAAAAAAAAAACACTGGATAGACCTCATAGTAACAGACAGTAGACATGAATGAGACAATAGATGAAAGCAGCGCAAGGGTTCAGACTAAATTTCTTAGTAAGAGAGGTTAACCCTCTGCTAAGGATTTGAACCTTCCACCTGCTTAACCTCAAGCAATATTTAAGGACACGAGGAAGGGTTTCCGTGAAGTTATTCCCTCTGCACAGCTACGAGGCACTGTTGGCAACTTAGCTCATTTGGTGACAGATCTGGTTCTTTTGTTCACTCGTTTGGCTGTGAACCTGCCCAACTATAATACCATCACTGGATCCGGCACATACACACCAACTACTGCCATGAGTATACATTTCATATATGATGTATTATTATATTGGCTGTCACCCCACCCCCTCTCACCTCCCTAGCTAATAGCACTGTGGCTGATGTGAAGATGACATAATATTGTTATCCAACAATCCTTTATTTTCGACTTCGTATGACCACCAGTGCATTATTGAGATGGGTGATGGCACCAGATCTAGATGGTGAAAACTAACAATTGTTATCACTTTAACGGTAATACCGGCACCCCCAACCCTTTCAGAAATAAAATTACCCCAGGAGGTAGTACTTCGTAAATCTAGCTCATTGAAAGTCAACTTTAGCTCCATCTAAGGTGAAATTTACCTCTTTTATGTGCATCAGGTTTGGCAACACTGGCAGGTTGGCCGTGAGGCAAGGAGAAATGCATTGCACGTATGGAAGTATTATTTTATTTGTTCTCTGAGGAATATCAAACATTCAATGGTGTAGAAAAGCACATGGACGGAAAAAACAAACGTTGAACAATTTCTTTGTCATAGGAAAAATCGAAACTCCCATTTCATTTGCCGTAACTTGAAGTTGATTCCCCATAAGTAGGGAGACAAATTTATGGTAAATAAAAACTGAGGAGAGCGGTAAATAAAATGTTAGATCAGCGGTATATACCAGCGGTGAAAAAAAAAATTGCACACACTCTTTCATTATGAGAGGAAACAACATACAAAAGAGCTATAAATTGATAAACTACTTCATTTTTATATACTGTACGCATACACAAGTACTTAGCTGTCCAACCAAAAAGAAAACATCAACACAAAATCACTTCATTTCTAAATTGCATATCTCAAGTGATTTATTCATTGTATGTATTTAAAGGATATCCTTGCTGTCCAACAAATAAAATAATCACTACTGCACATACACAAACACATGTTGAAAATCACATGATGATAAACAAAATTCATTCATGACTGAACACAAATGACACCATTGTTTCCCTTGATGTGCAGGAACAGACTAATCTTATCGCTGTTACAGCTAGCAAGTTCAATGAAACTGGAAATTGAGTAGACATTCGGGGGAAGAAAGGAATGCAGGTTGACAGAGAGCGAAGTTTTCGAACTGAGACGTGCATGGGAAATCCCAATTTGCAGCGTCTTCCTGATGTATTCGAAGATAAAACGTTCTTCAGCTGCAAGTGGTAGGAAACTTTAGGCAAACGTTTCATTACAAATCGACAGTTTGCGTGCACAACCTTGATTGCCGGTTTTTGCGTGTTTTCTACTTAATTTGATGATATTTCATGGTTATTTCATGAAAAAGCATTCCTTTCATGGAAAAGCACACATTTCACATTACTTCGTGAATAAAACTCATGTATATTTAATCATTGAGGGTGTAGTTACGTGCAGAATGTTAAAATTGCATCTTTTTTTCACATTTCGCGATTTTGCGCATTGCGAAAATTCAACGTACCTACCCATAAGAAATACATGGGATTCTGTAAATACCTAATCATCATATTTTTCAAACATCATGTCTAGCTTAATAATCAACTTAAAAATGTGCTTCAACTTGCAACATGGAGAAAAATTCATACTCTCTCTTGTTCATTGAGGGATTTTTTTTAGTAGCTGTGCCCATTCCAACGATATTGAAATAAATGCACAACTGGTGCAAAACTGTCACTCTTCCCCTTAATTCGTTCTGCTTTAATGTTTCTCCTTACATTGAACAAATTTGCATATGTTTAAAACTAAGAGAATACATTCATATCAAATTTTCAGAGCTATTCACCTATATGTTCTTGAAAATTTAGACATTTTGAATCATGTAACACTCTGCTGAGAATTAAATACTAGCTTTACACTCGAACGAAATCGACACCTGGGAATATACAACCTTCACCTTAAAAAAGACTTGCAGACAAATACACCTATTTTCAACCCTCGTCCACCTGATCTTCCTTTTAGGGTATATTTTCATCCCCCTGAGCCAGTAATCCCTACAACTCCTCCAATAACCCTGCCACAATCACCCCGCCCCCCTCTATGAAATGCACAGTTTCACCTATTTCCCCCTTATGCCCTTCTTCAGTTATTCCCATGAAACAAAAGAACCATATACTTCCTCAGACAAACAAATACTCATTTAAACCCCTCACAGTACAAATCCCGAACCTTCGGAAAGCCACCCACAGCTCAGAACTAGACCCCAATGATCCCTTCTCTAAACCAGCCCATCCGTACACTGAATATTTTTGTCAACCTACCCTGCTCGTACCTGATCTCCCTTCCTCATCAAGCAGAATCTTGCCACAAGAGACTCCTAACCGGGATTCGAAACTGGAACTTGAACCCTGAACCAGGAGGAGAGGGTGGCCCCTCCTGCACGAAGACGGAGAACACCAAGATAGGACTAAAATGTCTCATAAAATAGGTAGGCCTACCTAACCTAAAAAATATTTCTATAAATTAAAATGCAATTATATACTCAAAACTATAAGTTGTTTAATATATGCATGGATACAAGAACTAATGAGGCTGAATTAACAACACTCAACTATAAACACCATGTGCAACTAATAGCAGAGATTCAGATTCCATTATGCTACAAAGAAATAAAACTTTCCACATACTTCAAAATGGTATTAAACTGTTAATGAAAAGTGATAGTACCTATTTTTAACATGTTTTGATAATAAAATAACCTTTTATTAGGTTTAAAATCTATTTGAAACAAAACCAGCTGGAGCTGGCCAACTTCAACATGTGTTTTTTCACAATTCTAACAGAAACTTAATAGCAAAAGCATGACAATAATATAAATGTTCAACATTGCAACAAATGTTTATGTTACTTTTAGGTTATTTGGCCCTAAATTTATTGTTTTGTTTCAGATTATGGCTCCCATTCCCAACAAGACAAGAATGGCTAAATGTAGAGAAGAGAGAAAAAAGAATCAAGAGCAGTTGAAGGCTTATTTGGAGAAAGATAAATTGAGGAAGAGGAAAGTAAGAGAGAAGGAAAAAAATAAATTGACCAAAGATAAAAAACTGTTAGCTGAAAAAAGGCAGAAAGATAAAGAACGACAGCAGTTGTATAGAGCAAAAAAGAAGGTGATTCAAAATGGTGGTCAGAGTGGGCTTGGTTCATACAAAAGTCCAAGAACACTTGGCAAAGCAGTAAAGAGAATAAAAAATGCATTACCTAACAGTCCTACTAAGAAGGTAGCAATAATTAAAAAAACTGGTAAGAGAAGACTTAGGTTCAGAATTAAAAAAGGATATTGTGAATGCTAAGAAAACTGGACCAAGAAAGATTCAATCAGATTGTCTTAAAAGAGTGAATGAGTTTCTCCAGTGCAATGAAATAAGTCGTCAAGCACCTGGGAAAAGAGACGTAAAATCAGTGAAAGACCCTGTCACTGGTAAACGCAGTTTATACCAACTGACACACATGGTAATGGGCACTGGCGAGGCCTATGAAGAATATAAACTGCTGTATCCATATGACCAAATTTCAAAAAGTAAGTTTTACAGCTTACGTCCAAAACATGTGCTCCCGGTTAGTGATATGCCTCACACAGTGTGTGTTTGCATTAAGCATGCAAATTTTACATTTATGACTGAAACACTGTCTAAGGTAGCAACCTGTTTTCCAAAAACTAACAAGGAAGTGTTGAATGAAGTATGTTGTGACACAGACAATAAAAAATGCATGCTTAATGTGTGTAATGAATGTACATCTGATATCAGAACCCTCTTGCCTGAAGCAGAGGATTTACAGAAACAAATTAAATGGAAGGAGTGGAAGAATGTAGACAACCGACCACAACCAGTTGAGAATTGCACATCACTGCACAGGCTAATAATATCATTAAATTCACAGTTGCGTGGTTTCAAAACTCATACTTACATAAAATGAGTTCAATCTGCTTATTTTGAATCCTGCAAAGAAAATATGAAAAGTGTAAAGCGAAGTTGACTTCGCAGAGAATTATTCTTTAATCCAGCAAGATGAGATTCAAAGCGCTCATTGGCACTCTCAAGTGACAATATTTACTTGCTGTAAACTCTGACAAAGTGTACAGCTTTGGTGTTATAAGTGATGACCTGACCCATTCCAAGAATTCTGTTTGGGTTTTTATGAAAGCAATAATAAGTGAAATGAAACAGATAGCTCCATCAGTGAATCACATCATTGTTTTTTCCGATAACTGCGCAGGGCAATTTAAAAGTCGATACACAGTGTCTAGTGTGTGTTTTTCAGAAGCAGATTTTGGAGTTTCGAAGCACTGGAATTTTTTTGCCTCTGGACATGGGAAGGGGTCTGTTGATGTTGTCGGAGGCTCAATAAAGAGAAGTGAATGGAGAGAAGTTCAAGGAGGAAGAAGCTATGTTTATTCACCCTATGATTTTTTCAAGTTAGCAGATGAAAAATGCAAAGGCATACATCTTCTCTATGTTCCTCAGTCAGAAGTGGATTCTTACAAAAATCACTTGGACCAAAGATGGCTGATTCTTCCAAAAATAACTGGTATCAATTCAATGCACCATTTCCAGGCATATGACAACAAAAACATCCTCATTGGTAACACTAGTGGTGACCTGATGACAAAAGTGTATATTTTGAAGCCTGATGAGTGTGAAAAAAGTAGTAAAAAACTGCCAAACCATTTAAGATACAGTGATGTATACAGTGACGAATCTGACAGTGAAGAAAGCTTTGGAAATAATGACTTGGACAATGAAATTGAGTATGACAATGAAACTAATCTGAGTATTTTACAATACAGTGATTCTTTTTCTCATGATAAAATCTTTCCAGTAGTTTATGTGCTGGTCAAACTCACAAGTCATAAAAAAAATGAATGTTGCTATGTGGCCGTTTGCCAAAGCAATGTGAAAGATGGTGATGTTCATGTAACTTTCTTAAAAACATATGACAATCGAGGCAAAGTTTTCAAAATCAGTGATGAATGTGACAAAATTATCCTTTTAAGGATATAATCAAAATATTGCCTGAGCCACAAATAAAGAAAGTTGGAGACAGAATTCTGTACCAATTTTCAAGCAGAATTAACATTTTAGAAAAGTGATAAGTTACGACCAGTGCTGAGAAAAACATAAATAGTCTATAGACCTAGTGTCCACAAAGGTGTAATGTTCTTTTTGTTACTCAACCTGCTTATTAAATCAGAATTAGTCCATAACTAGCAGAATGTAGCCTAATCTCTTTCCCAGACCTGTTTCTTTTATGTTAATTAATGTTAATTCACTAGAATTGTAGTATTAAACTTTTGCAACTATGTATAACTATATTATTATTACGTACAATTTTGTATTATATACTATTAAAGTGTTGTTTTTTTTAAATAAAAACTGTCATTATAAATGATGCACTTTTTTGTCACGTCCATTACAAATCCTTTGTCACATCCGTTACAAAGTTAAACATTTTTCAATAAGACATCAAAACTTTTAACAGGTCATACTTTATAGTCTTACAAGAGCATATATTAACATTACTATAACAAATATTAACCAGTTAATGTGTCTGTCCAATTAACAGAAACTATGAAAAACCCAACCCTATGTTCATTACAGGGTGTTTTACACGTCACGTCCATTACACCTCTTTCATATCAGATAAAATCAAATACAGTCAAGTATTTGGCATGAACATTTTTGTGACTGTACATTTCAGTGAGTAGGCCTACAACCTTTCTCAATAATTAAAATGGATACAAATCTTAATTAGTGTATTTTTTAATACTTTTACATTGTGTACATGTCACGTCCGTTACAAAAGAATGGCTGTTAAGTGGTAGGCTACTTCTGAAGATCACAACATACTTTACCATATAAAAAGCTATATTTAATGGTATTTGCATATTGTCTCTAAGCCATACACCTGTAGTCTTGACCTAAGAAGTGTTATCATTTTCACTGACTTTGTTAAGATTAGTTAGGTCTTTGGGAACCTTACCAAAAGGGTATTTTTGATAGTTCTCTCCAGTTAAAAATATTACAGAACACTCCATTTCCTGTCACAGATAACGAACATTCACAAGTCACTACTCTCGGCACATTAGGCAAAGGAAGAATGACAGCAAAGATTGTACATGCACAGATCAATTTCAGGCTTGCCTCACATCCTATCAAAACATGTCTCTGAATCTTCTGCTGTGCATGACTCACATCTATTTCAAAGAATGTCTTTTCTTGGAAGAAAAAAAAAGTGGAAAATAAAGGAAACAAAAGATAATATATTCTACCAGCTTTGACACTCCAAAATAAATAGCCTACTTTCAGTGGAGTGCCCAAGGAGGAGTTTGTGGGGGTCATAACCCAATACCTTTGGCCTAGTATTCCATAAAAAATTACATCGAAGACAAGATAATGTGGCAAAAACAGGGCTGTATACTAAAATAAAGTATATGTAAACCCCCTCCTCTCCCTTTCAAAATTCCTGGGCATGCCACTGCCTATCTTAAGCTGCATATACTGCTACATTGATAAAAATATGGGGGAAGCTCAGTTTTGGAGCTGACAATACCAACTGGTCGTGGGTACCTAATAAATCAAACTTTTTGCAATGAAATTTTGCAGATTTTCAATTGTCATACCTTGTAATTTCAATTTATGGTAAGTCAAGTATTAAAACCTTATGTTACTATATTTTCTGAGCCTTTATTTAACCCAAATTTAAAAAAAGAAAAAGAAAAGACTTCATTATTCTAAGTATAGAATGTAGTTTAACCTTAGTTTGCAACGTCAGAAATTAGGTGACATATGTTACCTCATATTGACCAAAACGAGTTGAATCTAAAAGTTCAGATTTTTACTGTGAGTTAGGTTCATGAAGGGCTTCCTTTGTGCCAAATTTCAGAATTTTTAAAGGGGACCCATCTGAGATATTTAACCCCGAAAACTGTCAAAATTCAATGAACCGCCATGTTTGAGCCCATACTGTAAAAAATGGGTGCATTTCTAAGCACTGATATTTTATTTGCATACACCCTGCAGGTAAGTCTACACATGAAAAAAAAATCAAGCCTTAGACCAGGGTGCGAAATATCCGGTCGCCAGGTTGCCATTGGCGACTAAACGTTTGGGGCTGGCGACTAAAATTTTGTTGTTTCAAATGTGTGTCAAACATGCCCGAACATCTCAATCCAATGTTCGTACATGGTTTTGGAAAGCGAGCCGATTGAAAATCCCATGTCCACTCAATGCCGACCCCATCCTACAAATTTATTTAATGTAGCAAACTATGTAGCTAAACATGAGAAGCCATTTAAGGACTTTGCAGATCTGCTGTGTTTGGCAGGAAAATTAAGTGTGAGTGTTCTACCGAAGTATGGCAATGAAAAGCAATGCAGAGAATTTATTCATTTCATAGCTGAAACTTTGAAGTTAGATCTAGTGGAGAAAATAAAGAAAAGTATATACATCAGCCTTCTGATGGATGGATCCACAGCTAGATCAGCAGTCGAGCAAATGTGTACGTATGTTCGATACCTGGATGCAAATTATGGTCACATCGAAGAGGACCTTTTAGGAGTAATAGAGCTCACAAACTCTACTTCTGCTGGTTACTTCACTTCTAACTGATTATTTAGATAAGACAATAGGTTCAAATAAATACAGAAACAAGTATTACATTGTAGGCTTGGGTACTAATGGTGCAGCAAATATGGTCGGGCACAAATCAGGATTGGCTGTGCAAATGAAAGCTATTTGTAATAAAATGATAAACATTCACTGCCTTGCACACCGTTTGCAGTTAGCTGTGTTGGAGTTAAATATCGTAGAGCATTTGATTCCGTGATTAGGAATATTTTTCAGTTTTATCATGGCTCTGCTAAAGACTTCACCTCTTGAGAGAAACGTCAGAAGTTATAGGAGAAGAAATTCTAAAACTGAGTGGTATCCACACTATTATTTGGTTAGCCAGCAAAGAAAGTGCTGTAAGAGATATTTTGCAATCATGGAAAACTGTTGTGACCCATCTTGAACATCTGGCCCATGGAAAAGACAATGATGGTGATAAAGCTAAGGGTTTGCTGAAAAGTTTGAAGCAATTTACATTTGTTAAGCTTCTGTACTTCCTTTTGGATTTTTACAGGAAACTGAACCCTTTAAGCGTGGCACTACAAAATAAGAATCTTTTGATTTCATCTCTGAAAATAAGAATTGAACACTGTATTTCAGTTTTGGCTGACCTGGAATCTAATGTTGAACCAAGCGAACAAGAATTCTTGGACCATGTATCCATTTCAGGGAAGATTAGGGATGTGCAGCTCACAAACATTCAAAATGGAGAGCAAGAGTTTCAGACTGTTAGAGGAAACTTAATTAACAATGTGAAGGTGTACATCCCAGAAACATTGCAATCTACATATATCAACAGATGTGATTGCATGTCTGCATGTTTTCGACACCTTGGGTTGGCCTCCCAAAGAAAATATTCTTCAGTAGCTCTACATGTACTTGAACCCGAGCCTCTATAATGAGAAAGTAGATGTTCTGTTAGCAGAGTGGACAGAATACAAACTTTTGTTTTCTTCTCTGACTTTGAATCAGACGCTGGAGAAGATTCACAGTGAGAAGTGTTCAGCAAGATTCCAGAATTTGCTCCAGATTTTGACATTTTGTGCTGTTCTACCAGTGAGCACAGCTTCATGTGAGAGAGGTTTCAGCTGTCACAACAGACTTAAGACTACTTACAGGAACTCTCTGAAGACTGAGACACCGGATGATTTGCTCTGAGTTTCAGTAAATGGACCCCCTCTGTCAGTGTTTGGCCCAGCAGCTGCAATTAATAAGTGGTACTTCAGTGTAGAACGACAGCGCTACACAAACATTAATGCCTAAGGTATGTTCTTTTTAATAATTGCTCATATTTTTATTATTTATCAGTAAAATAGTGGCGACCAAAGATTTTAGTCCGGCGACTGACTTCAAACTTGAAATTTCATGCCCTGCCTTAGACTAAACCCTCATTAAAAAAATCGGGCTTAAAAATGCAATTTCCCATTTTCCACCATAATTTTCGTACTTACGATGCAATTTCAAGCAAAACATACCTTAATATCATAGGAAGTATACTTCATTAGCTACAAAATGAATTTTGTTTCAGGTCTCTAGCTTTAATGGTTTTTGAGATATTAAGGTTTCTGTATACTGCTACATGAGCAAAAAAAGCCATGCGCCATGTTGGAAAAATGGCTGCCCCAGGAGAACTAAAGCAAATAAATTTTTTTGAACATTGGTTTTGATATCTAGAAACATGTACAAACGTATATACTAAAAATGATTTTTTTCTAAAATGGTCATGCAACCACCATTGGATGGTTTGGCATGGAATGACCCTATACTCACTAAATATGCAGTCCTGGTAATGTATCTGGAGTTAAAATTTGGGGGTCACGTGAAAAAATTCTACACTTACGTCTGTCTATATATGTTGCAAAATTACGTTCTTCATTACCGCAATCATTCTCCATGCAGAAACATAGGAACCATGTTTGATGATATGAACAAGTGACGTTTGGCATTTGTTGCGCTGTCTAAAGCATTGGTACACTGTTCCTTCGTTACTTGCAGAGCATTAATTGTTGTTTCATTACTTGAAGATCATTAATCGTTGAAGCATGGCAGAACAGAGGACGGACTTGGATTAGAGGTAAGTTTGGAAAGGATGTTCGAGTGTTCTACAAAAATGGCATCTTGTGCAGTGAGGAAGCTAGTGCTATAAAACTTATATTTTGTTACAATATGTGCTCATTGGCAAAACATTTAACTGATATCCCCACGAACCATTTTTGGTAAGGTTAGGGTAAGAAAGGATCTCCATCTCCAATTTCGTTAATATTTGGTATATTAACTACTTTTGGCCTTCTAACCAGTACAGCACGGGTAGCCCCACGAACCATGCACGAATAGCCCCACGAAGAATATCCGGTAAGGTTAGGTTAGGCAAGCTTAGTTAAAATTTTGTTCCTAAAACAATGCGATACAGTTGCAAAAAAAAAAAAAATTCTCTTACATCGGCATTTTTCCCTATTTCCACACGTGACCCTGCATTTTAACAACAGATTCGTGATTAGGAGGCCAAATTTAGTTAGTATACCAAAAATTAATGAAATTGGAGACATTCTCTATATTCTTCGGCTTAATTGAAGATGACAGGAGTGTTCCCCGATTTGTTTGAAATTTTGTATACTTTCTACATGAGGTCTCCTGAACACGAATCTAACATTAGAATTTCCCGGTCACATCCGTAACTTGACAATTTCACATAACGTTAGGTTCGGTTACGTTTGGCAAATATACTTCAAATATCGCCATTATGAAAAGCACTATATTACACCTTACACACGTAATATCCAAATTTCAAACAGTGACTGGGACATCAGAACCTCTGATACTTCATCCGGAAAACTTATTTCATTAGTACATTCTCTAGTAAATAAATCGGAGAACACTCCCGTCACCTTCAATTGCTCCGAATTGTCAACCTAAAAGTATATATTTCACACATAATTTCATTTCAGACACGGTATCTAATGTTTATTACTATAAAGGTGTTCCAGGAACTCTATAACTTCAGAATAGAGAAGTGTTGCTAATGTAGGTAATCTGTGGGTATTTTGATACAATGCAAATGTTCCTTGGGTCGATCTTTGTTGAGGGTGTAAACATCACTAGGCTGTGCTCAACATTTGCAAAGTTATTGCATGCTGAAGTTAGCTCCAAGGTGCACTGCTCAGATCATTGGCGGTCCCTCCATGAAACAGAGGGAACAGGCCCCTTCTACTTATCACCCTTTTTAGCTCTTTAAATTATCTATAACATAATAAGAACACTTCTATCTTCCGAAATCAACACGCCGAAGAAAAACTTTCACCGTGACTGGACGTTTGTTTACTTCACCTACCCTCATCGTCCCACCCTCTGCTGTCTGACGCCGAGTATTTCCGACCACTCGCGAAGGTAAACGATCCTCATGGTGCCACCTCCCACCACCATGGAAGCTGAACTCTCTAGCTGTTCCCTACGAGAGACATAGCGAATTAGATTTCCTTCGAGTTTTTGCTATGTGCTAAAGTTTAATTGTATCGTACGAGGGTCACTATTTATATTTTGAGCCTAACAATGAAAAAACAGGAATTTGGCAATGAAAACTGCTTTATTGTTTTTCGAAGTATTCTCCTTTATGGTCAATACACTTTTGCATTCGTTCGAACCATTTGTCAAAGCAGTTTTTCCAATCTTCTTGAGACACCTCCATAATATGGTTTTTGAACGCATCAACGGCATCTTCCGCCGACGAAAATCGTTGTCCACGCAATTTATTCTTGACATTCGGGAACAAGAAAAAGTCATTGGGTGCTAAATCAGGACTGTACGGCGGATGACATATCAATTCGATTTTTTGACTGTTCATAAAGTTGGTTGTTAGACGAGGTGTGTGACAGCTGGCATTGTCTTGATGAAGAATGATCCGACGGCGTTTGTTTGTTTTCCGTATTTGACCGAAGTCCTCTGGCAAACAAATTGTTGTGTACCATTCTACGTTCCTCTAAAGGCACAGTTGCCACATGACCAGTTTTCCCGAAAAAAAACAGGCGACCATTTGTTTCGATGTGCTTCGAGCGCGAACAACTTTTGTTGGATTGGGTTCATCTTGAAACACCCATGCAGTCGACTGCTGTTCACGTTCCGGCTCATATGCATATATCCATGATTTGTCACCTGTTACAATCTTATATACGTCTTTTGAAGCACCACAATTGTATTTATTGAGCTTTTATTTGCACCAATTGACGCGAGCGTCTTTTTGAGTTTTTATCAAATTGTGTGGCATCCAACGAGAACATACCTTTCTCACAGCTATATGATCATGTAATATTTTATATATGCTGGTGGAACTAATGCCTATGGTTGCCTCAATCTCACAGTATGTCACATGACGATCTTGCAATATTAGGTTTTGCACAGCATCAATGTTTTCTTGAACAACAACTGATTTTGGACAACCTTTGCGAATCTCGTCGGTGAGCGAATGGTGGCCACGATTAAATTCGTTATACCAGCGTTTCACAGTGGCAAAGGATGGGGCTTCATCGCCAAATGTGGAAGTAAGTTGATCGATGCACTCTTGTCTTGATAATCCAAGTCGAAAATCGTAAAAAATCATCGCACGAAAATGTTCACGAGTTAATTCCATTTTATTGTTGTCGCGCAATCTCCAAGGTGACATAAACAACACAAATGAAGCTATTGACAAAACATTTGAAGTACGTTATGGTCAATAATGCCAGACGATTCCGTGCAAACGTCAAATCGCGCCTAACTTCAATCAGTGTTGCCAAGGCTCAAAATATAAATAGTGACCCTCATAGTGATAGTTTTGAGTGTAGTAAGTCTATAGTTTTCTAATCTCATTGCAAAATTGTGTCTGCCAGTCATAACAAACGGGAAAAATCTTCTACAGTCTAAGCATCTGCTAAATGCCTTGGCTAAACGCTGCGAAATAGTTTCCGGGGGAACAGCTGGCGTCCACCTGTTCCAACAGCCCCAAGACACACGCAGTGGAAGGCGCAGGACAAGAAAGCGAATGTTGCGAGCATAGGGTTGAGAATGTTGTATGATCGACCGGTTGAAGACGAAAGGTTTTAGTCCACTGAACTTTACAGAAAATACAGCAAACCAACACCTATCCTAACCGAATTAAAAACTAAAACGAAATTGTACACAAGGCATTTTCAAACAAGTTACTACAACTCTGTAAAATGATTGACTGGATACTCTTCCAGTGGCAAATTATTGTTGTTCTTCTTTGTTCCCGAGAAGGGAGTTTGGAACAGTTCGGGTTTTTTCACAATTCCTACAAATCTAGCGGACGTCATGAAAAAACTCGGCCATCTCATTGTCATTATTGCATTGAGGACCTTTGAATTCTCGTCCAAGAATGCTCAACTCCACCAAAAAAAAAAGAAAAAAAATGTCAACTTCATCTACAAATAGAGAGATGAAACAGGTTTCAACAAAACATTTTTTTTCCCTCTGATCACTCATAAATTGCTTTTATTATTTTTTTCTTTGTTGCGCATCAACAACTTTGTTTTTAATGTTTTCTTTACATTATATGTAAAGATTTATTTACTAGAGAATGTACTAACCAAACAAGTTTTCCGGATGAAGTATCAGAGGTTCTGATGTCCCGGTCACTGTTTGAAATTTGGATATTACGTGTGTAAGGTGTAATATATTGCTTATCATAATGGCGATATTTCTCTGGAAAGAAGTGAGGAAGCCATGTTTTGTAGAATGTAGCCACTGACTTGCGCTGTCTACAGTGTTGCCACACAGTGTGTTTGTCACTTGAAGAGGAAGGACCAGCTGAGAATGGCGGGAGAGCAGAGTGTGAAGATTGTAAATGTTGTGCAACTGCATTGCTGGAGTGTGGAGGAAAATGGACTTCAGCGGATAAAGAAACTAATAGAGTATGGTGTTCTACCGAAAAAAGGTGATTACATGTGTCCCCGAGGACATGTTATTAGTTTGTGCAAAGACAGTTCACGCATTGATAAGTACTCGTGGAAGTGCTATAAAAGTTTCATAGAAAATAAACAGAAAAGAAAGCCGTGTAAATACTCAGTGTCCCTTAGAAAAGGTACCTCTTTTGCAAGGTCTAGGCTATCACTGTTACAGCTATGCATTTCTGTGAGAATATGGGTATGCAATACAGCTTTACGAAACATATGTGAGGAGGCCAAAATTTCGCAAAAGACTACTGTAGACTGGGCGTCCTTCTGCAGAGAGGTTTTAGAACACTGAATATATGAAAATCGCCAGAAAATTGGTGGGGTAGGCAGCACCGTCGAAATTGACGAATTGAAGTTTGGAAAGAGGAAATACCATCAGGGAAACCGTGTGGAAGGGCAGTGGGTATTTGGAGGTGTGGAAAGATGAACCACATGTTGTTTCCTTGTTCCAGTTGAAAAAAGAGACGCCTGAACATTAATTGCTATTAAGGAATGGATTCTCCCGGGCACCACTATTATATCGGATTGTTGGAAGTCATATGACAACCAGAAGGACGAGGGTTTCGACTACATGAAAGTAAACCATAGTATAACATTCGTGGATCAGGAAACCGGTGCCCACACGAATAGCACTGAGTCTGCATGGAGACACGCAAAGGTAACTTTGAACTCGTACAGAACAAGTAAAATTTTATTTTCAGGTTATCTTGCAAAATATATCTTTCTTAAAAGGTGCCTGCAATTGGGATCAGACCACACAATAGAATTTTTCCAGCTTGCAGGACAGCTGTACGATCCGTTAAAAGAACGCAATGAGCAGAACGACAGTGACAGTAATAGCGACAACCAGGAAGGAGAGGAACATGTTGAGTGTGGATTTTAAGTGGATTTTAAGTGTGGCATTGTCGAAGTTCTTCGAGGTATTTTCTTTCGCAGAAACTGAAAACTTCACCATAGGATGCTGCACAACAAGAAATAATCAATTTTTATGTAAGGAACTTGCATTTTCTGTAAAGCGACAACATTATGCCGTTGTTTCCATACTTGCAAGATTGCGCCGAGTGCAGGCCGTGCGAAATTTGTAGCTCCGCTCTTTATCTGTTTTCCGCTAGTGCTAGTACGAATCTACGTAGTGAAAAAGTGTTTTCCGCCTTGTGAAATTGCAGCTAACGATGAGAACATATATGCAGATCAGTTCTATGACAGTTATTTGGAAAACTCTGAGTGCTTTCCCAATGCTTTGTGCTGTTCGAGGGGCAAGCGCGTGCAAAGGCGATTCGAGGAAAACCTTGCCCGGGACCTCCGCCAGGAAGTGCATGCTCCAGCACCTCTTTCCCCTGCTATTGCTCCATAGAGACGTCGAATTCCAACCTGTACCAGGGACGTCGACAGGGATAACATCAAGTGAAAGTGCATTTCACATTTACTATCAAAACGTGCAGTGCCTAAAAAATAAGTTTTTGGACTGTGAACTAATGATGGCTGAGTTCTCCGAATACGACTGTGTGCTTTAGTGAGTCATGGCTCAATTCTGATATCTCGTGTGCTGAAATTCCGCTATATAAGCAGTTCAATGTTTATCGCAAAGATTGTGAAATGCATGGGGGTGTTATGGTGTGTGTGAACAAGAAGTGGCCCAGCAAGATACGACTGGATTTACAACGAGACTGGGAATTACTCTGGGTAGAAGTAAGTACAAACCACCGTAGAAAAATGCTTGTAGGTTGTTTCTATCGGCCTCATAGGCGGAGTCCCAAAGAACTCAGAGGGTTGCTATGAATCTACTCTGGCAGCTCTATCCAGCCACAAAGTTATTTTGTGTGCGGATTTTAATATGCATATAAAGTGGAATAATCCTGTAAATGGTATACCAACCACTGGAGACGAAGACTGGTTCATAGACAATTTTATTCATGGACTATGTCTTCTTCAGCACAATATGCACAACACCAGAAAGGACAAAAACCTTGATTACATTCTCTCCTCTTTTGAAAACTCTGAGGTCACACCCTCTTTGAATCTCGTTCAGTCAGACCACGAGTCGCTTTGTGCTATTTTCGAAATTCCAGTGAAAGTGCACCCTTCTGCACCCCCCCCCCCCCCCCGGCATAAGACTCCGTTGAGGAAGAAAACGCCATGTGTTTACGGACGTGATTCATGCCCTAATTCAGGACTATGTGCCACATAAAACAATGAAAAGTAAAAGTTCCCCTCCCCCCCCCTTGATAAAGAGTTGCAGCATCTGTTACATAACAAAAAGAGAGCATGGCAACTGTGGAAAAGTTTCCCCAATCCACACACACACAACACTTTCAAAGCACTTCGAAAGCATAGTAAGGACCTTATGAAACAGAAATACACCGAATATGTCAACACAGTCACAAACGAACTCCTTACTAATTCAAAGAGATTCTCGACATTAATAAATTTACGGAGACAAGCCAAGGGCATCCCTTTAGAAGTAACACACAATGACATTTCAGCTGTTGGTATTGATAGAGCTGAACTATTCAATCTAACATGTCACAATAATTTTGTTTCAAATGATGTTTTAGATCACCCGCCTATCAAATCTATCTGCTCTCACTCTCTTTCTACCGTCTTTACAGAACCAGGTGAAGTCTTGCACTTCCTTACCTCCTTTTCTTCTCACCGAACATCTGGAGCAGACAATATTCCTACTATTTTCCTTCAAAAAACAGCTCACTCGCTAGCTACTCCTCTTGCAATGTTATACAATAGGTGCTTCTCTGAAGGCTGCTTTCCCACTCAATGGAAGAAAGCAAATATCATTCCTATTTTTAAATCTGGAAATGCTAACGATACTACATGTTATAGGCCCATTTCTCTCCTTTCCACACTTGCTATTGTCTGCGAAAAAAAGACTTCTGAAATTCACATCCCCTTACATTAACCCAGCACAACATGGCTTTCTTCCAAATTCGTCATGCCTTACCAATCTATCTTGTATGCAATCCTGTGCCATAAACGCAATTACTAATTGTAATCAGTTAGACGTTGTTTACTTTGATCTGTCCAAAGCCTTAGATTGTGGATCACCATTATTTACTGCATAAATTATCTAACAGATTTAACATCACTGGAAACACGTTAAAATTAGTGAAAGACTATCCAAGAAATAGACAACAACGCGTTATACTTCCCGGAACTCATTCTAACTGGCTTCCTGTTATATCTGGTGTGCCGCAGGGAAGCGTTCTTGGCCCTCTGTTATTTGTATTATATCTGTATGATCTCACAGACCTCTTTAATTCCCCCATCTCAAGCACAATTCTAATGTTTGCCGATGATTGCAAGATTTTGAGAGAAATAAAACAGCAATCAGACATGCAAATTCTCCAAAATGAAATTAACAGATTCTCTGAATGGTGTAAGCGATGGAAACTGTCCACAAACCCTTCTAAATGCGCTTACGTAACAATTTCATTGAAACAAAACATTCTTGAAGGCAATTATACACTCAACGACCTCCCTCTAGCAAAAGAAGCACAACACAGAGATCTAGGTATCCTCATAGATTCAAAACTAAATTTCGATAATCACATATCAACCATCACAAAAAAGGCAATGTGTATGCTAGGCCTACTTTACAGATTCACCGAAATCAATAACCCGAAAGCACTTTCCATTTACTTCAAGACATTTGTGTCCCCCATTCTAGAATATTGTTCACCAATCTGGAACATGGCTGCCCATTCTCATACCTCCAAGATCGACAGTGTTCTCAGCTTTTTCCTCTCCATCGTTCAGTATAGACACCTGCCTAAGAGAGATCTGCTTGTAAATCTTCACATTAATACTCCAGAAACTCGTAGATACATTGCAGATATGAAATTGCTATATAAGATTATAAATGGAAACTTAAAATGCAGTATCCCACTCCACGAACTCTCACTCAGAGTGCCTAGACATAAAACACGGAGCAATGAAACTTTCCACACTACAACTCCCAGGCTCTCACTCATACAATGTTCACTATTCCATAGGCTACCGAAACAGTTCAATAAAATCTCAAACCAAATTGATACATTCACTTCATATTCATTTTTTATCAGCAACATAGAAAAAATTGTACATAAGTAATGCTTTTTTGAAACTGATCTATTTACTTTTTTGATTTGTTTTATTTTGTTTATTTTATGTTATCCTTTCTTTTGTGTTTTTAATTTTAGTCTATTGTTTTACTGTTGTTTCTTTCTGGTTTAAAATGGCTTCTGCTTTACTGGAAATTTCAATAAATAAATATGTACCTGCAGATGGCATGAGCGTCAAAAGTCTCGCCAATGTTTCCAAACGTGTCTTTTTTTTACGATTTTTTTTCTTTTTTTTAACTATGCTTGCCTAACCTAACCATGCAGGAAATGGTCCGTGAGGCTATCGTGAATGGTTTTTGGGGATATCGTGAAATTTTTTTGGAATATTTTTTTTGGGGCTATCCATCAATGATTTGAGGGGCTATCGTGAATGTTTTTTTGGGGCTATCCGTCAATGGTTTGTGATGACATAATGAACACGAAAGTAGGTATTTTTCGGTGAAGAAGGTTGAAACACTGCATACCCACTCCAAATCGACAAACTCAAGCACGATATGCAATGATCCATGAAGAGTGCACGCCATATTGTCTGTTACCCAAGCGGAACAAGGAAGACAAATAATGACTCATAATATGGAAAGTTGACACTATTTTATGGAAAAAGGCATAACTTCACCTTAAAGAATCTTCCGCAATGCAGAATAGGTAAGTATCAATGCTAAAATTAACGAAATAAACGAGTGAGAGGTGTTTGGGCGATATCGCATAATTACTGAAGTATGTTTGCCAAACGTAACCTTAACTAACCTAACCTTACGTGAAATTTTCAAGTTACAGACGTGACCGGGAAATTCTAATGTCAGAATCGTGTTCAGGAGGTCTCATGTAGAAAGTATATTAAAATTTCGGTAACCACCAAACGTCTCTAATTCCCTTATTTTCGTATTTTTCACATTGATACTTACATATTCTGCATTCGTAAGGATTCTTCTATTTTGCGTTTCGTTTTTTGCAGGCAAATAATCTCAATTTTCGAAATATCGAGTATTTTTATTTTGTTCGCTTTTGCTTGCATTACACGAGATATGGTGGAGAAATCTTGACTAGCGTAGTCCATGATTAGTGGTTATGCAGTGTTGCACCCTTCTTCATAGAAAAATACCTACTTTCGTGTTACTGATTTTCTATTTTTTCCAGGTTCGAAAACTCCACGAACCATGCACGGATAGACCCACGAACCATTCATAAATAGCCCCACGAACCATGCACGGCAACGTTAGGTTAGGTTCTGTTAGGTTAGGAAACATAGTTAAATTTGTTTTTTAAAATTAGAAATTAGTTTTCGGGTTCGAAAACCCCACGAACCATTCATAAATAGCCCCACAAACCATTCACGGATAGCCCCACGAACCATTCATAAATAGCCCCACGAACCATTCACAGATAGCCCCACGAACCATTCACGGATAGCCCCACGAACTATTCATAAATAGCCCCACGAACCATTCACGGATAGCCCCACGAACCATTCACGGATAGCCCCACGAACCATGCACGGCAAGGTTAGGTTAGGTTCTGTTAGGTTAGGAAACCTAGTTAAATTTGTTTTTCAAAATTATAATTTTTTTTCGGGTTCGAAAACCCCACGAACCATGCACGGATAGCCCCACGAACCATTCATAAATAGCCCCACAAACCATTCACGGATAGTCCCACGAACCATTCATAAATAGCCCCACGAACCATTCATAAATAGCCCCACGAACCATTCACGGATAGCCCCACGAACCATTCATAAATAGCCCCATGAACCATTCATAAATAGCCCCAAGAACCATTCACGAATAGCCCCACGAACCATTCATAAATAGCCCCACGAACCATTCACGGATAGCCCCATGAACCATTCATAAATAGCCCCACGAACCATTTACAGATAGCCCCACGAACCATTCATAAATAGCCCCACGAACCATTCACAGATAGCCCCACGAACCATTCATAAATAGCCCCACGAACCATTCATAAATAGCCTTAGAGATACTGAGCGAAAGGGGGAGTTATAACCCCCATCAACCTCACATTGAGCACGCCACTGATCCTGTGCACGTCATGTTGTCGCAAGTTCGTAATCAGAAATGATGAACAGTAACTCACGTTTATTTACGTTCTAGAACTGTTACACAGTTACAAAACCGGGTATTTGGAAACACTGATCGGTTGTTACGTCATGAAACGCTCGCAAATATTTGGTTCACGTAGTAGACGGACATCAAGGGAACAGCTTTCGTGCATCGGAGTGACATTAATGTCGAAAATTACATGATTTACCGGCAAAAAAATCTCAACGAGGTGAAAACAAACTTCCAAGACCTTTCTAAAGTATAAATAAAGCCATTTCGGTAAGTACTTTCTCCTGTAAAATTGAAGAAATACGTTTTGGGGATACGAAAATTTTACCGAGAGTATACAAAATTTCAAACAAATCGGGGAACACTCCAGTCATCTTCAATTAAGCCGACAATTCATTTTCTAAGGAGAGTAATTCCCCTTCTGGATGTCTCTCGTGATATGCGTATTTGGGTTAGTGGTCATGACACAATTTTTAAACTGTTGGTTCATTCATTATTATTTACACAAAAAGGGGGTTAAATGTCACCAAAACTACACATTATACTTAGTGTAACTTGAAAAAAAATGTGGAATGGTAAAACTCATTTCTGCCTTGCACTTATGTAGGATCACATTCCTGGTAGTAAACATGCTACTAGAAGTGGAAAATGCAGTTGAAATATTACTAATTCTTGCAATAGGTACATTATTCAATGCGTTCTAGTTACTCGATCATCTTCTACAAGCCAATTAACAAGCCACACAATCTTTTGTCTTCACTTTCCATACACACAAATACACAAAGCTAATATATTAGTGCTAATTACCTCGATCTGTTCTTTATTTCATTCTAAGCACGATTATAATCTTCTTAATAAGATATGTCTATGAATATGACGCACATAAACCAAAAAAAAGGTAATAAATAAAGAGACAGCACACGAAAGTAATTGTTTCTGTGGCAGAAACATTTACACACCACACACAGACTACACCCGGCAGAAAAAAAATCACCACATTACCAACGATGTATAAATAGGTAGATAGCTGACTCGCCGCGGAAGTGAAGCCACACAGGAGGTCTCCGTGTACGGCAAGAACCCTTTGGCTGTATGCGCGGTAGCCGTAATTATGGTTATTTCTTGCAGTGCATTTAACTGCATAACCCTGGGAAAGCCAGGGTTGGATGTTTCCTTTCACAGATATGTATTTATTAATTGTGTACCTATATTTCTACTGTGAAATATTATTTTATGTATATATTACTAGAAATGTGTGAATGCGTGAAGGAAACCAGTTCGTGTCTCGCACTACATATTTTTATGCTTCTATATTATTTGTGGGACAAGCATAGGCGCTGACTTAGGAGGGTGAGGCACTTTCTGCCCCCCTCAATTACTCAAGAAGTATATACATTCAGTGGCGCAGGAACGTTTTTAATTTGGGAGGTACAAATTTCAGCCATAGAAAAGTTAGGGAATAGAAGTGGAAGCTACATTTAAACCTCGCTGCGCTTTGAAATTGCATTTCCATCGGTGGCCAGTAGATGGCGCGGCCGTCTTCTTTTGCTGTTTCCAGCACAAATTGGGGGGAGAGCTCTTTCGGTGACAGTCACGTGGGTTTCAAACGTCCTTATTGGTCAGATCTCTTGTATCCCAGCAAGGCTGTTACCAATGGCAAGGGCTTTCTTTTTCGCTGGTTCCCTTCCAAGCACCGCTGTTAGGGGTGGGGTGAAGAGATGGGATGGGTGATGCGTTTCCGCCACCGCAAAGTTCTTCGGAATCTTTTACTCGAAAGTAAGGTTGCCTTTCCTATGCAATTAACAGATTCTTTGAGTGTTTATTTGAAGGCGAAATTGGGAATGTAAAATGTAGGCATTTTCAACTGGCGCCTGAATTTTCAAATTCAGTTCTCAAAAAACTTTTTTTTAAAAAATATTTCAACTTCGCTTGTGGAAATTTCCATTACCACTTTTGAAATAACGAGTACAGTGTGTGGGCCTCCCCGATGGCGCAGTGGTAGCGTCGTCGCCTTGTAATCAAGGGATTCCGGGTTCGATACCCGGTGGAGCTACAAGTGGTTCGGATCCCACTTTAAACTGTAGGTCTAGTCCCGATTGGCCTGAGCAAAAAGAAAAAAATAATAACTCATAACTGAAGTACAAACTGGGGGCGGCGAATTCCATGCACCGGCGCAACAATCATTTCTTGACTGCAACAATCTTTACTCGACCTCGCCGCACAAGAAATGAAAATGAACTGAATAACGTGAAATTCAAATAATTTCTGTTTCACTTTGCTCGAAATAAAATCGTTTCTTTAAGATAGGGTGACCATTCGTCTCGTTTTGACCGGGAGAGTCCCGTTTCATAGGCGTGTCCCAGTTGTCCCGTCGATATTATACAAGAAACACTATTTGTCCCGTTTTTTAAAAGTCTAGGAATTAGCTTGAAAACCAAGTCTAAATTTGAGAGATTCTTAAAAAGAATGACTTTCTGTGTCTTGGCGGAAATTCAAATGTCAAATCCCTCGTTTTGTGTTAGATATTAATATGTGATGCAACGTTTTCGGGGAGCTTTATTAACGGTTAGTAAAGAATAAAGTTGTTCTCAAGAAGATTGGTCCTTCTGCAAAATACTTCTGGCATAGTAGTCATACCGAGATTATAAAAATTAATAGCTCTTGACAACGAGAGATCATATTTTACATAGATATTGTTCATGATGTATCATTTATGTGATCCATACTATAATAAATAATAAAAAAGGTAAAGTGCTCCCCTGTGCTTTCCACCACGCCATGAAGGCGTATCTCGGCCGAAGCTTGGAGTGATGTGATCAGCACCACGCCCCTGGCCGCATTTTCCTCCCAGACTTTCCTCCAGGTATCCACTTTATACAACACTGGGCGAGCGCCGGAGCCGCATAAACAGGTGGAAAAAGTCCCGGTTCTCTCAGCCGGGATCGAACCCGGGCCTCTCGCATGGTAGTCAGACGCCATACCGACTTTTTTATATATAAAATAAAGAAATACCCCTATTCGGTGGTATCCCCCGTCATTCACACACATTTTCTCAACATTCGTACATATCAGTTTTTCTCTATATTCTCGGTTTTCTAAATTTACGGACAACACAAACATCCAAGTCCTAGCCGGGATTCGAACCCGGGACCACTATGCTAACCACTCCTCCACGGAGGCCGACCACCGACTGAGCTACAGCGGTTACTATAAATAATAATAATAATACGTTAATGACAATAATTTTATAGCTAATTAGGCCTAACCAATTTTTCAGGAGGGAGTAATGTGACCTTTGGGTCAAAATATTATGATCACCCTACTTTAAGAGCAACATCAAATCGTACTTGACCATGTTTTTATGTTTAAATTTTTGCAGCTTTTAAAAATTAAGATATACTATTGATGAAATCCTACGAGCAATATTTGTATTTTCCTCAACCACTACAAATTTTTAATTCACCATGCTCCAAAAAAATTGTAAAATTATTGCTTTTTTATTTTATGTTATTTTATTTTATTTTTTTTGAAGAGTGACAATTGTCAATTCAACCTGTATGTGGAGTGAGTTGACGATATGTTCGGGGTCAGTTGACAATACTTGTAATTCTACCTTTGAAATGGTTTGGAATATTTTATTTCAAACAATATACTGCCTTAAAATTACAGATTACAAAAATGTGATTTAATGAACAGCATAATATGTAATATAAATGTTCCAAACCAGGGTGCGGAATCCCGGGGGGACGGGGGGAATTCCTCCCACCAACGATCTTGTCTTGAAATTCCCCCCCCCCACAAAATTCTTTCAACGGGGGAAGAGTTTTTGTTTTAACAACAAATATAAACAATTAGTTTGAGATTCGAATATACATGACTGGAATAATATCGAGAACATACAAAAAGAACGGACAACAAAGAGCCTCACCTCTAAGGACACTAAACCCAGCAATCCCCAGAACACAGAAATTAGACCGTCTTGTTACTTCTTCTCCATTTCTCATCGTCTTTCGTTAGCAACCACGAAGTACATAGATATATTAATAAAACACGTAATAGCATTTATATGTGAATTTTATACATGAAACTATTATCATCTTAATATATCTTATTTTTTATCCCTCCTCCCTTATGCACATCATTGTTCATCTATTTGCAATTATACATTTTGAATGAAAGACAGTCGATATAATATATTGTATATTTTATTAAATAATTTGAGACATTTAATGACATTATATATATATATATATATATATGGGTCGGGTCATTCATTCCATGTCAAATCAGGCAGGAGTTGACCCTCATAGTCACGATGTTGATGATATTTCGGACACAGCTTTGCTTTGCTCCAAAACCTGTGAAAGGATTTTGCTGAAATATGATTATTACGAATTATATGAGGGTTGTTCAAAATGTCATTTTTGAGCAACATGCTCTTTTCAATTAAGTATATCTCGGGAACGAACGAAGATACAAAAGCGTTCTTGAGCTCGTTGTAAAGGGGAAAAACGGTTGCATATTATGAGATGATAAAATGTTGAAGCTTTGTAAAATTTGAACACACTGTTCAAATGTTCAAATTTCAAGTTTGAACAGCTCAAAACATCCCCGTATTGATTTACCTCATTTTTGAATATTTTTAACTACCATCCTTCCTCTTCATACTAATAAAGTTTCATCGAGTTTTTTTTTTATATAAGAGAGAAAAATGAATTTGAAATTTGTCCTGCGTCAGCAATGAACTGAGCTATAATGAGACTTTTCATTTGTGTCGCGCTAGAGGATATACATACGTACTGTTCAGGGACAGATGATATTCCTCTTGATAATTGCCTTTATTTTGTGCTGTTATTGCTAATATATACGTTACTGTTTTCATATTTTTAGCCGCTTTCATGGGGACGAGATGTGGGAGTGTTGTGAAAACTTCTGTGTTAGCCCAAAAAAAGAAAAAAAAGTTGAAAACGACGAATGTTGGGAATGATTCCGTAAAAGATGGGTTTTGGTCAGTTGCTAGACCTCTACTAGAAGAAAAAATTCTCAAACGTTCACGTCCTTCTCCCCTGTGCTTCCCCTCAAGCATCGGATTCACAGACTCTTAGTTACTGGCTTATATCTAAGCAGTTATTTTTCTATTAAACTTTTGATCCTCATTAGATAGACTGAAGAAAAGGTAATGTTTCGTTGTTCAATAATGCGTAACGATCTGTAGGATTTTATGTTTTGGTAATGAACGATACCCCTATAAGATTGTATCACATGTAAAGACGAATTCAAAGGAATTATTTTCCGGAGAGGGGCATCGTAACGATCTGTAGAATCTTTTAAATGTAACGTACAACAAACTCTAAAATCCCAGACATTTAGCCATCACCTTTCCAATCAGGAAATTGCTAGAACCATCTAAGGAATGAATGTCTTGTCAGACATTGCCGAGCTTCCTTGATCGCCATCGTTGCAAACAGGTGTAAACGATCGCAATCAAGGAAGAGTCTACAGATAACTGAGTCGGCATTACTGAGTAAATTCGATTGGAATAAATGTCTGGAAGGAGAGAGGTCAGTGGTCAGTTCTAAGTCAGTCAATCGAGGAGCGAGTACGAGGATTACGAAGAGAGATAAGAGGACGCCTTGGGGAGATCATGTCGAGACGAGTCGCAAGTCAGACTCTTTGTATAGTCTCGAGCGTAACCTCTCATCGCATATCTTCAGCTGTAGTGCAGAGACAAGTATACCCTTTCCAATAAGCCACGTTGATCCAGTCTTTGGGGGTTTAAAACTCAAGTGGTGTGTCTTGCCACACGTAGGGTTACCAGACGTCCGGTTTTTCCCGGACATGTCCTACATTTTAGCCTTATGTCCGGCGTCCGGGAGGAATTTGAAAAATATCATAAAAGTCCTACATTTTGAGCGTCACAAAATATTAATTAGGAAAATAGGTAACAGAAAGAAATCATGCAAGTTACAAGTCTATGGACTACGCTGCCAAACTCAATAGTGAAATTTATTTTGCTTCAGTCATTGATGTCCGTGTGCACGAACGAAGATCAAATTTTAAACTCGGATCGGGAAAGGATCACTGGAAAATTCCATTGCACGAAGACGGTTCAACACTTGTTTATCTTCTGATCGGCCATTCGCGACCGTTTTGGTGTGTGATCCTGGTTCACGATACTGACGCTTCGACTGCAGGCAGTTGTTTTTTAATATAAAAAGAGCGGAAAGGATATCGAGGGCGTGCAAACGCTACAGATGTTGGATGTACGTACAATGCTGATAATTCGAGAACTATGTAAACTAAAAACTGCCAAAATAATAATAATAATTTGTGGTTCTGTGGTGCAAAGTTGTAATGTTTATAAATACTGTACTTTCTATCCCAGAACACAAAACATATATAAATGTCATATATTACGTACAAGGTATATTAGAACACAGCAATGTTTACGATATTGCTACATGGTGTTGGAAATATGATTGTATAAATTTACGAAAATACATGTTACTGGCTATTTACACGACACGACAATATAAATATATAAGAATTAAGAAATGAAAAATTCAAATAGTTACCACAGTACAGTAATAATAGAAATAATAATAATAATATATCTTTATTGCGGTCGAGGTTCAGCGTACACTGTTCTCTCAAAATCGAATGTATTTCGTAAGGCATTAAAGTCCTAGAAGAAGGTTCCATGCTTTCTCCTCCTTTTGTGTTGTGCCATCAGTTCTTTTTTAATATCATTATTTCTTTACACTCCACTACATCCTTGTACATATTGACAAGGTTGATTAGTACATCTCTCAAATTCAGACAAGTTTGCAGCCCGAATTATCTTCTTCTCCTACATGTTGATACTTTACCACATCACATTATTCTATGGGGTTCTTGGTTGTAATTTGTGTTAGCCAACCAATCAGGTATAGCCTTACAAATTAATCTCGGATCAGTTGAACGGAATCTCCTGAACGTCGTTTTTCGTTGGTGCAATGCAAATCCTTAAACCAAGTTCATTTATAGTGGATTTAAATTGATCTCGTTCATCTGAACTTCGAAATAATCGGCGTTGGTGAACGCGGCCACGAGTCATTGCCCTTCCCCCCCAAAAAAAAGTTTGTCCTGCTATTAAACAAACAGGAAAACGGAAGCACTTAATGAACAAAGTTTTGGGACCACTTTCTGATAACGTCACTGTTCAATGCCTGAGCAGAATTTCTTGCCTTAGGGTTTATACTGATGGAACAAGGTCTTGCCCATTCTGATTCAATATTCAATACAATTTGATTGTAAAGCAGGGGTATAGATAACAAAATTATTCATGGTGTCTGCCAGTCAAGAAAGTCATGGTAGTCAAGAAAAAGTAAATATATTAACAAGTAGGTCAAGAAGTCAATAAAAAGGCAATAAATTATTCTTGTGGTCAAGAATTTTTGCTATCATAATGACTGATTGGTTGATTTATTTTATTTTACTTCACTTTTTTCTGTCCCTTTGGCTAATCGCGAAGATGAGGATGAATGGTGGTAAGATAAGATGGATGAAGGGACAGTCACAAACATATAGGGACAACCGACACAAGCCCCACATAAGTTTATACTGGCTGTGAGTAGACGCCAAAGCCTCGCTTATCTGCCAAACACAGTTCAGGCTCTTTAGTAGGGTTTTCAATTAAATAAATATTTATTTTCTTAATTACTAATTTTCAACTTTACCTAAGTAGGGGTCGAATAAATAAACAATAATAAAAACGGAAAAAGGTATAGAAAAGTCCAGAAAAAGTCAAGAATTCTGGATGTGTTATTTTGGTAGTCACCCTGGACACTACTCAAGATGAAACTTCTCGAACCATTTTCAATTACGGTAACTGCTGAATATTTGTTTGCCATTACAGGTCATAATTCAGATGTTGAGAGAGTACTTTCATTACCATCAGCACAACAGACTCACGAGAGAAATTATTTTTTCATGAAGTCTGTAAAATGTTTGTTTGGTACTGGTCCCTATAATTTCAAAGAGTTTGACTGTCCACTCTAACATAAATATAGTTTGGCTAAACCTGAAATTTTGATAAAGATTGTCTCCTCTGAGAAGTACCGCTTAAATCATGTAGTGAGAGGTGCATTGATTAGTATGATTGCAAGTTTTGAAATTTTGCATTTAAAAATTAATTAAGAATTCATTTTTTTAAAACTGAAAAGTGTTACTTTTCAACTACTTTCTAAGGTGTTCTATAGAAATATCTATTATTTATTGAGAATGTTTTGTGTCCTACCTACATTTTGGGACAGCATGTCCTACATTTCCCTTACAGCGATCTGCTAACCCTAGCCACACGTATGTGGTTAGTCAGTACCACTTGCACCTTACCATCAGGTTTGCCATGAACAGCGAGTATGCCAATAGTTGGGGTGATGAATGATGAATGAGCTACATTACCCGTAGTACGATCCCACGTGGTGATAGATGCGGGATATTCATTTATTTCAATTCGAAATAAATGAAAATTGGAAGGATAGGCAATGATACGAATGTAAGTGGTTTTCGCGTTATGTAAGAAATCATCTTTTAAAATAAAGACAAGTCTTATCTTCCCCTGTAAAATAGAGACAAGTCTTCCTGTACTTTTAGAATTTTCTCGATTGTAACTATCAAATAAATTATGCGACAGAAAATTATTTGGAATAAAAATTATAGCCCAATTTATAAGTGTTAAACTGATATAAGTTTTAATGTATTTAATCAAAGAATCGCCATAAGATGTGTCTCCAAATAGAGGACTCGTACCCACCATCTTGATCACTGTCCAGCGGCTAAGTCCCTAATGATTGACGAATTGTTACACTTTTTGATAAAAGCAAGAGACTTGGTAGTATAATTGTTATGCCATTTAAGGAATTTTCAGTCGAGGAGCCAATCACTATGTGCGTGCCGATGCCTCTCATGTTCAAAAGAGTCCACCGTATTAGATTTATTTTGGTTTGATATTTCTCGGGAACGGTGACGCCCATAGGCGTAGCTAGAACTTTATATTTGGGTGTGCACAATGAAAAAAAATGCGGTCTTGTACCTTTTTAATAGCATATTTTGCAACACAATCACTTGGCTCTTTAACTGCACTGATGTTTGTAAAGGAATATAAATTCACTAAATGACAATGTTGAAAATTTCTGAATATATGTAGTAGAAAAAATCAAATTGCATAGAAATTACACACACTCAAAATGTTCATAAATGTTACAAACAAATACCTCAAAATACACGTCATCTATAACAAGAGACGTCTGTCAAAAGGTAGAATGTTCTTAAACTCATCAATAACTTCATTTACATCAATAGACTAAGCTTTATCCTGTTCCACAAATAGCAAGAGCAGGGCTTCCAATCTATCCTGCTTCTGAGTTGCTCTTAATTTAGTTTTAACTTGGGTAAGCTTGGAGAAAGCTCTCTCACACGTGCAGCTTTTGACAGGTATAGAAGAAAAGCGCTGCAGTACAGAGTAGAATGCAGTAAATATCTTCTTTCTTCAATGACATAAAAAAATCGAAAATCTATGGACACTCGTTTCATCAGCGATAATGCACACGTTTGTACCAAGTAATGACATTTTCAACTTCTTATACTACCGCTTATTTTCTCTCTTATTGAAATATCTGTATTTAATTCTCTTTGATATAGCAGCCCATTAGGGTGTGCCTAGGCACACTCGGCACACCCCGTAGCTACGCCTATGGTGACGCCTATGAATGTCTGGTTTTCTCAGAAGTGCTCCAAATAGTATAAACTTTCACACTAAATCAATAAATCTATTTTTAAAAAATAAACTATTATTTTGTGAAATACTCATTTTTAAAGTATTTTGTGAGAATAACTGCATATTGAAAATTTTGTTGATGGTTATGTTCTTACATTTTCAGTCATATAAATTAGAGCTCATTCCAACATCTCGAATTGAGGTCTCAAGCAATAAAATTTTGTATAACTGTCATTTGTCCAGTAACTTTATAAATATAAAAATAGTATTTTAAGAGGAAATTATGCCCCTCGCCCGAGCGCGACCGTCTCCCCCTCCCTTTCCTAGAAAGACGAGTTTTCCCCGTTTATTTGTAAAAGAAGTAATCAATTTCACTCCTCCGTAACTATTGGACTTACGACCTTCATAATTTTATGGGACACTTTTTAAAGGTTTATTTCATAATCTATTCACTCAAATTCTCTGTAGCAATAATGATTTCATACTTGATTTTAATTATATTGAGTTTGGTAACAGCGTACAATTGCCTCACTAAATGGTCGGCTTCTCACTTTCCGATTTCGTTTTCTTCCTCATTTTCAGCGAGGTTAAACAAAACAGGTTTCGGGAATCGACGGGACTGAGCGGGCAGGTTTCTAGTGTTTCGCCCGATGGGAGGGATTGAGAGAGAGGGGAGGGGGGAGTGAACTGCCTCATCCAGAATAAATAGCCTCGGCCTTTTACCATAGCCATGGGCAGGGGCAGCGTGACAAAATTCGCAGCAGCTTCTATTCTCCACTTGCTTGTATCCATAGGAACACAGAGCAGATGGTAGGTTCTCAACCTTTTCGAGACCTCGGCCTAGTATTTTTTATTTTATAGGACGATGCCCAATCCCAACAAACTTATTCGTAAATACTTTTCAATTTTTTTTATAGTTTATACTAACAATTGGAAAGTGTGGTATAATCATAAAGACTGACAAATATAAATTTAAATTAGTTACCGACCAATGCAATATTATAGCATATAAATTCCTCAAGCCATCATCATTAAATTAATTTCTGTTCATTATTATTGACAAACCCCTTTCTGATAAAAAATATATAATATTATTCCGTATAAAATTGATTATCGTATTATTAAATTGATTGATTTTAATTGTGTAATTAAAACTGCAGGCCCCCGTGGCGGAGTGCTTAGCACATCGCGCTACGACGACAGGGGTTCTGGGCTCGAATTCCGGCCTGGGCATGGATGTTTGTGAGTGTCCATTTATCAATTTCATCATATCATTCCTCATCACCATCCTCGCAAATTAGACAAAAATGGCACAAAAAGCGAAGTAAAAGAAAGCAAATCAAATCAATAATTTTAATTAAAACTGTACTCACTATAGAAGTCAATTAAGCAGGAAGCCAGCAGAAGAATGACAGCTTATCGGCGAAACCCTGTCCTATCATATACACACAACAAATATGTACATGCGTAAAATATATAATTTAGTCAATAAACACTAGTTCAACACTAATACCAGGCTGTCCCAGAAGTCCTGCACCATCAGCACACTGAGCCCCAAGAGATGAAGTTTGCGAGGGTAGGTGGCGCCACCGGTGAAAGGCTGTTGGCAGGCATAGAGGACAGGTTCGTGGGATCAAGTGAAGGCACGCGCAGCATGTGTAGCGAGTGTTCCTTTGAAATTAAAGTGGGCACGATGAGTGAGGACCAAATTGCACTTCGTGCAGTGCTAGCTTTTTTTTTTATGGAAAAAATGTCTAACAGCAAAAGCGGCAGCGGAGGAAATTTGTCGTGTGGAGAACGAAGAAGTGGTGAATCGATGGACAGCTTCCCGTTGGTTTAAAAAATTCGCTTCGGGTGATCTACGCTTCGCGGACAAGGCCCGCACGGGGTGACCTCCGATGGACATTAACGAGTCTCTGCAGGATGCTGTGCATGCTACACCACAATCCAGCACACGTGTTAGCCAGAGTGGTTGGGGCATCCAAATCGACAGTAAAACTTCGCTTGCATGACATGGATTACACCAATAAACAGTCTCGACAAAGTCCACACGAGCTGACAGAGGTGCAGGCCCAGCGCAGAGTTGCAATTTGCCAGACATTGCTACAAAACCCGCATGATCTTCGTTTTTGGAGGAGAATTGTGACAGGAGACGAGAAGTGGGTGTTTCTGAAAACCCCGATACATGTAAACAGTGGGTGAAAAGAAGACAGGAGGCCATCGCCCATGTGAAACCGGACAGATTTGGGAAAAAGCTCATGCTGAGTGTGTGGTGGAATATTGACGGGATTGTCCATTATGAGTTTGTTCCAGAAGATCATGCTGTAACAGGTGAAATGTATTCTGAACAATTACGCCGAGTGTATGCCATTCTGGACGGGAAATACCCGGCATTAACGAGGAGGAAGAGGTTACTGCTGCAAAATGACAATGCTCCCAGTCACCGGTCTCGAAGAGTGACCAACACACTAGCTGAGCTTGACGGATTTGAGTTGTTACCTCATCCCGCCTATAGTCTGGAAGTTGCACCATCGGATTACGGTTTGTTTCGCTCTCTCTCATTTCCTGTGTGGTCGGCACTTCAGTTCATATGATGAGGTAAATTATGCCTGTCGTGAGTTTTTCAATTCTAAACCTGCCACCTGGTATCGCCATCAGATTGAACTGTTGTTGAAGAGGTGGGTGAAGGTAATTGAACATGGAGGCCTGTACTTTGCTGAATAAAGTCTGTCTTTGTTTCTGATATTCTGTTTTTCGTTTTCGTTCTAGTATGGTGCAGGTCTTCTGCGACAGCCTGGTATTTTATTTTGAATCTGCAAACTCGCTGAAAAAAATAGTTGGCTTATTTTATTACAACTGAGCTTCTTTTTTTTGTAAGTTATTCTAGTGAAACTTTTGCTGCCGTTTTCTGTCCGTAAGTTTGTTAATTCAGGAATGAATTAAAGTGATATCCAAACGAAGACAGTCACAAAATTGCAGGTTTTTACATTGGAACACTAAAACACTTCTATCTTCATTTAACTTCTTGGATTCCATTTTCTAATATTCCTGTGAAGAGCATGTTCCAATGTCACTTCGGGTTCGGGCCTATTATAATAATTAATGCACTGTTACAGAAATTGAATTACATGTTTAAGAGATGATAATTAACCTATCGTTAATGTCCAGGTTGAAGAGGTCCTCCATTTCTTCTCTTGGGATCTCGTCAAAGAAGGCGTCATTAGAAATATTATGCTTATTTCTGTGCTTATGTCAGAAATTAGTTTTTAGATTATATTTAGTCCCGTCTTTACAGAATTGCTTCTACATAAAAAAAACATCCACTGTGAAATGAGATTTGAAAAGCCTCAATTGCGTACAATTTATACGAATCCACGTTTGAAAGACAAATTGAACGACACCCAGACAGCGCAAATTTGTAATTTATATTTTCAACAGATAGTTTCTAATTTATATGATCAGCGATCAATATAAGTCGTGGGATATACACCAGGGACGGCGACAGGGGTGGGCACGGGTGGGCAAGCGCCCACCCAAAAATTCCTGTGCCCACCCGATTGCCCACCCAATCAAATTCAATAAGTACCTACATATACTTGATATGAATGATTCGTTAAATAAGTGTATTCTGGTGTTCATAACATGTATATTTTACTTGTGAATATTATCTATGCTAGAAATGTTAACATATTATCAACCCATAAAAAGCCAATTTTGTCATTAGAAAGTGAAAGCAATTACTAGAGATATTGAAACAAAAACTGTGATCAAATGAATACTTCCATGTTTAAAAGCAGTTAGTAGGCTTAGGAGGCTCAAAATTATTATGCTGGGTATGATCAAGATTAGATCAGAATTTAGGGTGAACTTAAGGGCTGCAGCTCCGGGAATTCACATACGTATATAAATCCCGGCCTGGGTATGGTTAAAATAATCTCCAAATAAACAAATAAAAACATCATCTTAGCGTTACTTCCTCCGGTAACACAATACATTATTTCAACTTTTTAATTATTATTATTATTATTATTAGAATAATTTAATCAAGAAGACTTAATTGGCCATGTGACACGAATGGTAGAGGAAAGAAGAGTTTATAGGATTCTTGTTGGGAAACCTGATGGTAAGAGACCATTAGGAAGGCCAAGACGAAGATGGAGGAATAACGTTGAGATGGACTTAAAAGAAATCGGCAAGGATGGGAAAGATTGGATTGATCTTGCTCCGAATAGGGGCAGATGGAAGGCTTGTGTTGCTGCAGCCACAAACCTTCGGGTTTAAGTATGCTAGAGAGTATAATATAGTTTTAATTAGCTCTGCATTGAAATTCCAGAAGTGTCCTTTTTATTTCATTACAATTTTTATATATCTGTTGTCTTCCAATATCAATATGGTATGCGAAATATCAACTTTATATATATTTATTCTACTAATAAGAAGGAATCACAATAATCACTACAATACTGAAGTGAATAAATTTTAATAAACAAGTTATGTATGGAAAAAGCTACAGAATTATTCAATTACTAATGAGTGGCTTATCCTATTTAGAAATCCTCGTCCCACACATAAATTTTGCCACATTAAACAGAATCTGTAGATACAGTTGAAGTAAAGAAAGAAAGTTATGTCACGAAGTATCCAGAAGACGATTTTGTTAGTTTTCGTTTTAAGCCTACTTTTATGCTCAGATAGGCTAATCGGGACTAAACCTACAGTTTAACGTGTAGTCTGAACCTGTGTGTATTGTGCTTCCACCAGAGGAGGGGGAAGTCGAACACAGGACCTCTTCATTATAATGCGACAGCGTTATGCCATTGGGGAAGAATATACAGAAAGAACTCGCACCAAACGTGGCATTTTATCACCACAGAAGATGCGTCCATTTTAAGAGGGTGATTGCCTGAGACAAATATTTGAGACTTTCGGAAAACAACGTCATTGTTCACGGAATTAGCTGCCTTGATCCACTAATGAAACGCTGTGCAATTGAAACTACCACCTCAACTTTCTAAGAGCTATGGACTAATGAAATTCCATTTTTTGAAGAGTAAGTTCTGGTTGATTTGTTTTATTTAAAGTCATTTTTCTGTTAATTTTGATAATGGCGACGATAAGGTTCAATTGTAATTAGATGAAAGTAACGAAGGGGCGAAAACAAACACATACTGACACTCAAAATACAAATCCTCATAAATTATTACTTTGACAGTGGTTCCAAGCGCCAGGGACTCGTTGCCCTGAAAGAATAAAGTTTCCAGGGTATGCTGCACAGGGTAGAGGTTGAAATTCTAGTGTGTTCGAAATGGTCACACCATACAACCCAAGCCATCTATGAAAAATAGATGAATTATTTCTGGTACGGTGATCAACTTCGATGAATTCCCTGTGTCCTAAATCATTTTGTTACCTCAAAAAATATGTTCATGTGACCATACGTGTATTGCTTCTCCCGCATTAGTAACATGACAGTTCAGAAAACGAATAGCAACTTAGGTAATAATCTATTCAATTCTGAACAGATTTTTCAATCTTACTTGTTTATTACTTATGAGTGATATTTTGTCAAAATAACCTTTCATTAGCCTAGGAATACTTCCATGGACAATGAACAAAGAATTTGTTCTCCGTGTGTGTTTTAAATCATTCCTAATAAGACGTTAATTTAATCCAAACATTCAGGACCGGGAAGTGGGGGATGCAGTTCCCCCGCCACATTTTGCCACTTTTTGCCCCCGCACTATGGTCTCTTTATGCTAAGCCTTTTCTACCAAGAATAAGTATATTGTCCTTGCCCCTCTAATGTTGGCACCCAATCGCCGCTACTACAAACATTCAGATAGATTTCTGAGTTGTACAAACCTTGTAAGCTAAGAAAAGTGACCCCCAAGGAGTAAGAAACTCGTTCAGTCAAAAACTCATACGATGAAAATACTATGCTCAGGAACATGCATTTACATTACGAGAAACTTCACGATGGTCTACCATCGCACTTTCTGTCATAGTCGCCGAATACATAAAATTAAGTATGTGCCTTGTATTTGCAACACAAGCTTAAACCTAATTCACATTTATTTCACTGTATTAACATGCATGAAAGAATGTGATTAGAATGTTTGGTTGGGGTATGGCTGCGCATGTGTAAACACTTCCTTGAAATAATTGTGTCCATCCGAGACAAAACGAAAGGAAATGGAACAAGATGCGAGAATAGATTAGAAAAGATAAAGAGGAAAACAATAAAAGGAAAGGGAAAAGAAGTAAGAGGGAATTCGCGAGTTGTAGAGAGAGGGAGATACATACGTCTTACATACACATATATACTATATATGGTTTTACATTTATACTGCCCACCCTAATTTATCAATAAGGAGCTTCTGCCCACCCGGTCGAAAATTTCTGGCGCCGCCCCTGATATACACTAATGAAATCTGTCCGAAAATCTTACTAATTCAAACATTAATAGAATTTTAAAGAAAACGTGTACATTACCCAGGGCGAAGTTCGAACCTGGAATCTTCGGCGGTGAGATTTTGAGTCGATAACTCAAATCATTTGGCCACAGAGGCTGTCCATTAAATGTAGAAAATATAGGTACGTGTATCAGTTTATACTTAATCACTCCGGATAAATTCAAAGATGGTACCATAATGGAGGCTCTTCCTCCCAGTTTCATATTTTTATTCCTCCATCTCGTCTTTCTTAATCTAATGATATAAAGAGCAATATATTTAAGTTTATTACACTTATATTCAGCTCACCGTTAGATCAACTTTGATGGGAAAAAGTTTCAAGATAAAGTAAATTGAAAGAAAGCATACGAGGTCTTTATGGAAAACACAGTCCTATAATTCACATAAACTGACTGTATTTATTATTTTCGTTGCTTTTATAACTCTTAGTTTAATCGCGACGATGAGGATGATGAAGCGTATACAATACGATTTCTCTCTCCGTGTAAACAATAATTATAATTATAACCCATGGCGCAAAGGTCCAAGCAGGTCAAGATACTGCCGGCATCACTCCCACATGCCTCAGCAGAGGGAGATCATGCAACAGTGGCGCAACTACAGGGGGCATTGCCCCCCACCCCAACCTTGGACGGAAATGAGTTCTGGGGGGGAAACATTGACGGCCAAGTGCATCTGCAAGGGGCAATTACCGCCCACAACTTCAAATTTTATGTAAATAAAAATGCTTTTCGTAAAATTTTCTTCCTCGCTTCGCTTGCAGTACCTGCTTTTCTTACTACATATCAAGTCCCGAAACATAGCTGGGGATGGCGAAAGTCGGCCTTGGGCGCCGAACGATCTAAATGAAAAGAGATGAATTGTGGTTTTAAGTCCACTTTATGCACAGAAAGGCTAATAGGGACTGGACATACAGTTTAAAGTGGGATCCGAAGCACTGTCATGTGCCTCCGCTGGGTATCAAGTCCGGGACTCCATCAAAAGGTGACGACGTTACCACTACGCCATCGGGGAGGCTAAAAAGTTGTAAAAGAGAGAATTAGTTGGCGCCCCGTGAAATTATTTGCGCCCTATTAAACAAAAAAAATGGACCTAAAAATATTCTTGCTCGCAGGTTGTTTTCTGTAATGCATTGTAAATTACCAGAGAGAGAGTAACACTTTTATTAATTGATTTTGTTTTAAATGTATGAGCAATTGTTGAGGAAAAGGAGCGTGCACAATTTATGTAATTTTTGCTGTTGGTTTATTGTGAGATGGATGAATTTATTGTGCAATGTATTTAAATAATATATTATATTGTATATAATATTCATTAAAGAAACTTTGAATACGTACACAATTTAGTGTCCATGTCGCTCCATGTTGCATATGTGCGAAACATATATCGTGCATGAGTTATACATGTTAATGCAAAAGGAAATTATATTTGGAATGCATTTATCAAGCATTACTATCTTTCAAAAATAGTTTGAGTACTTGTTTTCCATTATTAATGTGAAATTGAACGTGTTGAAAAATAATTTAGATCGCTTGTTCGAAAACAAATACTTTAGCACCAACTTCTACCCTTTTTTGCATAATTTACGAGGGTAATAACGTCTTTGATACTACTACTACTACCGCTACTACTACTACTACCAATAATAATAATAATAATGTTGGTCCCGGGTTCGAATCCCGGATTGAGTGTCAATTCATCAATTTCATCATATCATTCATCCCCATCTTCGCAAATAAGTCAAAAGTGGCACAAGAAGCAAAGTAAAATAAAGAAAATCAATAATAATAACATTATTATTATTGGTACGTTTATTATGGTACTTGCCCCCACCCCCCAGACAAAAATTTAAAAAATTCGTGGTTCCGCCTCTTTCATGCTACCAGTTACGGGATGACGTGTGATTAGCACGACGAACCCTCAGTTGTTGTTATAGGTTTCCACGACCTGATTACGCTAATCGTTCGTAGCTCCCCAATTTGCTCACGATGGTGAGTGGCCTCCGGCCTCATACCCTGGCCAAAATTTTCGGGAGAAAAGTTGTTACTAAGTAGAAATATTTTCCAAGTATAATAAGTAAGAATTTGATATGGTTCTACTAGAAAGTTTGTATTACTAGGAAGCTAGCAAAAAGTCTATCACTGTTTTGCAATTGATAGCCGAACGATACTGATTTTATATGACCAGGGGTCAACCTAGAATTTTACAGAAGTGTAAGGGTAAATTTAGAGCCGAAATAATCATAAATTTGACTTCAGTGAAAAATTTTAGGTGAGAGTTGAGAAATTTTGTAGTCGTTAGGGGTGCGTGGATAAATTTCTGTATAGGACGTCATTACTTTCACAGGTAAGGTAAAGCAAAGTTCCCCGTGCATATAGCACCGTGCCATAACACACATTTAGGGGATGTAAGGTAGGGCCCCACACATTCTCGGTCTCGGTCATGTGATCAGCACCACGATCCGGCCGCCTTTATCCCAAGGGTTGAATCCAGATACACATTGATTAGAGGCTAGGTGAGCCTCAGAGCCGCTTTATGAGGGGACAAGGCCCACCTCCAGAATCGAAACTGTGTCTCCCACGTGGCAGTCAGACGCCCTACCGAGTAGACTACCGAAGCCGTATTTTTTATTTTTATTTCATTTTGTCTTTATTTTTTTTATTTTTGGTGATTTGGTGTCCCTTGCTATCACTTCGCTTAAGAATGATTTAATACACAAGGATTCTCTGTTTATTTTTAATACACCAAATCGCCGACCTACATGACGCTGTGGTTAGCACTGTGCGCAACAATGCCAGGGATGCAAGGTTCGAAGCCAGGACTTTGCATGGTTGTTCTTTGTGAGTGTCGGTTCATCAGAATATCAATCATCCTCATCTTCACGATTAGCTAAAAGTGGCAGAAAAGCAAATAAAATAAACCAATTCAATCAAACCACAAAATCGAAATTAAATATTTGTTTTTACCCGGACATGCAAACAATTTTCATTGTGAACTCAGCCGGCTCCCGTGGCGGAGTGGTTAGCACATTGCGCTCCAACGCCAGGGGTCTCGGGTTCCCGGCCTGAGCATGGATGTTTGAGAGTGTCCATTCATCAATTTCATCATATAATCACTCATCCCCGTCTTCGCAAATTAGCCAAAAAGTGAACAAAAGTTGAAGTAAAAATAAAGCTAATAAAAATATTGTGAAATTTTACGTAAATAAAAATACTTTTCGTAAAATTTTCTTCCTCGCTTCGCTAGCAGTACCTGATTTTCTTAGTATTGTCAAGTTCCGAACCGTAGCTGGGGGTGGCGAGAGTCTGCCTTGGGCGCCGAACGATCTAAATGAAAAGAGAAGAATGGTGTTTTTTCCATTAATTCCGAAGAAGAGCCCTGCCGAGATTTCTAATTTGGAACCTTTGAATATGGTATTCTGCGCCTTTTCTCTCTTCGATCTTCCATTTCTTGAAGGTTTACTCTTCCAACGAAGGTTTGGCACTTGTTACAAATAACACAAACTCCCGTTGCTTCGTAAAACACACTGAAAGGAGGTTCATGCATTCCGTGGTCAAAAGCAGGCGGGCCATTAGCAGCACCCCTCCCTTCCTTCGAGGTCCTGCTGAAATGAGGGGGAAAAACTCCAACCGCCGGGAAAGACCCCGTTCCGTGTAAAGGGTCGATTTTGACTTCGCCTGTTTATGGCATTTGGAATGAACATTGACAAATTTAATGTAAATAAAACCAAATATCAAACCATTTGTGATAATGAAAATTTGAATGAATAGATTATGAAATAAACCTTTGAAAAGTGTCCCATAAAAATTTGAAGGTCGTAAGTCCAATAGTTACGGAGAAGTGGAATTGATTACTTCTTTCAGAAGTAAACGGGAAAAACTCGGGAGACGAACGCGCTCGAGCGAGAGGCATCATTTCTACTTAAGTATTCAGTTAATCTAAAATTTAAATTAAAACTTCTAACAAACATTGCCCAATATTACAATATATATATATAATACTATCGTTTGATTCGGGAATATTTTTAAGACTGCTAACTAGTAGTGGTGATCGGCACAAGAAGAGAAGTAAAATAAAGTAAATCAATAATAACAATAATAATAATAATGTTACAATAACATTATTAGCAACATTATTATTAACATTATTATTATTATTATTGGTACGATTATCCTGATACTTGCCTCCCCCCCAGACAAAAATTCGTGTTTGCGCCTCTGGTCCCAACCAAGACAAAGCCTACAGGATGTCACAGCACGGAGTTTGCGGGTTGTTTTTAAAGAAATCGTTGACGCACGACATCAAACTCTCTCCCCCAACCTTCCCTCGCTCAAGGACGACTGGTCCTCAATGCCTCGCAAGAAGGCATCCCTTCTGTCCCGCAGTCAAGTTACGTTGTGTTCTCTGCCCACTGCCTGAAGGTCCCCTTTTGCAGGGATATAAAACCTTTTTCGAGCAAGGCCTCATCCCCTTTTGCAAAGAGAATGAATGGGATTTTGTCAACCCTCGCTGTATGAAAATTCTGTGACGTCATCGTCACATCGGCTCGAAGAACTTGCCTTCCTGTGATGTGTTCACGTGTAGCGTATAGAAATATGAACATCAGTGGAGTGTACTGAGTGTACCGAGTTTAAGCCCATTCTTGAGCTTTGATTATATAATGGAAAATTTGGAGAGCGGTATTGGAGGTTTATCACGAATCTTTACAGTGTCGTTTGAGAACTTTCGATTTGTCTAAACCATGTAAGCTACCGCCACCGCAAAATTCAATTTTGCATTCCCGCTCCCCGCCCCCCCAAAAAAGTCACGCGCTGACTCTTGCCAGAATTGTGAAAATTCCTTGCCTCGTCGCATTGAGTCGTCGTTATTGCGAACGTTCTTCCCGGTATTGATTTCGTATCCCCTTGTGAACTCTCAAGTGGTACTGAATCTACATCTACATCAGTAAATAATGTTGATGAAGTGCTTTCTGAATAGCCTAGAAGTGATTAATGCGTTGCAATTTTTAAAAATTTACTTTTGAACGCAAAAATACTCAGTGGAATTTAGAAACATGTATTCTGGTGAGTTACGCCTTTACCCCCCAGGGTTTCCCCCAGGTACCCATGTTATTCGACGCTGGGTGGGCGCCGGGGCTGCTTCCATCCTCAGAAAGTTCCCGGATTGCCCGGGGATCGAACCCGGGACCTTGAGCATGGTAGTCAGACGCGTTACCGACTGAGCCACCGCGGTTCCATAGGTAAAGGTAATGTAAATTTTCCCGTGCATATAACACCGTGCCCAGGGGCGCCGACTTGTCAAAATTATTGGGGTGGCTCTGATCACTGAAATAAATGAATGAATGCCTTACTCCCTCCCTTTTTTAAAAATAAAAATTACGTCTTCGTGTAGCAGATTTAAGCAGCTAAGCAGTTATTCCTCATGCAAATGACATGTAACATGAAAAACGTGTGTCTGCTCATTTCTTTTTTAGATAACAATTAACATTTTTATTTAAAAGTAGGCTATGTATTTACATTAAGAGGCCAACATAACAGTTTTATGCCGGCCTCGGTAGCCGAGCGTGTTGGGTGGTCGGCTCAACTTGCTTTGATCCGGAGGTGTCGGATTCGAGTCCCGGCGAGGACATGGGTGTGTTTTAATGTCCGCAACAGACTTGTAAAGAAAGGACATGTGACGGGTGCAAAGAACCTTAGTGTTGACGTACCCATAAAAATAGCGAATATTTACAATATTTAACAGTTTTATTTAACTATTTACATAAATGCTAACACAAATCGCAGGCAAATAGTTTTACTTTTTTGTTCTTGCTACAATATTTTACTTTTTAAATTTAATTTTGCATTAATAAATAAACACATAGCACGCCTTTGATCATAGCCGTTCCCGCTTTCGCAATACAGACTTTTCATAAGCTTTCCTTGCGTACTTTACTGCAAGCGAGTGTTAAATAAACTCAAAGACTTTAGAATTATTTTCCCCTTATTCTTTGGACTAGATTTCGAGGATAACTAAATATCGTACATATCAATATTGCCTGAAAGTCGTGTTTACGACCTCAAATTGTTTGGAATTTACTAAACAAGAAACCTACTGGTATAATTGTCATATCACCTCGTTATTTTGAAACTCTTTTTAGTAAAAATATTATCAATACTCATAATTATATACTTAGTATATAGTAATAAGTCATGTGTTTTGCTGTCTCCGTTCATAGCCCCCCCCCCAAAGTTGATGGTTTAGCGGTCTCAGCCCCCAAATTTGACGGTCTAGAACATTTCAAATGTGTATTTTAAGTTAAGTTCATGTTGCACAATTCAGAGTATATTAACATTGGGGGGGCTCGAGCCCCTCCAAGCCCCATGGAGTCGGCTCCTATGACCGTGCCATGATGGCATATGCAAGGGTGGGGCCCACACATTCTCGATCTCGACCATTTTGGAGGTGATGTGATCACTTCGCTCGGGCAGCCTTTACCACGTTGATTTACTCTCGGGTACCCATTGATATAAGGGTGGGTGAACCTTGGAGGCACAAGGCCGAAAAAGTACCAACCTTAGATAACCCATCCCGAGAATCAAAGCCAGAAAAACACCAGCTATGGGCCTCTCAGCAGAGCTGATTAACGGAGTCCTTTATAAATCGTGCTTCATAATGTTTCCCACTAGTTTCCAGTATGCAAGATTTTTACTCACAAAGGAATCTAACGAGAAACCAACAACACCATTGTGTTGTGTTTTGCAAGAAAAATCGAATTAATTAAATAATAATGGTTACATATTATCTACGCTTTGATGATAAATTATGTAAAACTTTGTAATTTTTTTTTCTACTTGCTAAAACATGGGTCCCTTAGTCCACCACGGTTTCTATTTCCTTCAAAGGGCAGAGACTCTTGCATCACAACAGACAATGTTTGCCTCCTGGTTACGTTAATCATTTTGCAAAATGTTGTGTGAATTTTGTTATTTTATTGTTGAAATACATGTGCTTGACACCCAACAAACAAATTGGAATCCCTTGATTGATCAGTTACTTCTTGGATTACAGTGGCATCATTAATATTTCATATGAAGTTTCATAGAGAGAAATTTAATTAAAAGGGTGCAAATAATTTTACGGGGCTCCATGGCATTTTCTTTAACATTTTTTCCCCCCACATAGATCATTTGGCTCCCAAGGCCGACTCCCGCCGCCCCATGGTATGGCTCTGAATTTGGACTATAAGTGCGAAGATATTGCGAGCGAAGCGATCAAGAAAATTTTACGAAATATATTCTTATTTGTATAATATTTGAAATCCAGGGGGCAATTTCCACTCTGTGCCCTCCTGCAAGTGCCCTCGGCCGTCTGAAAGATAAATGCATGGAACACGTGAAAACTAATTCCATCTTGAGTATCCATTTGTCCTTGTTTTTCTTTCTTCCTCAATGTTTGCTTCCCCTAGAATGAACTCAATCCAAGGTCGGGAGGGGGGGATGGACAATGCCCCCTTCACCCCTGTAGTTGTGGCACTGTTTGTGAGTGTCTCCTTATCAATTTCACGTCATCACTCATTTTTTCGATTAGCTAGAAGTTGCACAAAAGCAAAGCTAAGTAACAAAAATTAAATATCCACTCCCTCTCTCTACCATATGATTCATATGATATGAATCAATATTACCAAAAGGTAGACTTGGGAATCAAAAATTTAAGCAGTTCGAAGTTCATACCAACACATCAAAGAAAAACACATTAGGGAACTTTAATACAACACTACTCAAAATGCCACAACTGTTCTAGATATTGAAAATTGCGAAATCATTTCCCGAAGTCTGAATCTCGAAGAGAATCCCCCCTTGCATCAATGATTGTAAAATAGAACTAAAAATACACAATATTGCAGACTGCAAACTTCTGATGTCTGCCTCTCTACACAACAAACACATTCATTTTTGCAAGAAGAAAATTGGAATTTTACAAATTTGAAAAATCGTCGATGTTATTTCCTAGCTTATTGTAAGTTCACATTTAAATATTTCATAGTTCGAGGAGGGGCATGCCCACCGTGGCCCCTCCCCTGGGTACGGGCCTGCCCATATTATATAATATTGCCTAAAATACCAATTTTTCTATTATTTCTTATTCATCTTTATTTCTTCAACTCAGGTTTAAGTACATTGTAAATGCATTTATGACCTAATACATGCAAGAAAATGCCCTATAAACTTAGAAAAATGACCTAAAAATTCTGAAAGATTTTTAAAACAAATTTATAAACTACCAAGAGAAATTCAAATTACAAATCAACGTTACAGTCTCTATTACATGCTCATTGCGTATGGTGGTAGTACAAGTAAGAAAGTTCACTTTTTGTCATCTTTTACACTTTAAGTACTGAGTTGCAGTACACAACGCATGATTGTCGGTTTTTGGACAAGAGAGCCTTGTACACGGAAATTTTTTTCTCGACTTCCACCTACACAAGAGTAGCTTACTTGAAATGAACAATATCACTTCCTGTTAAGTCACTTTCAATTCCATAGAGTGCAAATTGCTCCCTGACAAAATATCCGATACAGAGCGCAAAACTTTGTACCCTTTGTTTATTTACAATAATCCGTCTGGCGACAATATATTTACTGATATAGGGGAAATCACATTGTTTGAGCTGAATTGTTATACAACACCTTGTGTCAACAATCCTGCACAGAATTTCTTTGTTTCTTCAAACACAGTCATTCAGAACTGCGCTGAAGACAATGAGACGCGAGTCGGGAACCTCTCTCCTTCAAAGGGTTACATTTGCATGTAAAATGTCCCTTCTTTCACCAAAATGTAGAAAATTCATAAAATGACTTTAAAAAAGGCCGAAAAATGACAAACGGTTTAAAAAGTCTAAAAAATTACATTTACTTCAAAAAGGTTCAAAGAATTGCAAAAAAATGCCCAAACAATGGCGTTCCCATTTATTCACTTACGTGTAAAATACGTTCCTATCTACTTATGCAATGTTTCTGCCTTATCAAAAAAAATATGCATTTGCATCAAAATCCTAGCCCTAGTTATAACATTACAAAGGATGTAATATTATTGAAATTCCAATTTCTCACTACCAGAGTAAAGAACCTGGATAGCTATTTAGTGACTCGGACAGAACGAAACCAATCAGATGTCAGCCCACCCCTTCCTTTTTTTCAGCTTCACATTTATAGTAGTCAATCATTATTAAATTGTTTCGTTCTACGTGTATTTCGATGCCCGGCCTGGGCATGGATGCTCATTGTGAATGTTCTCATATGAATTTCATCATATCATCACTCATCCTCATCGCCGTGATTAGCCAAAGTGGCAGAAAACGACGTAAATAACCTAATTCGATCAATTGAGCATTCAACACTTTCGAATCTGCCCCCCTCCCCCACAAATGCTTTGTGTGAGCCTGACATACGCCCCCCTTCTTCAAATCAACATGTTTTCGTTGCTGAATTGGCGACCCTCGGAAGAAGTTTCACCTACGTAGGTGACGTCACAGCAGGCCTGTAGCTATAGGGATTGGAGGGGCAACTGCCCCCCCCCTGTAAAAAATACAGAATACATATCTACCTGGAATTCTCACTTATCTTTACAATTTGATCCTGTATTAATCTAGCAACATAACAAAGACATTTATTGATTTTGTGATTTATGAAGGTGTGTGGGATTCCGTATAATGTCGGATCAGGATTTGGGGAATAAAATCTCTTCCAGATTCAAACTTCGGGAAATGATTGATCAATTTTCAGTATGTAGAACAGTTGCGATATTTTGAGTAGTCTTGTATTAAAAGTGCCTAATGTATTTGGATGTTTTTCTTGGATATGTTGCTAAGAAGTTTGAACAGCATATTTTTTTGTTTCCCAAGTCTACCTTTTGGTAATAGCGATTCATGTGATAGAGAGAGGGAGTGACGTGAAATTGATGAAGAGACACTCACAAACAGTGCTGCAACCATAGGGGGTAGGGGCATTGTCCCCCCCCCCAATCTTGAACGGAAGTCCAATCTGGGAGGGGGCAAACATTGAAGTAAAGAAACATGACTAGCAGAATCTAAGAATAGTAGAACAAAATGGATACTCAAGTTGGAATTAGTTTTCAAGTGTTTCTTGCTATTTTCCTCCAGACGGCAGGGGACAAAGAGGGGCAATTGCTCCCTCGATTTCAATTTTTTTTTACAAATAAAAGTACATTTCGTAAAATTTTCTTGCTCGCTTCGCTCGCAAGATCAATATATCTGCTATTCTTATAGTCCCACGTTCAGAGCTATAGCTAGGGGGCGGCGGAAGTCAGCCCTGGGAGCCAAAACGATCTAAATAAAAAAAAAAAAAAAGGTTAAGGAGAATGCCATGTTCCCCGTGAAATTTGTTGCGCCCTATTAAATAAATATTGTTTTCAGTTTGCAAATATTTGATACTAAAGATTTTCCTGCTCGCTTCGATCCCAATATGATTATTTTCTGTAACGCATTCTAAATTACCCGAGAGAGAGGTAAGGCCAGATATATACTTCAGACTGTTGCTGCTTAAATGCATGAACAATTCTTTTGAGGAAATGGAGCGTTCACATTTGAGAGACAATTTGCCGGATGAATTGACCATGTAATGTATTTAAATTATATATATATATATTAAAGAAACTTTGAATACGTACACAATTTAGCGTTAACATGTTGCATATGTGTTTTCTTATTTTATGTCCCTCTATGTTACATATGTTTAAAATATATATTGTATACATGAGAGTTATACTTGTCATATGTACAAAATAATAATGTTCGTCATTATTCTGTCCTTGAAAATACGGTTTGTGTGCTTGTTTTCCATTATTAGCTAATATGAAATTGAACGTGTTGGAAAAATATTTCAAATAATTTGTTCAAACACAAATGCTTTAGCACCGACTTCTATCCCCTTTTGCATGATTTACGACGATAATAACGTCTTGTAATGCTACTATTATTACTACCATTACCACCACTATACTACTATTATTATTATTGGCACGTTTGTCCTGGTACTTGACCCCCCTCTCCAAATAAAAAATTGTGGTTTCGCCTCTGCTCACAAAGAAGACTCATGCCCAGGCTCGAACCTGGAACCCCTGGCTTCGCAGTGTGTTATGTAACCATTCCACCATGTAGGTCGACTAGTGAATGTAGGACAGTTTACTGGCTCAAATTATTACACTGATAAACAATGAAATACTCCTTTAAATAAAACTAAGTGATCTTTATGTATTCAGATGTGCTGATAACGAATATCGCATCCGTTTTCCTGTATCACCTAAATTTTTTGCAGAACACCCACATTTTATAATTTTATGGTTTCAGGTCTCCGCACCCTGCTCCGCATCCGGCTTAACGTTTGGTTCCTAGAAAATGGATAAGAACCTTCTAGCGACCTTGTGTGTTTATGACTGGCACTTAATATTTCGGGGAGGAAACATTTGGCAGTAGAGTAATTTCCTGTTTCTCTGTTAAAATTTGTTCTTTGTAGGTTAGTCAAGTCTTAATTCCTTTCCGATAACTTCGCGAGTAGCAGTATTTTATGTTTGTGTATGTTCGTGAAATTGTGAATGTAATGTTGTGTATAGTGAAGTGAAGTGTAAGTTCTATTTCAACAAAACGATAAGAGCATTCATAATTGTTTTTTTAAAGAAATATATTATAACTCAATTAATGAGTTCACCATGTCACGCAAATGTGTGAATAACCCGAACTTGTTTTGTTATGTTTGCGGGGAATTTACTCCGAAGTCACAGAGAAATACTATCACTCCTATAGTGAAAAAAGCATATGAGTTGTATTTTGGAAGTAAAGTAGACGAGGGAAAAAGCTGGTCACCAGGTAAAATTTGATGTAATTGTTCGCGAACTTTACGTGGTTGGCTTAATGGCACTCACAAATCAATGCCCTTCGGAAACCCTGTAATATGGACAGAACAGAAAGATCATACTACGGATTGTTACTTCTGTTTAACAAACATAGTGGGTATAAACATAAATCAAAACATTATATATTTTATCCTGATGTTCCTTCAGCCAAGAAACCTATGAGTCATGAGTTTATACCAATTCCTAAGCCTCCTAAAGAATGGACAGTGGATGAAACAGTACCAAGCAGTGCTTCTCCAGATGACGAACCTGGACCCTCATATTCAAACACCAATCCAAATTTTCCTGATCCAAATACACCTCACTTTATTTCCCAATCCGAACTAAATGATCTAGTCAGAGACCTCAACCTTTATAAAGTTCAAACGGAATTATTAGGTTCTCGTCTCCGAGGGTGGAATTTATTACAAGATGGTGTTAAGGTGTCATATCGGAAACGCCAACAATCACTGACACATTTTCTTTCTGTTAGTAATGAGTTAACTTACTGCAATGATGTAGAAGGCCTTCTGCAAGAACTTGGAAGGAGTCACAATCCAAACGAGTGCAAACTATTTTTAGAATCATCTAAGAATAGTTTAAAAGTAGTATTGTTGCATAATGGGAATATATACCCATCAGTAGGCTACCCCTTGCCTATTCTTCCACCATGAAGGAAACATATGAAAATATGGATACAATATTAAAAGTGATAAATTATGAAAAATATGGTTGGCAGATATGAGGAGACCTCAAAATGATTGGTATACTGTTAGGCATGCAGTCTGGGTTTACAAAATTTTGTTGCTTTCTTTGCGAATGAGACAGCCGGGCAAAATATAAACATTACAACATTGTGGATTGGCCCATATGAAAAAACTTAATTCCTGAAGAGAAGAGTGTTAGGAATCACCCTCTACTTGAGAAAGACAAGATTTTGTTACCACCGTTGCATATAAAGTTAGGGCTGATGAAAAATTTTGTTAAGGCTTTGGATAAACATGGTGAGAGTTTTGGGTACTTGAGAAAAACATTTCCTAAACTCAGTGATAGTAAGTTAAAAGAAGGCAGATTTATTGGGCCGCAAATCCATGAGATCATCCATGATGACAACTTTGTGGAATTGCTAACAGAAAAAGAGAAATACTTAGCTTTCAGACAAGTATGTTGTAATTTTCTTGGAAATGTGAAAGCTGACAACTACGAGAAACTTGTTAAGAACTTGTTGAAGTGTTATCAGCGCATGGGGTGCAATATGTCCTTGAAAATTCACTTTTTACATTCGCATTTGGACTTTTCCCCCCTAACTTGGGCACGGTTAGTGACGAATGCGGCGAGAGATTTCACCAGGATATTTCTGTCATGGAGAAACGATATGCAGGTAAATCGGTACAGAACATGTTATCAGACTACTGTTAGAACCTCAAGGAAGAGGTTTCTGGTGGCAGTTACAAACGGCAGAGTTCAAGAAAGAAATTTTAAAAATGTGAGTAAAAATGAGTTTTTTTCCTTTATTTTTGCATGAAATTTCTTAATTGAACAGTCAAAATCTGTCCTATATATATTTTTTAATTGTTTTATATATCATAGTTATTCACTTCAATATTTAAATCTTATTTCATGAGCAAACAAACAAAAATAATTTCAAATTTCGATGTATTATTACAAAGGGAATTAAATTTTTATTAAAAACAAAAAATGAGAATCCAAGGAAAACGATAGGTGATACAGCATTTCTACTTTCAGATTTGGATTCAGCAGGGTCGAATTATAAATAATCACCTATTTTCGTTCAAAGGAGCAAAAAAAAGTTTGAATTTGTTCATCAGTGTTATCAAACACGATGAAAATGTGATAGTGTTTCACAATTATTATTTCGGTTAGAAAGCGATAAAATTTGTAGTTCGATAGGGTTACACTAAGCATCTTATGGAGTGTAAATATCAATTTCAAATCTTATGAATCATTTCTCTATGCAAACGCATCAAATATGGTAAGCAACATAGGTGTGTGTTATGATATCCATTTTATAAAGGAAAAGTTAAGTTTTAATCCTGACTGTTTGCATGATATCGTTTCAATAGCATGTTATATATTGCTCTCAGAATTTTAAACGGCAGTAAAAATAAATGACATTTGCAACTACGAAGCTTGCAATGGGATTGCATCCATTAAGGACAGAAGATGCCTATTTTGATTGCTTGTAACATCGAAAGATGAATTAGAGGCGCAAATAGTGACTGAGAAAAGTTGCTTGCCTTGATGTCCTGCACACACTGTGAAAGTTGTCAATGTTATCAGGCGGCACCTTATGAATATAGGTTCAAGAAAATGACAAGTAGAAAAAAGCTGCAGTGAAATAAATACAATTGAAAATCTCTCAAATTACATTCTATTTATTTTCTTATATTTATAATAATAAATTGTGTCTGTAGCAGAAGTTGTCTGTTAAACATACCTCAGGCACAACCTAATTTTTTGACAAATAATTATATCAACTATTCTGCTATGTAGTGGATTCTCGTAATTTTATTCATATATCTTAAGCCATTGTGTGACTGGTAAAAATTAGTATCAGAATAAAAATCCCTGATATTTGGGGTTTGTACTCTTCTGCTCAAAAAGTGGTGACGATAAGCTGCTCAGAGACTTCGTGCCGCGGAAATGGGGTAAAGCGAAGGAGGCCCCTTATATCTTTCGGTTTCGTATCATAGTCATTAAGGAAGGTATTTTTCAAAATGTAAAGAGGATACAGCATTTACCTCGATAAAACTTGATAAAACATGAAATATTAATGATGACAGTGTAATCCATGAAGTCGCTGATCAATCAAGGGATTCCTATTTGTTTGTCAGGTGTCAACACAATATTTTGCAAAATGGTTAACGTAGGCAAAGATTGTCTGAAGTGATGCAAGAGTCTTTCATTTGAAGCAAATAGAATCCATGGTGGAGTAAGGGACCCATTTTAATGTTTTAGCAAGTAGGCATAAAAAATTTTAAATGTTTACACAATTCATCAAAGTGTAGATAATATGTAACCATTATTATATAATTAATTTTATTTTTCTTGCCTAACACAACACAATGATGTTCTTGGATTCTCGTTAGATTCCTTTGTGCGTAAAAATGTTGCATACTGGAAACTAGAGGAAAACATTATGAAGCACGATTTATAAACGTCTTCCTTAATCAGTTCTGCAGAGAAGCCCAAAGCTGTTGGTACATATTAATCGTCTATTAACATTATTGACCTGTAAATATAACGTAGATACAGTCCCGATTAGCCTATTTATGTTAAACTTTATCTTTGTATTCTTTGGTAGTCCGGAAAGGTCATTATCGAAATACTGTTATTTGATGTTGCTCGAACTTTTTTTGTTCGTTGGAGTTTCAAGATATCATCCCTTTCCTGTTACTTATCACTTTTGGAGCAGGGGGAGGGAGGCATCTTCCAATGCAACACAATATATTAAAAATTTGCCCCCTCTAGGATTGACTTCGCCCCCCTACTAAAAATTCCTGGCTACGGGCCTGCGTCACAGAGAAGCTGACTCTGGCGGGATTGTAAACACGAGAGTTGGGGGAAGAAAATGCCTGTAGGACCTTCAAAAGCGGGCCAAACCTGAATCAGATCCGCGAGCAGTTTGGGCATCGGGGTAATGGTTGCGGTCGTAAACTTGGGAACATTACGACAGTGAGTGAGTCCTAACTCAAGGTTACCCCCCCCTCCTCCTCGAAGCCAATGCGTCACTATTTTTCCACAGAAGATTTGAATCTGAAACCTGCGAAGATTGACATAACAGCTACTGAAGGGAGCCACGAAAGCTCAATTGATCATGATAATTAGAGACAGTGGCGTAGTGGCCGCCCGGCAATGCAGGGTGTGGCGAGGTGTAGAACCAGCCCCGCAATATTCTTTCTCTCTCTCTGCTTCTGAAATTTTATATAGCTAGAAATTCAACAGGAAGTGTCGCTTATGAAATAATTTAATTTACAAGACAGAAATCTGGTTTCCAGTAACATATGATACGACACCTTCGATAATAAGCAGGGGCGTTCTGGTTCGGCCAGAGGGGCCCGGCTAACTTAACATATGTGTCCCCTCCGAAATGCAGAATTAACTTCCTTGCTCGCAGGTGAACATCTATAGGAAAAATCCCATATCTCATAACTAGACCTCGGATTTTTAGATCCTAAAAATCCTGAAATAGGTCCTAAAAATCTTAAGTTAGGCTCGAAAAATCCTAAAATAGGTTCGAAAAACCCTAAAATAAGTTCTAAAAATCCTGAAATAGGTCCTAAAAATCTTAAGTTAGACTCGAAAAATCCTGAAGTAGGTTAAAAAAAACTTAAAATAGTTCAAAATTTCTGAATACTGCTGATTAGGTATAGTCACCGGCAATGAAAATGGGACACATATATCCTGAAATATGCACTATCTTGCATAACGTTATGTGTGTTGCCTAACCCTACGGTTATGGCAGAACTCAACATTGGAAATTTGCTATTAAAATCCACTCATCGCCGTATAGTTAGGCACCAATCTGTTTTCATGTTATCCACAGTAAAACTCCGCAATTTTGTCTGTGAGGATCATCTTATATTCTGAAAATCTTACAACAAAAATATAGTGAGTGGTGCAAACTTCAATGCTGAAATGTTAGTTTGCAAGGCGTGAATGCCACAAAGCATGGAAGTGACACCAAAGTGAGCAAGACCACACAGATCAGACCACTTTGTATTTCACAGGTAACAGTGGAACCTAAAATAGGTTCTAACAAGCAAAATAGGTTTTTAGGCACTAAAAAACTTTTCTTGCGTTTTTTAACGAAACGCTGACATAACTTATTATTTCTTGCATGAATCCAGTATAGAAAGATCCAGTTACTCAACCAGTCGTTGCTTTGTTGCTGCACAATATAAAGAATTAAATTTGATAAATCATGAACTTTTATCACTAATTTTAATTTTACGTGTGGTATTTGAATGTAACTTCACATCAAATATTTTCAAGATGGCTCTAAGCCTTTTTATATTCAAATAAGAGCTGAAAAAAACTCTAAAATAGTTTACACCTGTTCCATGTTACTTCAAAGTGGTCCCAAAACTCAGTTTGATGTGGAGTCGAATTATCCCTTTGCCCTAAGAGTTCACAGCGTATGGGTTAAATGTTACCATTATTTGGGGGCATTTTGTGAAGTTCATTTTTCTTCCATATTGAAATTCTGTGGACATTTCCTTCTTTCCAGTGTGTTTTTATTTTATGATCTACAGTGCTCGAAGTGGATACTCCTATAGCTGGTATGCTTGGTCGAGGAGTATTGGATTGATTTGGTGTTTTAAGTCCACTTTATGCACAGTAAGGCTAATCGGGAGTGGACCTACAGTTTAAAGTGGGATCCGAACCACTTGTGCCTCCACCGGGTATCGAACCTGGGATCCCTTGATTACAAGGCGACGACGCTACCACTGCGCCATCGGGGAGGTCTCTTTGTCGAGGAGGGTCTTTGTGTAGATCAGCATGGAGACAATGAAGAAGTGGGGGATGCTTATGCAAATTATCCTAGCAGGAGGGGATGGTTAATGGAAATGTACATAACTGGGGGAAAAGCACCCCTCTGCACTCCTTCTCCACACCTACAACTCCCGCACTGATGATCTATTATTAATATAAAAAGGTCTTGTTTCATGAAATATATCGAAAAGAAATGCTATTGTTGAAATTATTATTAATAATGTCCACTATTATTAAAATTGAAATCCTTTTCGGAATTCAGTCTTTTCGATCGACTTTCATTGAGTGACGAATTTTCAGTGAATGAAGTCCCATCACCGCCCTATTACCCGTCTTTCAATGCTGGAGTTCCGCCATATTTCCTTCTACTAGATTTCAATTGAACTTGTGATGCTGGGTTAACACTGGAAATCCAGAGGTCCAGTTCAACCCCCAAAACAGAAATGAGCACATTGTTGAATACATTAGTTACTATTAGTATTAGAAGGCTAATGTGAGGGGATTACTTTATATCATACATTTTAGTCCGATGAGAAGGTCCGGAAAAATGCAGATAGATACCTCAAAAATTTTTAGATCCAATTTGTGCAATTGAAAACAATATTGATTTATTAGTGCGCAATTAATTTTCCTGGACGCCATGGCATTCTCTCTTTCACAACTTTTTTTAGATCATTCGTGCCCAATGGCTGGCTCCCGCCGCCCTTCTGAACTTGATGAAAACAAAAATAGCAGATAATGCGAGCGAAACAAGCAAGAAAATTTTACAAAATGAATTTTTATTTGCATAAAATTTGAAATCGAAGGGGTAATTGCTCGCAGTAGCCCCTGTCCCCCCCTGTAGTTGAGTCACTGTATAATGCAGACATATTTAAGCAATATATGTTTACTTTGGATACTTTAGGCTCACTGCCATTGTTAGTCAACCTTATTCTGCACAGTTGCTCGACTAACCTTGTGTTAATGCGAATACCACGCACCCTTCCCCCTTCCATCCAAACCGATACTAAAGGCATAAGAGATAATGTTTTATTTCAACCCTATCGCCGCGATCACCCACAGGTAGGTAGAAAACCTATACATAATAACCAAAACTAAAAATCAATAACAAGTCAATCAAACGATAGTTTAAAGTGGGATCCGAATCACTATGTGCCTCCACCAGGTATCGAACCCGGGACTCCTTGATTGCAAGGCGAAAACGTATTCACGGCGCAATCGAGAAGGCAGTTATAAATATCTGATACATAAAAAATATCAAATAAATTCCCTTATATGTATTAAATACTAATGTATTTTTACATGTTTAGTAATTTACTTTTATATTTAATAACATTATAAATATTAATCATATAGGCTCTTTCTTCTCAGTTGCTTGGTAGAAAATTTGAAAAGTTTCATGCACATACATAATATATATGTATAGTTTGTGTATGTCTGTGTAGACCACAATCTTCTTGCGCCCCCCCCCCCTGAAAAAAAATCAATCTTCAATGATTTCGCGCCCTGGTAGGGTATGTAGCTGCCTGGCAAAGTCCTCATTCCGTAAATTCACGAACTGCATGAAATCAGAAAAAGACATATATTCCCCCCTCGTTTTCAGAAAACCTGTTTCACAACCCACCCCTCTCCTTTCTGTGGTGAAGGACACTCCAGTGGGACAATGAATCTCCCCCCCTATTTACTGCGAGCAGCAAAAGAAGACGGCCGCGCCATCTACTGGCCACCGATGGAAATGCAATTTCAAAGCGCAGCGAGGTTTAAATGTAGCTTCCACTTCTATTCCCTAACTTTTCTATGTTTCAGCCTCCCATATATATATATATCAAATCAAGTGTCGCAATAATAATAATTAGGATAATTATATTTAATTAATATTAATGGCTCAGTCGGTAACGCGTCTGACTACCATGCTCAAGGTCCCGGGTTCGATTCCCGGCCGGTTCAAATCCGGGAACTTTTCTAACGGTGGAAGCGGCCCCGGCGCCCACCCAGCGTCGAATAACATGGGTACCTGGGGGAAACCCTGGGGGGTAAAGGCGGTCAGGGCCGTGATGCTGATCACATCACCCCCACTCACGACCGGATCAAGAAAGTGTGGGGCGTTACCCCCACACCCCCTATACGCCTTCATGGCGTGGTGCTATGCACAGGGGAACACTTCACTTTATATTTAATTAAATTAATATATTAATTAATTAAATATGTACATTAAATAATATTGTATTGGTATTATTACATGAATACTTAAAAGATAGTAAAATAATAGAAATATAACAGCAAGTATTCATTATCTAGCGTACGTGTAGTTAAGATCGCCAAGATTTGCACAAAAACAACTGCCCTGGCAAGGAATTTAATGTCAGATAGAAAAAGAATTGAATATTTATTGAATAACAAAAAAGGAGTTAGATCCAATTAACGAAAAGTAAAGTTCCTGATTAATATTTTGGATATTATCATTGGTGGTGTGCATAAATCTTTGGAATCCTTCAAAGCCGTATGAGCCAAATTCCTTGCCTTCCAATAAGTTCAGCGGAGAAAACAATCGAGTATGCAGGGTGCAGCAGAAATAACTCCCGGATTTCATTCGTGAATAACAAAGCAACGATAGATGTTATGCAAAGTTTTATTTCACAGTTGAAAAGAACAAGGGTTACCATTTTGTTTCCCATATGTACCGAGACAACTCCATGAACGCCCCTACTTTTTTGAGGAAGACGGCACGCAGTTAATGTAACGTCTGACCGTTATGTATGGATGTTACGCAACTTCCTGCAGCCGCAATCGAACGAACGTGGCAAATTGGCTGTGTGGTTCCAACAGGATGGTGCCACAGCACGCGTATCGATGAACGTGCTACGTGAAATGTTTCTGGGGCGTCTGATCTCACTTCGAAGTGACCTTCCATGGCCAACTCGTTCCCCCGAACTCGCACCCTGCGACTTCTTTCGGTGGGAGGAGTACCTGACGGCTAAAGTTTACCAAGGAAGGTCGAGGACAGCCACTGATCTGAAAGATGGTATCAGACAGAAAAGAGCGGCAATACCGACCAGACATGACTAGGAGGGTAATGCAGAACTTCAGGGCGAGACTTCAGAAATGCGTACACTGTGCAGATCGGCATTTGGACGATATCATTTTTAAACAAAGTCAATTATGTCACACAAAATGGTGACTTGTGGCAATTTTGACAAAAAATAATTGGAACATTTTGTTCTTTGCAAATGTGCAATAAAATGGTAAACCTTGTTCTTTCCAACTGTGCAATAAAGTTTTGCATAACATCTATCGTTGCTTTGTTATTCACAAATGAAATCCGGGAGATATTTCTGCCGCACCCTAACTTTTAATTGTTACGCTGTTCAAGCATGGTATTGGCATTGATGGAAATTGAGTATAACAAATGCTAAACAATTATATTTTGATAAATTACTTTTACTACTTGCTAAGTCTTTCGGGGGGAAGGGGCCTGGACCTCCCGGACCCCCACAAAAACGTCCTTGATACCTAGGTATAATGTGAAGCCATGAGAAATGTTCTCTTTTAGAACAGCACACACGAATGTCCTGTTATTTAATGCAAAATATGCATAAATATTTTTCATTGTTTTTGTTAGAATTTAAGTTTTCAAAAAAAAAAAAAAATCAGATAACAATTCTGAAACATATAAGGCTAAGCTCTGGACCTCATTCTGGGCTTATTTGGATTTCACGGAACGGAAAATCAGGAGTGAGGGGCATCTTAAGCCACCCCAACCAGGAATAATCATCTCCCACCCACTGGATACATTATATAGAGTTCCACTTCAGTTCCGTTCATTATAATTTTAAAAGTCCCATAGCTACGCATAAAAATATCTTTAAACAATTTATGGCAGATGTGTGATTGAGACTGTCCTATTCTCAAACTGTCATGTTCAAAGTTAATATTATTTATGTTATTGATGTTGTTTTTAACTCATGCATGTTTGTTTTATAGATATTGTTATAATCATCTTATCACGCTGTATAAAATACAAGAAATGAAATTGATGTAACCATAGCAACGAGAAATAATAAGTATTAAAAATGGTGATGGAAGTTGTGAGATTTTCTGCGCCTGTATTGTATTTATTTTAAATATAACGATTATCGTTAATTACGCAATTTTATTTGCATTGATAATCGTTCTGCAAGTTTAAGCGCAGCGACGGTTATCAAGAGTGGCGACCCAGAAGCCAGGATTGTTCAAAAAGTGTGCAATCTTCTGACAGTGGTAAGAATGTCTGTTGTAATGGAACAGAATTTTTGTCATATGCTGAATTAAGACTTACGTCACAATCTTCAGTGAGTATAACGTAACTTCTTAAGTGAATCGTCATATGTGTGAAGATCACAATGGCTGATAAGTTAAAACAAAGTAAATCTAAATCGTCGCGTAAAGACACAAACATTCAGGCTAATACAATGACTACTTACTTTGATGCTGGTAATCCCGTAGTCGCTTCCAGTAATGCGAATACTACAGAACATGATGTTTGTTCTACAAAACCCGACAAATTATCTTGTTGTAATGATCCTGACAATGATTTGAGGTATGTTCAGTGTACACAGTGCTCGTCATGGCATCATATATCTTGTCTCAAACTTACAGTCACTCACTGGACAATTTATTCGACTACACTAGAAAATTATTATTGTAAAGGTTGCAAACCAGATTATGATCCTTTTAGTTTGCCAGCTTATCTAGAAACTCTTAACCCGAATTTTGGTGATTTGTTAAGTACTGTTAAGAGTATTCAATTGCTAATGGTCGCTTCCAATGAAGATCTCAAGACGAGACTAGAACAGTCTATGAAATCGCAGTTAGAACAGTCTAATGCTGAAATGAAATCTCAGTTAGAAAATTCTATGAAATCACAGTTAGAACAGTCTAATGCTGAAATGAAATTACAGTTAGAACAGTCTAATGCTGAAATGAAATTACAGTTAGAACAGTCTAATGAAGAACTAAAAACCCGAATGGATCTTGCTAACCAAGATATGAAATTACAGTTACAGCAATCTAATCAAGAATTTGCAGAGTTTAATGAGAATATTAAGTCTCAGTTTGAACAATTGGAATTGGATATTTATAGTAACCTAACTTCCAAATTTGAATTGGTTCATAAAGAAATTAATACTGTTAATCAAAGATTAGACAACTTGACTTCCGATGTTAAAACACAACTTGATTCAATATCTTCCGAATGTGTCAAGAAAAATGAACATTTGGGAAGTGTTTTAAATAGCAATATTTCTCAAATCCGAACAGAACAAGACGTTCAAGGGCAACAAATTTTAATAAATAAAGATTTGATTAGTGAATACGATAAATCTATTACAGTATGTTCATCCAAAATAACTGATATTAATAATAGATTATCATCGTTGGAAGTTGCTGGTAAGGAAAATGTACATTTTGGAACGTATCTTATTGATTGTAATAACAGGTTTCAACATATAGAATCTCGTATTGATGTTTTGCAAACTAATTATGCAAATTTTCAACGCAACACAAAGGGAAATTTGAAACCTCCCCTTGCACAAAATAGTTCTCAAACTAAGACATCACGTGAAAGGGCTAGAAATGTAGTTGACTCGGGGGTGACTAATTCATCTACTTATTCATCTGATGAATCTTTAACAACCCATGTGAAAACAACGTTCGATGAATCGCATGTTCGAAATCGTGTTCGCTGGAAGCGAAACAAAAGATTTATTCCAACCTGCAATGAGGAACATTATCGAAATAATATGTCACCTAATAGTGTACAGTTTAAGGATACAAGTAATTATGCGATTAACAATATGCAGACAACTTCTAGATTGAATTCTACCGTTACAAATATTGATAAACGTTCCAATGTTCAACAATGTTGTTCTGCTGATGGTGAAAATAGTTACATAAATCAAATGTTTACATACTCGCAAGAACCTAACCTCCCTGCCGTTCATCATAGTAATGTCCCTGGTGAAACGTGTGGGTTTCGTCATATTTCTTCCTTGCAGAATGAAGCTTGCAGACCATGGTTTCAAGGTGAAAGGCGTAATGCAAATTTAATGACTGGCACAAGTTGTCCAAATGCTGAAATTGGTGTTAATGAGTCAAATACAAATAACAATTACTGTGATAATCCACAAAGTCAGTTTGATCGTTGTATTTCTCCAACGTCTTTACCTGTAATTGCTGTTGGGGATAGAGGAAACAGATATGTAAAGATAAATGAACTGTCTCATTTACCCAAATTTTCTGGGAAAATAGAAGACCAATCGGCTCGAGAATATCTAGAACATCTTAATTCTATGCTTGATCTTATGGGCATTCCAATTAACAAAAGGCTACAGAGTATTCAGCAGTGTTTCACCAACAGAGCTGCGTACTGGTATAGAACTCACAAACGTATGTTTTCTTCATATGATCATTTTCAAAGGGAATTCATGAAACAATTTGCAAGTCCGGAAATACTACAGTCTCAGTTATCAGTATTAAGGAACAGGAAGTATGATCCTACAGTACATGGTGATTTAGAAAGCTTTGCGTTGAAAACATATTCAAATTATTGCAATTTAGTTGAGAATCCAAACGAATTGGATGTTATTCAATTAGTTATTAGCCAGTTACCAAATAATATAGCTAATAACATAACTTGTCATGAGATACGTTCTATGGACCAGTTAACAACTATGTTAAGGAAATTAGATGTTGTCCGAACTAGTAGAAGAGGACTTATTTTCCTACCGGAAGAAACCGATAATAGTAGTAAGGTTAAACCCAACAAGAATCCTGACAGTATGAAATCAAAATTTAGTGTCAAGCAAATTAATGTTAAACACACCAAAAACACTTGCTCATCTTCTACTCAGACTTCTTCGATGGATGCTCAAGTACCTTTTACTAATGAATTTGGCAATGCTAATTCAAGATATGGACAGTTTAGAGGTAGCAATGGTAGTTTTAGAGGACGTAGAAATAATCGTGGCTATTCAGGATTTACATATAATAACAGAAATAATTTCAGATTCCAAAGAAATAATGCATACTCTGGTATTTCCGGTGACATTACAAATAGGAATTATAATCAGGATGCTATAAGTTCTCAGTTACCTAACAGTAGTCAGAATGGAAGGATTTTCTACAATAGGCAAGCGCAGTATACAAGTGAGCCTGCTCTCGCTCCTACTTACAGTCAACCTGTTAATGTGACTTCATTACAACCACAAGATGCATCTACAACTTCTGGAATATCAAATTCTCCTTCTGCAAATGTATCAAGGACCTTTACACGACAATCTGGTATTGGAACATCTTACCAATCAAAAACAAATTTAAATTAAAGGAGCGGATGGAAGTGCCTCGTTCACTCTGCTTTCTTTCAGAGAGGCCAAATTTGAACAAACGAAATTCATTTCAAACACAGGAAATTATGAATGTACGTGATGATAAAGACTTAATATCGGAACCACTACAAGTGAATTTTTTATTGGAATGGTTTGAAGAAGAACCTGAATGGACTGTTAGTGATTATGATATTCCGGTTCCATTAACTGAAGTTCCAGTTATTCATGGAATTATTTGTCAAATACCTGTAGTTTGTATTATAGATTCTGGAAGTCAGGCAAATGTTCTAAATTTTGACGTTTGGTGTAAACTATCGTCTTTGATTGGCAACATTAAACTGGATAACGTGGAAGATGTAAAACTCACCGGTTTCGCTGGATCCAAGAAGTGTAAAGTTGTTGGCAGTAAAATTATTAATCTGCAGATAAAGAACGAATACTTTTGTATGGAATTTTTTGTTCTTAAAGAGTTGAATGCCGATGTCATTTTAGAAGTTCCATTTTTTGAGGAAATATAAAGCTGTAATTGATTTTAAAGAAGGGAATGTAAGTTTGCTAAATGCTAAAGGAAAGGAAATTTCCTCTGTTTTAACTCGGTAATGTTCTTCTACAGAAGATTTGAAGTATTGTACAAAGTCTAACTATTGTTCCGAAGATACATTAAATGATAATGAAAGTTATTCATGTAGATTGTTACGTGATGCGTCAACTTTGAATGATGATGTAGAATATATGCCAGCTAAGAAGTCCATTTATGAGTCTGTTTTTAGAAATGATAATTTAGACAATTTGCAGAAAGCTGATTTATTCAAACTTCTGTCGTATTATCACGTACAATTTTCAGATAAACCTAGAAAAGCAATTGTTGAACCTTACAAGATTCAATTAGATACTGTAACACCTATTACAAGCACACCTTATCCCATACCAATATCAAGGAGACTACCTTTAGAAGAAGAGCTTTCCAAGTGGGAGAAATGGGGAATTATTTACCAAGATTCTTCACCATATCTTAACCCTCTACATATAGTGCCAAAGCAAGGAGGTCTTTGGAGACCTGTGATCGATTTTAGGAAACTTAATCAACATGTTATCTCTCCACAAGTGAGAGTAGAAGCAATCAACGAACTGTTACAGAGGTTCCTAGGATGTGTTTACTTTTCTTCAATTGATTTATCATGCGGTTATTTTCAAATACCGTTGACTGAAGATTCATATCCTTACACAGCTTTTTCTTATAGAGGCAGACAATATCTTTTCCGCTATCTTCCGTTTGGGATTCGATCAGCAGTCTCAGTGTTCCAGGACAGGATGAATAAAATATTCTCCACCGATTGCAGAAATTTTGTTGTTTGTTATTTGGATGATATTCTAATTTTCAGCAAAGATTGGTCTCAACATATGCAACATTTAGAACTAGTTTTACAAAAGATAAAGGGTGTCAATATGTCTATTAAATTTTCCAAATGTAAGTTTGCTTACAAAGAAATCTGCTTCCTTGGACACATAGTGTCCGGTGATAAAATTATGGTTGATCCTGCAAAGAATTCAGCAATTATTAATTTTCCAATTCCAACAAACAAACGCTCCTTGAGAAGGTTCTTAGGATTAGCTAATTGGAGGCGAAAGTTTATTGAAGGATTTGCTGAAATGGCACAGCCTTTATATGATCTGTTGAAAAAGGAATCAAAATGGCAATGGAATGATGTTCATGCTTCAGTTTTTGAAAACCTCCGCAAGTCACTGATATCTCCAAAGGCTTTGTATCAACCAGATTTCACGAAGCCTTTCAATGTCAACACAGACGGTTCGAAGAAAGGAATAGAAGCTGTTCTATGGCAAGACTCAACTGAAAATTCTGAAGAAGGACCACGTATAATTCAATACGTTAGCAGATCTCTTAAAGGCAATGAGTTATCATACAATACTCACGAGATTGAATGCTTAGCGATATTATTTGCTTTCGAAAAATTCTACATTTACATAGCTGGAACTAAGGTGAAATTGTTTACCGATCACCAATCTTTATCTTGGCTAGAATCTACTAAAACTTTGAATCCACGATTAAATCGTTGGAGTTTGAAATTACAAATGTTTGATTATAATGTATATCACGTGCCGGGAAAATCTAATGAAGCTGCAGATGCTTTAAGCAGATATCCTGATTTAAGTACAGGTTTTCCAACTCTATCGGAACTATATGTAAATAACATAAGTCTTGATTTTCTTGACGAAGATAGTGTAACATTTTGGCAAGAAAGTCAAAATTCGGATTCTTATTGCAGTGCCATTGTACAAAAGTTACAAAATGGGAATTTGTCGAAGAATATAAAAAGGCAATATTCGATTCAAGATAATATATTATTCCTTAAACATTTGAAAGAAGACAAGTGGAAACTTGTAGTACCTATTATTGTTGTACCCAAAATTCTTCATAAATTCCATGACTTACAAGGTCATTTTGGATACTATAAACTATTTAATAAGTGCAGAAGTTTATATTATAGGCCTAAAATGAAAGTTAGTATCAAGCAGTATTTGAACGACTGTCTAACATGCGCAAAAACTAAACAAGCTCACACAAAAATTAGTAAGGATGAATTGCATGTATATTCTACTACTCCACATGATATGTTATCAATAGATCTTGTTGGACCGTTACCCAAATCACAAGGATATAGTTACATATTAACAATAGTTGACACGATGTCCAAATTTTTAATGGCTTATCCGTTAAGGAAGGCAACGTCACGTGAAATAATTAACAAATTCAAGCTCCAGTATTTTTACCACTATTCAGCATGTAAGGTAATATTATCAGATATCGGTTCCCAATTTAAATCACAAGAGTGGAAGTTATATATGAATGACTGTAACATAAAACATATCACCACGTCAGTTTATTCGCCTTTCGCAAATCCTGTGGAAAGGTACAACAAAGAGTTAATACGATTGTTACGATTATATACTTCGCAAAATCATCAGGACTGGGTAAAATATTTGACTCATGTAACAGGACTTCTTAATAATTCCGTTTCGGAAATAACAAGTTTCACACCTAGTGAACTTTTTCTTCATCACGAATTATAGGATTCAATTATCAGTCAAATTAACTGGCCAGATGATTTAAAGTTTGTGCCCTGGAAACATAAGTATTTTATCGCCAAAGCACGTATTAAGGAAAGATATAAGCCCAAAACTATTGAGTGTGATGCTAATAAATTGAAGATTGTCCCAGGTGATATTGTTTTAGTGAAAAATCATGAACATAGTAGTGCAATTAACAAGAAAATTCATAAGTTTATGGAATTATGGCTTGGACCCTATATAGTTGATGCTGTGAAAAACAATTATACAATTTTGATGTCTATGGACGGTAATAAGATAACAACAAGGCAGAACTTGTCAAATATCAAGAAATTTAATTGTTCTGATGAGAAAAAGGAAGAATTGCTTAAACTAATGTAATTGTTATGAAGTAATGCATAAGTAGCTGTAAATTCGAACACTAAGATGACATTTTCAGAACTTTAGTAAAAAGAGTATTGTAAATTTGTGAATTGGTTCATTATGTCAAGTGAACTTTCTCATTATCCTGATGAGTGTATATTAAAAGCAGGACTCAAATCTTATATATTATGTAAAAAAAAAAATTAAAAAAAAATGTTATGTTCATTTTTTTTTCCAGGAGAAGGGGAGAGATTGAGACTGTCCTATTCTCAAACTGTCATGTTTAAAGTTAATATTATTTATGTTATTGATGCTGTTTTTAACTCATGCATGTTTGTTTTATAGATATTGTTATAATCATCTTATCACGCTGTATAAAATACAAGAAATGAAATTGATGTAACCATAGCAACGAGAAATAATAAGTATTAAAAATGGTGATGGAAGTTGTGAGATTTTCTGCGCCTGTATTGTATTTATTTTAAATATAACGGTTATCGTTAATTACGCAATTTTATTTGCATTGATAATCGTTCTGCAAGTTTAAGCGCAGCGACGGTTATCATACCACATCCAATGCCTTTTAGAAGCCATGTATTTGGTATTTTCTTAGACATCTATAGGGTGTTGTATTAAAAAAGAAAAAAATGAGTTCAGATGGTTCCCAATCAACTCGTAAGAAGTCTAACTGTGAAAAATTTGACAAATCATTTATTTGTAATATAATTAGCTGTACCTAATGACGCTCTTCAAGTATTGAAAGTAATGTCATTCGGTACATTTACAAAACCGAAATCCTTCAGCTCTCAGATGTAGCAAGGAAAGCCATACGCTCAAAAGTTTATTCTTTCTTTTCAATTTTTGGTGGTCAATGTGAAGAGCCGGCCAAGGTTTATTTTCGTATGTAGTGGTATTAAATGCAGATACATGCGTGTGTTTTAGGATGACATGTGAAAACATGTATGTATGTTCATAAAATCGCAAATTGCACCCTGTTTAAATGTCTAGGAAAAATTTCATTTCACCTAGGAATGATATCGCGATGCGATGAGTCGAGAATTGTCACAGCCTCATCTCGTCTCCTGTGTGGTGAGGTCCTTCTCGTTCTTGTTTGTGCTTATTTTTCTTTCGGTTTCCATCCTGAAGTTATGAAAACTTATTCCAAATTCACCTCATTCTCAGATAGGCTAATCGGCACTCTATTTTTTTAAATATATATATATATATTAATATATAGGTTTAAGTATAGTTTCCCCAACACCCTCTTACAAATTTATGAAAAATATGGGTGAGGTACAGGAGTGCATTGTAAACCCCCCCAGTTGGTCTGTCGTGTCTTGTCTCTTTCGTGTAAGTGTTCCGTTTCGGAAAATTCCATTATAAATATTCAAAAGAAAATGGGGTCAGTCATATACTCTTCTGATGAAGATTTGTATCTTATCTTCGAATCGACGCGACCACTGCTTTAGAAATGTGTACCCCTCCTTACGCAAAGCAGCAATCGTCTGCAGCGTAATTGTCTGAGAGTCAATCTGATTCCATCGTTCCACACACATTTTAAACAATTTTCATCTCCTTAAAGAGGTTTCCAAGAACTTAGGTCAATGAATTAACTAGTAGCAAGCACAATATAGTATAATAAGTTTACAATTAAATGTTTTGAATTTCTGTGGTAAGGACTATAATGCTTATTTATAAATTTATAAACAATAATACATTTTTTTATTGGGCGAATTGATAATAGGTAATTTTAACAGTAGCACCTTCCGTCTGCTGTCAATTTACCAAAGGGGGTACAGGGGGTACAACTCGATTTACTGATTTAGGGGGTACAGTACCCCCCTTCAAAAATTTGCGGGGGTACAATGTATTGAGGTATTTTTGTGTGCAACCTGAACACCGATTGAAAACGAGTATTTCTTTTTAATTCATGACATGGAATTTTTTTCATGGCGACATATTTATTTTGCAACTGCTACTCAGTTTGATATCCCTGGATTAGTCTGTTAACGTGTCAAACAAAATGCAACTTAGGTAAATGTTTATTATTTAAGATTAATAAATGTGGCAATATTTTTCATAGCTGCTGCGCAGTTTGAAAAACCCCTGGAATTGTCGGTTAGAAATTCATTAAAAGAGACTAGGGTGGTTATTTTCTTTAGAAAATGTCCAATTAACATGGTTTTTGTGCGATTTCAAAGAATTTTAGATGTACAAAACCTGTTAACATGAGGGTCATTCCATGTCAAATCATCCAGAATCCAATTTCCCCCCAATTTTATATGTAGGTAGCTCAGAGTGTGTACTAATGCCTGATGGAAAAATTGGGATGGGCGGTTCAGAGACAGGGTGATAAAAAAATAATTTGCATAAAATGACATCAAAAGTAAATCTTATTAAAAATGCTTATGTATTTAGCACAAAGCCTGAAGTACAATATGTTTCAAGCTACAATATTCAAAATTTATGTTCACTATATGTGAATGTAAGCATAGGGTTAACCTGGTAGGGGCAAAGGGAAGCACTTGCCCTCTCCCAAATTTATAATAAATTTTAAATTTGCAAGTAATAATTACAGTGGAACCCCAATTTAAGTTCCTCGATTTTACATTTTTCCTTCATTTTGCATTCAATCTTGGTGGCCCCAACATAGCAAATTGTTTAGAAATTCTCCAAGATCTTACATTTTCCCACGTATTTAGTTTTTCAGCTTGATCTCCTGGATAACGTAAAATCGAGGTTCCACTGTATCTAAGTTAGTTTCAACTGTCTTCAATTTTTTTAAAATTATATATATTATATAATTATATATATAATCATTATTAACATTCCAAAATTTAGCAAATTTATGTTTGAGAACATTCTTTTTGTGCATTTTATCTCAATATGGAAGTTCTTTTTTGGCTACTCTTCATGGGGATACGTAATATGAAGTAAGCATTAATACTACACATTTGTGCTGATTGAAGTTTTATCAAATGGAGATTTATCGCCACATACCACAGAAAATATCCTTGTGCCGGGATGGTTGGAACAGTAAAAATACTTCTATAGTATAAAGCAACAAGTACGGCAATTATGTACCAATTCCGTAGAAATAGTATTCAAGGCATAAATTTCTTAGTAATGATCTAAGGCGAAATGACAACAACCCACAGTACACTGTGGCAGCGATTGCAAAGTACTACAACAGTACCAGGAAGCAGTGGCGGATTAAGCTTCCTCGCCGCCCCTAGGCACAAACTTAATGTGCGCCCTTCTCAAAAGAAAAGTAGTAACTTATTTGCAGTATTTTTACAGGCTAATACAAAAATTAGTGAACATACTGAAATAAAAAACAAAGGATAAAAATCAATAACAAACAATTCATTTTCTGTATGTGCTATACCTAAAATTATGTAATGTATTGAGAAATTAAATTCACCACCCACCACTTTTCGTGTGATGCTAGAATATTTGAAATGCTTTTCCAATCTGAAATACTGTGAGTTGCGATGTTTGTCTTGCCCTTGAACAATCAGCATGATGCACAATAAACGGCACCAGTGCTGCACGAATATACCAAATAATTCCGCAAAATTGATTCGATTTAGAAAAATCGTTTTCAGCATTCTGATTAATTCCACGTCATAGAAGAATTTCAATTGTAGACTCATTCAGACACCTCTCGGCAGGATCGTTACTAACGAAATTTGCACTCTCACTGTCATAATCAGGAACTCCTACGAACTGAGGGGACACTACTTAAGGTGCACTTTCTTCCTCCACTAAACCCACAATATTTTCGACATTTTGCGTTTTACAGAGTTCACTCGATGTAGCCGCTTCCACTTTTTGAACTGCTTTCGGAAATCACTTGTTCCTTTCGCCTAAAAAAAGTGTCCACTGTACCAAGCTTTTTCTGTAAGGTTGCTTCTCTTTCACGCTTTGCGTTTGCAAGTTTACGATAAGCCGCCCCACTTAACTTTGTTCGCTTCATGCTGCCTGCTGCATAAAAGAAAATAAAAACCACCAAATCGCAAACGCACTAGCAACAAACTGAATGCACCAGCCAGAGAATACAGTAAGACAAAAACTAAGCTGCTCGTCAAGTCAACCTTGCAGCAGGTTTTATGTATCAATCCGCGCGAGAACTGAGCTCAGAATCTTCCGTGCCAGTCTTTCCTCAACCGCCGAACTGCTTACATCGCAGACACTGAGAAAATCCACAGTATTGCCAACCGCACAACACATCAAAACCCGCATGCATGTCAAGTGGAATGTATTTTTGCTTCTCTTTGTCTCCTGAAACATAAAATTTTAAAAGTACTTTCTGCGCATAGATTATTTAATAAATGTGTCATTACTTAATATAAATGCGAAATATCTTCGAAACATGAGAGCGTGTGTGTATATTTCGAGCACGCAAAAATAAAAATGAACAAAGATAAAAGTAAACAACGATAGGCCCTCTTGAATTTAATGACAATTTTTTTTTTTGTTGTTTAGAAAGAAATACATTTATGAAAAACGTGGTTGCTTCGTCCGCAATACATCCGTTCCTGTAAGACACACGCAATTCAAGTTATACCACCAAAAAAGCATGATTTGTTATTGGTGATATATACAATCAGGTGCATTGTCTGTCGCTATTACTCTGGTTTCAATTTATGAATCAGTTCACTAAACCAGGATTCAAATCTTGGTCTGTCCATTTCTTGCGGATAATCACCCTTCCCTTTCTTTGCGCGGAACAGTAAATATGCACCTTCAACAAAGCTTTCATTGCCGCCAGTGGGTGAAACAATAAGCCTCCCCCTTCCCCTCATCGTTGGTTTCTTCAGCCCTGGCGTGGTTTTGCATGCTGGTATCCTTCCATGTTTTATTCCCCCTTCCTCCACCCACCGAGTTGAAGGACGTCTCGTCCAAATAATAAACATGTTTCTTCTCACTGCGATATCTTTTAATACCGCGGAGATTCTTTTGTCGTCAAAAAACAAACAATAGTTTCCTCTTGCTAAACTCAAACAGCAAATCATTCAACACCCGTGATACAATTCGTGCGCACATTGACGGCAAATCACCTCACGCCCTGTTTTACTTTGATCTTGTTGCCGCAAGGAGGATTATGCATTCAAAACAACTTGCTTGTCTTTGAAGAAAATTTCCCTTCGGACGAAGTCCAAAATAACATTCGGGTAAAACCGCGCGCTGAACAGTAGATTCAGCCATTCTCGCCGCTCTACAATAAACATAGGGTTAAAATAGTGGGATGTGCAACACTGGTATCGCCGATTCCACGCGTTCTGCAACGCATTCAGTCTCGCTCGACTCGCTCTAAAGTTTCAGTGTCTCTTCAACGCACTACACATTGCAGTTGGCGAATCTACGGTTCTAAGTTCGTCTGCACAGTGATTGCAACCAATTAAGTCCATACCTGCTAATGGATGTACTATTTTGTCTGTATATTACAAATTAAATAACTGTTTTCTTGCAAGTATGCAGTTGTGTCGGAATAGAACCCGTCTCAGTGGAACTATGTTCTTGCGCGCACGTTTAGAACTACATATGCGAAAACCTGCTGCAAGGTTGACTTGACGAGCAGCTTAGTTGCTGTCCACGCGAAAGCTGCACTCTCTCACTCACTTATCAGCAGTGTTTATATGTTTATTATTTTTTTTAAGACTGGCATTGTTACAGGTGCGAGTTTCAAGCAATCAGTCTTCTTTCCTGCCTGGCCATTAACAAAAGCTTAGTGGAAGATCGAGGGGTATGTATTTACAAAAACAAACCAACAAAGGCTGGGCGGCTTGCATTGTATTGTAAGCGATAAAAGCCACCGCAAGGGCTAAAAACAAATTGATTGGCGCCTGAAGGAGGCAGAGCAGACGAAACATTTCTTGATAACACATAAATCCGATACATCAAGGTATCTTTCGTATGAAGCGAAAGTGTTGCTAACCGTTGATTTGAAACATTGGTTTCATAGGTCTAAATTGTCACTGTGTACGTAAGACACTTTTTATTATTCTTGATATTCTGGAAAAAAGATTTGCCGCCCCCAAGAGTTGCCGCCCCTAGGCACGTACCTAGTGGGCCTATTTGGTAATCCGCCACTGCCAGGAAGTATGCACTATTTTGAACTTTCAGGTTCCGTAAGTTACTTTTTACAAGTAACTGAGTTACAGTCACTCATTTTAAAATGTTACTCAGTTATTGTTACTGGTACTTTGAAAGTAACTGAGTTTCTTTTACAGTTACTGTAACAGTAAAATACTGTTAATGATCATTGATTTGTGTAAACGTTACACACAATCAATGACCATGAAATGAAGACTTCCGTGTTTTAATTATGTTTCTAGTACATAATATGTATTCATATATTTACATTATTACTGCTAATAAATGATGGAAAACACAGTCAGCTTTGCTTGAACGATTATAATTTTAAAAAATCATTTGTATGCTGACCACAGTATTTTGAATATGGTTTCATTGATTGATTCCCCTTCCACTTATTTCTCTCTCCTCCATTCCAAGTTCAACACGATCCAAAGATCCACTCCCTCGACAATGACATTTTCCTAGCTGGACAACCACATTCCAAACGAACACATCAGTCTACCAAAAACAATGGAGTTTTCACATACAATTAGAAATGAATTACAGTAAAGCGTGGATATTCTAAATTTAGCATGCAACAAAGCATAGCTTCCTTGCCAGCAATTCCAAGAAAAACCTTTCACGTAGCATCCGGAGAACGTACATATTTTATTTTTATAGTCTGGAACCTACCGCAAAAAATAACTCTGTTGCCGTTCTTAACGTTACAGGTACTTACTTTTAAAAGTAGCTAGTTACAGTTAGAATTTCTAAGTAAAAAGTAACTGTTACTTGTAACTTTGTAACTAGTTACTTCGAAACACAAGTTGTTTAACAGTCAGAGCAAAAATAGTAAGTGCTGATGTAATATGTTTTGTATAACTGTATGGTTTGACTTTTGTGAAGAAGTGGCATTCCAAATTCCAACTGTAAACAGTTATGTAGTAGCATGTGTGTGAGTGACTCAAACTTGTTTGTAGTATTGCTTCAAAAGTCGACATGAAAATGGAGATGCAGCTATTAAATTCTTGCATCCACTTGGTCCATCAACTTCCGACTACTGGCCAAAAAGTATGCTGTATCCAGTGGACATCAACAACACAGATGGATGGACATATTTACTTAGTGATAAGTCAAATACTTTAGTGTGTTTGAAATGGTCAAAATATCCATCTAAAATGTGAACGGCACAATTTATGGTACATGAAATTTTGGCAATGCATAGAGTACAATTTTTAGGTACTATATTAATGGGTGTAACTTGGAAACTATCTTTGGGTTGAGATAATCACGAAGTTTTCCATCGCACAAAAATAATGTCCAGGATTATTTGATAAATACATTTGAAAAATCACAATTATTACTCTTTATTCATTTCTTCCTCAAGTGCCAGGAGGATCACAAAATATATTTAACTTGTAAATTTTAATTAATCTATAAATTTGGGAGGGGGCTAGTGCTTACCTGTGCCCCTACCAGGTTACGCCTATGTTTACATTCACACATAGTGAACATAAATTTTGAATATTGTAGCTTGAAACATATTGTACTTCAGGCTTTGTGCTAAATACATAAGCATTTTTAATAAGATTTACTTTTAATGTCATTTTATGCAAATTATTTTCTTATCACCCTGTCTCTGAACCGCCCATCCCAATTTTTCCATAAGGCATTAGTACATACTCTGAGCTACCTACATATAAAATTGGGGGGAAATTGAAGGGGGGGCATTGCATGAAATTTGCTTTTGAAGTTAGTCATTTATTTTTTCTAAAAAAATACATAAAACTATATATAAAAATACATGTTTATTGATGCATTCATCTGAAACGTTATTTAAATGAAAGCTTATACTATTCTGAACAAAAGAAAACAAACTTGAAGTTTCTACGGCAAACCCGAGGGAAGATACGATCGTTTATAACCTAATGCGTGTCATTCAAAGTAGAGCCGCATGTGGCGTACACTGAGATCTTAAAAAGCGCGTAACTTCTGATCCACTTGACCAATTTTAAAAAAGTTGTCATTTTTGTAATCAGCATCAAAAGTTCTATAAGCATTCCGAATTTCATCAAAATCGGGGATGGTGGGTGACATGGCGTGGATGATTTGACGTGGAATGACCCATGACAAACGTTTCTATTATTATTTATTAATAAATTAAGCGAACTGAATGGAAATATTTTATGTTCAGGCACGTATCCAGAAATATATTTCAGAGGCTTAGGGTCTGAACCAAATAATGTTTAAAATTATACGTTAATATAATTTATAGATTTATTCATAATTATGTGTAAATAAATTAATATTGTATTGGTATTATTAGATGAATTGATAAAATTAATAGATTTAAGCATAGAGATATAACAGCCAGGCACGTATCTAGAAACATGTTTCAGGGGGGTCCGAACCAAGTGTCTCAGGTATAGTAGTAGTAATAATAATAATAATAATAATATTTAATTTAAATCAAATCAAAACTAATTACAATACATAAATTAATATTATATTATTATTACAGGAATAGGTAAAAAGACTGTATAAGAATAGAGATGATATAACAGCGTACATTCGTTACGTAGCTTACCTGTAGTTAAGATCGGAATAATTTACATAAAAGCAAGTGCCCTGGCAATGAATTAATGTCAAGTAGATGAATAATTGCATATTTATCGAATAACAAAAATGATGTTACATGTAGTTGGAGATTAATATTTTAAGCATATTATTTTCAGTAGTAGTGTACATAAATCTTCTTTGTAATATCATTCAAAGTCGTATGATCCCAATATAATCCTTGCCTTCTAAAACGTTCAGAGGAAATTAATAACCATCTATTATACAATAAATGATAATATTTTCAATACTTAATTTTAGTACTTGGTAAGTCTTTCATGGCGTCCGGAACCCCCCTAAATACGTCCTTCCTGTTCTTCAAAGCCATATGATCCCAATATGAGACTTGTCTTCCAATACGTTCAGAGGAAATTATACAACAAATGCTAAACGAGTCTATATTCATTATTTAATTTTCGTACTTGATAAGTCTTTCGGGTAGGGAGAGGGGAGGGGTCTGGACCCCCTAAATACGCCCTTCCTGTTCTTCAAAGCTGTATGATCCAAATATAATCCTTGTCTTCCAATATGTTCAGAGCAAATTATACAACAATTGCTAAACGAGTATATTTTCATTTAATTTTCGTACTTTTTAAAATAAGTATTTCGGGTGGGGGGAGGAGGTCCAGACCCCTAAATACATCCTTCCTGTCCTTCAAAGCCGTATGATCCCAATATAATCCTTGTCTTCCAATAAGTTCGGTGGAAATAAATAATAAACAAGTGGTAAACAAGCACATTTTAATTTCATTATTTTTAGTACTTGCTAAGTCCGGAGCCCCTGGACGACCCTAAATTCGTCCTTGTTTATGTTGCATTAAGGGAGTGGTTCGTTTAACCTGCTAATAATAATCTTTCCGATTACTTTCTGTAAAAAAATAGACACTTTACATGGTATGCGAATTATTTTTGCCTGACTTTCCATTAATTTAATAGCAGTGAATTAATTTTATTGCATATATGTAACTAGCAATGTGTTACGAATTCATTATTCATCATCAAAACATTGTTACCAACACAAAAACTGTAAAAAACCTCGAAATTAACATTCGTAAGCATAGCTGCCAATGGAGCGTTCCGCTCTTCCTGCCGTACATGGATGCGCGCATGAGTGGCTTCACCCGCGACCGTTGCGGAGAGGCGGAGGATAGCTGACTCGCGGCGGAAAAGTGAAGCCACACAGGAGGGCTCCGTGTACAGCAAGAACCCGTTGGCTGAATACGCGGTAGCAGTAATTATGGTTATTTCTTGCATTGCATATCGCTGCATACCCCTGGAAAACCAGGATCGGATGTTTCCTTTCATAGATATGTATTTATCAATTGTGTACCTATATTTCAACTGTGAAATACGTAACTATTTTATGTATACGTTACTGGAAATGTGTGGAAGGAAACCAGTTCGTGTTTCGCTCTACATGTTTGTATACTTTTATATTGTGGAACAAGAATAGGAGCTGACTTTCTACCCCCTCATTTCCTTAAGAAGTATATACTAACTAACTAACTAACTCTCTAGCCTTCTTCAACCCGAAGGTTCATGGCTGCAGCCTTCCATCTGTCCCTATCTTGAGCAAGATCTATATACTCTTTTCCATCCCTACCAATTTCCTTTAGGTCTATATCAACGTTGTCCCTCCATCTTCGTCTTGGCCTTCTAAAAGGTCTCTTACCATCAGGTTTCCCAACAAGAATCCTGTGAACTCCTCTTTCCTCTCCCATTCGTGCCACATGGCCTGCCCACCTAGTCTTCTTGATTTAATTATTCTAATAATATCTGGACATGAATACAAATTATGTAGTTCTAATTATGTAACCTTCTCCACTCACCTGTCTCCTCATCCCTTTTAGGTCCAAAGATTTTCCTAACGATCTTATTTTCAAATACTCTCAATTTGTATTCCTCTTTCAATGTAAGGGACCAAGTTTCACACCCATATAATACTACAGGCAAAATTACTGTTTTGTATATTTTAACATTTAGTTTCTTAGATATTAAACGAGAAGACAAAAGTTTATGAAGAGAGAAGTAACATGCATTTCCTGAATTAAGCCTGCTTTTTATTTCCTCTTTAATATAATTTTCATTTGTTAATATTACTCCTAAGTATTTGAATTTGGAAACTGGTTCAAAAGAGTTGTTATCAATAATTAGATTTTGATTATTACCTAATACTTGGTTTCGGTCTGTAAGCATATAAACTGCTCACAAAAAGTTTTGCATCACCAACAAAAACTGTATTCCTGGGAAGAAAATAAACATACAATTGCTCAATCAGTACAAGAAAGAAGAAAACGTGGAAAACATGGGAATGGCATGAAAAAGAACGTTCACACTAATCCAAAAAAAAAAAAAATGACACACTGCTGAAGTAGCAAAGGGAAACAAATGGCACAACAATGCTATCTGCCTATTTGTTATGTCAGACAGGATGTTTACCACCTGGTATGTCCCCCTCGAGCTGAAATGAGGTCTTCAACACGCCGGGCCATGCTCGCAATGAGATGATCAAGGTCATCCTGTGGTAAACGATCCCATTCCTCCTGTGCTGCCAAAAGAAGCTCACGTGGAGAGTCTGGGAGCACAGGACGGTGTGCCATTGCATTCCTCAATATGGCCCAAGCATGCTCGATACAATTCATGTCTGGGCTTCCTGGCGGCCAGGGCATTCTGTTAATTTGGGCCTGCTGCAGATAATCTTGCACCACCCCTGCACGATGTGGCCGGGAATAATCACCCATGAACACAAGAGTTGGACCAATGTTCCGACGGTATGGTTCCACAGTTGTTTGTAGGATGTCTCTGATCTAACGCGGTCCTGTCAGTGTCCCTTGAATTGCAATTAGGGGCGTTCGGCAGCCGTGCATAATCCCTGCCCAAACCATAATGCCACCTCCTTGGAATGGATGAACAGGTTGCACATGACGAAGTCTCTCCCGCGGTCCTACGCCTCTCCACACTCTCACACGTCTCGAATCAGGCCTCAGACAAAGCCTACATTCATCTGTAAAGAGTACACACGACCAATCTGCAGGTCCCCAATGCACATGTTCGCGTGCCCACACCAAACGATCACGCTGTTGGTTTGCACTTAGAGGTTGCCGACGCATGGGTCTTCGGCAACGGAAGCCTCTTGCTCGCAGTCTATTGCGAACAGTCTGGGTCGAAACACGTACGCCTGAGGCTTGTTGGAGGTCATTTCGCAACTCTTTTGCAGTCCTGGTATTGTGCCGCAGGGCTGTGATTCCTAGCAAACGGTCCTGGGCTGGTGTTGTTACCCGTGGTCGACCTGAAGGGTGGCAATCTGCTACTGTCCCACTGTCTGTGTACCTTCTCCATGTTCTGCTGACATCGCTCTGTGCGATTCCCATCGTCGCGGCTAACGCCCGTTGTGACATCCCACTCTGCACGAAGGCGATAACCCTTGCCCGTTCGAACTGCGATATTGTACGCCTGGGCATGTCTACAACGCACCTTCACTACTTGAGTCTCTCTACGTAAGTGGGAGATATAGCCTTGATCATTACCACCCACAATACTGAGATGTTCGAACACACAAATATGCTCAGCTGGTCGTGGCTGTCATCTGAAGAGCGAGTTATGCGGGGTTGAATGGGTATCTTGCACAGCAGTGTGCTTTCTCACAGCTGGCCCAGTGGGACATGTTGCGATTGTTCTTTCTATCATTTCTTTGGTGATGCAAAACTTTTTGTGAGCAGTTTATTTAGTTTTCTCTTTGTTAACTTCCAAACCTATCTCTTTAGCAGTTTTGAAAAATATTTTAGCATTATTCTTAATTGTATTTATATAATCCCCTAATAAGTCTACATCATCTGCATATGCTAACAACTGAGTCATACCATTTAATTTTAGTCCTTCTTTAGTTTCTTTTACCTTCCTAACAGCATATTCTAAGGCAAAATTAAAGAGCAATGGAGATAATGCATCTCCTTGTTTTAAACCATCATGAGTTGTAAATTTGTCAGACACATTAATACCCACACGAATTTTACTTTCTGTTTCACTGGTGCATACTTTTATCATACTAACAAGCTTCTTAGGTATTCCAAGAAGTATATACATTATGCGTAAAAAAATATTGTCAATCTTGACCACCCCCCTCCCCCAACAAATATTTATATGAAGTTACGGCTTCTGGGGACAAACCACGTAATAATAATATATCTTTATGTTATGGAGGTATTAGTATTTCCCAACACACTAGGCTACACTTGAGATCGAAGTTTTATTTGTGTGTAGCCTGAATGAACACTGTTTGAAAACTTCTTATAGAAAAAGGGAAGGAAGACATGTATTTCTTTTTAATTCAATTCATGGCATTGCATTTTCTCATGGCAACAATTTTTTTGTAATTAACTGCTCCTCAGTTTAATAGCCCCTGGGTTAGTCGGTTAACTTGTGAAGCAAAATGCAACTTAGGTAAATATTTATATTTTAAGAGGAATAAATGTGGCAACATTTTTCAAAGCTGCTGTGCAGTTTGAAAACCCCCTGGAATTGTCCGTTAAAACTTCTTTAAGAAAGACAAGGGAGGTTATTTTCTTTGTAAAATGTCCAATTAACATGGGTTTTGTGCGATTTCAAAGGATTTCAGATGTACAAAACCTGTTAACATTACAAACGTTTCTATAATTATTTACTAATAAATTAAGCGAACTGAATGGAATATTTTATGTTTAGGCACGTATCCAGAAATATAGTTCAGAGGCTGAGGAACCAAATAATAACAATAATGTTTAAAATTATACGCTAATATAATTTATAGGTTTATTCATAATTGTGGGTAAATAACTTAATATTGTATTGTTACTATTAAGTTTACATGAACAGATAAAAATAATAGATTTAAGAATAGAGATATGACAGGTTTTTTAATTATCTAGCTTGCGCATAGTTATAATATTGTATTGTTACTATTACATGAATAGATAAAAATAATAGATTTAAGAATAGGGATATAACAGGTTATATTCATTATCTAGCTTGCGCATAGTTAAGATCGACGAAATTTATGTTAAAACAACTTTTCTGGCAAGGAACAATATTTTTTAAAAAGGATAGAGAATGGCATATTTATTGAGAAGCAAAAAACTGTGTTAGATTCAATTAACGAAAAGTAAAGTTCGTGAATAATATTTTATGCACATTATTATAAATAGTAGTGTGCATAAATCTTTCTTTGGTACTGCCATACAAAGCCGTATGATCGCAATATAAACCTTGCCTTCCAGTAAGTTCGGTGGAAATAAATAAACAAGTGGTAAACAAGCACATTTTCATTATTTTTAGTACTTGCTAAGTCTTTCGGGGGGTCCGTGCCCCAGGACGACCTTAAATACGTCCTTGTTTATGTTGCATTAAGGCAGTGGTTCATTCAGCCTACTAATTATAATTTTTCCGATTACTTTCTGTAAAAAAAATAGACACTTTACATGGTACGCGAATTATTTTTGCCTCACTTTCCATTAATTTAATAGCAGTAAATTAATTTTATTGCATATATGTAACTCGCAATATGTTACGAATTCATTATTATCATCAAAACATTGTTACCAACACAAAACCTGTAAAAAAACCCTCGAAATTAACATTCGTAAGCATAGCTGCTAATGAAGGGTTCCGCTCTTCCTGCCGTACATGGTTGCGCGCATGAGTGACTTCACCCGCGACCGTTGCGGAGAGGCGGAGTTAGCTATATATATATATATATATATATATATATATATATATATATATATATATCATTGGGTTAGACCAATGGGTTAGGCTAGAGAAAGTGTTTCTCAACCTGTGGCCCCTGGAATAAATTTGGACTGGGAGTGGGAGACATTTTCCTGAAACTTGAAATTTACTTTGCTGTGCAATATTCAACAACAAATATTTTGTAGTGGAGATATTTAGAGGTGTATGGGATCGCGGGATATGGAAAAAAAAATCCCATCCTGATTCCGACTTCAGGAAATGACTTCCCGAGCAGTCGGGAAATACCGAATGGTCATTTTATAAAGTCGTTAATTCTCGACGTTTTATGCATTGCAAGTGTCTGGAACTTATCGGAAATTGTTAACTTATGTAAAGTCAGGAATTACAAAATCAAGTTAATGATATTGTCCTGAGGAAATAAAGATTCCATTACATCCATTGGTTGATAACTATTTTAAACCTAATTATATGTTTAACATGAATAGATACAATCGCTACTATTACTCTTTTTCTGTTATGATTATGCCTTAATTTATTTATTAATATTTAATTTCAAGGATATGCAAAAAAAAAAGAATAGAATTATATGTATTTGTGAGTAAAATTGTTGGAACCGAGGGAATGACTTTTAAAAAGAAAGTATACCATGCTGTTTGCCGGGGACTCACAAAGGTTGAGAACTACAGTTTTAGAATGGGGCTGTTCATTGCCAAACTTTTCCGCTAGAGTCGCCACCCTTGTGACCCTAAAGAATTTCCTTCGCCATCTGGTTGCCCTAAGTTTTGCATTGCAGCGCGATAGGATGGCTATTCAAACGTTATTTTCAACGAAGATAAGAATTTCTCTTGTAAATCGATAACAAAAATGTGTTTAGAACACCTTTAAGGTTATGTAGCAAGCATGGGCGTACATATAGCTCACGTAAGGGGGGTTCAACTTTTGGTTCAATTAGGGTTCCTATATTTCATAAGTGAAAATTTGGGACACTACTGACCGGTAGCTTGTTAGGGGGCAGGAGGGTCGGATTAAGACGAAATTGGGCCTGATGCTGCAGCGCAAATTGGGCCTGATGCACTTACATACTATGATTAACACATATGTTTTGCTCTTCTATTATAATGTTTTTCTTGTTTTTATGTTATGTTATTATTTTTGTGATTATGATAATGTACCATGAAATGATTATGAGAGATGCGCTAGGGCTGCTTACTTATATTGCTGTTTTTCGAGCCTTAGCAAGTGCAAATTCTTCGATCGTGTCAGTGAAGTCAAGGCTGCGCAGCAGCTCATGCTCAATGTTCGTAAGCGCCAGCATGCTTAGCCTTTCCTGTCCCATTGAAGACCGCAGCTCTCCTTTGACTATTCCCAACTTTGAGAAGCTCCGTTCGCCGGACGCATTGGGCACCATCATGCACAGATAGATGTGCAACGCAATCTCGACGTTTGGAAATGTCTGAGAAAGATTTAACGATGACAGAAGCCTGTACATGGTAAGCTCTGCTGATTCGTTCACGGTCACAGGTTTCTGAGTGCGCATAAATGCAGCAAACTGTACCAGCTCAGACGCCAGTGTGTCTTCCAAGTCATCTGGATACGAGGAAACGAGACTCTTTGCTTTGTCCTCGATCTGCTCTGTAATGATCCTGCGAGGTCATCACAATTATTTAGTTTCTGAGTGTTATTATTCTATGTTAATAACTAACTCTGTCAACGTTATTTATATTAACCATTCTTTGTAAATGGTAATAATGAGGTCAGGTGCTCTGTGTTAGCATATTATGCTGAGTTGTAATGTTAATCAGTCCCTGCGTGGTCGCAAAGAATATGTATTATTTATCTGATAATTGTATATTAACGTTTAGCACACGTTTAATATTATATGTATTCATCGTTTGTGCCTTGTGCACGTAGTTCAATTGACTGCCGTAGAGATGGCCTTGCCTGCTCTAGCACGGTTCCACGTAGTTCGCGTGAACGGCGCTAGAGGCGCTACCTGAACCGAGGCTATATAACCAGCCGCGGAGCAGATTTTCTTCAGTTGGCTTTCAGGTCGGCTCACGATAAGATCTCTCTTACCAACTGACCCGGAAGAAAGGAGCACTCCGCTCTTGCGAGAGGCCAAGCTTCTTAAAGAAGGAAGGAAGGTGCACTCCGCTCTTGCGAGAGGCCAAGCACCCGAGAAAAGCCGCACTCCGCCTTCCAGCGAGAGAGGTTGAACTCTGCCTTTGGCAAGAGAACCCACTCCACTTTCGAGTGAGAGATACCCACTCCGCTTATTGGCGAGAGAGAAAAACTCCACTTTAGAGTGAGAGGACCCGCTCCGCTTGTTGCGAGAGGTTTCCTCCCCCCATCAACCTGTGGCACCCCGCCAGGGTAGTGTGGCGTGGGGTTTCTAGGCAACCGCCCAGAAAGTAAATTACAGGTCAGTGAAATACTTCGGTTATCGTGAGGGTGACCCTAATAGATGCCCCTTTGTCCCCCGAAAGCCAACAGTTCCCTGTAAAAGCCTGTAGCTATAGAAGTCGGCGCTAGCAAAGGACTGCACTTCCTGACGTTTGTTGGAGCTAAGGATACGACCCCAGAGGACAGCAGCAGCAGTGTATCTGTTCCCAGTTTACGGCAGTTTGCAGAAGCCATTCTCCCCCCATTGTGTGGCAATATATTGGCCAAGTGAGTGTAATATCCTACACGGGCGTGTGCTAAACTTACAACGTTTATAGTTGCATAAGTGTATCCAGCTACGTTCATTAAACTTTCTCTAACGTTGGACTGTGTACTTATTCCCGAACCCTGAGTGAAATAGAGTCTCATGCCACCGCTGGAGAAAAGGTTAGCATAATGGGTAAAACTTTGCAGAGCGTATGGTGCTACTGATTGGTCGTGGCCAAGTTAATAGACTTGCATCCAGCTGACGTGCTCGTGTAGGTGTAGTAGGCACCTTTTCTCGAGCAGGACGGACGTTGCAGCTCAATGCTCAATGACGTTAGCTCCGAGAGAAATCCGAATGTTTTACAAATATCGTCATATACCTTCATCCGCTTTTCCAGTTCATCTAACAGACTGTCGATCATGACGAGATACGACTGAGTTTTGAACGTTTCCCTTTGGATGAGATCTGCTACGTTTGCAGCTCCTTCATCAGGCATTCGGTTTCGCTTACGGCCTCATTGCCGCTCATCTTTGCATTCGCCGTGTTGAACCTTTTCGGTCGCCATCTGCTCATACACGTCAAATCTATCCCGTGCAAACTGAACCGTGTCGACCAGCGATGCCATGAAGCCAGTTGCCGTATTCAGGCTGACTGTAGGGTCTTGGAGGCTAATGCTCGTACTGTTGAGACGGCCAAGGATATCGTTCCAGGTAGTCGCCATAACTACTGTCTCAAGTTCGTTCATCCTGTGTGAAAATCCCGCGCTCTGGTTTATCGTATCTGCCTTCTGCTCCTTATCTGCCGAAAGCTCATCCAGGACTTCCTGGATGCTCTTCCACCCTTCTATCAGCGCTTTGACAGCATCTGCACGTTCACACCATCGTGTTCCAGGCAAACCCTTGTGCGTCAGCGTCAATATGGCGGATGGTAGACGGAGTAGGTTTCTTCGGTCCTCAAGTTTAGCCTGTGTTCTTGTAGTGTTTTGTGTTATTCAACGTCATGAAACTGTGGAGTTACACCCTGGCTCGTCATCCCAGATAGCACATAAGCTTATAGCAAGCTTGCGATAGCTTCCTTTTAGCTTGTCAAAGCAAGCTTGACATGGCAAGCTCGACGTAAGCCTGATGCATGTGATAACTAGTGCGATAAGAGGAATTTTTAAAAAATAAAACAATAGAGACACCCATTTAATATAACAATAAAGGTCTACTTATTAAACATAAACAATAGTGACAAAATGAAATAAAACCGAAATACAGTGGAATAAATTCCAGTGTGAATAAAGCATCAAAGCTTTTATTCCATGTGGTATACACTAGATGGCAGTGCGACTCAAATGTTAATCAAACATAAGTTTTAGTAACATCAGTAAGGATAACTTTGATTGTAATTAGTGAAAAAATGTGTTTTATTATCCTTTGAAAAGTGTGTGAATATTGAAGTTTCAACGAAGATCACAAAATAAAATGTGGTGAATAAAAGTGAAACTCCCATGATAAATAATATTATCCCAGACTATGTAATCAGGAGCTAAGTACTGCAAAACATCCACGTCAGTGCGTCGAGAGAAAACCCCCTTGGAACATTCTCTGTGACTGCAATTTCAGTACGTTTGGAACGGACGACTGGAGGTAATTACAGTCTACACAGTGGTTTGGTGTTCCCGAGGTACTTTGTTGAACGCCTTGCTGCGAAGGGATATCTGACTCGAACGACACTTTTCAGGTGGCCGCAACTAGGTTGTAGCCCCAAACATTCACCGGTGGAGCTCTGGTTACAGTACCAGTCCTTTCTTTCTTTCATTGGCTCTGGTTTCTGTCCTCGTTTCTCATTGGCTGTTTGGTTCTAAAATCTTGTTTGGTAAGTGTCTGTTCCGAGACTTTCACTCTGACTCTCTCCATCACGTGCAAAGTGCAGCTTCCACACTCACTCGCCGATTGCAAAGTAGTGCAAGGGAAGCGATGCATAAAGGGCTCCCCCAACAAGTTGGGGATACTGTCCCTAGAGATGTCAGAGCCAGAGGCCGGAACAAGCTAGAAAACCCAAATTCCCGAAGCTCTTCCATGGATTCCCGCGATCGATCTAGATCACCACTTGCCAACAAAAAGCAGAAACTTTCAGAGGGAACAGACTCCAGACAGAACAAGACCGAAGTAAACACACAGACACCAGTGCTGTACAATTTTCTTCTTTCGAACTACGACACCAAATACAAGACGCCAAAACATATCCTAAATCAAATCCTAAAATATGTGCCAAGAGCTTCAGTTAATGAAATAGTCTTCACCAGGAACGGAATACTTATAAAATCTACTGACCCACATTTCTCCACCATTATCAGAGACAAGGCCTCCTACCAAATTTTTGGTACAAATGCCAATATGAAGCCACTAACCTCTACACGTCCAAAGCAACCTCCTCCGCCTAAACGAGCACAAATGCTATCAGTGGTGATTCGGGGTGTTCCCCCTGAATACACCGACACAGAAATCGCTGAAGAAATTCAGGCAGAAGGTCACACCATCCACAAGTGCATGAGAATCCGAAATGACAACGGACCAACCTATATGGTTCGAATACTGACAGTAGATAAAGATACCGTGGACGAACTATTGCACAATGGAGCCTATATATATTGTCGAAAGCACAGAGTCGAACCTTCCAGGACGTCAACACCACTACCAGTGCGTTGTGAACGTTGTCAAACATACAATCAGCACACTACAACCAACTGTCCAAATTCAGCAATCTGTGGATACTGTTCTGGGCTACATTCTACCAACACTTGTACAAACATCCAGAACCCGCCTAAATGCAACACATGCTCTGAAGGACATCCTACTTACAGCTATAAATGCCAAGCCAAACCTAACCCAGAACCAAATCACCCTGAGCTTGTTGTTCCCATCCGAACTATAGATAGCTCAACCAAACCGGCAAATTCACTAATGGACCCAATCACTGTGGAAGATCTGCTACGATTCTTTACTATTACAACTCAAAACATCCAGCCATTTCTACGCACACATATTCTGGACCAAGTCATACTCGCTGCAAAAACACTTTTCAAACTGCAGTTACACGCTACGTATACGGGACCACATGTCCATTTCAATATCAACCCTCTTGAAAACACAAGTACATCCTAAAACAGTTTTCAGACTCTTCATAACAATCATGGGCTATTATTTTCTCTTCTTAAATATTCGCTCTTTAACAAAAGCTTATTTGAGACTGTCTTGCAGGAAAAGAATATATCAGCTTTCGCCCTCAACGAAACATTCCTAACGCCAAAACTCAAACCCAAGATCAGCGGATATAGTATGATTCGACATGATGGGCCAACGGAAGCTCAACGTGCAAATGGAGGGACTGCAATTGGCTTTCGAAAATCATATCCGCACAGAGAACACACATTACCACCGCATTTCAACTTGCCGGAATACAGCATAGCAACAATATATCTGAGGCACAGAAGCATTACCCTAGCAACCATCTATGTCCGGCCTGGACATCCTATACCATACAACTTTATCAATTATATTGAAAACAGCTATAAGCATTACATAATCATGGCCGACATAAATCTCCATAGTCGACCACAAGCCGAAAAGCCACAATTTCACCAAACTATAGACAGCTGCCAAAATTGCCATTTCCACCAACTTCCGAAACCATCTAGACCAATCAGCAGTACTTCTCCAGATGTTGTACTTACATCGACTTCCCTCCTTACAAATAGCAACGTGGATGTACTTGAACCCATTGGTAGCGATCACGCACCTATAATCTTTACAGTTGACGCACCTGCACCAACTCCTCACAAACCCTTTCTCATAACAAGGTACTCCTACGATCAAGCAGACTGGGAACAATATCGTAATGCAATCGAAAACGCCGTGCAAAACGCAGATACGCCAACAAACGATAGGGATCTGGATGATGTAGTCCCATTACTCACTTCCGCCTTAACTGAAGCTGCGAAAAGTACCATCCCACTTCAAACCATCAATCTATATAAACCAAAATTACCGCCGAACTATCTAAAACTGATTTCAGCCTCCAGGCGTGCCTTCCGAGAGTATGTTGTAACAAGAAATCCTGAAGCGTTACGGCATCATAGACAACTCCTCCGCACGGTACAAAACTATATTATTGCATATAAAAGAAGGAATTGGATAAAAACGTGCAATACACTGGCTGATACATCACATCCATCCAAATACTGGCAGCAATTTAACAAACTCACAGGGAAAAGGTCAAGAACTACATATCCCATTATAGTCGATGGGAAATCCGTAGACGACGACCAAGAGAAAGCAAACGCCTTTGCACACCACTTTCAAGGTATCTTCACACCACAAACTGAACCATTACACAAAACAACCCTATCACGTACAGTACAACGTGTCTCAAACCCACATAACCGAGCTCTCAAACCTAACAATGACCATAGTATGGATGAAAATGAACCTCTAACCTCACCTATAACACCAGAAGACATAGCTTGCGCCATATCTCGGAAAAGAAACACTGCTCCAGGCTTCGACTCGGTAACCTACCGACTAGTCAGAGAGGCTCCAAGAACCTTTCTGCTCATCCTAGCCACCATATATACCTATATACTACGAACAGGCTACTTCCCGACAGAATGGAAAGTTTCCAAAATGCTGCTGTTCGCCAAACCCGGGAAACCTGTTTGCGAAGTATCCTCTTACAGACCAATACAGCTCACATCGACCCTCAGCAAAATCTTTGAAAAAGTACTTGTACGCAGATTGCACCAACACCTTTCATCCAAGAAGCTCCTACCTGCACATCAAGCAGGCTTCCGACCATCCATCAGCCTCAACGACCAACTTCTGAGATTGATAACAACTATAACAAACCACTATAACAAGTCCTTGCCATCGTGTCTTCTTTTATTCGATCTCGAAAAGGCGTTTGACAAAGTATGGCATTCGGGATTAATATATAAACTCCACAAATTCCAACTTCCTCAATGCTACATTCGCCTTATCCATTCGTTCCTGGCAGGCCGCATGGCATACATCTCTCTGAACTCGGCAACATCCTATCCCATCTTCTTGCACACAGGAGTCCTACAGGGGTCTGTTTTGTCACCGCTGTTATATTTAATGTATGTAACAGATATGCCGACCATGGATACCAGCACACACGTATTCCAATTTGCAGATGACACTGCTTTCCTAACTCTTGGGAAATCAGTTCAATCCATTAATAAAACACTCCAAAAGGCCGTAGACTCCTTTATTCGCTGGTGCAACCAATGGAAACTATCAATAAACTCTTCAAAAACTCAGGCAGTAGTTTTCTTACCTCCCCACTGTCGCTCCAAAGTACACCGAAACCCCAAACTCTTGGAGATTAAAATAGAGGGGAGACGCATCTTACCTTCAAATCACGTAACATACCTTGGGGTTACCATAGATGAAAAACTGACCTGGCGCCCACACTTAGAAAGGATAAAGAAGAAGGTAAAGAACCGCCTAAACCTATTATGGAAACTGGTGGGTACATCTTGGGGATTACACCCGACAACAGTCCTAACCACCTACAAAATGTTCTTGCGCCCAGCCATCACTCACGGGCATATTGCTTGGATTGACGCTTCTGCCTCCTTCTACGACCAACTGGAAATCTTTGAACGGCACGCATTTAGATTGGCTTTCCGGATTAAATTACCTTATCCCACAGCACTACTGTATGACAGAATTTCCTTCCCGACTATTCTGTATCACGTCGAGAGCCTTCGCCAACGATACATAAACAAAGCCATGATATCCGAAAACCCAGTATTCTGGAATACCATTCATCTTGATATCCGACATGATGCAGCACCTACACATATTTATACGCCATTACAACACCTGCTCACCATGTATTCATGTTATCTAGATGATCTAGACCCACAGAAACACGAATACGATATATATCATCCATCGCAGTTATCATGCCATATTTATCCCACCACTACAGCCTAAGCAGTACCAACAATACTCCGACTCCAAATATCGAAATCCATATTTACAATCTTCTCAACCATGCCCAAAAGTAAGATAACACATACGAATCACCAATCTTAATAAGAAAAAATATTCTGCAATATAAAAAAGCACTTAGACCATCCAAAATGATGAAAGACACATAACTTACAATGAAATCACTTACCGAAGTGAGGGCATAACCCTCTCAACGGGTTAACACTAGCAAAAAAAAAAAAAAACTGCAAAGAAAAATTGAATACCAATGTATAGTTAGAGATTTTTTTATTATTGAACTCTTCATCCTAACTATTGCCTTTTTTTGGGGGAGGACGAAGAGTTTCTATAAGTTACAAAGAGAAACTTTGACCTTACAAACATGGATGTTTGTTCTTAATTAGCCCCAATTGTTTCTAGTTTTGATATTATGAATGTAAGTGTATACAATGTACATTACAGCCATATTTATACAGATATATATATATTATCGCTTACTTCGAGCATTGAATTCTGTAAGCTTACAGCTAGTTATGAAAAGCTTGATGCAAGCATGCCTTGAACTAGATTGCTTAATGCAAGCTTGCATCCAGCTAATAGCTTGCCATGACAAGCTTGCTGCTAGCTACTTAGCTTGCCATGGTAAGCTTGCTTCATGCTTGCAGCATGCTGTCTGTGCTATCTGGGATTGTGGAATAGAGATCCTGTAATCACCAACTGGATACTTGGTCACAGAAATTACTTTGTTCGTACTATTCAAATGTTTCCCGAGCTCTCCGCAGCCATGTCTCGGCCGCCGGTACAATGGGTCCCGCACCCTCGAGGTAAGTCAACATCCCTCGCCAGCTACCGTCACTTCGCCTCGCGCTCCTGTGTGGTGACGTTCATCTGAACCCAGGGTCCCTCCAACGGAACTCCACCTCCCTCTCAGTTTATTACCAAAATGCTCAAAGCATAAAGAAATAAACTCACCGACTGTACAGTCACGGACACTTCTGGGTTGTAATGATCTCATTGAAAGTCAATGAGGTTACAACCCAGAAGTGTCCGTGACTGTACTACTCACCTGACGGAGCTGTTGAACTACGATTGCTTGGTGTTTACGGAGACCTGGCTGAACGACACTGTTCCAGACAATGAATTGCCTTTTGCGAATAACTTCAATATTTTTCGAAATGATCGGCCAGTTGGAAGGGGAGGGGGTGTGATGTGTGAGTGAATGTGAAGTGGAAAAGCAAAATTCGAAAGGATCTGAACCGTAACTGAAATCGTGGGGATTGAACTTAACATCGAGAAAGGCAGGAAAATTTTAATTGGTTCGTATTATCGACCGAACAGAAACTCTCCCCTGCAAATTCTGGAAGCCTGCAGGGATTCAGTCTTGGCAGCCTTAACGTGTGGTGACGTAATGCTTTTTGGTGACTTTAACCTTTCCATCGATTGGAACACCCCCACGTCTGGTACTGCAAACTGCCCGGCTGATCAAAGGTTCATGGATACATTCGTGAATGGCATTGGTTTGAAGCAATTCAACATGCATAAGACACGCGGTGATGGCAACTTAAACTATGTCCTGGCAACCCGCCTGATCCAGAAATAACCCCGGAAAGAAACATTTTACCATCGGTCCACGACAGTGGCGTACGTAAGGGGGGGTTACGGGGTTTGAACCCCCCCTGAGGTTGTGAAATATTATAAAAAAATGCTGTCGAAAAAATTAAAAATGGCCAATTTATCACAGTCAAAGATCTGCGACAATACTATTACTATTACTACTGATACTACTACTACTACTACTAATAATAATTTGAATTATTATTCCCATGCAGCACGGAGAAAAGCACTGCATTCCAAACACACGCGTCTATCAGAGTGAATGCCTTGAAAATAAACACGAATTCTTGAAAATAAAATATAAGGGTAACTATGATATAAAAGAGAAAAAAGTTGTTTTGTATCTCAGTTGCAACAATGTTCAACACACTGGCGTACGCAGGATTTTTTTTTTCGGGAGGGGCTGGAATAGTAAATGTGAATAGTACATGGCTTCGTTTTGGAGGGCACGATAAGAGGTTTCGAATTTACATATTTTGATTTTTCAAACTTCTTAACGGATTTTTATTTGAAAACTCTGATTTTCTCAAAATTTCGGTAGGGGCTGGAACACCATCGGCCATCCCTCTACGTACGCCAGTGTTCAATGAAGATGTATTTTTTTGTGTGAACATTGAGAATTAAGTAAAGAAAGTTCTTGGTTTGTTGTAAGCGGCTAATGTATAGACAAAGGCTAGGCGGACAATAATACAATTACCAGTCCGCCTTCCGATTGTTTACCGCAGCACGTTTGAATGTCTCACCTTGTTGACTAGACAATTATTCAAACGACAATAAGCTTAGCTATTGGTAAGAACAGTGAGACAATCCAGATGTGAATTATCGGGGACATTTATGCGGGGAAGAAGCCGGATAAATTCCAACGAATTCCGGGAATCGAACCCGGACCTCCCACGTGGTTGTCAGGCGCTCTACCGACCAAACCACCGCAGCTCCTTCGATGAGTTCCATACTTTGATTATTTCAATTCATTTTAATATATTTTCTTGTTTTTATGGATTTTCTTTGCACTTAAAATGTCTCACCTCGTTGACCAGACAATTATTTCGTAACAAAGAAACAAAAAAATGCTCCCAGAATTAGAAAAAAATCGAATTACTAGAAAGTAATATCGTTCTATTGCTTTTATAAATCCTATATCTCTACTACTTTATAGTCGTAGTGGTATTAGTAGTATTATTAGTAGTAATTCAGCTAAGTAATTGATCATAAGTATTATTAATTAATTATTATTAATTAAATGAGTTATTATTTAATTAAAGTATAATAAAACAATGGTAGTGTGGATTTGGAGAAAGTTTTAGAAATAACCCCCTCCTTGATAAAATCCTGCGTACGCTACTGGTCCACGACTCACTAGATGTCCTTGTGTACCTGCCCCCCGTGGAGAAGATAAAGTCTCGGCCGCAAAAGCAGCCTTATCGCCTGTGGCGGAATGCACCCTGGGAGGACATTCGCCGAGCTCTTCATTTCTACCCTTGGTGTCTGGTGCAGGATGATGACGTCAACAAATCAGTGGAGATGTTTGTGGACGTACTGCACGCCGTGATTGATGACTTCGTGCCGGCCAGGAAACCGAAATCGACAAAATATCCGGTGTGGTTTGACAATGAAGTTCCCCTGGTGTTAAAAAACAAAAAGGAAGCCTGGAACCTGTGGAAACAAAGCCCCAATATGCATACACACCAAACCTTCTGTAGCATTAAACGTCACTCCAAGTATTTACTTAATAAAAAATATAAGGACTACGTAGACAACGTAACAGCACAGTGCCTTACCAATCCAAAGAAATTCTTTACATTGTTAAATTCAAGAAAGCAAAAACCAAGCGTCCCCATGGAAATCAAGTACAAATCGGAATCAGCCTGTGGAGATAAAAGAGTGCACTAATTCAACAGTTTCTTTAACGAAAACTTCACCTCGCATGCTTCAACCAACCCACTCTCCGACGTGCAGTCTGTCTGTTCACACTCTCTCTCCACTATCAAAACCTCTTTTCAAGAAGTTAAATCTCCCCTTGCCTCATTACCCATACACCACTCTTTAGGACCAGATGAAATTTCCACGATATTCCTCCGTAACACTGCTAACTTCTTGGCTCATCCTCTCTTTCTGTTGCTAAATAGGTGTTTCTCTGAAGGCGTGTTTCCTCAGATGTTCAAGAAAGCCAACGTTGTACCCATTCACAAATCTGGAGATAAAAATAGTGCTACATCATACAGACCAATATCACTCCTGTCACCTCTGTCTATAATCTGTGAAAAAATCATTATGGACAGATTATTCAGATTTACATCTCCGCATATCAGTACTGCCCAACATGGGTTTCTTCCAGGTAGCTCTTGCTTGACTAAACTTTCAGTTCTCCTTTCACATGCCACTACGGCTATTTCCAAAAATTCCCAGCTAGATGTGATATACTTGGATATTTCAAAAGCCTTTGATAAAATAAACCATTCTCTTCTTATTCACAAATTACGAACTAGATTTAACATACATGGCATATTTCTCTCCTTAATCCAGGATTATCTACACTCAAGGATACATCGTGTCACCCTTTCAGGCGCCTCTTCTGATTTTCTTCCTGTCTTGTCTGGGGTGCCACAAGGGAGCGTCTTGGGCCCTCTCTTGTTCATCCTATACATGGACGATCTCCCTCAAAGACTTTCCTCACTTCCTGTCAATATACTCTTGTTTGCTGACGACTGTAAACTTTTCAAAGAAATCTCAACCACACAAGATGCTGTGATTCTCAAGAATGCTCTTTCCGAACGTGTCACATGGTGTAAGCAGTGGAATCTACAACTTAACCCGCAGAAATGTTCCTCCCTCACAGTCTCTTTAAAAAAGAACAAAATACATTCTCATTATGTTCTTGAAAATTATATTATCACAGTTGCGACCCAAAAAGATCTAGGTGTTATCATAGATGTCTGTCTATATTATTTTTAAAATTAATTGCTACCCATTTATATATTTAATAACTACTTTAAGTTGTTGAAACTAGTAAATTTAATCACATAAAAGGTATCTTTGGTGCATATTAATCTTAGTTTATTACAAATAAAATGTTATATTTGGGGGTCAAATTAACCCCAACTCTCCTACTTAAGGTGACGAAGGGTTAAGGAAATCGAGACAGACGAAAACTAAAAGGAATAAAAGCCGGCCCCCGTGGCGGAGTGGTTAGCATATCGTGCTACGGCGCCATGCGTCCCGGGTTCGAAGCTTGTTTGAAGCTATGGAACCATAGTTTTGGTGTAAAACAAAACAGATAGTGAAAATTTATATGTGTTAGAAAAATTTATTCAAATTCCATATGGGGTCATGCGGAACTCCTTCATGATCTTGTTAAATTAAATAACAAGAGTTACATAAGTTAATTTAATATCTTAACATCTTACCATTTGAGATGATTACTGTACAGAATGTAAGGCAATTTATTTTTATGATAATACTAATAAAACACTGGTCCAGTCTCGGACTCTACATCGAAACCTGCCTCTGTCGAAATGAGCCTCTTGCTCCAATACATATATTGCATAAACTACGTAGATCGTTTTGCAAAATGTTGCATGTATTGTATGCAGAATTTTGTTATACAGCGTGTCCATAAATATACTGTCATACTTTAAAGTGGTATTACGTCGCTTTGGATAATCGTATTTAAATGAAATTGGTGACATTTGAAAGAAAACTCAAATATTTTATTTTACAACTCATAAACATTGAATGTGGCCCCCACGAGTGGCCCTGCAGACATCAAGGCGATATTCCCATTCATGCCACACACGCTCCAACATATCCACAGGGATGGACTGGATTGCAGAATTGACGTGTGTGAAAGAGCCTGATTTTGAAACCTTCGCCTATAGGTAAGCATGCTGAACCTTCACCAAACTCTGCGTGGAATGATATTCTAAAACACATCAACTACGTTCTTGTGGGGTCTCCATAACCACTTCAATCCGCACGCTGAACCTTCACCAAACTCTGCGTGGGATGATAAAACACCAACACGTTCATCGAACTCTGCGTGTAATGATATTCTAAAACACACCAACTACGTTCCTAAATCTTCTGTAATAACAACACAATTTTAAAGGAAAATATTCACATGTAACCTGCCTGTCTGCTACGAGGGTCACTATTTATATTTTGAGCCTTGGCAACACTGATTGAAGTTAGGTGCGATTTGACGTTTGCACGGAATCGTCTGGCATTATTGACCATAACGTACTTCAAATGTTTTGTCAATAGCTTCATTTGTGTTGTTTATGTTGCCTTGGAGATTGCGCGACAACAATAAAATGGAATTAACTCGTAAACATTTTCGTGCGATGATTTTTTACGATTTTCGACGTGGATTATCAAGACAAGAGTGCATCGATCAACTTACTTCCACATTTGGCGATGAAGCCCCATCCTTTGCCACTGTGAAACGCTGGTATAACGAATTTAATCGTGACCGCCATTCGCTCACCGACCAGATTCGCGAAGGTCGTCCAAAATCAGTTGTTGTTCAAGAAAACACTGATGCTGTGCAAAACCTAATACTGCAAGATCGTCATGTGACATACTGTGAGATTGAGGCAACCATAGCCATTAGTTCCACCAGCATATATAAAATATTACATGATCATTTAGCTGTGAGAAAGGTATGTTCTCGTTGGATCCCACACAATTTGACAAAAACTCGAAAAGACGCTCGCGTCAATTGGTGCAAACAAATGCTCAATAAATACAATCGTGGTGCTTCAAAAGACGTATATAAGATTGTAACAGGTGACGAATCATGGATATATGCATTCGAGCCGGAACGTAAACTGTATGGGTGTTTCAAGATGAACCCAATCCAACAAAAGTTTTTCGCGCTCGAAGCACATCGAAACAAATGGTCGCCTGTTTTTTTCGGGATAACTGGTCATGTGGCAACTGTGCCTTTAGAGGAACGTAGAACGGTCAACTCTGAATGGTACACAACAATTTGTTTGCCAGAGGTCTTCGGTCAAATACGGAAAACAAACAAACGCCGTCGGATCATTCTTCATCAAGACAATGCCAGCTGTCACACATCTCGTCTAACAACCGACTTTATGAACAGTCAAAAAATCGAATTGATGGGTCATCCGCCGTACAGTCCTGATTTGGCACCCAATGAATTCTTCTTGTTCCCGAATGTCAAGAATAAATTGTGTGGACAATGATTTTCGTCGGCGGAAGATGCAGTTGATGCGTTCAAAAACCATATTATGGAGGTGTCTCAAGAAGATTGGAAAAACTGCTTTGACAAATGGTTCGAACGAATGCAAAAGTGTATTGACCATAAAGGAGAATACTTCGAAAAACAATAAAGCAGATTTCAATGCCAAATTCCTGTTTTTTCATTGTTACGCTCAAAATATAAATAGTGACCCTCGTAAATATCCAACAATGAACCCGCATCGTCCATTGTTGTCAGGAGTGAATTTATTTCAGTTTCTATGTTTGATCTCGTTCATTGTTGTCCATTGCTGATATTGGTGTTCATTGTTGACATGCACAAAAATATTTGAGTTTTTCTTTCAAATGTCACCAATTTCATTTAAATACGATTATCCAAAGCGACGTAATACCACTTTAAACTATAACAGTGTATTTATGGACACGGTGTATTTCTATTGGTCAAACCAAGATGGATGAAAATTATGATTCTTATTTAAAAAATAATTTTTGATATTTTTTATTTAAATCCATTTTGTTTATTTAAAAAAATAGTAGAGGCTGATACATATAGATTTTTTTATAGAAAGGTTTTTTCTGGTAAACAGCTCTGGGAAATATTTTAACTGTTTTGTTAAAGAGAATAAAAATTATATGTAAATATATATTATTCTGTTTCTGATACTGAACTATATATGAACCGACTATGGTAATGTTTGTTGAGTGTGTTAATGAAACTATAATAATTTCAGTAACTTGTCTTATATTAAAAATATATGGGTTGTTTCTGGAGAGAGGTAAACTCCTTCATTCATTCATTCATACTTTATTGGTTTTAGCTGTTATACCAGCTCTACACCAAGTGTCCTAAAAATATGTCATGCATGACACTGTTACACAAATTACAAATTTTGAATATATACAGTTTTCTTATACATAATTTATCTACATCATTATCATACAAATTTAAAATTGATAATAAATACAATTGTTATATCTGGTGACTATATCAAGTTACACATTTTGAATATTTACAATTTTCATATGTCTATATTAATATCATGAAAAAATCTACAAATGATAAATACAATTGTTACATCTGGTGACGATATTAAACAGGATAAAGAAGTTGGAAGAGGTATTCCTTTCTTTATTAGATTCTTGAATAACATCTCCCTTTGAGTGGTATAAAGTGGACATTGAAATATAACATGATGAGCATCTTCCTGATCTAGATTGCACTTGCACATAGGTGAATTTACTAAATTAATTTTATATAAATGGTGATATAAACGTATGTGACCTGATCTCAATCTTAGTATTAAAACTAAAAACTTTCTGGGTATATTAGATGTATAAAACCACGGAGTCTTATTGTTTAAATTTAGTACATTTTTATATGAATGACCCATATATGTAAATTTTTGTTTGACCCATATCTCCCAATCTTGTTGAATTTTGTTTTTAACTCTTGGTAACATATCTGTATATGATAATAATATATTCGTTCTGTGATCCATAATTCTTGCTTCTTTAGCATTTTTATCTGCCAGTTCATTATAATGAAACCCTGAATGTGCTGGTATATATGCAAAATGAATTGTCCTTCCCTCTGTAGTTAACTTACCATACAATCTTATTATGTAAAGTACCAATGCTGATGCCTTATATAACTTTTTATATGAAGATTGCACACTGTACAAAACACTTTTAGCATCTGTTAATATTAATATCCTTTTATCTGGAATATTATTAATGTACATCAATGCACAATATATTCCATATGCTTCTGCCGAGAAAATAGAACACTCTCCAGGTAGTCTAAACTTTTTAATATTTCCATTTGAAGATTCAATAAAAGCACATCCTACTTCTTCTTTATTTTTTGATGCATCTGTGTATATGAATCTATAATTCTCCCAATTTTGTAAATATAATTGAATATTTGCATAACTTGTTAATGAAACATTCCTTACCGGTATTTGATCATATGAAATTTCATAAATTGGATGTTTGCTATGCGTTATTATTGTAGAAAATAAATCTTGAAATTCTATTTTACATTGTAGGAAAGTTGAATATTGTCCCTTTATTTTGTTCTCTTGATATAAAATCCATTGGTCTTGCATAAGTTTATTTACTGGATGTTCTTGTGTTTCCCAGCACTTGAAAACGAATTTATTTGTAATCCATTTGCATCTATACTTAAAAGGTTTTTCTATGGATTCTAAATAAACTCCTACATTGGGAGCTGAATTCATGAGACCCAATGATCTCCTCAAGACTTTTCTTTCTAAACTATCTATCTTAGATAGAATTCTTTCTGTAGCATTTCCATATATGCTGCATCCGTATTCTAGCTTAGGCCTAAAAAATATTTTGTAAAATAAAAGCATTATTCTTGGGTGAGCACCCCAATTAGTATTTCCTAAAATTTTAAGCATGTTGAAAATTTTTTCACCTTTAGCTTGTAAATACCTTATATGATCCATCCACATTAATTTTCTATCAAAATTAATTCCTAAATATTTTATTTTATTTTGAAATGGAATACCAGCAATTTGTGTCAACGTATTTGGATATTTATGTTCACTTTTGTTATTAAAACATACAGCTGCTGACTTGTTCTGTGATATGATAAAGTTCATTCTCTCCAGCCAACATTTCACTTTATAAAAATTATTTTCTATTTTCTGAATACCTTCATATGGATTACAAAATGATCCTAATATACACAAGTCGTCTGCATACTGAATTATTTTTATTGTAGAATTATGAAATTGAAATATTCCTCTCATATATATATTAAATAATAATGGACTGAGTGGACTTCCCTGAGGTAATCCTTGTGAAGTGGTACGGGGCCCACTAAGTGTGTTCTGAAACCAAAATAATATTTTCCTATTTATCATCAAGTTCCATATTATCTTCATAATTATTTTCGGAGTATTTGTCTGATTTAACATATCAATTAATATATGAGGATCAACGCTACCATATGCACCTTGTATATCTATAAAGTGAGCAAATGTATATTGTTTCTTATACATTGCATTTTGAACATGCAATGTTAATGTTGATAATGCATCAATACAACCCTTGTTTAGACTAAAACCGAACTGATAGGGATAAAAATATTGTTCTTTCTCAAAATACCACTCTAATCTTTTTAATAATAATCTTTCAAATATCTTCTCAATTGTAGGAGCCAACGTAATAGGTCGATATGATTCAGCTTCTTTCGGATCTTTAGTTGATTTAAGTATAGGTAGTATCAGATGTGTTTTCCAGTTTTGTGGCACATTTCCACTTCTCACAATATTATTATAAATATTTACAAGTACTTTTAATGCATTGTCCGATTGATGTCCTATCATTTCATACGTTATTCCGTCGTATCCTGGAGCAGTTGATTTTATATTACTTAGAGTTTCTCTTAATTCTTGCAATGTTATTTTTGAATAAATTTCATCACTGGAACTTATATTATTTATAATCTCGGGTATTTTATTTCTTACATAACTAGGTGTAAACTTTTTTTCAAAATGTTCTTGCCAAATTGTTGTTATAGGTGAAACTCTAATTTTATGTCCTTTTTTAAGAAAATTTATTTTTTTCCAAATTGTGTTTGTTTTAACAGTTGGTGATAATGATTCACAGAATTCTTCCCATGCTTGCCTTTTTGCTTTATTAAAGATACGTTTTGCTTTAGCAATTACTTGTTTTAAATTTATCCAATTATTTGGCAAAGGTTGTTCAGCAAATATTTCAGACAATCTTATTCTTTCTTCTTTTGCATCTTGACACTCATCATTCCACCAACTTATAGTAGGAAAGTTGTTTTTATTATTAATTTTCTTCCGTTTAGCTACAATATCCATTGCATATGTTATTAATTGTAAATAACGTTGACACGTTATGTTTTGTTCCTGTTTAATATCTTCCATTGAGATATAAGAGTCCAAAATTATAGAATATAATTCCCAATCGATGTTTTTAACCTGCCACCTTCTAATTGGTAATGAATATATTTTAGGTACTGAGTGTGCATCATTTAACAGTGTAATGAAAATTGGCAAATGATCACTACCCCTATTCACAAAATCTACTTCCCAAAACAATTTATTTATTATATTATTTGACACAATAGTTAAATCTATGGCTGTTGGTGATTTACCATTCCATGGATAATGAGTAGCTGACCCATCGTTCATGAAATGTAATGATCGATCACTAATCCAGTCCAAAATACTACATCCTAATGCATCTCTATAATTACAACCCCATGCTTGATGATGAGCATTCATATCACCTGATAATGACATTGTCGTGGACATAATATAATAATTCATTAAAGTGTGTTACTTTAATATGTTGAGATTTATAACTCGATGGAATATAAATTGAAACTATTGTACACTCTAATGTGTTCATCTTAATTTTCACTGCTATTAATTCTACATTAAATAATTTTATCAACCCTAATGATTCTGGTAATGTTACTCTCTTAAATTTTATACTTTCATGTATATATAAACCTACACCTCTTGTATCTTTAGTATGTAAATTAGATATTAACTCGTAATGAGGTATTTGATAATATTGATGCTGTCTACCACGAAATTCGGACAAACTCAATATACCTGGATGATGCTCATCTATAATTTGTAATACTTCTAATCTTCTAGCTGTAAATGAATTTATATTCCATTGCACTATAAAAGACATACCTATTGATCCTCTTCTACAAGTTTAACTTTCTGATAATATTGCAATTATCTTTCCTATAATTTGTTGCATTGAAATTAAAATCTTCTGTTTCTTCCTGGAATAATTTAAATCACAAACTGATTCAATCATGTCTGGTAAAAGGTCCAACAATGACTGATATATTTCCTTTTGTCTACAAGAAACTGATTTACGATCCGAATATCTTCTGCAATTTATATTGTCCATATCTTGTTCTTGCTTACTATAAGGGGATTCTCTCAAATATACTGGATATGTGTATTTTATTTGTTCTTTTTCTGTGTCTGATGAGGATGAAGAATCCACGTTCACATCCTTTTTGTTTTCCCGTGGGAGTTGTACAATACGTCTTGTAGCCGTTTTCATAATCTTCTTTGGAGGTGATGTAACAACTTTGCTGTATTGTACTCTCATTTTTTGACCACTATTCTCTTTTGCTATTTTCTTTTGTTCCGCCATTTGAGTTACAAAACTCGCACAATAACTCTCTCTGCCCTCCTTGCAACTATCACTTGTTGGTGCATTCTTCTCATTCACATAACTCTTTTTGATGGGAGGGAATTCCAATCCGCTTCTTCGAACAGTTTCATGTTGAAATTGATCCCTAAATAATTTAATTTTTTGTTCACATGATATATTTTTTGAATTATTTACCGTCACAATACCTTTTGCTTCATAGTATGAGATGTTTTTCTCGGCCATAATAATTTGAATTTGCTTTTCATCCTGATATTTTGAGCACATTTTGTTGCAAGCGTTATGATCTCCTTTGCAATTTATACATGTTTCACTCATTTCGCAGTTTCCTTCGTGATAATCTTGGCCACATTTATAACACAATTTTTTACCCTTGCACTGTTGACCTGTGTGAGCAAATCTGAAACATCTATTACATTGCAACACTGGTTTCACACGTGGCACTACCTCAACTATTTGTTTTCCAACTGCTATGTATTGTGGTAAAACTGTCCCCTTAAAAGTTACACATAAGACTTGAGTAGGTTCAAGCTTAAATGACCCATCATTCCGCCATATTTTCTTCTTCATTCTTTCCATCTTAGTCACTAGCACTGGGCTTTCTATACTGCTTTCCAAATACTGCATTTCAAATTCTGTGGGTATTCCAAACACAAGGCCTTCCTTCTCCACTAAAGATTTAGGAATTCTGGCATTTACTCCTAACTTGTCTAATAACACTTTATTTTTCACAAAGTTATTAGCTTCTTGTGACGTGTTGAATAATGCTCGAACTCTATTTCGTCCACTTTGATCTACATACTTTACTTTCACATTATTATCCATCAACATATATCCAACTTTAACTGGATGCAAATTTCCTAACTGTTGGTTTCTACTTTCTATTATCACTAAATAGGGTTCGTTGGCACCTATGTCATACTGGTATATTTTTTCTTCATGATTGGTAGTGTGTTCCATCCTAGAACTTTTGTTACCCATTTCATTTTGTATTGTATTGTTCTTTCTTTTATTCGGCCCATTTACTTTGTGTGAAATGTCCATGACATCATTTACATCATTTTCTTCATGTTTTGAATCAGAGGATATTATGTCAATATTATCACTGGTTTTAGTATTATTGCATATAGCACTATGTCCGTTCTCAACAATATTGCTTCCCTTTTGATCCATTATGATAAATAAACGAGACAGTTAAAGCACATCTCTAATACAATCCAAAGGGATATTGAACGTCTTAAATTGTAATAGATTTGATTATTATCAATCAACTTTTGTTCTTTTCTATCACAATAGATAATAATCTAAACACTACTTAATCTTACTACACAAGTCCTTCAATTAAATCCACATAACATTCGATTCAATCTAGCGAATAATCTTGCTTATTGAACCAATACGCCATTTTTTCACTCCAATTATCAGAGGTAAACTCCATAAGTATGTAGTGTAGCATATTTAGCAATTTTTGTTTTATTACCATTGATGCAAAGTTACCAAAAGTCCCAATTCGGTCGGGACTGTTCACTATTTTTAATCCCTGTCCTGATTTTTTACGAACTGCGGTTTTGATGAGAAAATGCTCTCTTTTTTTTTTGGTAATTCACATTCAGACATATTCTTCATTATAAGAATCATTCCTAATACATGTCATTTAACTTATAAATATATTATTTTGTCAACATAGATTATCTTTATTACAAATCAAATCAAATCATGGCTCTTCAATGGTGCTGGTATAAGAAATTTGAAAACATTGTTAGGAATATTGTATTATTCGAATACTACTTTGACTGCAGTGGCGGCTCGTGGTTCAGAATGTTGGTGGTTGCAGCAAATATATATATAATATATTTATATAACTTTAATTTGTATATATTTATAATGTAATTATATGTACTTATAATTTTATATGTGAGTGACACGTGGCACTTTCGAGGAGTACTAATAACCATCATACAAAATTTGAAGTTTCCATTTATTCGGCAGAAATATTATGCAGAATTGTGTTTTTTGTGATTACATAAGAAGTACTTTAATGTTCGGATCCCACGTTAAACTGCAGGTTCAGTCCCGATTAGTCTTTCTGTGCATAAAGTGGATTTAAAAAACAACAAATCAAATCAAATCGTTACAAGTTTCAAGCATAATTTAAATTAGGTTAAGATTCTCCCCAAAATAAAATATTTCTCTTTACTTAACGTGGATATTTTGTCTGTTGCTCTACGACACAGGACAGTGAGAACTTGGCTGCTGTTCGAACGCTGCTGCTCTCTAACGTTGTATGAAAGAATTAGCAATCAAGCGTTTGTTGTTGGTCCGTCCTCTTCTTCCCTCAACCGGCGGGGGATCCAAAACGGGTCGCCTGACTTTGCTCTGTTGTAAACCCATTGCAATGACCAAGCCGACTGAAGCAGGGGATAGGAAGAACAGCGTTGAACTTCGCTCCAATACTCCTCGCTGTAGAGATCAGGCCGTTGCTCTGGCTTTGCAACGCGTATTATACATTTAACTCCTTGCAATACCACCATAGCATTGATGGCACATCTAATACTTCGACAGCATTTCGCCGACCGCTGTGGCAGAGCGACTAGCATACAGGGGCGCCGACTTGTCGAAATTATTGGGGCCGCTCTGATCACTGAAATAAGTGAATGAATGACTCACTCCCTAACTTTTTTAAAAATAAAAATTACGTCTTCGTAAGCAGCTATTAAATTCCTCGTACAAATGAAATGTAACTTGAAAAACGTTTAGAAAATGTTTCAAAGGCTCTTTATGTATTTTGTGTCTGCTCATTTGTTTTTTAGATAACAATTAATATTTTAAGTATATATTTACATTAAGAGGCCAACCTAACAGTTTTATGTCGGCCTCGGTAGCCGAGCGTGTTGGGTGGTCGACTCAACTCGCTTTGAGTTCGAATCCCAGTGAGGGCATGGGTGTGTTTTAATGTCCGCAACAGACCTGTAAAGAAAGGACATGTGACGGGTGCAAATAGCCTTAGTGTTGAAGTACCCATAAAAATAACGAATATTTACAATATTTAACAATTTTATTTAATTATTTGCATAAATGCTAACACAAATCGCAGGAAAATAGTTTTACTTTTTCGTTCTTGCTACGATATTTTACTGTTTAAATTTAATTTTGCAATAATAAAAAAAACACATAGCATGTACAGTGGGATCCATGAGAATTACCGTGCAAATTGTCCATGGCTATTTTCATTAATTTTTCTCTTACATCCTATGTGTTTTTAAGCGATGGATTTTTATGTATGTTGGTGCAGAAGTTGTCAACAGCTTGTTTTGAGTTTTCGTTTAATTCTTGAAGCTCTTATTGGGACAAATAAAGTGCACGAACACGGTGGTGGACAATTTACACGGTAATACTCATGGATCCCACTGTACACTAAGATATAAAGTGACATACACAACATAAACATATGAACATGATTTCAAAATAAAGCAAAAGTTGCTCTACGCACTGGGTTATTCTTTATGATCTCATTAACGAACAGTCTCAGGTCCAAATTATCAAGGACATTTTGATGTATGTGGACTACCGCTAAGCTACTTAATCTCTTCTGTCCCATTGTCGATCTCAAATATGTGGTCAGTCGGCGAAGAGCACTGAATGACCTTTCGGCTGTGGCTGTCGTCACTGGCACAGTGCGGAGGAGCATCATGAATTTGGCAACTTCAGGCAGAAGCTCCTGGAGGGTGCTGTCTTCCAAAAGAAACTTCCTTATGTCACGCATGGTAGTTAGAACCACTTTCTTCTGTTTGGCGATATCACCAAGCATGGACAGGTGTAAGGAGAGCTTATCGGCATCCAAATCTTGGCGAAAGAATTGCTCAAAGTATGTTGTGCAACTGTTCACAGCTGAGATGCATTCTTTCTCTACGGCTGTTACTTTCTCTAGTCCTTTAGATTCATGTCTTTGTTTAACACATGACTTTACTGTGTCACACACGTCAGTGTATACTCTTTTGGATTGTAGAACTTGTGAGGTTTGGCAGCATCAGGATTTTCAAGTCTCTTAAGGACGTGACGTTGCCGGGGCAACTCTGCCTCATCAACGAGGCTGGGTTTGCCCTCTGTGCATTTTTGCCAGAATTGCTCAAAACTCATTCGCTTTTCTTGTAAGATGTCAGTGAAGTATTTCAGTTTTGATCCACTTCTGTAGCACCAATGCGTGGAGACTGAATCTTACAGTTTACCTCTTCTATCGGACCCAACACATGGCAGTAGAGGGAGAGAAGAAAGAAGTGAATCATTGTCTCCAGGTATCCAGCACATTAATATTAAATTACATAATTTAGAACTACATAATTTGTATTCATGTCCAGATATTATTAGAATGATTAAATCAAGAAGACTTAGGTGGGCAGGCCATGTGGCACGAATGGGAGAGGAAAGAGGAGTTTACAGGATTCTTGTTGGGAAACCTGATGGTAAGAGACCTGTAGGAAGGCCAAGACGAAGATGGAGGGACAACGTTGAGATGGACCTAAGGGAAATCGGTAAGGATGGAAAAGAGTATATAGAACTTGCTCAAGATAGGAAAGATGGAAGGCCTGTGTTGCTGCAGCCATGAACCTTCGGGTTTAAGAAGGAAAGAGAGTTAGTTAGTTTAGTTAGTTAGTTATCCAGCACATCTTGATGCTGCGTCAGTAGAATCTTCAGAAAATTTCTCAAAAAAATTGATAAGGTTTTCATAGCTCTTTAAGATCAGCTGCATACTGGAGGCTTCCAACGTCCAGCGATGAGTGGCAGATCTGTAACTAACTTTTGCAGCCCTTTAAATCTTCCCCTCATACAAGAGGCACCATCGTAACACTGTTCCCTCAGATTCTGTATGGGCAAGTCCAGACGCACCAGAATGTATTTTACAACTTCAAAAAGAGATTTGGACTCAGTATTCGGAATCTCGTAAAAGCCCATGAATTCCTCAAAAATATCAAAATTTTCATTCAGAGTTCGAATAAAGAATGTCAATTGTTCACGGATGGATATGTCACAAGTTTCGTCAACCATAATAGCAAAATATTCCCGACTTTTAATATCTGCTACCACGGAGGCAAAACAGATCTCCCTAACATATCAATGATCTCGTTCTGAATGTCATGTGAGAGCCATTTGTAGCCGGAACGTCCCATCCACTCCCCCAGTTCATGCACATCGTCTTTTGAAACTCTTTTTAGTAAAAATGTTAACAATACTCGTAATTATATACTTAGTATACGTATAGTAATAAGTGTCGTATGCTGATTGAACTCGAACGCCAGACCTGATTATTAAATGTTGTTGGTGTTTAGTCTGTGCGTTCTTCCTGTCAAACATGTCCAATATGATATAGCCGTCCTGTGCGACGCAACTTTGTATCTTCATATCACAATGTAAGTTATTGTGCTGATTATGTTACTGTGTTCCTGAATTATACATTTACGTTCGTGTTGCTAATACTGTTTTATTCCTGACTCCATTTCTTGTGTAATTGAAGAACTGAAAGAACCCGAAACTCAACAATGGCGACGAGGATCTTGGAACATACTTCCTTCTCGTAATTCTACACATTTCTCGTTATTGTTCTTCAAGTTGTCTGTTGGAGGTAAGAATCTCTATATACAATGCAGAGGTTGTCTCAATTTTCCGAATTCTGCAGGGAGCAGGAAAGTATTAAGCAATATTTTGATAGATTCGAGCATTTCTGCAAAGGTTCAGACATTCCAGATGAAAAGGCTAAGCATATTCTATTAGCAGCAATAGGGCACAGAACGTATGCTGATTTATATAATCTCATACAACCAAAATCTATATCAGAACTCAGTCTTGCCCAAATTCAACAAATGTTGATCCGCCATTATGAGCCCAAGAAAAATCTCGTGCTTGAAAGGCATAAGTTCTTTCTTATTAAACAGATAGAAAATCAGAACATTCCGGATTTCATTGTGCAAATCAAAGAACAAGCTTCAAAATGTGATTTTGGTGATCTCATCGACTCAATGTGTCGCGACGTATTTATTCTTGGTATGAGAAGTGTGCGCGTTAGAAACAGACTGTTATCAGATCCTGATTTCACCTTGAAAAAAGCAATAGATACGGCCATGTATCTCGATGAGCTAGAATTACATGAGGGAATTATTAATCAAAGTCGCTCAAAGAATGCTGTGGAATATTCTGAAACTCCAACTGAAGTCACTTCGCAAATACAAAACAGGTACAAGGACAAATTCCGAATGAACATCAGACAAAATAGAACTGATTCAAGGTATATTGGTAACAAATCAAACAATGATTCTGGTAAACCGTGTGGTAATTGTAATTCTTTTCATCCTAACGGGAAATGCCCAGCTTTTGGGGCTACTTGCAGATATTGTAAAAAGAAAAATCATTTCTTGACTGCCTGCAAGAAGAGAGAATTTAACAATTCTAGTAAAAGCAAATTGGTTTCTGGCACTAACATTGTGCTTAACACGGGTATCAATGAAAGATCTATTGATATGCAAGATAATTCGAAACCTTCCATTGTACCTAACAATCACAGCAATTTCAAACATATGGTCCGAGAATCATCCATTGATTTTTCATATTTTAATGTGCCGTGCATTCCCATAGATCACAAATTTGCAGATATTCAAGAAGAAAAATCTGAGAGCGAATTTGTTGATTACAGCGCCGCTGGTATCCAATGTAACGCTCAGTGTCCAGAAATTTTCACTACTTTCGTTACTAAAGAAAGTGAATCTGTTTGGCATACACAGGGATCGTTGTTTGTCGACTTACAAGTCAACAATTCTAAGATTCCATTCCTAGTGGATACAGGTTAAGTTTATACTTTAATTGATAGCAGACAATTTGAGTCTTCATTTCGAGGTTGCACTATATGCAATTTTCCTATCGTCTTGAAAGCAGCAAATGGCAACAATCTTGGTGTATTAGAAAAAGTTAATGTTGAAGTTATATTTCGAGGAATGAAACATAACTTAGATATGATTGTTGTTAAGACAAAATTGAATCGTTCGATTATGGGTTTATCTTGGATTGATGTTTTCATGCCTGAATGGCGAAACATCTTTGTTTCACATACTCTTCAGACGGTTTCAAATACTCTTGAATCGTCATCAATAAAGGAACTGGTTGCGAATCTAAAGAAAGATTTCCCTATACCTTTTGATGGCGACATGTCCAAGTCGATCAAGCGTTTTGAGATAGATTTGCCATTAAAGGACGATGCTACACCAGTATTCAAGAGATATTATGACGTCCCGTACTCGCTAAAGGAACCAGTCAAAGATGAATTACAGAAGTTGGTTAGCGACGGAGTCATTGAATCGATCAAATCATCATCGTGGGCTTCTCCTCTTGTTGTTGTTCGTAAGAAAAACGGTGAATTAAGATTATGTGTATCCTACAAGAACACTGTTAATCCGCAACTCAGGATGATGGGACATCCGTTACCTAGAATAGAGGATCTTTTCAACAAGATGGTTGGTTGCTGTTGGTTCGTTTCATTTGACCTTCGAAGGGCTTACCTTCAGTTACGCCTATCTCTTCAGGCTCAGAAGGTTCTTGTCTTCAACACGGAATTCGGGTTATTCAGACAGTTGAAGCTTCCCTGCGGAGTAAACTCTGCCAGTGCAATTTTTCAAGCCACGATGGAGCAGATATTGATGGGTGTGCACAAGGTTTCCATTTTCCAAGACGACATTTTAGTGGGAGAAGTTACTCTTGAGGAGTGCTATGATAACGCACGAAAGGTGCTAAATCTTTTCTCCGATTATGGCGTCCGCATAAATGAACAAAAGTCTGTGTTCTTTGTACAAAATGTGAAGTATCTGGGACATTCTATTTCACAGGAGAGAATTCGTCCTCTGAAAGAAAACATTGATAAAATAATTCAATGTAAGCCACCCACTAATGTCGGCGAATTGAAGTCATTTCTTGGTATGGTCACGTATTACGCTTCGTACCTGCCAAACCTAGCTGACTGTGTTGCCAGTTTATATGATTTGTTGAAGAATGGGGTGCGCTGGTCATGGACAGATGTTCATCAGAAGGAATTCCAGGATGTCAAGGATCTGCTATCTAAGGACTTAGTACGCACAGTATATGATCCTGATAAAGACTTATACCTCATGTCGGATGCATCTCCTACCGCTACGGGAGCAGCCATAATGCAAAAGATAAACGGAGTCCTAAAGCCTATCATGTGTATGGCCGGTACTTTATCCGCTGCGAAAAGGGACTACACTCAATTGGAAAGGGAATCACTTGCATTAGTCCGTGGAGTCAAATACTTTCACAAGTATCTTATTGAACGACATTTTGTCGCGTTCACCGACTCGAAACCTTTATCTCACCTGTTGGATCCTAGAAGTAACTTGCCTGCTTTAGCCATCAGCAGAATCAACAGATGGAAGTTAGTATTGGAAGAATATGACTTCAGAACTGTTTACACGCCGCATGTTGAGTTGGCTGATGCTCTATCTAGAATTTGTGTTGCAGATGATCCAGTTCATGATTGTCATGATGATTTCGCATGTCAGTTGACAGCTGAGCCAGTTGTCCTTAATCTTATTGAATCTTCGGTGTTGACGCGCATTTCGCTGGAATCACAACGTGATCCTGAGCTTTCTAAAGTCTTCGAATATGTTCAAAGGAGATGGCCACAATCCATAGGGAGAACAAAAAGTCATCCTATCAGGAAAATATTCGACAGGCGATATGATGTCCACATACAGAAGGGATGTATTTTCGTGGGCGAAAGACTAGTTGTACCTGAATCTTGTATACAAAGTGTCCTGTCTCTGTTACACAAATTCCACCAGGGAACATGCAAAATGAAGGAAATAGCTCGTTCATCGTTCTTCTGGAACACGATGAATGAAGATATTGAAAGGGTTACATCTTCGTGTGACACATGTTTGCGATACAATAACAGGCCCCCCAATGTACCAGGTACCGCATTCGAAACGTGGCCTATTGCATCGCAGCCTTTTGAGCGTGTTCATCTTGATTTCTTCCATTTCTCAGACATGGATTTCTTGTTGCTAGTTGACGCTTACTCTCATTGGATATCTGTGTGGAGAGTGAAGAATATGCGATTTGACACCATGATTGGTTACTTAGAGGAATTTTCCTCATGCTTTGGATATCCGAAAACATATGTTACAGATAATGGCCAACCATTTGCATCTTCAGACTTCAATTCTTATTGCTCAAAGAAGAACATCAAGCTTCTTCACTCAGCTCCGTACACCCCTCAGTCAAATGGTCTAGCTGAAAGGAATGTCGGGGTGGTGAAGAATTTACTACAAAAGAACTTTTCGAATCGTTCATACATCACGTTGAGAGAGATGGACAAGTTCGTTCTTGAGCTTTTAGGCAGATTAAGGAATACTCCAGTGCACGGATGTAGTCCAGCAGAACGTTTGCTCAAGTTTCGGCCAAGAACGGACATTTCCGCTTTTGACGCACCAAATGGTTTCGACAATCAGCCTGTTAGTCCCGTTCCGTTTATGCCGGGGGAAAAGGTGCTTGTTGAACAACGCAAGAAACAATTCAGCCATGGATCCAAATGCAAAATCGGAGAAATTGTTAAATTGATGGGCCGGAAGATGGCGAAGGTGATTGTGGACAATGACACGATTGTTGTTCATCTCTCGAAGATCAAGAAGTATCCCGACAAGGTCGGAAAAGACATCCTTGTCCGAAAAAACCCAGTGCTTGTTGGAGAGGAAGATTATCTCCCAGTGCCTGCTTATCAGGATCCAGTGGTACCTCCGAATGCGGCCTGCGACAATCAACCGGTTAGGAGATCACAAAGACCAAGACGACCGCCTGACCGATATGGGCAAACTACATGAAACGGGAGTCTCTTCAACCTAAGGGAGGGGGGGAGAGTGTCGTATGCTGATTGAACTCGAACGCCAGACCTGATTATTAAATGTTGTTGGTGTTTAGTCTGTGCGTTCTTCCTGTCAAACATGTCCAATATGATATAGCCGTCCTGTGCGACGCAACTTTGTATCTTCATATCACAATGTAAGTTATTGTGCTGATTATGTTACTGTGTTCCTGAATTATACATTTACGTTCGTGTTGCTAATACTGTTTTATTCCTGACTCCATTTCTTGTGTAATTGAAGAACTGAAAGAACCCGAAACTCAACAATAAGTCATGTGTTTTGCTGTCTCTGGTAATAGCCCCGCCAAAGTTGATGGGTTAACGGTCTCAGCCCCCTAAAGTTGATGGTCTAGAACATTTCAAATGTGTATTCAAAGTTAAGTTCATGTGGCACAAGTCAGAGTAAACATTACAAGAGAAGCAAAATAATACATTAGATGCTCTTAAGAAAAATTATTTGGGGGGGCCTGCCCCCATATCGTTAACATTGGGGTGGCTCGAGTCACCCCCCCCCCCCAAAGCAAATCACTCTAAGTCGCCAGGGGTTCATGGTTTGAATCCCGGCCTGGGCATGGGTGTTCTTTGTGAGTGTTTTTTTCATCAATTTCATCATATCATCACTCATCCTCATCGTCACGATTACACAATTAGCCAAAAGTGGCAGAAAATTGACGTACAATAACCAAACTCAACTAATACAACGGCATTTTCGGCGTTTCTCTTTCTACCGCATTTTCGGACCCCTCCCGCCCCCCGGTCCAAAAGAATCCTGGGTACGGGCCTTTGAGATGGAATGAGGTTTTTCTTTCCCTGACTGGATTTTCATCAAGGCTCTTGTCTCCCCTAATCAGAGAGTCTGCGCACGCCTATGCTCAAGTGATCAAGTGAGCTTCAAAACACCAATAAAGATGGCGTCTCCTATACACACTTGCACCAGCGAAAAGGGGTGGTTTCTTGCACTCTATCAGCCTAAAAGTTAGAGAAATTTCTCGGCAAATGAAAATTCAATATCTCTGTGCGTGCTAACCACACCAGCAAGTTTACCAATGGAGGAGAAAGCTCGACAATGGACTTAGTAAGCAAGCAGATGTGTTAAAAGGCCTTCACTGTGGCTCATAAGTGATTGCACGTGGATGCAGGTACTAACTCAAAGTTGAAAATATATGTAGATGAGCAATAGGTCTGTGTTAAAATGCAGCAAACTTGTAGACTGAAAACAAAAACCGAGCTAAGTGCCAAAATCTAAGTTCCGAGAAAAACAGGAAAAACATTGTCTTGGAAGATATCCTACAAGATTAACATTACCGTTCTAGGCTTACCTCATTAGACGGGGCTTGTTTTGGAGGAAACGCAGCACACAATAACCTCCAAGACGTCCAAGTGACCACAAAACCAGTCACATGTCGCTTGGCACATAGCCCGTATTTTGATACACAGCAGGTGGCACTTAGACCAAGGCGCATTCTTATGGCTAAAGTTTGAACTACTTGCAGACTGCATATCACATAGCCCGGTTTTTACCGCACTGGCATAGGCCCATAGCCCATATTTTAGCAATAAAATGGAAATCGATTGTTGTGGCACTTAGCCCGGTTTTTATTTTCAGTCTACACTTGTGCAACCCTACATACAGAAATCTACTAGATAAGAAACAAAAACAAATTAACCCCGATGGCGCAATGGTGGCGTCGTCGCCTTGTAAACAAGGGGTCCGGGTTCGATACCCGATGGAGGCACATACTGGATCGGATATCACTTTAAACTGTAGGTCCAGTCCCGATTAATCTTACTGTGCATAAAGTGGACTTAAAACAGCAAATCAATCAAAAATAAATTAAGATATTCATTTGACTCTCCTTTCTGCAATGAAAATAACCACAAAATGTTTTAAAATATTCAAAATTACTCTGTAATATGGTATTTTTTATTCGCAATACAAATATTATTTTGAAAACTTTCAGTTATTCTAAAATGGAATGGCCAGTGTTTATTTGTTTCAAGTTCACTTGTCTACTTATGCAAGCCTATAGTTTTAAATTGAAATCCATAGAAACAAACCCCAGTCATAAATTCAACTTTGTAGAGCCCAAAACCAAAACGTTCCTGCTCCACTGCATAATACTTTTGTGTGGTACCTATTCTGGAATATAAGGTGCCTTATGAAGTTCAGAGTATAATGCAACAATAATTCAAATATTCTCGGATAGATGGCTCTGCTTTGTTTACTGATACATATTAACAATGGCTAAAATTCATCTGCTAAGGAGCTTCGAATTGCCTATTATATTTATCAAGAAATTTCATGCTAGTTTTTCCATTTTAAGTCTAGATTTAATTTTATGTACGAAGTGAAGGTTTTCCCTAATGTAATTAAAATACACAGAAAACTTATTTTCGAGAAATCTATTACAAAGTTTGGAAAATCTATTTCTGACGATTTTTTAGTCTTGAAGATACGGAATGAAAACATTAATTTTGAGGAAATAGTTCTCGGGCAAGTCTTTAATTTGTACAATGCAATAGCATATTGTAATTAATTTTTACAATCAATATCTTGAACAGCCGCAAGAACCACAGGTTTTCCAATTATTATAATAAAAATGGTATAATACCATATCTTGAAGGTTAAAATCTCTCTCAAAAGATTGAGTTCGCGAATTTCAAAATGTCAGTTCCAATTGAAGACCTTTTATTGTGCTTCTTACAGCAATGAAGATGTTTTTAATTTTTAAAGGTTCCTGATTATCTAATGCTCTTCCGTAATTTATCCTTTTTACCTTTAGCACGTGTGTTTCCAGCGAATCCTGCAAAAGGAACTTTTCTCGCTATAAAAATATATCGATAGAATACTTGTAAATAGAATCCTCACAACAAGAAATTTATTTATTTATTTATTTATTTAAAGACATGACACTACAGGCAAATGCCCATTTACAGTGTCTTGTATTATAACACTGTTTGGTACACAAAATATGCAATCAGAAGAATTCAAAAAGTACAATAATATGATAATATGTGTTACAGTAATATAAAAATTAATATAAGATTAGATATGAAAGAGAAGTATAAAGTATTAACCTGACAGTTTGGGTTAGAACTTACACATGATAACCAAGAAAATAACCAAGGAAAAACATATGTACTTCACCTTACATTTAAAAACGATGATATATAGATGTAATGACAGTAATTAGTTAATAACACAAAAGAAAAAGAAAAATAGGATGGACTCTACGCCTGTACATAAAGAGACTGAACTAATAAACAAAGTTAAGTCTGGCTTTGGAAATAAGTTTGTGTTTCCCTTTTGAATTTTCGAAAACTTTGGAAGATGTCTATCTTATCATATGTCTGCAATTTCGTTATATAACCTACACATTCTCCGAGTGGGTGCCGCATTGGCTGACTTTGTTTGAGCTCTCGGTACTTGAAACAGCTCTTTCCGTGGTCTTACCTTATTATATGGTACATAAAAAGGGATTTCTGAGAGCAGCTGAGAGGAGTCTAATGAGTTGTTTAAAAGTTTATGTAAGAATAGTAACTGATGTATGTTTCTTCTATCGCCTAGGGATTGTACATTGAAGTATTTTTTTAGGGTATGATAAGGAGTATATTTGGCGTAAACGCCGTCTCTTTTCAGTCCTAGCAATCGAAGGAACTTGCTTTGTACATTCTCTATTCTGCTGGTTTCATTTAGGTTTTGTGGGGACCAGACGATAGACGCGTATTCCAATTTCGACCTTACGTAGGCATTGTATAGCGTTTGGAATGTTTCTAAGTTCTTAAAGTCGTTTCCCATTCTCATTATAAACCCTAGGTTTCGGTACCCTTCTGCTACAATGCGGTCGATGTGTTTTCGGAAACTGTTATTTTCTTCAAACTGAACACCAAGATCTTTATAACTTGACACTCTGCCTAACGTGTGGCCACTGATTGTATAAGTGTGCGTGTAGGGTTGTTTCTTTCGAGTGAAAGTCATAATTTTGCATTTGTTAAAATTGAGTTTTAGTTTGTTTTTAGTTCAAAGTTATCTTTATCGTTCGTTATAGACTTAAATATTTTCAGGTCATCCGCGTACAAGAGTTTCTTGGAATGTAGCAGGCATTCTGGGAGATCGTTAACAATCACAAGAAATAGTAGTGGTCCAAGGTTCGATCCTTGCGGGACACCCGAGGAGGTCTGAAATACAGTAGACATGCTATTATCATATCTAACATACTGTTTTCGGTCTTTCAGGTAGGAGGAGATAAGTTTTAAAACAAGGGCTGAGAGGTTAAGATGGTGAAGCTTTTGGAGAAGTGTATCATGGTCAACAAGATCGAACGGCTTTGAAAAATCAGTAAATTACATCAACTTGGCCTTTCCCGTCCAGCATCAAGGTTATAAAGCCGGAGATTTCCAATAAATTTGTTACAATGGACCGTTTAGGTGTGAATCCATGCTGGTGAGGGGACAGTATCGGATGAAGGTGTCTGGAAATGTATTTACATAAGATTTGTTCGAAGAGTTTTGCAGGAGTTGAAATAAGAGCGACTGGCCTATAGTTGTTGATATCAGCTTTGTCGGAGGTCTTTGGTACGGGACACACCTCAGAAAGCTTCCATATTTCCGGGAAAACGCAGGTGGAGAGTGGAAGGTTGAATAAGATGTGTAGCGGGTACTTAAGGCTCTCCGAGCATCCCTTTATCACGTACGGGGGGACCATATCGGGACCAACAGATCTTTTCGGTTTTAGTGATTTTATTGCATCTTCCACGTCATTTAGGGAAATTTCACCAATATGGAGCATGTCCAATAGTTCGTTAGTGTTAACCAGGGGGAATGTTGTTTCGTAGCTAGTAGTGTAATTGATGCTACAACCAGCGCGAGAAAGTATGAACCCCCCTCAGGCAGATTTGCCTACACTTAAAACTTGCTCAACATGCCCATATGAGCTTTTTGCTCAAGTGTGGAACCCTGTCTAATCCAAGATTTTTGTAAAAATGCCCTCGGGAATTTCCTGAGAAAGTATGACCCCACTCAGATTGATTTGTCTACACTTACAAAAGGCACTTCTGTGAGATTGTTGTCCATAAATTTGTTAAAAATATGCCCCTCTTGATATTTTTTTTGCCCACACCTAAAACTAAGCCAAGATGCTCATAAAACCCACACCCACACACACCCACACCCACCCATATTCACACATATTTATTTCCGGTCCATTTCTGCCCATTTCTGCCCACTTCCGGTCCACTTCCGGTCCATTTCTGGCCATTTCTGCCTATTTCTGCCCACTTCCGGTCCACTTCCGGTCCATTTCTGCCCATTTCTGCCCACTTCCGGTCCATTTCTGCCCATTTCTGCCCACTTCCGGTCCACTTCCGGCCCACTTCCGGTCCACTTCCGGTCTATTTTCGGCCATTTCTACCCATTTCTGCCCACTTCCGGTCCACTTCCGGTCCACTTGTGGCCTATTTCTGGTTTATTTATATTGCATCATGTTTTGCAACAAATTATTATACATGTGTTGTTTTCTGATTGGTTGCTTATGACATAATGTAATGATGTGTTATATTCTGATTGGCCTATTGTTTCAGATGTTTTCAATGTGGTCTGTGCTTAGGCTATATAAAGAGATTTTGCATTGCATATCAGCCAGTATTGTGAGAGTTGTTGAAGAGTAAGGGTGTGTTGTTGCAGTGATGCTCATATTTTTTTAAACACAAAAATATTGCAAATTTATATAAATTGAATTATAAATCTATTTGATTTAATAGACAGAATTTTTGACAACCTGTCATAGGTTTATTAAGTATAGAGTTTTGATTTGAGCCCCAAGAAATTTTATATAAATACCAAAGCCAAAAATATTAACACACATACATACATACACACATACACTAAATATACAAATCACACTGCTGAACCCAACTGATATTTTTATTAAGCATAGAATTTTGATTTGGACCCCAGGAAATCTTATATAATAAACAACAACAAAAATGCCAAATCAAAAATATTGTAATCAATGCAAAAAGAATATATCTAGCCCCAATTGGGCTAAGCATCAAAGGAATTGTAATCCAGACAAATGCAGAACTCCCACAAAAATTTGCCCTAAATGCCATAGAAAATATAATCTGGAATATTTCACATATAAACATAAAGGTACTTGTTCTGCACAGTCATCAACACAACCATCTACATCTGGTCTGAAAAGAAAGCATGAAACACCTGTCAATGCTGGACCGGCAAAGCAGCCACGCTATGAACCCATCCATAGCAGTTTTAACGGCCAATTAAGGGATCACCGGTTTGTATCAGAGCCAAGATGTGACATTAAGAATTTTTTGAAGAGTATAATTCCAGATGTGCAGGCAATTCTAAATGCACAAAATGGCTCTTATAAGCTGTCTCTCAAATTGTTTACACAATATAAGAAGCCAAATGGCACAAAATTTACACAGCCCCACATAACAGAAACTGTACCGGTATATTCAAATGCAAATTCAGACAAAATAATAAGCAGTTTGATAGATCAATTGAATATTAAACACTCTGAATTTGCAGCAAAAGAGTCTGGATGGAGCCTATGCGGTTCTCCACACAAGTTATATGTTAATATTTCTGAATTCAACCCATTACAAGGATCTACATATTTGCCATTACCTGCCAATATAAAAAACAAAACAGCCGTGGTTAATATAAAAAATAATGACCAGAAATGCTTTTTGTGGTGTATTTTAGCTGCTTTGTATCCAGTTTCAAAGGATCCTCAGCGAATAACTTATTATAAACAACATGAAAATGATTTTGATGAGGCAATGGAGGGATTAGAATATCCAATGCTTGTTCAGAATATTGATAAATTTGAAAAAAAAAACCAGGCACATCAATGGCAAACAATTATCTATTAATGTATTTACTTGTTCTACTGGCCGTGGCAATTGCTTGATAGATCCTCTCAGAATCAGTACACTTGATGATGATTCTGCTGTTCCGATTGATCTGCTCTTAATTGAAAAGGATGGCACATATCATTACACTCTGATACATAATCTTGAAGCTTTAGTCAGAACACAAATAGACAAAACTCATAGAATATTCAAGTTGTGCAGAAGATGTTTGTCTGCATTTGATGGTCAAAAAATGGTGAAAGGGGTTCAGGAAAAAAATGCAGAAATTGCTAAAAAGAAGTTACTTGAGCATCTGAAATACTGTGGCAACCATAAACCTGTTCATATGGTGATGCCAATGCCAAGTGAAAATGCCAAATTCAAAAAATTTGAAGCCTTGTTGGAACACCCAGCATATATAGTCTGTGATTTTGAATCAAACCTCAAACCCCTTGCATTCTGTAGCCCAGATCCTGATGAACCTTCAATTACATCATACCAGCTACATGAACCTTCCAGCTTTTATTATGTGATTGTACAGGGTGGTGTGGTTAGTAAAGAATATTTATACATGGGAGCAGATGCCATCAAAGAATTTGCACATAGAATAGAAAATGAGTGCCATGACATAGCATCTAATGTCCTATTAAAATCAAAACCTATGTTGCCTTTAACAGAGAAACAGATTGAAGATTTCAACAATGCAGAAAAATGCCCGGTATGCGATTCTGAATTTTCAGATACAAATATCAAGGTACATCACCATTCTCATACAGATGGTAAATTCTTAATGGCCCTGTGTAATAGCTGCAATATTAAGACCCAGAGACCAAAATTTGTCCCTATATTTTGCCATGGAGCATCCAATTATGATTTTCATCATTTGATCAGGTACGAGGGGTTTGACAAGCAGAATTTAAATATTTTAGCTGATAATAATGAAAAATATATTGCCATTAGCAAAATAATTAAAGTTAATAGTGTTCCTATTCACTTAAGATTTCTTGATTCTTACAGAATTTTATCGGCTAGCCTGGCTACACTGGCCACTCAATTATCTGATGATCAATTCAAAATCACATGTGCTTTGTTTCCAAATCAGGACCTGAAATTAATTAGGCGGAAGGGTGTATATCCATATGATTATGTTACAGATTTTTCTAAATTTGATGAGTGTTCTCTGCCACCAGAACAAGAGTTTTACAGCAAAATCAGAGGATCTGGAATCACTGATGAAGATTATCACCATGCCCAATTGATGTGGAACAATTTAAAATGCCAGACATTTGGTGATTATCACAAGGCTTATTTAAAACTTGATGTGACCCTCTTAGCTGATATACTGCAGGCATTCAGAAAATCTTCCATGGAAAATTATAAGCTGGATCCAATGTATTTTTACAGTGCTCCGGGCCTAGCATGGTCTGCAATGTTTTTAAACACTAAAATGCAATTGGATCTGATCCAGGATCAAGATATGTATCTGTTTATGGAACAATGTATAAGAGGAGGCATGGTGCAATGTTCTCAGAGATATGCCAGAGCAAATAACAAATATATTCCTGATTATGATCCAGTATCTTCTTAGAGGTTGATCTGACAATTCCAGATAATTTACACAATAACTTTTCTGATCTGCCCCCAATTCCCGAGGTTAAGTGTTCACCTGGCTCTAAACAGAAGAAATTGATGATGACTCTAGAGCCGAAACAGGATTATGTTATATATTACAAAAACCTCCAGTTCCTGATGAAACATGGTGTTCAAGTGACCAAAGTTGGAAAAGTTTTGAGGTTCAGGCACTCAAGATGGTTGAAGCCATATATTGATACAAACACAGAGCTTCGAACATCTGCAATGAGCCAATTTGATAAGACCTTGTTTAAATTGATGGTCAATTCAGTGTATGGCAAAACAATTGAAAATGTCAGAAAACATATTGATGTTAAAATAATTACTGACCCCAGCCGGAGCAAAAAATTGATTGCAAAGCCCAACTTCAATTACAGAAGAATTTATGATGAAAATATGGCACTTTTCAACATGAAAAAAACAAAGATTAAGTTTGATAAACCTATTTATGTAGGGGCTGTGATATTGGAATTGGCCAAATTACACATGTTAAAATTGTTTTATAATGTGTTGAAGCCTTTTTATAAGGATCGTGTAAAACTGATGTACATGGACACAGATAGTTTTGTTCTTGATATTCAAACAGAAGATGTTTATCAAGATATAACACAGCCTGAATTGTTTAAATATTTTGATACCACTGAACATTCAAAAATTAAACACCACAACAAAAAAGTGCCTGGCAAGTTAAAAGATGAGACACTTGGTGATGTTATTGTGGCATTTGCTGGGTTAAGGGCCAAGATGTACAGTTTTGAAACATGTAGTGGCGCTGTTGCCAAAAAGGCCAAGGGCATTGGCAGAGTGACTGTGGACATAGAGCTTGAATTTGAAGATTACAAAAATTGCCTCAAATCATGTAGCACAATCAGAACATCAGAATCCAGAATTCAGAGTGTGGATCACTTGTTGACTACAAATATTGTAAGAAAAGTGGCTCTGGACCCACATGATGATAAGAGATGCATTTTGTCATGTGGCATACATACTTTACCATGGGGTCATTGTGATTTGAAAAGTGGCAAACAATGCCCAATTACAGAGCATGATTTGAAATAAATAAACATGCCTATGAACTTATTTGGGTTCAAAAAACAGGCTATTATGGACCTGCCAACACCACAACCCTCTTCTGATATAATATCTAAACTAAGTGCTTTGTTAATTATTCATCTGAACAGCATACTTACAGATGTTGATGATGAAACAGGTAAAACATTGTACATATTTAACAATAATTTAAATTATTACCAATTACCTGTAGGTGGTCAATTGCAATTTATTACAACCCCTGAGGGTAATGTCAAGATTTCAGTAGGGAGAAATATTTATAGAATTAAGCACTCAAACATGGTTTTTGGCACTGTATATACTGTTTCTGCTGGTGACTGCTTATATATTGAGGTCCCGGGATCATATGACAAGCTTATACCTTTTTTTATAGAATTAAGTATCAGATATTCAATAATAAATAACCACTAAAACAAAATGCCTAATGATATATTTGGCCATACAAGACATGAAGATCACAGTGATGAGATTCTGATGCTTGATGTCAGAGTCAAGAAATTAAGAAGTGATTTACAAGCTTTACAAACCACACTGAATGCCAGTCTTCAACTAGAAATTACAAATTTACAATCACAATGCATGGACCCTCTTCTTAAAATTGACTCAGAACTCAAATTATTGCTTCAGAAATATACTGATTTGGCCACATTGGATAATTTTCAAAGTTTAGAAGAAGCTGTAGCAGCTCTTTAAGCCAAATTTAAGACCCAGGCCACCAACTCTGAGCAATTGAAACAACAATTGGAAGAGCAGATAAATAATGTCCAGACACAGCTCCAAACAATTGTCAAAAGCATAAAATCACAAGAAGATTTTGATCTAGTGATTTCCACTCTAAAGGAACAGATTCAATCACTCCAGATACCTAATCTGGACCCCTTGAACAATGCCATAGGCGAGGTTAAAGAAAAAATTGAGACACTTGAAAATTTTATGAACAACTTGCCATCTTCTGATGCTTTGAGTGCAATAACTCGGAGTGTTGCCAATATTAAGCTGCAACTTGAAACATATGAAGATTTTGGAAAAATTCAAAGTACCATAACCCATCTTGAGGGTACAATAGCAGAAGTGCAAAGTGATTTGACAAATGTACAAGAATCTCTAGAATCTCGCCTGCCTGGTATTGTGGACACCCTTGCCAGTGTCCAGCAACAGATCACAAAGCTTGAAAACCTCAACACTGAATCTGAGCTATCTCATTTTCATCACTTGATCGATGATATCCAAACAAAGCTTGAAATTTTACAACAATCAACACCCACTCAGGCTGATATAGCCCTGCTCCAAAATGCTATGCAAAATGTGGCTGATGCTTCTTAATTAAATAATGTGAAATTGGCACTTGAATCTTTGCAAAATACTGTATCAAATCTGCCTACATCACAGGAACTTAAAAATATTAAGAGAGCTGTGAATCGCATATTGAAATCAGAAGATATCAAGAATATCCAGACAAAGATCAAACAACTTACTCAGACAGTGGCCACTCTACCAACTAATCAACATATTAATGAAATGCATGCCCTGTTTGAGGATATCAGAAGACAGGTCCTTGATCTTACTGCTCAAAATTCAAAATTGGCAGTTGTTGAAAATTTACAGCAAATTGTAGCTAATATCAAGCAACAGCTAGGGACCATGGAATCCAATCAAGCAAATGCTCTGTCTGTTTTTGCCACCCAGCTTCAAGAGATTGTGCAACAATACAAGAAACTTGTTGTGGACATAAAAATCAAGCCAGGCCATGATGATGTTGTTAGGACCATCAATGAGCATCTTGAATCTGTAACAAGCAGATTGCTTACAGCAGAAAAAGAAATAACCGGCATAATCGAGAATCCAAAACATACAGTAATTCTTGAATTGTACAGCATCCCCAACAAAGAATATGATTCACCATTTACACCAGGTGGCAAAATATATATGCTGTCCCCTGCACAATTTTATTACCAATTTTTTGTTGGGGGCACACTGAGACCAATCAAGATCAAATATTGGCTTCAACCACAGGCACATCACTACCCCACCTTATCAATAACAAATGCTGACAACAAACCAAAAATCACCAGTGTAGAGTTAGAGGATTTTACAGATCCCAATACATTAGAAACATCTTATGCTGAAGATGATGGCTCTCTGGAATTTAAAATACAAATAGGAGACAAATTATATTTAGAAAATCCTGTAGTATCAGCTGCTGAACACCCCATAGTTGCAATATTCTTGTTTTCATATTATGTCTAGACAAATTATTGTTGATGAATTACACAGACAAGCCAGACATAATTATAAGAGACTGCCAGTAGTCACAAAAGGCATAGATGATTTATGGCAGAGCGACTTGATTGAGATGGCAAGTGGACAGCTGAAAAACTTAGACAAAATCAACAAGGGCTACAAGTATCTACTCACTGTCATAGACACATTTTCAAAATTTGCCTGGGCTGTGCCACTCAAATCCAAGACTGGAAAATGTGTTACAGAAGCCATCAGGACAATCATCAATCAAAGTGGAAGATCACCGCGCTATTTGCAAACAGATAATGGCAAAGAATTTTATAATTCTGTGTTCCAACAATTTATTAAAAGCCAGTCAATAAAACATTATTCGAGTTACAGTGATCTCAAAGCCTCAATTGTAGAGAGATTCAACAAAACCCTAAAAAATCTTATGTATAAACAATTTACACTTCAAGGTAATTATAAATGGATTAATATTCTTCCAGAACTTCTACATAAATATAACAACTCGGTCCACTCCACAATCAACATGAAACCCTCTGAAGTAACTTCATCTGATGAGCAAAAATTGATGAGGACTGTTTATTATCCTAGATACCAGCCAACAACAAGAAAGGCCAAATACAAGGTGGGTGATCAAGTAAGAATCAGCAAATATAAGCACTTATTCAAAAGAGGCTTTACAAGAAACTGGAGCACTGAATTATTTACAGTGGTTCAAGTTAAACCTGGGACCCTTAACACATATATAATAAAAGACCACCGAGGAGAAATTCTCAAAGGCCGGTTCTATGAAGAAGAACTCAACAAAACTAAACAGCCTGACACATATCTCATAGAAAAAATCATCCGCAGAAAAGGCAACAAGTTATTTGTCAAATGGCTAGGACTTCCAGAACACAGCTGGATCGATGCAGACAAAGTGATAATATGAACACCTGGGATGTTATAAAAAGGCTGCCAGAACCTGAACAGCAGGTTAAGAGAAATGGCAAGTTGCTGCCTGAAAATATTAGATGTCTTATTGTTGGGCCATCGGCTTGTGGTAAAACTACACTAATGATTGATAATTTTTTATTGGCACCCAACTGGTTAGACTGAAAAAACAGGCACTTGTATGTCTTCTCTAAGAGCTTGGAACAATTAAAATATCAGCAGCTGATGAAGCTATATGATGGATTGGATATAGCCACTTTTCAACCAGATGTTAAGCCACTCCATGAATGTCTCGATAATTCTGTTGTTGTGTTTGATGACATTATACTGGATAATCAAAACAAGGTTAGAAATTTCTTTACACAGGGCCGACACAAAAACATTGATTGCTTCTACCTGGCACAGACTTTTTCAAAAATACCGAAGCAGCTGATCCGAGACAACAGCAATTTTATATGTGTGTTTCATCAAGATCATACCAACCTCAAACACATACATGATGAATATGTAGGTGGGGACTTGAGCTACAATGATTTTTCCAAGTTTTGCAGTAGGTGCTGGAACCAGGACAGTTATGGGTTTGTCACAATTGATATGACAAGAAAACCCAATAGTGGCAAATACAGAAATAAAATCAACAATTTTCTAGACATTGAAACATATATAAATAACCATGAAAAGGCCAATCATTGATGATCTTAAATTAAGAGATTATCTTGTAAAAAGATTTAAAGGATGGAAATCACAGAACCGAGGAATTTATGAACAACACAAACAAACAGAACAGCCTATTATTGATGCTATTAGTGAATTAGGTAAAAATATCAAAACTGTTACAGAGCAAAATCAAAATTTGATCACAGAGCTTGTACCTGTAGCTGCAAGAAACATATTAGATTATCCAATCACCCCACTTTCCAGTATTCATACACCTAGTCCTGTTGCTCCTCGAAGAATTGAAGCTACTCAGGATCCTATTGAATTGGGTCTTCTTGCTCAAAAATATTTAAGCACACCTAAAGACAACAAAGATGAGGTCTTTGGCTTATATGCTGACACAGAGCGTGATGGTAGCATCATACATAGAATTGGCAATTTCAGAGTAACATTTATGGGAGATGATATCATTGTATATTCAGAATCTCATCTTGGACAAAGAGGTGGTTTTGTTAAATATCCCGGCACACCTGGATTGTGGGAACTGATGACTAGGAAAAGGCCTGGTAACTATACAGATCAAGATTATGAGCACTACAAAGAAATATTAATAAAATCAGATGCTCTATACCAGAACAATGATCCCACACAAAAAAGAGTCAAGTCTAGCAGTGGAGCAAAATACAACAATTTAATCAAGCCCATATGGTCACAAATTAAGACAGGCAGTGGAATCAAACAATACAACACCCTGCCTAAAGAATTTGTCTGGGTTGATGATGTCAGGAAACTTGTAGATAGGTTATTGGTGATAGCTGGGGAGGAAAATGCTGGCAACCACAATTTTTACAATGAAAAGGTTGGAATTATGGACATGATAAGCACAAAATTGTCTAATTTTATAGTGAATGACACTAAGGGGATTGGATATCTTATAAAAATTATTACTACTCTACCACCTAAATTTTGGAATATTTCTGAGGGTCGGGGGTTGGTTAATGACATTATAAACAAGCTGCCATTTGAACTACATATTCCAGGCTATCAGTATTGTGGTCCAGGCACAAAATTGGACCATAGATTAAACAGAGGGGATCCTGGTGTTAATCCCCTACATGCTGCTTGTAGAGACCATGACATAGCATACAACACACATTCTGATCTTGACAAGAGACATGTTGCAGACAAAAAATTAGAAGAGGCTGCATTTGGTAGATTTGTAAGCAAAGATGCTTCTTTAAGTGAAAAAATAGCAGCATTGGGGACCACCATAGCTATGAACACCAAACAAAAACTGGGGTGGGGGTTGTGAATATGTATATAATAAACCTACAATGAAGGCCAAGGGTGTTATGTATCAAATACCTTATGCAGGTCTTAAATCTCTTAAAACTATTGATAGTCTTTTAACCAAAAAGCAGCGCAAGAAAAAAAGCTCTTGTATTGCCAAGGGCCATGGTATGAAATTGTTGCTTAGTACCCCCCCAATTAAAAAAATTACAGCAATCCAGAAAAAAATCACATGTGGGGGGTTTCATATTTACTATCCCGGCCATCTTAGCAGCACTTGGGGCTGTTGGGAGCTTGGCTGGGTGATCAGCTGCCATAGCAAAAACAGTAATAGATGCCAAGAAGAATAGGGCAGAATTAGATGAATTGAAGCGCCATAACCTGGCCATGGAGAAACAAGGCAAAGGTGTTAAGAGAGCCATGAATAAGTTTTAAAAAAACAAGAGCCGCTTACAAACCAAGATATTGAAGCTTTAATCAAGACACTGGGCATCAAAAATTTTAGAGGTGTGTACATGTCTGATTCTTTACCAGAACAACCACTCAACAAAGAGTGTGGCATTGTTAATTTGGATAAGTACAAAAATCAGGGCAATCACTGGATCTGTTATCTTAAATATTTAAACAATGAGGCATTTGTGTTTGATTCATTTGGAGGTGTTCCACCTGAAAATTTTGTAAAATATCTAAAATCAGCTAATCTTTATTACAATAATGCCCGTGTACAAAACTTCAAAGATGTTAATTGTGGACATTTGTGTTTATCTGTTCTTAGATATCTGTCTCAAATAAATAAACCATCAATTGAAAATTTTCAAAAGGCCTTGTGGTATTTAAAACATCATGGGGGTATTCCATCTCACCAGCCAAAATTCAATATTGAAACTCAAATTACATGATGATATAGTATATCCCAAAACAATAGCTCTCAGAGCATTTTATGGCATGTACTTGATCCCTAATATTACACACCACAACAACAAAATTGCAGTAGGGGATCAAAAAATTGTCATCACTCCAGGGCAGTATAATCTGTCCACTCTAAATGCTCAATTACCCAGAGGTATAGTATTAACTCAAAATTCTGTCACTCACAGAGTAGAGATTGTATCTGCTACAGAAACAGTGGATCTGGGTACTATAGGAGAGCTGTTAGGCTTTGAGAACAACACAAAACTTGAACCGGCCATCAAACACACTGCTATTAATATACCTAAATTCTTAGCCATAGAGACTCTGAATATTCACTGTAATGTGGCTGAGGGTATGATCAGCAAATCAAATGGCATAGGCACTCACAAACAAACTGGCATCATTGCAACATTCAAACCTAATTCTGAATTTATGGAGCCCATCATCTACACTCCATCCCCAACATTATATTTTCCTGTGTGCCATAATAGAATAGATAACATTAAATTGATGGTCACTAATGAAAAAGAAGAATTACTTGATTTTGCTGGAGCCACAACAACTGCTATCATAGAGATTAATATTTAAATAAAAATACATACAAAAAAAATGGAAAATATTGAGAGTTATGAGCTACAATCATTCCCCCCAAACAGGAGGACATTTGCAAATTTAAATCAACCCAACACAGAGATTGAGGTTGATCTTGATGTAGGGGATGGCTTTATACACCCCCACAGAGCAGATCTATACATCAAATTTGATGTTGTAAAGCTCGATGGAACAGATTATCCGGCAAATTCAAATATAAGATTGGTAGATAATTTTGTGCCGCATCTGTTCTCTGAAATTGAGATCAGAAAGCATGGTGTTGTTATAAACAGAGTGGATTATCCCGGCATTACCTCCACAGCTTTGGCCACACTAAAATTATCCAAAACCGAGGCTTCTTACTACAAAATAGGTGGATTTGAGGCTGGTGATAAAATTATATCTAAGAGCCACACAGTGCTGTTCCCTATGCGCCTGTTGCCAGGATTCTTTTCAGATTATATAGATATTATGTGGAAGGGTGGTTTAAGAATCACATTTAGAAGAGCTGCAAATGATAAAAATGCTTTGATGAGGTACAGCACATTAAACTCTACAGGGGAAGCTCTGCCCAATACCCTACCTGATGAGGGGAAGTGCATTATTCAGACTATGGAGCTAAGAATCCCGGTTGTTGAATATGAAGCCAGTTATGCTCTTAAATACAAAGCAGATATAATAAAAAATCCACAGATTCCTTTACAATTTTATACATATCAATGTGTACAGAAGCCCGCAACTGGTACCTATTATGAGTTTGATGCTACAAATTCATTCTCCAGTATACAATATGACATGCCGGATTTTGTGGTGGCACTGTTTCAAACTGGAAGACACAATAATCAGGAAAAAAATTCAAGTAGATTTGATAACTGCAACATCAAGAACATATATCTTAAAAATGGCAGAAATGAGGTATTTCCTAGAGAAAATTATAATTTAGACATGTCCAAGAATGATTTCCTTAAATTATATGAAGCATTTACAGCATACAAAAGGGTCACTACTGGCAATACTGACATGTATTACACACCAGATGAATTCAAAGCACAGAGACCCATGTTTGTCATCAACACTTCAAAAAGGAAACAAGTTGTGGTTAATGACAGGACAAACATTAAAATTATCTGTGAATTCCATGAGGCATTACCTGATGACACCATATGTAGTGTTATTCTCATAGGGGAAAAATCATATGTTTATGATGTAAGAAATGAGAGAGTCACAGAGCAATTCTAGAGGGCCTCTGCATATCGCACAAGTTGAGGCTGGTGTCCAATTGAACTTAAACCAAAAGTAAATATGTGTGTGTGTGTGTGTGTGTGTGTGTGTGTGTGTGTGTGTGTGTGTGTATGAGGGGTGGGTATGGGTGTGTATGTGTGTGGGTGTGGATGAGGGGGGCTTAGTTTTAGGTGTGGGCAAAAAACATATCAAGAGGGGCATATTTTTGACAGGATTATGGACAACAATCTGATAGAAGTGCCTTTTGTAAGTGTGGACAAATCAATCTGAGGGGGCTCATCATTTCACAGGAACTTCCCGAGGGCATTTTTACAAAAATCTTGGATTAGACGGGGTTCCACACTTGAGCAAAAAGCTCATATGGGCATGTTGAGCTTGTTTTAAGTGTAGGCAAATCTGCCTGAGAGGGGCTCATCATTTCTCGCGCTGGTTGTAGCATCAATTACACTACTGTAGCTTGATTTGTCATCGCTATAGATTGATTTGAAATGACGAGCAAATGCATCCGCAATCTCTTTTCCGCTTCGTAGAGATTTATTTTGCTAGGTGGTGGGGTGAGTAGGTGTTTTCTTTCTTTTGTTTTTTACAAAGGACCAAAAGCTTTTGGGATCGTATTGTATACCTAATTCACAGTTTAGCAGATATTCATCGTACGCCTTGGAGATGCGTTTTTTAACGTTCTTCCGCAATTCTTTAAATTTAGCTTCATGAAAGGCGGCATCCCCGATCAATCTTTTCCATTTCCGATGATGCATAGCTTTAAGAGCTATATCCTTTTTTATTTCCCAGGTGAACCAGCATGGATATAGTTGCGACTTGAGGTTCGTGTAGGGGACGTATTTATCAAATACAGAGTTGAAAATGCCATAGAATGTACGGACCGCATCATTTATATCTTTATACAGGGTGGCTCAATAAGTCACTTAACACCCCCAGTACAAGGCCACTGCAGCGCGCAACATGGAAATGATGATGACCAATCGTTATCAGGCCAAGGGGAAACCACATTGACGCCACCCACACGATCGGCGGCCATCTTGAATTCAACTTCAGAATTTTAAATGGGAAGGGGGTCGTGCGACATATCAAATTGAGCTAGAATTTTACGAGAAATGCAATGGTGAAGGTTTTTTCGACGTATCTATAACCAGTAAAAAGTTATGACTGAATTCTTGTACCAATTTGCTCCTTTTCGAGGTGTTAGAAAAATGACTTAAAATTTGTTTAGCGCTTCGGTAATGCATCGATATCAAAGTGACGTCTATGGAGAGACGTTCGCATGCCATTGCACATTATTTTAATCGGATACATCCATAAAGAGCTGTGCATTATGAATGGTTGTCGCGAACAATTTACAGTGTGACGCTTCCATTGAATTAAAAGTCCTTCACAGTGACAAGGGTAATGTTTATGTTCATAAGGAAGTTCTTAAACAGAATATTCGATGATTTTTATCTCATAACCCATTTTCGACAGTTCAAAGCTGAATGGTTAGTGTTGGTAAGTTAATGGTGTGGCGTGCTGTGTGGAACACGATTGGTTAGTCAATTTTTCATCAACGGAACCTTAAATGCTTAGGGCTACTTGGATTTGTTAAATAAACAGGTTTTTTCATCCTTGCTTATGGGAGAAGGTACTTTTTACAGTTTTTTTCAATAGGGAGGAACACCAGAATACTATGGGAACATTGTGAAGCAGTTTCTGTCCAAAGTTAGTTATCAGATGACAAGGGTCGCATATTCTGTTTATGAACTTCCTTATGAACATAAACATTAGCCTTGTCACTGTGAAGGACTTTTAATTCAATGGAAGCGTCACACTGTAAATTGTTCGCGACAACCATTCATAATGCACAGCTCTTCATGGATGTATCCGATTAAAATAATGTGCAATGGCATGCGAAGGTCTCTCCATAGACGTCACTTTGATCTCGATGCATTACCGAAGCGCTAAACACAAATTAAGTCATTTTTCTAACACCTCGAAAGGAGCAAATTGGTACAAGAATTCAGTCATAACTTTTTACTGGTTAAAGATACGTCGAAAAAACCTTCACCATTGCATTTCTCATGAAATTCTAGCCCATTTTGATATGTCGCACGACCCCATTCCCGTTTAAAATTCTGAAGTTGAATTCAAGATGGCGGACATCAAGATGGCCGCCGACCGTGTGGGTGGCGTCAATGTGGTTCCCCCTTGGCCAGATAACGATTGGTCATCGCCAATTTCAAATTCCATGCCGCAGTGTCCTTGTACTGAGGGTGTTAAGAGCCCGTATCACCGCTGGTGACGATACCTAAAAAATAGGTTCTTGCGTCGACCTTCTGTGCTCGAACAGTCAAGTGTGTGGCATTTAAATTTTACTGAGTTAAAGATCAAATATGAAGTTAGTTATGTCGCGCAGCCTTTTTTTAAATATATTATTTATTACGTAGTTTTCCTGATCTCAATTTCGTAAAATTCACTTGCTCGCCAATTGTATGTAATAACTTAAATCAACATTTTAAAGCGCAAGAAAGCTTCAACTATTCTTCTACAGCAAAGAAATGAAACTGATCTTACATAATTTTCTTTAGAATGTCTGTAGTTTGTCGACGTACAGAGCAATGTATGTAAATTTTAACTTCGACGTTTCTAAGCTGGTCGCGCTAGCCGTTTCCCCCTCTGTACCGCTCGCGCTCAACCCCGACCCCCCCCCCCTTCCACGGCCCTTTTTTCTTTCACAATCGGCCGGTCTTCCAAGAAAACCGCATGCTGAGAGCTAGGAAAAGAAAAAAGAATGCAGGGAAAGGTTTTGGGGGAGAATCAATCGTTTGGGCGATGCTTGTAAACAGTTCTTCACTACGCTATATCCTAATACTAAATCACGATGGGGTTGTAGTGCAATGACAACAGTGAAGAACGGGTGATTTCCCCAGTATATTGTTCACAAATGGGAAGGCTGATTGCACAGACTGAAGTACACCTTTACAAAAGGTTTGCCCGCGAAAGAAAAATTGTGCCAAATTATAACTTTTTTTTGTGAGAACACGAAAGTCCATTACCAAGGGATTTTTTTTAGGGGGAAGGTGACTTTACTCAAAGTTTTTAGGTAAATATTGTGTAAATTCTATCTGGTGGTGGATTATCAACCAGCCACGCAAATGAATGACTTTTTAGCTGTCGATCATAAATAAGTTCAATGAACGTTCATTGTCAGTTTGAGATATTTCTAAGGGTCAATGGTAAAAAATACTTGATGATCTGTTATGGAAATAGTGCTATTTTTAAATATTTTGAACGTCCATTCAACTTAATTTCGAATTTGGCTCCTTTCATGATTTGTAAGTAGGGGGATAAAATATATTTACTTAATACTTTACTGCGTTATTTTATCACCAATTACATATATATATATATATATATATATATATATTATATATATATATATTACAGTCAGACCCAAAGAAGTCACAACATAAGATAGTTCTGTGTCATCATATACAAAAATACTTTTAGGCATAGGTCTTATGTAAAATAAAATACATTAATTATATGTTGTTTTTTCTTTTCCAAAGACATTATTTAGTTGAATAATATGACAGACTTACTATTGATAATGACCATACAAAACACACCATAAAAATTTCATTCACTTTCAACTTTCTGGGGCCGGCCACCGTGGGGGAGTGGTTAGCACATCGCGCTAGGACGCCAGGGGTCCCGGGTTCGAATTCCGGCTTGGCCGCGGATGTTTGTGAGTGTCCATTCATCAATTTCATCATATCATCACTTATTCCCTTCTTCGCAAATTGGCCAAAAGTGGCACAAAAAGCGAAGTAAAATAAAGCAAATCAATCAACTTTCTGGATATACGACAAATAACACTATTTCTGTATAAGGAATTTTAGGCGTGCTCAGATCCTCCGATTATGGGGAGCAAGGGCCTTGATAAGAGTTCAGCTGACGAAATAAAGCCTTCATTCCATCTCACTGTTTTCATTACATTGATGGGAATAAAACAGGGTCGTGTGTGTCCCGACGCACCTAAAATCACTTTATTAGATGAATTTCAACTTCAGTGGCACCATTGTTCTCTGCTGGCGCTTTATTTTCCACCTCTGCCGTTCAAAGACTATTGTACGTATAAACGTGGTTTAGTACCGCAAATTCAAAAGAACTACACATAATTTATTCATGTGCAATATATGGGCAATTTATTCTGCAGACACATACAGATAATACAACTAAAGAATAAAATATGTGGAGGTGTTAATAAGAAATTTGCTAGTGGGAGAGTCCAATTACATAGGAAGTAATACACTACCCTTTCCTTACGTAGTTACTTGGAACTTTCGTAGGTTTGAAAATAGTATTTACTTTTATTTCTATAAAAGCATAATGTTGTTTAAAAACTGTTATTAGATTCTTCTGCACTAAATTTCTAAGTGAGGCTATTAAGGGGCAACTTCTCCCTTCCCCCCCCCCCATTTACTCACCGTATGCAAAGAGTGTGAATACTTTTTTGCTGAAATGGGAAAATGAACCACAGCAAGAAACTAATAATATACGTCTGTTTTTATGAACAGCTGCAGAATTATCTACAAACTTGTTGAAATTCACAGTTTTGCTAGCTTGTACTCATTGGACGAAATACATACAGCCAGGGACGGCGCTACAAGGAGGTCAGGGGGGATGAAACCCCAACAACATATCTAAGCTCCCTGTATCCCCCAGATTTTTATAGTACGGTAGACGCCTTTCGATCGAAAATTAAAGAAGTAGAACCTATCTTACGTAATATTTTCCATTATAAAACTTCCCTTAGGGCAAAGCCATTGCTATGTTCAAGTACATTTCCTGCTTTTATAAGATCGCAAGATTATTACAACGTGTTGTACGTAAAATCGTGGTTGGAGGTGGCAGCTGCAGATCTGCATGGATCAACAACGGACATTGATTGTTTAATACGTACTAAGTAATTGTTAAATCACAAGTCTCCAAACTTGCCAAAAAAAATTTACAGATACTCTGCTGCCTATCTGGTAGGTGGATGTGTTCAGAGGCTGTGGGATTGCTGTTTGGTTGTTGGAGGGTCAAACGATGATAATACGATGCCTACGAAGTTAAATGATAACAATTATTATTTTATGTAAATCATGTCACTATTTTTGGAACGAGTGTTAAAAATTAATTTTTATAAGTTGGAGGATGTTACCAATTGTATTGTGAAGGTAACACTGAGAGAACAAACATATTTTCAGTGCAAATTCACCTACACTAGGAGACAAAGCATTGACTATCAATATCATTGACATAAATCAATGGATACAGTTCCAGCTCTCGCACTGGGCAGATTTGATTAGTAGTGAAAATAACTACCAATAGTTTTATATATGTTTCACATCTGATTCTTCTCCATGGAATAGAATTTGGCCACTCGGCATAAATTATTTTCCGTCATAAATAATAATTTATTAACATGAAGACCTAGGCTTACAAGGAATAAAACTGCCCAAGCTTGCTGATTTTTACACTAAATTGCAATGTTTAGTTGCACAAAGGCTAATCGGGACAAAACCTACAGCCTATAGTGGAATCCGAGCCACTTAATTAAATGTCCCTAACCGTGGACAACCCTAACCCTAACTTGAATTTGAAATTATCGCATTCCTGCTTCCCCATTACATAATAATTAATGTAAATTACTATGACTGAAATCTAATTATACTTGTGAAATATATACTTTTAGGTTGACCTTCGTTTTCAAGGTGTGGTCATCCTTGGCCCCCTTCCAGACTTTCCATGCCCCTATATTATTATACTTTCACCTAGAAATTTAGTGGACAGCAATACTGTCGCTGTTATTAAACAATATTATACTCTAAAAGGAAATGACGCAACCAAAATGGGACAGGGGGGCATTGCTTATGCCTTTTTCCAACCTTGGATGGAAATCATTGAATTAAAAGAAAGCAAGACTAGCAGAATCTACTAGTAGTAGGACAAAAGGATACCAAGACGGAATTAGTTTTCACGTCCATCTTGCATTATTTCTTCCAGACGGTCAGGATCACTTGCAGGGGGTTACAGAGGGACAATTGTCCCCTAGACTTTAAATTTTATACAAATAAAAATAAATTTCGTAAAATTTTCTTTCTCGCTTCGCTCGGGGTACCTGCTTTTCTTGCAGTCTTGTCAACTTCGGAGCCGTAGCTAGGAAGTAGCGGGAGTTGGCCCTGGGCGCCGAACAATCTGATTGAGAAAAATTGTAAAAGAGAATGCCATGCCGTCCCATGAATTTTTTTGCGCCCTATTAAATCAATACTGTTTTCAACTTTCAAAAATTTGGATCGCAAAATTTTCTTGCTCGCTTCGCTCGCAATTTATTTTCTCCAATACATTGTAAATTACCAGAAAGAAAGTAAGAACGAATAAGTAATTCAGACAGTTGCTGCTATAACAGTTTGGTTTGGAGGAAAACGAGCGCTCACATTTCAGAGACAATCTATATAATTTTTGCTGTTGGTTTGTTAAGGGGCGGATGAATAGATTACGTAATGTATTTAAATAATATGTTAATACCTAGGTATATATATATATATATATATATATATATATATATATATATATATATATATATATATATATAATATACACACTCGCGCGCGCGAACACACACACATATATATATCACATCAATGCAAAAAACTAAAACAGTGAGATAAAATGAGGTTTTTCTTTGCCGATCTGACTTAATTTTCAAGGTTTTTTGCCCCCCCCCTTTATCAGAGGGTCTGCGCACGCCTGTGATGTTGGTACCTTCTTCTAATAATAAAAACAAGTTAAAATAACAGTAATATTAAATTAATAATATTAAAATATTAATTAATATTGTTATCACATGAATGGGAAAAGATGGCATAATAATAGGAATATAACAGCACGTATTCATTATCTAGCTCATGAATAGTTAAGATCGCTTCAATTTGTATAAAAACAACTGACCTGGCAAGGTGATTGTGAAACAGATAAGGAATTGAATATTTATTGAATAACGAAAAAGGATGTTAGATCCATTTGACGAAAAGTAAAGCTCTTAATTTAATATTTAAGCATATTACTTAGGTAGTGGTGTGTATAAATCTTCTTTGATACAGTCATCCAAAGTTGTATGACCCCAATGTAATCCTTCCCTTACAATAAGTTTGACGGAAATACACCTCTCTCAATTATACGACAGATGCAGAAATTTTCGACCGGGTGGGTAGAAGCTACATATTGATAGATTAGGGTGGGCAGTATAAATGTAAGATCATATATAGTATATACTAGTATTTGTATGTAAAACGTATGTATCTCCTCTCTCTTACACTCCCGATTTTCCTCTTACTTCTTTTTCCTTTCCTTTTCTTGTTTTCCTCTTTATTATTTTCTAATCTATTCTCGCATCTTGTTCCATTTCCTTTCGCTTTGTCTCTGATGGACACAATTATTTCAAGGAAGTGTTTACCCATGCGCAGCCATACATTCTAATCACATTCCTTCATGGATGTTAATACAGTGAAATAAATGTGAATTAGGTTTAAGCTTGTGTTGCAAATACAAGGCACTTACTTGATTTTATGTATTCGGCGACAGTGATAGAAAGTGCTATGGTAGACAACCGTGAAGTTTCTCGTAATTTAAATGCATGTTCCTGAGCATAGTATTTTCATCGTATGAGTTTTTGACTGAAAGAGTTTTCTTACTCCTTGAGGGTCACTTTTCTTATCATACAAGGTTTGTACATTGACAAATCTATCTGAATGCTTGTAGTAGCGGCGATTGGGAGCCAACATTTGAAGGGCAAGGACAATATACGTTTTCTTGGTAGAAAAGGCTTAACATAAAAAGACCATAGTGCGGGGGCAAAAAGTGGCAAAATGTGGCGGGGGGAACTGCATCCTCCACTTCCCTCTCCTCCTAATCGCTGCCACTGAATGTTTGGATTAAAATAAACGTCTTATTAGGAATGATTTAAAACACACACGGAAAACCAATTATTTGTTCCTTGTCCATGAAGTATTCCTATTCTAATGAAAGGCTATTTTGACAAAATATCACTCATAAATAATAAAAAAGTAAGATTGAAAAATCTGTTCAGAATTGAAGAGATTACGAGTATTAGCTAAGTTGCTATTCGTTTTCTGAACTGCCATGTTACTAATGCGGGAGAAACAATACACGTATGGTTACATGAACATATTTTTTGAGGTAACAAAATGATTTAGGACACAAGGAATTCATTGAAGTTGATCACCGTACCAGTAATAATTCATCTATTTTTCATAGATGTCTTGGGTTGTATGGCATGACCTTTTCGAACACACTAGAATGTCAACCTCTATCCTATGCAGCATACCCTGGAAACTTTATTCTTTCAGGGCAACGAGTCCCTGGCGCCTGGAACCACTGTCAAAGTAATAATTCATGAGGGTTTATATTTTGAGTGTCAGCATGTTCTTGTTTTCGCTTCTTCGTTACTTTCATCTAATCACCATTGAACCTTACCGTCGTTATTATCAAAATTAGAGCAGAAAAATGACATAAAATAAAACAAATCAATGGAGTTTCATTAGTTCATACCTCTTAGAAAGTTGAGGTGGTAGTTTCAATTGCACAGCGTTTCATTAGTGGATTAAGGCAGCTAATTACGTGAACAATGACATTGTTTTTCGAAAGTCTCAAATATTTGTCTCGGGCAATCACCCTCTTAAAATGAACGCATCTTCTGTGGTGATAAAATGACACGTTTGGTGCGATTTCTTTCTCTATATTTATTTATTCCCCAATGGCATAACGCTGTCACATTAAAAATGAAGAGGTCCTGTGTTCGATTCCCCCCTCCTCTGGTGGAAGCACAATGCACTCTGGTTCGGACTACACGTTAAACTGTAGGCTTAGTCCCGATTAGCCTATCTGAGCATAAAAGTGGGCTTAAAAACAAACTTAATAAAATCGTCTTCTGGATGCTTCGAGACATAACTTTTTTTTCTTTACTTCAGCTGCATCTACAGATTCTGTTGACATTTTCGGCTGATTCATGTGGCAAAATTTATGTGTGGAACGAAGATTTCTAAATAGGATAAGCCAGTCATTAGCAATTTAAAAATTCTGTAGCTTTTTCCATGCATAACTGGTTTATTAAAATTTATTTACTTAGGTATTGTAGTGATTATTGTGATTCCTACTTATTAGTAGAACGAATATAAAGTTGATAGGCTATTTCGCATACCATATTGATATTTGAAGATGACAGGTATATAAAAATTGTAATGAAATAAAAAAAGGGATACTTCTGGAATTTCAATGCAGAGTTAATTAAAACTATATTATACTCTGATCACATCACCTCCAGCTTCGGCCGAGATCAAGAAAGTATGGGACCCAAACTCCAAACTCCACACCCCCTATACGCCTTCATGGCGTGGTGCAAAGCATAGGGGAGCACTTTACATTGCTTTTTTATTATACTCTCTAGCATATTTAAACCCGAAGGTTTATGGCTGCAGCAACACAAGCCTTCCATCTGTCCCTATCCGGAGCCTCCTAAGCCTACTAGCTGCTTTTAATCATGGAAGTGTTCATTTGATCACAGTTTTTGTTTCAATAGCTCTAGTAATTACTTTCACTTTCTAATGACAAAATTGACTTTTTATGGGTTGATAATATGTGAACATTTCAGCATAGATAATATTCACAAGTAAAATATACATGTTATACACACCAGAATACACTCATTTATTGAATCATTCATATATCCCCAAGTATATGTACTTATTGAATTTGATTGGGTGGGCAATCGGGTGGGCACAGGAATATTTGGGTGGGCGCTTGCCCACCCGTGCCCACCCCTGTCGCCGTCCCTGGACAGATGCTAAACAAAACAAGCATATTTACATAATTTAATTTTAGTACTTCGTAAGTCTCTCGCGGAAGATTCGGACTCCCTGGACACCCCGCCTCCCCTAAATATTCCTTGGCTCTATTACATGTAAGTTGTATTGCGATGTTCGTCAATGTGTGTTTTTCTTCTTTCAGACACTCGGAAAAAGTGTTGTCCTGTTACAGAAACCCTCTCGGCTCGGAGTTATAAACGTGCGGGCTCAAAATAAAGGTCTTTTATGGTCAGAGCCTGACCTTCCAGGCGGGAAGGGGGGGAGGGGGTGAGTAGCGGACAGGGAACCTTGTCTTCTGTTTCTTTCGACAAAGCAAGCCTCCCACCAGTAAAGTCTCAAACGGTCTACCATGCAATGGATTTGCGTTGGAAGGGGGAAATAGAATCAATATTGTAAAGACTAGGAAGAAAATTTGACATCTGTCCGGTGCTTTTTTCGAGTGACGCTGATACGGGCTCTTAAGTGACTTATTGAGCCACCCTGTAATTTCTTAATACATCCCAGTTTACAACTTCAAATTCAGTGACTGTGACTTCAGATGACCTCAGCAATTGCATCATCTCTACCAATGGAACACACAGGAAAAGTCTGCTTCGTTTTGAAATTCTGCTGCTCTGTCACCTGAAAGGAAATTAGTCTGCACCTTGCACAATATTTTTTGAGGTGTTTATCCCATGAATCACAGTATATTTCAAGACGTCAAGTAAAAATCCTATTATTCGTTTGAAAACGCATAAACAAACCTTTATGTTCACCTACTACTTCATTTTGTTACAATTATACACACACACATACATATATAAGATAAAGGAAAAATCAACAAGTATTTTGATAAAACATTCAAATGCTGACCAAGGCAAAATTTATTGTATAAAAATTATACACTGAAAACGTAACGTTTCCTCCCTCTAACAGGGCCTTCTTCAGGCAAAGGGTGAGGTGAATTTATTTATTGTGAATATTTGTCTGAAGCAGGCCCTGTTAGAGAGGAAAACGTTACATTTTTAATGTATATTTCTTATACAAAAAATTTTGCTTGGTCAGCATTTCAATGTTTTATTGACATGGAAACAAGGCTTAACAATGTTAAGCATTTTGATGCATTTCCTAACCTGTAATCACATAGATTTTGATTATGTTCTACTACATAGATAGATAGATAAATATATGTATGTATGAAAATCTAGATGATTATAGGTAAGGAAATGCAATAAAATGCTTGATGATATTTTCTTTATTATTTTATTTTCGAACGCACGGAAACCTGTTGTGTTAGTTTCTGACCGACAAACTTCAAGCTTACTTTTGTTTACAATCTATTTAGTTTTACTCTTTTCAAAATTTCCAGTTATAATCTTAGAATGTTTCCCGTTTATTGTTAAGTAGGGATATCCTGTAAGAAAAAGAACTGGTTCTCTCTCTTTCAACGTTTCAGGAATGTCTGAAAGTTCAGCCGGTTCTTGCCTCAGCATTTTATAACCAACAGTATATGAACAATTTCTAAGACCAGCATTGTCCCGTTGTCCCCTGTGCATCGGATTCATTAAAAAGCCATCTTTCTTTTTCCGAAAATATCCGGTATCTCTCTTGTACAAATTAAGTATCTATTTTGTTGAACTAGTGATTCCTACTCATTACTTTCAACATGTGCACCATCAAGCATTATGACACACTTCCCATCTGTCGGCAGTGGCACGAAAGACGTTCTGGAGCATTGCCGGTGTTATGGCGGCAGCATCCAAGTGTAATGCTGTTTTGGAGCTCCTCCAATGTGGTAATGGGTAGGGTAAACACACGTTCTTTCATAAATACCCAAACAATGAAGTGCGTGGGTGTGATGTCAGGGGCCCACATCATGGATCCCCGTGCCCAATTCATTTCCCAGGAAAGTGAGTATTGAGGAACGTGCGGACATCTAAGGCATAATGACGTGGTGCCCCTTCTTGCTGACATGTGTTCACCCAACCCATTACCACATTGGAGGAGCTCCGAAATCGCATTACACAACCTGCTGCCGCCATAACACCGGCAATGCTCCAGAACGTATTTCGCGCCACTGCCGACAGATGGGAAGTGTATCGTAATGCTTGATGGTGTACATGTTGAAAGTACGTAATATGTAACGAACATACATCATGAAAAACATCGCGAGTAAAATTACTATTTCAACAAAATAGATACTTAATTTATAGACACCCTGTATTAAAGAAGGAGTACTTTACAAACATTCTGTATTAACGGTGGATCAGTAAACATATCCAACACCATCATGAACACGAAAAATGAAAATCTGTATTAAAAAAAAATTCATGCCCAGGCCGGGATTTGAACCCGGGAGCCCTGGCGGAAGATAATTGTGGTCCACCGTCTATCTCTAGATCTTAAATCAATCCATCCTCACATGATGAATAAAAACTTTGTGAGGCCCACCATCGGGTGACGAATTCCAAGTCAGTGGGATCCTCCGTGTGTCGGGCGTAGGCAAGTCGCCGTCAAGCACGTAGCTATCACGCGGGACAAGCAAGCTGCACCCAAGAGCATGCACGGGATCGACCAAAGCCACCTACGCCACCGAGGCCTCGATAGTTTTAGCTTTTAATTGTTCCTTTTGAATCCCTCATTGTTGTCATCGCCCAGGGAGCGCTCGTTCCGTGCACAACAATTCGAAAACGTTCTGGATGGGTTGCCGTCGCAATATCAGGTTCAATATACGACACTAAATTGAGTAAACCACTTAGGACAAGGGCAGAAGAAAGACAAAAGCAAATACATACAATATAATAGAAACTACGGGTCCAGCTACTTTCTTCTAATTCTAATATAGAGCCTCCTCGATGGCGCAGTGGTAACGTCGTTGCTTGTAATCAAGGGGTACCGGGTTCGATACCCGGTGGAGGCACATGTAGTTTTCCCACTTTAAAATGCAGGTCCAGTCCCGATTAGACTTGCTGTGATTAAAGTGGACTTAAACACCAAATCAATATAAAAAATCTAATCCTATTATAATATAACTCCTACAATGTAATACAATGTTACATGCCCTGTTAGCACAACAGTATTGCGAAAGGAGAAAATATCTAAGTAAATCAAACCAAGACAGGGGGAAAAGAGTAGAAATAATAAAGCTAGAAGACAGGGCAACTAATGTTCCCGAAACATCAACAAAAATGCAAAATCGCCATGATTACTCCTGTCCTGACAAAACAAAACTCTGAGGATTATTACTGTGGCAAACGTTGAAATTAGAGATGCTATAGGAGACGAAACACTCTTAGACTTCATGCGTCGAAACAAACTAAAGTTCTGGGTACTTGAGCCACACCATCCCAATCCGATTGCAAAATCCGCGGCGACACATGTATAAGCTGCCAAGGATGGAAGACTAATTAAAGAAAATCTAGAACTGCTACATCTTATCCTACCATGTGTAATGATGTGATCATTCCTGGATCCTTTTTTATGTTATAAATTGTGTATGTCTATGTATTCCTGTACGTTCGAGTTCTTGGCCATTGGGGAGCGGTAAGTTTCCAGTAACGGTTTAGGTCATTAGCGGGGCCTATAAATAGGAAGGGCAGGGGAGCAGTGGGTCTCAGATGTTTGGCGGAGTACAGCAATGTAAGCGGTATCTTTTTCTCTGAGGGGAGCAGCTGGGCGAGCTTTCTTTCCTTACTATGTGAACCGACGGGGATGTTAACTTTCTTTCTTTTAATACACACACTTGCTCTTTTCACATTATTCCAATAGTTTATTTCATGTGCGAAACTGGGTACACAACACACATACCTTCAGCCACCTTTTATGGTTATTTTTTTTTTTTTACTCGTGGAGCCAGTGGCCAGTGGCGCGAGTCTACACACTCTCTTCGGGAAGGGGGGACAGGGTACACCGAAATGTCATTTTGCGAATAACAGTCAAGAATTAACTTATGTAAATATAATATGAATAAACCTATATATATCTAAAAGGAAATGGGCGTTAAGTTATAATTTGAAGAAGTACGTGTCTATTGCCTAAACTAGCATCCACAGAACTTCAGGTACTGCAAGTTTTGAACCTCGAGACAAGGATTCAAAAATGTATGGCTGTGTATATTGTGTATGTTGCTGAGAATCGGTTTAAAGGCACAAACTATACCTTTACACATGAGGGGGAAAACAAGGACATCCAAACTGCGACAGTTGCAGGGAGGACTAAAGTAACATAAAGGAAATCCTGCCATGTCATCAGTACAATGAAAATAGTGAGTCAGAGCGCAACAAGGGCTGACACTCGAATACAAACACAACCAGCCAAGATACTGATCTGACTGGACTTGACAAATTAACACAGTCTAGTCTCTACTCTAATAACTTATAAACATATATTTGTACATATCTTATAGTACACCAGTGTCCTGCCACTTTCGACTACTAGCTACAACGACGACTAATGTTGGGATGAAAGATAAGATACACCCACAAAGAAACACCCAGACCAAAACTCGAAATTGGAGCCTCCAGTGGTGAGATCGTGGTTTGGAGAAATGGATCAGATAATCTCTTCATACAGAAACCACATGGGGGGAGTTTAAGCTGAGTCTATGATAGGTGTAACTGGAGGAGGAAGATGAGGAAGTTCTGGTCCCTCTACCTTCAGAAATGGTGGATTCTAAAAATTGTTGGGAGTCAAACTCATCTCCCATTCGAAATATGAATTCAAAGAAGTGTTAATTTTTTTCAGTATGCGTCTTGCTCAGACCTTTGTGCATCTGTAACAATCTAACTACATGGTACTTCCGGCCATTTGTTTCAAAGTTCACGACCGATGTTGCGATTCGAATCACTTCCAGAATTCAGAGTTGACTTTTGGAGAATTGGTTGGAGTTGAGTTTTAAGTCTACTTTGTGCACAGAAGGGCTAACCTGGACTGTACCTACAGCTTAAAGTGGGATCCAAACCAATATGTGCCTCCACCTGTTATCGAACCCGAGACCCCATGATTGTAAGGCGACGACATTACCACTGAGCCATCGGGGGAGGCTGGTATCGTCTAATTTGATGAGGGCGCGAGTCGTCACAAGGAGGACAAAGGCACACTTTTCATACTTGAAACGTTATTTTCTCTGTTTTGAAACATTTCAGGCGCTAATAAACATACGCTAGGGCAGAGGTTCTCAAACATTTTCGTTTCACGGCTCTCTTAATGTTTCAAGACTTTTCCGCGGCGCCCAAGTCAGAATGTAGGCCTATCTAATACTTGCAACGCTCAGTTAGTGAATTTGGTTGCTTGCCTTAAGTTAAAAAATAAACACATATTTCAAATTCAGAAGCATTTTACATGTAAAAAGTACTAAATAAGCAAATATTTGGAACAATCATATCATTTCATTGAAAATATTGGTGCGCCATAGGGCACACACTTTAAGAACCACTGCACTAGGGTACAGCGAGGCTATTCCGCTCATTTCAACTTTAAACCTATAAAAAAAATATTGAAACATTTTTAAGTAAATCGATAGTTGTGTATAATAATTATACGTTAATTAGGAACAAATTACTATACATTGTATTAAAGAAATATTTGAGGAGTTCAGGAATCAGAATTCACAAAACAGCGAGGCTCTTCTACACGCTTTTGCTCCTGCTATTTAAGACGGACTGTTGTTAAGGGACAAACCAGTTTCGTCAACATTATACATCAGGTGAGGCTGATCACAAATGACAATCTCCTCACACAGATTCCCATACAACTCGAAGAATTTAGTGACAGCTGCTTATTCATTCCATCAGCTCTCGATTTTGATAATCATTCCGGTTTTTGAAAGATACACCACTTTTCCTTTTCAGGAATCCCGAAAACCAAACCAGTGTTTACCTGCAGTCATGCTTTCCATGTCGAATATTTCTTTTGTAAATGCTGCTCTACGAGCTTGATGCGGTGCATAGTGAAATCCTCTTTCACCTAAATGCTTCAATCTAGACGTCAACCAACTCATGCTCATCTTTTGGGCTGAACACTGTTAGATGGCCGGCTGTTCTATGCGCTAGTTTCTCTCCCAATACCAGATCAGATGTTGAAGCCATTACTTGATCTTTAAGGGAGTATTCACACCGAACAGACACGCGACTTGCGACACGGGACACGTGTCGCTTGGAAGCGAACCCTCAGTAATCAATGCACTCTTTCGAACCGAAGAGACACGGCAAGATGAGTCGCATGTAGCTTACGTGTCTCTCGGACTGTGCCGTTTTCCCAATATCGTGCATCGTATCGCCTCAGTTTGTTGTTCGCTTTGCACAGTGAAATGCAGTCAGGGACGTCGGAACTTATTTCGGAGTGAGGGGGTAAGTTCTTAAATCCACCAACATTTTTTTCTAAATCTATTTTCATATATATATATATATATATATATATATATATATATATATATATATATATATATATATATATATATATATATATATATAGTATATATATATAATTAATTAATTGATATAAATTATATTAATAATTATATTTTTTTTATATTCATGTAATTTATATACATTTTAGATTAAATTATAGATGCTGCTCCCATTGTCCTTTCGCTCTAGGTAATACGAGTTGCACAAACAAGCGGCGATAAATACATTGACCAGCCAATCGATGCTCTGTTGATGTATTTAATTCCATTTATTATTACTGTTAGATAAACTGTGATGGTATGTGTACATTGGGGCAATACCAGCTTCCCCAGACGTATCCACTGACTCCCAAACTTTTTATGCGATTGATTGCAGGATATTGCACCATACTTACGCTAAATATATTGCATAATGTACTAATTACATAATTTTTTAATTATCTAATACGAACAAAGACGAAAACGAGGTGTGGAACGCGGGCAGTAGTTTGGGTGGCCGTGAACTAATGAATTAAAACAATGTAAGGGACATTGTATCTCGTAAACATTTCATGTTGTAACACTAGTATATGTGCAACGGGGAATAAAAAATCTCGGGGTCGCAGATTCAAACCTAGTAACCAGCCATTCTATCACATTTTCTAAAGTTCTCATTTCTGTAAGGTTAGTGCTGATGTTGCACCTTTAATATTAATAGACAGTGAAAACTCCAGTAGCAAATAACCTGGTAGTGAACTTTTGTCTGTAAAAGAGAAATTTGCATATTATATGTACGAATATGGGCTACGTAAAATTGGAATCTCCACCCTCAAAATAGTCTCGCTCGTCTCCTATCACCTCCTCACTCGGAGTTACTGCTTTCCAATCATCGTTGCGTTTAATATAACTTTATAAATATGTGACGTTAGGGATAACTTTTCAAAAGTGTCGTGAATTTTCAAGAATGTCACTTACTATTGTCAATTATAATCAACTTTATATGCTATTTCAAGCGGGATACATAGTTCCGAAGCAATGCAATTGTCCCCTCTCCCTAGGAATCGAACCCTGTCCCTTTAATGATAAGACGACTGCATTAGCCACTACGCTAATATAGCTAACAGCCAGTTTTTGTAATGTTAAGTTATTCTCGGAATCGGAACTAAATGATAGCAAAAAAAAAGTTAAAATATCATACAAGCCATTAAAAATATTCTTAATGCTTCTTAGAACCATTTTTGTTTTCAGAATTTAAAATAGCGAAATGATTCTTGGAAAGGCAGGCAAAGAAAATATTACCCCACCCCCTCTGGCTGGCCCTACGTGGAGGCCATACAATGTACTCAGGGCCTGTAACCAAAATATTTTCAGAATTTTTGTTCCTTAGTCTGAAGTATAGTCTTCTATACAATCGCAATTTTCTACTATTACATAAGAGCAATAAGTAGGCAGAACAAAGCAAGAAATATGTGAGGTTCTAAATTGGTGTTTCTTTTCCATGGTTAGACGATCATTATATTTAATTTTGACCCGCTGTCGTCAATTTACATTGTTTCATGTAAATTAATATTACCACGTCCTGATTTTATAATTAAATTAATAGTGCATATGAGCTATTTTCGATTGAAATGTTTGAACACGAATTTTATTTAGTACTTGCTTAAAATATGATTTCTATAATTTGGGATATATTTAAGTGTGTCAAAAGAATCAATGTAGTTATGAAGAGTCCCATTAGTTGCTTCATTGGAACCACCAGATAAACCTACAATTAAATGAGCACAATCAATTATTTTTATCTGACACGGGGCACCCTGAAGCGCTGGGCCTCAGGAGAGTGCCCGAGTTGCCCCTCCCCGGGTCGGCTCTGCCACCGCGCCCCCATCCCCCCAAGAAAAGCCAGCGTGAGACGAAATGTGGTGCGATGTGTTACCGTGCAATCAATATTTACGTTCAGTTTTAAATGTATGCGTTCAAACAGAGGCAATTACCGTTGAACATGCAACAAATTTTTGCGCAATGGGTAAAGGATATGATGATGATAGTCATGAATGAAGCGAGGGAATCATGTATGTGCTTCATTGGAAATAGAACACCTTGTTGTTAAGCTTTTAGTTTTTTCGGCTTTACCATTCCACAATAGCTTCATCTTATGCAAGTGATCAAGAATAATTTTATTCTACTGCTTACCTCCAAAAAGACGTCTTTTGTGCTGGTTGTTCCCTCCAACTACATTTTCAGCACATTTGATATGTTAATAATGATAGAATGCGGTGGTCGACGGACTCATTGTTATTCACAAGTTTCCGATGCACCCTATAACTGACTACTGACCAACATCGAACTTCAACCAGAGCGTATAGAAGGAATAGTGTGGGCACAGCCTGAGTTGACGTGGTCCACCGCCTAGATGGCAGTGGTGACGTTTGAGACGGCGCGGAAGATGCTCGCGTTGCTTCCATAACTAACTACATAAGAAACAAAAATGCATGTTACTTACGTTTGGAGAAGAGCTCAGCAGCTGGATAGTTTGGAGATGATTTTGCTGTCTTCGAGACACTTAATTCCTTTCTTATCTCCTTGGTGCGGAAAAAAAATCGACATTTCAGATAGTGAAATACGAGTTTAGGTAGCGTACGCAGCACATGATCTTCACAGCATCCTAATTGCGAAGTTTTTACAGCAATTATATTTAAATTGTCTAAACACTAAAAAAATATATCACCCCATAAACTAAGTATTAGCACATGATAATTTTTCTGCAACAACTTCTTCCACTCGTAACAGCACATCATAAACACTTTTCGATGCATAGGTAAGGTATTTACAGCCGTCGCCCGAACCATAGTCTTGGATTAGCGTAAGTGAGGAAGGTACATTAGTTGGTTCCTCGTGCAGAAAAGTTGTACACAGTTTAAAATCCGTCACTTTTGAAATATACCGCACTATGTATCCTGCCGAATGGTACACCAAGTATTCTTTACCAACACCTTGTTCATTTAAGTTCGGTATGTTGTTTTCCCAGTCCGGTATTTGAATTTCATCTTCAACAATGGAAATTTTTTCCCTTATTTTATTTTCAGCTTGCTTCTTCACCGAAAGATTTTTATTTTCGGTTGCTCTTGCAAGAGTTCGCATATAATTAACAAAAGACGTCAGAAGAGAATCAGTCCTGTATTCACGGTTTCCGCCCGAAAATAAAGCAAGTTTTGCTGGTACGTAAATTGCTTGCAGCAAATCCACAGTGGAGGGATGATCATCACAAGTGAACGACCGCAATATACCAAAATGGCGTTCTAGGGGATTTTGATTAAATTTCCCTGTCAAAACGTACTTGTAATTGTTCTTCCACAAATATTCGGACACTTCTAAAGTACTTTCTAAAGTCACTCTTAAGGACTCTAGCGTTTTTTTCTGAAGCGAAGGAATTTCGATTATCTCTAAGGACAGAATTCCATTTTATTAAAGTTGTATGTGCTTCTGATCCTGTGCCTGTGCCTGTGCAGGAGTGAATGATTTTAATGCGTCAACCTGGCAGTTTAGGTCCCTTGTGAAATTTTCCGTTGTTTCACTGCCTTCTAACCCCTCTGCATTAATACTCCGATAAAATTTTATTCCATTAGCCACAGATCTGCTGAACAGCTGCAGTGCGAGTCTTACATTCATTCGTTGGAATGAATTAGGATCCAAATGAGCAGAGGTCACTTTGTAGCAAGCTTTCATAACGGAAAATTCAGTAGATGTATCATGTTCATACACTTTTCTGTAAAATGAATAATCAACAATATCACCATTATAGTACACCTGCACTTTATCATGGAAGTTATTCCTTATGCATTTAAATATATATGCGTCTGAAAATGCCCAAAGCTTTCTACTAGAGTCAGCTGGTTTGGGTATAGAGCACTTAAGATTGTTTCTGTTTTCGGAAATTCCTAAGCATTCCCATAACTTTTTGTTAGATTGGCTACCGTCAGATGTAGAACCAATAATTCTGACCCCTGCTTTTTCCAAATGTATGATAACCTGGATAAGTATTTTTTGTGAGAATGTCACCAGGGGTGGCATTCCTACTAGCATATACTGCTATGGGTTGAATTCAATTATACAGAAAAGGAACAAACATAAAAACTAGAGCATGATTTGCTAATTGATTCTTGCTTTCGTCTGGAGTAAGATTTCCCTAATCAAAAAAGCCGTCTATTTTTATGGAATTCGAGTTAAACTGAATTGCTTCCCTAAGTTTAACTTCATCAAAAATCAGCATTCCGCTACGCTCATTCTCATTCTTTTCACTAAAAAAATGTGTTATAGCGTCGATGGCATGGGAATTTACGCCGTAAGGACATTTAAGACCCTACACCAATTTTCTCAAGTGAGCTTCAGAAGGCTAAGGTAGCAAATCGTGATGCAAAAAGTGTCTATGCACCTTGGGGGACTTAATTTTTGAAAGAAGAGAATACAGTATAAACTCAGAACTGTATCTCATTCCTGTCTTACTTTTCAGTTGACATTTCTTTAAGATTGTATCAATTACAATTTTTTGATTTTTGCTAAGTGACGCGAACTGTTTTGACAGTGTGACCGTTGTCTTTAATTTAGCATCTTTAACGCCTTTTTCAAGCAAATTTATTTTAGCCTGTGCGACCTTTAGTTTATTCTGCGTTCTAATTAAATTGCGTTTCTGATTCTCAAGTTTGTTCTTTACCAATGCTATTGTATTGCTAGCATGAGGCAAATCATCCTCTACTGATAAGCTTAATGATACATTGCGACGAGTACCTACTTACTTCATTATCATCTGTCCACAAGGATTGCCTTTTCATGGGAGATTTTCGCTTCTTAATTGTCTTAGAGATGAATTTGGGCAGATTAGGAAATACATGATGAACTGCTTCTGGTTTTAATTTCCACCTTTGTCGTGGAATTTATACTGTTTCGCCATCAACTATGAACGAATCCACTTTCAGTAAAAGGTCAGTGGAAATTGAATATCACACACATAACAATTATGACTTAGTTGTTATCTTTTCTAGGGATAGCACTTTACCATTTTCAGAAACCATTAATGTCTTTAGGTGGCCTAAAAAAATGTCTACTATCTGAAGAACAGCGGTCATATCCAGATATACAGCCGGGTACAAAACACGTAGGCATCTTGTAGTTTTTGCTCGCTGCTGTCTCAAACACAATAATAATGCGTTGAACACAACACAAACTAGTCACAACGGATCAATCACAAATCTAACGACACTAAACTGAATAACGTAACAACGTTGTCATTAATAAAAGTACACAATGTTATTCTAGCTCAACAAAACCCAAAACTGAGACTGAGCCATAGTTGCAAATTGTGTTGGACCTAAATCTCTAATATCCTGACCCTGTTGCTCTAATTGCTTTTCATATTCCTGTTTTTCTAATAATTGTCGCTGAAGGCGTCTAGTTAATATTGGGCTACGTTTAAATTTGGGGGTTGAACTTGCAGTTGGACCGCTGACATCTAAATTAAAACTTGTAGTCCCTCGTGCTATATCTAATAACTGGTCTAATGTTTCATCGAGTTCATCAGCAAGGTGAAAGCTCGACATCTATCATGGCATATATAAATTCTTCTCCCCCCATTAATGTTAAAAAAAGAACCTTTTGAGCCCTATGTATTTTCGAAATAAAATATGGCAAGGACATAATGAAAAAAAACTAAGCAAGTGAGCAAAATTTTGGGGCGGGTTTAAATTTAAATTTAAAACTGGTTAACAAACTCTTTTCATCTCAGAAAAAATGAAAAGACCCGAAGCAACTCCACCACGTAAAGAGCTATTTTCTCATCGCATTTCTGAAGAAATGAATGAGAAGCCGCAGCCTCCACCACGTAACGAGCTTTGGGGTGGGGTTGATTTAAAACTGATTAACAATTTTTTTCATTTCTGAAAGAAAAATGAAAAGGCTCGCTTATCTCCACCACGTAACGAGCCATAAAGTTCGTGGGATCTTACGAGTACCTAGAATGTTAACCAATTAATCAATGGGTGATGTATGTTACTCATCATTCATCCTCTGATGAGAGCACTCATCATTGGCATGACGAGTTAACGCTTGGCAATGCGAAAGGTACAACTAAATTAAGGAACTAAACTGCAGAAAAGAGAATGGTCACTCGTTGGGTTTTGTGAACCTTTGAACCTGAATCATGGCTGGGTGTTAGGATAATTACCTGTCTATCTGAAGAATTAGGCTGAATAGAATATGCGAAGTCCTCTGTTGGCTTCTCAATTTGTCGACCGGAGCGTCGTCTCACTTCTGCCCTACTGTCCTCCTAACCACCTCTCCCTTCTCAACTCCAATCCAAAAGTCAGTCCTCTCTCAGCTTGTCTCACCTCTATATCACTAGGCCATCGAGCTCTTCCTCTATGCCGAATCGTGTTTTTTAATTGCCACCATGCAAACCGCTGACTCTATAGCCAGAAGAAACTATCTGTTTCCTGAATGCTCAGGAGGTTTGCATGGCACAACACTGTGCATTGATTACATGCCTCAGAGGCTGAGACAACTGAGATAAACAAGTGAATGCCCTGGTCAACGTGAAGCATTCAGAGAGACTTTATAAAATAAATATATAATCTTAGGGATTAATACGTTCTAATTTTCCATGTTGAAAATTTAAAAGTCAAATCGCAAAGCTTGACATGACCCAGGTTCGCCAATTCCATATATTTTCTTAGAAAAAACAAACATACAAAATATAAAAACAACAAAACATAGCTTTCCTTTGATTTCCTAACCCAAAAAAATTCCATTCCCTAAAACATTACAATCAATAAAAACAAGTACGCACGTCGATATGATAAAAAAACAATATTATGTATGATTATATGACTAGTAATTACAAAAGTTCATGTCATTAAGTAATATAACTTGCGATGTAACACAATTGTGCGTATGTAAGTTGTTTTGAGGTAGAATTGCTTATTCCTACGGGTCGCGAGCGCCTGGTCGTTAATCTGTTGTGCATCGTTAGGGCAAATGGCCGAAGTGTTTTCGTAAGGAAAACCATAGTTCACAATGTTTCTGTAAATTGGAGCCCGATGTGGACCCTTCAAATACATTGTGAAAACTAAAAAAGTTTTATATGTAAGTACACAAAAACGTGGATTGTCACATATGTAAGTAAAATCGTAAATAAACATGTAAAACATATATGAAAAAATGGACGTAATACGTAGCATTGAAATCTAAGGGAAACAAGTGTTCGCTGTAACATTATCACAATATACACATCTCATTGTTTCTGCATGTAGAAAAGCCTGGGTACACCAAAATGTAATATGTTTTGCTAAATGTATAGCCACTTCACTCATGACAAAACGAAAGGAAAATATTGGTATGCACTGTTTATATTAAATCTTCCCTTCTCTGCAAGCCAAAGAAGCTTCTTCAAATATATGAACTCTCAATGGCTATCTTGCTTATTCCTATGTATGATTATAAAATATTCGATGCACATAATTATTTACACTAAATAATAAAACTGTTGCAGGCAAAAAAAATCCTAGATATAACGTTCGATTTCCTTGACTATGTTGTTATGTACACTGTAGTATAGCCTTGTAAATACTGTTGTATGACTGCACAAAGAGAAAAAATCTTGCAAGCGTCCAAAACTGTCTACTCTGATTGTAAACATCAGAAAAATGTCCGGTGTACAAGTGTGTTGCTTACTATGTTCCATGTTGGTGAAACAAAATAACTGCTTGGAAAAAACATTGGCATACTAAAGCATACTTCCTGAAAAGTTCGAAAGTGCTGTAGTTATGCTTTGTTATTGCTTGCATATTCGTTTGGTTATTCATTGTGAAAATTTCTTCTTAAAAAAATATACACTAGTTGTTGCTAGCGCTGGTTAATTGGCATAACTGGCGCTTGTCGCCTCCTTGTAGTATGATGTAAACTATAATGCATGTAAAAACTGGCTAGCATGCATGGTACGAAATTGAACATGTGAAGAATAGCTATGGAAAAATAGTCTTTCCCATAATGCATGTAATATATCCACATAAATACACATGGTATAAGCTTGCATGTGTATGTGTGGGAAACACTGTAGCACAATTTGAACAACAACTCCGTAACTATTGTTGTAACCAAAAACTGCTGCTTGTGGGATATATGTTATCTCTGATTCTTTTCCTCTTTGTATTGCTTGTCTTCTTGACTTAATTTGGGGCAATGTAAAATGTGTAATAAATTACCCGTAGAACTTGGGAGATGGGGAAAAGTTGTCCCAACTGCAAACGGTGTGGAGGGAAATTTTATCTGGTTCCTTCACTAGGTGTCGTTGATAGTCTGTAATCCACTAAACTGGGAAATTCATGGTTGAATACAGTCTTCCCTGTAAAAATGTAGTCCTCCTGTAGTATGAAAAAAATGTCTGCATGCATCCTTGTAGGTGTTGGTGACGAGTCTCTCCGTATGGTAGTTGCCTGCTTCTGCGGAGGTCCTTCATAAAAAATGCCCATGATTGGTGTAGGCATTGCTCGTCCACGTCGTTCCGTATAGACAGGTTAGGTTAAAACAAGAGGAAAGCTTTAATAATGAAAGGAAACTGCGTAGGATAGGTGTTTTTAATTCACGGTTATGCACACAAGACCAAACTCATTCCATTGCCTTTTCTTAAAATTAAATTAAATTAAATTGCCTCATCAAAATAAATTGATTAAATAACTGCCATAACTCTTTGAAAATAAATAAGGCAATTTAAATAAAATATACAATTCGTAATTAAAATAGTAATGTCCATGATTGATGTGCTGCCTTAAATTATAAATTATTACTATGCTGCTCTGAATGAACCTGTCTTGCAAGTTGACGGCGCTTATAAAAATAATACCCCAGTGCTGTAGTTAGTAATAAATTCCAAATAATAAAAACTAATATAGACATGGGCAAAGGGTTTAAAACTAATTCCTGAAATGAAATGCCCTTACTAATAGATTGATTAAGTTGCTTTAAGACAAGTTCAAGCGGAGTCCATTGGGGAATAGTGAAATCAGATAAATTCTTGGGAATATTAAGTGGTAATTCAACTTCCTTCATTTTTACCTGTTCAAAAGCTAAAATTCTTGTATGTAAAATTTGTTGATCCACAATAATCTGAGAAAAATCCTGATAGTTAAAAAATATAGATTGGCCCTCGTTAATCTGAATTGATCTGTGGGTTTTCAAATTATTATTCAAATTCTGAATGACAATAAATTGACATGAGCCTGATATTAAAATACCATTACGTGTTTTAACAAACTGAAATAATTTATTGTCAGTAATAGATTTCACTTCAAAATTACAAGATTGTAGAATTATTAAACAAAAGTAAGTCTTGCAAGCATGTTTTGAATTCTGTTTAAATTTAAAAATATTATTATGTTGTGAACCCTTAAAAAATATATATATATATAAAATTCGAGTTGCGCAAAGCCTCTAATGGCCTCCTAATAAATGATAGGCCGGTGCAATTAGCCGTGGTTCATTAATATGCAATGTAAAACAAAAAATTCAGTAAATGCTACTTCTGACTTTCGTTGAAACTCCAGGCGGTAACAAATATAGCATCAGGGAATCAAAAGAGTGAAATTCAAATTTTAAACACAATAAGGATAATAAACTTTCTCAATTCCAAATTTCCTTTAAACAAAAGAAATTTAACCACTCAAAACTTCTCGAGTCCGCCGTATACTTCAAATCACTTGGTCTTATAAACAGACCCGCCGCGGAAAAGATATACTTGACTCATATAAGAATGGGGGTCAATCCCTTAGGTTTGTCCAAAAATAGATCGAGAATAGTTATGCAATATATTAAAATATAAATACAAATTACTAAAATTACTAGTTATCACCTACTGTACTAAAATTAACATGAAGTTAATCAGTAAGAAGTAATGAATTCATTGCTGCATTGTCAAATAAGGTGCAAATTGGGTGAGCTAAATTTCCTAATAATAAATATTAATAATAATAATAATTCTCAAATTATAACATTTGTGGTAAACCACACTGTTTAAATTTGGAAAGGCTAACTGTGCCGTGGCGACTTTTGCTGCACATGCCTGTGCTAATCACCGAGGCTTAGCCCGGGCATGTTGCTGGAAATTGTGATTAATCTATGTGCATAAAATGCTAAAATTGCCCTTCTTTAAAAATTTCCCTGATTTCTATCGAAATTTCGTTTGGCTTTATCCTGATTCTAATCAAATGCAAGGCAATTTCCCAAAAAATGGACTAACTATAACTATCTTTATAAAAACGGAAAAATTTTGCAAGAACAACTCAAAAAAATTTCGTCTTGTTGTTCCTTTGTTAAAAGTACTGGTCGTGATTAATCTGAAGTGCATAAATGCGACGTTTTTTGGCAAAATTTATCTATGTAGAACAAAATATCCCTAACATTGTTGATATGAAATTCTATCGTGAAAATCAAATTCTGATGGCTATATCCTTAACTAAACTGGTCCCATGAAAATTTAATGAGCGAACGCCACTGGTTCAAAAAAATATGCAAAGTCTAAAGTTTTCGTTGTAGTTTCCATGCTAAATCTTTCTGAGCTTCTAACGTGCTCTGGACATACTCGGGAGAGCTTCATCGCGGAGAAAGGAATTTGCTGACATCAGATATTCAAAGTTTGCAAAGTTGCATTTTGTGATCGCTGGACTTAACTGAGCTTTCTCTACAGCGACAGCGAGAAAACTTGCAGGCTCGCTGCCGTGTTCCGGCGACTTCGGGTACAGTTCGGGTTCCGTCGGAATAGCGGAGGGGGGAATCGTTGCTTCGAGCAACGGGCTAAAGGATTCTGCTGCCTGGACGGGAAGCTTACAACGTGCGGAGGAAAAAAATGAAGCTCTATGATTCGCTGACTCGCTGAGTGACGCGTGAATGTTGACAAAACTTTAAATTACAATGAACAAGGTTTAGTAAGAGCTGCGAGAATCTAAACGAAGTCAAGGACTTTGAAATGACGTCGTAGGCGGGATGGAAAGAGAAAAAAATCGTGGCGCTGCGACAGCGTGTTTATTAAACTCGAACACTTCCGTGATCATACAATAACAAAACTTGGGAAGGTGCTAGCAAAATGAAACTAATAAACCTTGTATAAAATACAATCAGACCTCATCAATGGATTATAACTTAAAATTTAAAACGTAATAAATATAATAGATATTCTAGGCAAACGTATAATCGTAAAAAATATGATCAGTAAAGGATACGACAGGTTCGGAAACCTGGGAATTTGGCTTACTTTCCGCTTTTTGAGTGACACTTGGAACTTTCTCGACTTTTGCTGTTGACTGATTTACAAATAAATCTTTAACTTTTACAATTGGCTGGACACAGGGTGAACTAATCAATTCACTTTCAATTTTGCGGCTGTTTTGAACAAAACTTGGGCCCTTGCTTACGGTAAACTTCTGTACTCTATCTTTAACAGATACAATATTCTTAGGCAAATCTAAAACGTCGTCTTTCGTGACTAATATATTTCGGGATGAATCTTGAACTTCTTGTACACTGTGTTGAATAATAACAGATTGGGGCAGTGGAGGCGGCATTGGCGGGTGTATTGTTTTTAATGGTACCACTTCAACCATTGATGCAACGTCATCGTAAAGCTGGTCCATGGATGGTGAATCATTTTTAAGTTGACTTAACGCTAATTCGTTGGAACACTCCATGGTCATAAGTAATAGATTTCTTGCGTTGACATTGACAGTAACAAATTATGAAAATTATAAAAATACTAATAATAAATGTTGTTAATAATAAACTTGTAATAATATTATAAGGATAGTCAAAGGACTTGTTCAACAGATAAATAAAATTAAAAGCTTTTACGTATGGAAGAAATCTGTTTAAAATAACTAAAATCGCAATGATTTTCATGTTGCTTAGGCAACAAATCAAACAGTTCTTCAAAACTAACACGTACTTTAAGCCTGCCTAGTTTAAATTAGTAGGTATTTTAACCCAACTTAATTATTTCTGATTCTAGGCTCAATTTATCTGCTTAATTTATTTTTCTGATATAATTTATTTATTCTCTAAATTTTTAGCAGTGTTTAACTTATCTTATTTTAAATTTTACTGCAAACTTATCTTATTTAATTTCAGGTGTTATCTTTATTTTTAAATACTTAAAATCAATCGAACCGTATTAAGGTACAAGGTAATGGAAAAATTGAGACTGATTTACTCCTGACTACCTGAAATAAAATTATTATTATTATTTATGCAATCTTTAAATGCATTAAAATACTAACATCACTAAAACTTGAAGAATCTTTAATTCTCTCAACTCATTCTAAAATATGCTTAGCATATTATTGTGGCAAAGCTTGAAACTAAAACCGTTGTGGTTTAACCATTATCATTCTGCGATGGCAGAATGGATTTCCAGGATTTTGGTCATGATCCAACATCCGAAGGAAAATACTTGTTATTGAGGCGCAATAAATCTTGACGTCGACGTCTATATATTGTTACCCTGCCCCCGTGTCAGGGCAACAGTGTTTTTTTCTTATTGAAATATTTATTAATATGTTAATTAATTGGGTAATCAAGTGTATAAACATATATATATGTCTGATTAGTGTAAATCAATTTATTATGCATTTTTAGGTTCGTATTTTTCCATGTATAAACACCATGTAGCTCTCTGTTCTTGCTTCGTGTTTCGAACGTTCAAAAGAAAGGCGGGCAGTTTAGCTGTTAAAAGCTTAAAAATTTCGAAAGAAGGGCGGTTGGCAACAGACGCCAACAAAACGTATATAAACTCCCAGATGAGAGTAGGGGAGGTCGGCTGTTGGAACTGAGACTTGGAAGGGAGAGGCTGTTTTTGCTTCGGTCGGCTAGGACCGGAGGACAGATCTCCCGAAACGGATGCTGTAAGAGATTGGATTGCCGGGCAAGCTAGTGCCTTGGTATCCAGTTTACAGGTAAAAGGTAGTTTGTACTGGATGTTATTTTGAAGAAATTACGGTGCGCCGGGCAGCCTAGTGCCTTGTCACCGTGGAGGTTGAGAAATGTACACGTCGGGCGGCCTAGCGCCTGTTAAGACGTTTCTTGGAGTAACGCGAGTCTACCTTGTGACAAGCGTACTTCAGATGTAATTCATGAAATGTAAAGCATCCAGGTACGCGTACTTCAGATGTAATTCATGAAATGTAAAGCATCCAGGTACAAACAATAGAGATTCCAACATCAAAATTAAGAGTTTTGGCCCGATAAATAATTAGAGAAATGAACGTTCGGAAACGACTTGTATATACTTTAAATTTTACCTTAATTAAACTATAGAAATTATCCAAAATTTCCGTTTTTAATTTCACATGCTGGACAAGGTAATTTATCCCCCTGATCATAAAGGTTTCGCAAAGGTTATCCTTTGTCTCTTGTAGTTAATTATATAATTATGTTGACTTGTAGCAACCCACGTGCATTGTCGTACAAAGAAAGATACCCCTAGACAAATCTGAGCCGAGTACGAAGTGCACCGAACCTCGAGTGCGGAGGTAAAGGGTGGGGGACCAGGCTAGTAACATATTTATTTGTGGGCTCTGTCCGGGATTGCATATTTATTTGGGGGCTCTGTCCGCGATTGAACTTAGTTATTTGAGGTCTTGTCGCAGGATATTGAAAGAGATTTTTGCTTGAAAGTTGAGGAGAGAAACGGACGAGGATCGAACCGATGATCTTGCGAAATAGAAGAGGGGAAGTTACAAGAATGTCGCTTGGTAACTCGAGTAGGTCCAGCCCGACCGCGTCAGAACTTTCTGTAGTTGAGGAATAAAGGTGCGTTCCAAGAGTGACAATGGAGGAAATTCGTTTGCCGTTTCCGACATTTGAGGGAAATGTAGGGAAGGAAGATGCTTTTTCGTATCTGGATAGGATTCAAGATTACGCGAGAACGCTGAAAATTGCTGAAGATGATCTTCTGAAGCAGTTTATTCCTCTTTCGTTGCGAAATGAAGCGAGGGAATGGTTTTTGTTCACGGAACCGTTCGGTGATTTTTCACAATTCAGGCATAAATTCTTGCAGGCTTTTTATGGATTGGATTATCAGAGAGAAGCAGAGTTATTTTTGTCGCAAAGGTTTCAACTTGCTAACGAGGGATTGGCGGAATACGTTCGCAAAGTTGACAGGCATTTTAGTAGGATAAGGAATTCGGCTTCTGCACAGGAGAGAATTGACTTTGTGAAGTCGCACTGCAATCCGGTATTTAGGGATTATTTGTACAACAAGACATTCACTTCTATGAGAGAATTGAGCGAGTTCGCCCTAGAGCTACAAGCGGAGTTTTTGGAAAGGAAGAGATTCAAATCTTTCGTTTCGGAAGACGAAATTTACAGCTGGTCTTTGAGAAAGTCATTTAACCAGGAATGCGAAGAGGAGAGGGGGAGAAAGAAATCTGATATTTTCTTGGACCCTGTGAGCATTGGTTTTGACCGCCCGAAAGTCGAGCGCTTGAGGGCTGAACATGTGGTTTCACGCCCTCCACCCTCGCGGCTTGCGGTGAGGGATGAAAACAAACAGAACCGCTTTTCGAAAGAACATTGCCAGAGAAATAAATTATGCTACACTTGTGGACAGAAAGGTTGCAGAGCTTCAAATCACCATAGGGAAAACAAGATTAATGAACGTGGGAAGGAAACAACAAAAAACTCGTAGAGTCGCCACGAATTTGTCAAGTTCGTGGCGTGGAAACAGCAAATTTTACACAAAAGGAAAATTTTTCACCTCACAATGTAAATGTAAAAGACGTAAGGGAACCTATCGTTTTATGCAACGTGGCTAATGTGGAAGTACATGCATGTATTGATACTGCGTCGTCCAATAACTTTGTGTCTTTGGAGGTTTTCGAGAAAATAAAGACAAATGGAGTAAAATTGAAGGGTTACAAAACTAAAGTAATACTTGCGGAAGGAAATGTGGAATCTTTGGGGAGCGCTTACGTGAATATTAAGTTTCACGGACACAAGGCTCGGGATCAGATAATTGTGTTATCTAATGCTAATCATGAAATGTTAATGGGAAGGACATTACTGGCTAAGCTGGGACTTGTACCCATGATTCATCGTAACGGGTGGGCAATTGAGCCTGATCTTTCGAAAATCGTGCCTTTTGATTCGCCGCCGACACGTGACAGCGTTGATGCTGTTGGTTCTAGGGGACTGGGTTCGACTTCGGATGGAGTCGAAGGAGTCCGAGAGAACGTTTCTGCTTGCGGAGCGGAGACACGTAGCAGCGACATCAAAGAGGAGGGGATTGACGAAGAGAGAAGGATTGCCATGTTGATGGAGGGTACCGATATCTCAGAGGAAAACAAGCCGAAATTGATTGCCATACTGAGACGGCATATTGATGTTTTTCAAGATAAACCGGGATTAGCAAAGGATTACGAGGTTCGTTTGGATGTGAATAACGAGAAGCAGTTCCGAGCGAAACCTAGGCCACTTTCTGAGCAAAAGAGGAAATTAATGAATCAGGCAATTGAGCAGATGCTTGAAGACGGGATCATTGAAAGGGGTGACACAGATTACCTTTCACCGCCTATCCTTCATGTGAAGAGAGATAACACATGTAAAGTGATCATCGACAGCAAAGGCTTGAATAAGAGATTGGAGGCTAGACGTAGAGAAATACCTGATATTAGGTCGACAATATGTAAGCTTTCTGGGGGAACTATATTTACAGTTCTGGATATTCCGTTTGCATTTGCAAATATGCAGATTTCTGAAGATACAAGAAAATATGCAGGTTTCTTGACAGAAATGGGGACGTTTAGATACAAAAGGTTATTTTATGGCTGTCGTAGTGGACCTTTTCACCTTGCAGAACTGATGCAGAATACGCTAGGAGAGCATTATCAAACTGATGCAATATGTTATTATGATGACGTAGTGATTGCAAACGCTACCGAGGAAGAACAACTGAGAGTGTTGGATTCTGTCCAGGGAAAGATGAAAGACAAAGGACTGACGATTAGTTATCGAAAGTCACGTCTCTTCAGAAAGAAAATTGATTTTCTTGGGTTTACAATTTCAGAAAATATCATATCTTGTGCGGAAAGTAAGAGGAAACAGGCAGAGCAATTGCAGCGTCCCAGAAATATCAAGCAAGTTAGGAGACTAGTAGGTTTCTTAAATTTTCTGTCAGATTTCATAAAGGACCCAGCAAAGATATCCAAACCGATCACGGACTTGTTACAAGGAAATAGGAAATTTTCTTGGGGAAAAGAACAAGAAGAGAGTTTGCAGAAGTTGAAGGATGCAATTGTAAATAGTCCTGATATCAAGATTCCTGACGTTTCGAAACCGTTTCACTTGTTTGTAGACTGCTCTGACATAGCGCTTGGCTATATCGTAGCTCAGGAGGACGACAAAACCAGAAAATTGCAGACTGTTGCATTTGGGAGTAAGAAGCTGTCTGAAACTCAGCGTTCTTATTCTGTCACAGCGAAAGAGTTATTCGCGTTGACCATGGGTCTGGAGAAATTTGAATATTACTTTCTGCAAGCACCGGAAGTGATAGCTTACACTGACCATTCTGCGCTCGTGGATATCTTGAAATCTTCTCAGATTCCGAGCCACATAAACAGAATGATAAACAGGGTGACCAGGTTTCCAGTTACCGTGAAATACATTGCCGGTAGAAATAACACAGCGGTTGACTACTTGTCGAGGATCGAAGCGGGATTCTCTGAGAGGGAGAATTACATTGGATCTTCGGATGCAGAAGAGAATTATCCGATAGAGGACATCAAGCTTGAAGGATATTTCAGATTAGAGATGCCTGATGGGACGATAATGGAACATCATGATATTCCTAAAGTCGAAGGCAAAGTGTGTCAGAAATTCGACCGGAAGAATAAAAGGAAAACGGAAGCGATGTTTGCAGATGCAGCTGGCAACACTGTAAATGGAAGACAGACGGACGGACAGACAGAAACTTCGCCGCCCGTAGATCTTAACGATAAAGAAATGTGGAAAAGAGGACAACAGAGTGATCCTTATTTATCGAAATTAATTGGATGTGTAAATGGGGAAGAAGTTGAAATAAAGGATTCTCGAGAGAAGAGAAAATTTGACTTTTATCTCCAACATTCCTGTCTCGATGATGATGGACTGCTTTACCGTTTCGTTGACGAAAACACTGGACTTTATCCACCGTTTAGCTCCAGATTGAAGCTGTGGGTACCAGAGAAGTTGAAGTGTGAAGTTCTTAAATCCTCGCATGATGATTTATTATCTGCGCACTTAGGACATGGAAAGACATTGTTTAAGGTCCTAGAGAATTATACTTGGGACGGAGTAGTCAAAGATGTCAGTAACTATTGCAAAAGTTGTATCACTTGTCTTCAGTATAATCCTGACAACAGCAGAAAGATGGGATTTATGAACTCGAGGAAATCTACTGCGCCTGGATACAAAGTGTTTCTGGACATTTTTGGACCACTGCCTACAAGTACTAAGGGGAGATACAAGTACTGTTTAATCATTCAAGATGAGTTCTCAAGGCACATTAGTTTGACACCGCTTAGAACTACAACGGCGAGGACGATCTCGCAAGCATTTTTGAAGTACTGTTTTCAGTCAGGATTCCCGAAATACGTTGTCAGTGACAACCAGAGTGTATTTCGAAGCAAAATGTATTCACAAACGTTGCGTTCTGTGAATTGCAAGTCCGTCTATATTACGCCGTATAGACCGAAGGGAAATAAATCAGAAGCAGCGATTAAGATAATGAAGCAAGCACTTGGAAAGTTTTGCAGAGAACACTCATCGTGGGCTGAAAACTTGGACGCGATAAGTTTTGCCATTAATAATGCAACGAATTCGATGACTGGATTGAAGCCGTCATTTTTGTTCTTTGGACGTGATTTGTACACACCGCATGACACTCGGAAAATGGAGCTTCAGAGGGAAGACGTCACGGCGGAAAAACAGATGGATTACGTCATACAGTTAAAGGAAAGAATGGGCGCGGCTTTCGAATTTGCAAGAGAAAAAGAAGAAAAGACGAGGCAAAAGGCGTCAAGGGCCTACAATAAGGGCAGAAGAAGGGTTAATCTTCGTGTCGGAGATCGAGTACTGCTTCAAGAGCATAGAATTTCGTCTGCTTTTAACAAGCAAACAGCGTGCTTTTTCCCGAAATTCAAAGGGATCTACAGAATTCTGAATTTTACTACTCCAAATAATGTTGTTTTGGAAAAGGAAGGTGAGGGGAAGAGAGTTCTGGCTAACGTTGACCAGCTGAAGGTCATTCCGAGAAGAAATTTGAGAAGTGTGAGGGAAAGCACTCGTCCCTAAATTCTACCCTGAGAATCCATCTCAAGGGGAGGGGGTAGAAGGGCTGTGAAAAATGATGAAAAAGAAGCCGAAATGTCGACTTCTAGTTTGTACAGTAGTTAATTAAGTTCCTGATTTATTGTCGCTACACATTTGAGTTCTGGTAAATTTATTTCATGTGAATTTAAGATTTAAATTACGGACTGTTGGATTTTGTTATGTAAACCTTTTACCTATAAAAGTAAATGAATATTTTGCACACGAGGGCATGAGAATTTCATCGCTAAGAGAATGCTGAGGATGGCAGTTCGATGCCCGAAGAAGGAAGGGAAAGTTTCCTTATAGATGAAAAATGGGAAAGCCATTTTTAAAATCGGGTCGTGTGATCGAACGATAGAACCTTGGAAAGCATTTGAAGCTGAAATTCGGCAGGAGTCGAACCGAGTACCGCAGAAGTCCAAGACGCAAGGACTAGGGGACTAAGGAGCCGGGAGATCTTCGGATGGACCGAGGAGAGGCTGAGTCGACCCTAGAGCGGGGGCATGTTCTTTGGAAGGTGGAGGAGCTGAATCCGTCTGCACCTGGGAGCAGTCCTGATGACCAGATGACCGAGATGTCCAGGAGGTTACAGGATTCCGGAGGAAGAAACAGTGTGGAAATAGGATATTTAGTGCAGTGAAATCGAGACTCTTCTTTTTCAGAGAGACGTTTTTGACGTGTAGTGAAAATAACTTTTCAGTGAACTTTTTTCTTTTTTTTTCAGATACAGTGCTTAACTTTTCTCAGTGACTTTAAGACAATTCATACAGATTGAAATTTAAATTTCAGATTGAATTGTAACGCTGGGGAGGGGGAATGTGTTACCCTGCCCCCGTGTCAGGGCAACAGTGTTTTTTTCTTATTGAAATATTTATTAATATGTTAATTAATTGGGTAATCAAGTGTATAAACATATATATATGTCTGATTAGTGTAAATCAATTTATTATGCATTTTTAGGTTCGTATTTTTCCATGTATAAACACCATGTAGCTCTCTGTTCTTGCTTCGTGTTTCGAACGTTCAAAAGAAAGGCGGGCAGTTTAGCTGTTAAAAGCTTAAAAATTTCGAAAGAAGGGCGGTTGGCAACAGACGCCAACAAAACGTATATAAACTCCCAGATGAGAGTAGGGGAGGTCGGCTGTTGGAACTGAGACTTGGAAGGGAGAGGCTGTTTTTGCTTCGGTCGGCTAGGACCGGAGGACAGATCTCCCGAAACGGATGCTGTAAGAGATTGGATTGCCGGGCAAGCTAGTGCCTTGGTATCCAGTTTACAGGTAAAAGGTAGTTTGTACTGGATGTTATTTTGAAGAAATTACGGTGCGCCGGGCAGCCTAGTGCCTTGTCACCGTGGAGGTTGAGAAATGTACACGTCGGGCGGCCTAGCGCCTGTTAAGACGTTTCTTGGAGTAACGCGAGTCTACCTTGTGACAAGCGTACTTCAGATGTAATTCATGAAATGTAAAGCATCCAGGTACATACAATAGAGATTCCAACATCAAAATTAAGAGTTTTGGCCCGATAAATAATTAGAGAAATGAACGTTCGGAAACGACTTGTATATACTTTAAATTTTACCTTAATTAAACTATAGAAATTATCCAAAATTTCCGTTTTTAATTTCACATGCTGGACAAGGTAATTTATCCCCCTGATCATAAAGGTTTCGCAAAGGTTATCCGTTGTCTCTTGTAGTTAATTATATAATTATGTTGACTTGTAGCAACCCACGTGCATTGTCGTACAAAGAAAGATACCCCTAGACAAATCTGAGCCGAGTACGAAGTGCACCGAACCTCGAGTGCGGAGGTAAAGGGTGGGGGACCAGGCTAGTAACAATATTCATATAAAATAAATATTCTCATTAACTGGCGCTTAAAAGAAACTTTGCTAATATAATTATATACCTTCTTCTGAAGAGTAACTATAAAATTCTAGTGATGTACTCGCTGAGCTAGTATTTTTAAATACTGCAAAAAAAACTTTTGTGCCTAAGGTACATTTGTACTCAATAAGTCTGCTTTTATTTAACCTTTAATATTATTAGTGCCATTTTTATTATAAATTATTATTATGTCGCGTGCGTGAAATTAAAATATTAAACCTGTTACTTATGTAAATTTTCATTTTTACTGACCATTATCCATGCGTGAGTCCACGTTGTCCTCTTGATGACCTTCATCTTCATCTTGACCTGTCAAGTTCTCTTCACCTTCACCGTCATCTGGCGCATAATATTTTTTGAGTCTCTGGACGGCAATAGAGTCCACTATTGTCTTTCTGCGCTTGTTCTGGAATTCCACCAGGTATGTGTTAGGATTCTCTTCTCGGATAACTGTGGCTGTGCAGTTCCTATTTTCTGGGTGCTGTCAAAAATTAATACTTTATCACCTGGTTGAAATTTGATCTGTTTCCTCTTCCGATCATAATATTTCTTTACTTCAACATGTCGCTTCGCCAAGTTATCCGTAGCATTGGTTCTTGCTTTTTCCAATACTCGGAACCGTACATCATTCTCCACATTTTCACAGCTTGGTGTGTGTAAAGCAAACTCCCAGGGCAAAGTAGGTTGAAATCCATGTACTAAAAAGAATGGGTTGTACCGCAAATTCTGATTCCTTGTAGTGTTATAACTGAACACACTTGGTTGTAAATATTGGACCCAATATGTGTGTTTTGAATTAACATAGCACTTCACTATACTCTGTATTACGCCGTGGTTACGTTCGGAAAGCCCTATAGAATTATGTAAACCTACTGGCGAAAACTTGATGGTTATTCCCAATTTATTGCCAAGTTCCTGAAAAAGCTTAGATTTAAATGCTGATCCACGATCGGTATAAATATCATGTGGCGTCCCAAAGCGTAACACTATTTCCTCATACACAAATTCAGCTGCTGTACTGGCCGTACAATCCGCAACTGGTTTGGCTATTAAATACCGCGTCCCAAAATCTATTGCGGCAATTATGTATCGGTGACGAAGATTGGACGAAGGAGGATATGGACCTGAAAAGTCTAGGCAAATACGCTGGAATGGCTTCTGTGCGGGAAAAGTACACAGTTCTCCTACTGGTGGACCTGGACGGCGTTTATTCTGCTGGCATGTAATACATTCCATAATTTTCCTTTGTATAAATAATTTCATATTTGCAAAATAAATTCGTGATAATGCAACATTGTAACACTTGGTAAATCCAAGATGAGAGCCTCCTATGGGTGAAGCGTGGAGTGTCTCAATCACAGAATCACGTAACGTCATTGGAATGCATAACAATTTCCTAGTAGTGGCTCCTAATTTCTCCTGTCTATATAATAAGCCATCTTCCAGCACATGATGATAAACCTGCCTCTGGATGGATAAAGGTTGTGTTCCATCGTCCCTGTCTGGGTCCTCCAAAATTTTAATAATTGGGCCAAAAAATGAATCCTGTCTCTGATGTTCCGCGACATCTGTGGTTGCATCAAATAATGTAAGTGTCCTGGTTTCAGGAATGTCCTCTTCAGTGTTGCCATCCTCTATATTTTCTCCACATTCTCTGCTGAGGGGATCGGTGATGTTCTCCGTAGTTTTGACATGTATAGGAGTGAATGAAAAATCCTCCAAAAGGCTACTCCATCGAAGAAGCTTTGAGCTTAAATTACGAGATGTCCTAATATACGTAATTGCTTTATTGTCCGTATGTAAATCAAAATGGCGCCCAACAAGAAAAACTCTAAATGATTTGAGAGCGTATAAAATTGCTGTTAGTTCTTGTTCAATGACACTCAATCTTTTTTCAGTGTCCGTCAACGTTCTACTGCAGTATGTACATGGCAAGTACTCTCCTTCTGCATTGGGCTGCATCAATACGCCACTGACAGCATGAGATGAAGCATCGCTAAAAACCTTGGTGTTCTTCGCTGGATCGTAAGGTAACAAAACAGGTGCAGTAATTAGTGCTTCTTTTAATTTTTCAAATGCTGATTGTTGTTCAGGACCCATGTAAATTCTTGCCTTTACGGATTATACCCTGTAATGGTGATGCAATGTCAGAAAATTTTTTGACGTACTTCCTCACGTAGCTGCAAAGCCCTAAAACATTTTAACCTTTTTTTGGTGGCAGGAATCTTATAATTCTTAATGGATGACAGGATTCTATCGCTGATACGGTACCCATATCTGCCCACATTGCGGCCTAAGGCAATTGTCTCGTAGTATCCAAATGAACATTTAGGTACAGCCAATTTTAATCCGGCAGATCGTAAACATTGGAACATTTTTTCTAAATTCACCAACATATCCTTAAATGTGTTAGCAAATACAAACATGTCATCAATATAAAAGGCAAAATTATCATCATTTATACCCGCTGTAGCGAGCTGGACACACCGGGTCATCGCCGCGGGAGATGTCACATGTCCCATAGGTGTAAAATTCATAGCAAATTGTCCCTTGGCTGGTATAGTAAAGGCAGTGTATTTTTCGATTCTTCCGCTAAAGGAATCTGAAAGAATCCTTGTTTTAGGTCGGCACTACAGTAGTAGCTCTTACCAGCCATATTATGAAATATTTCTGAAATGTTTCCTATTGAAACTGCATCGAAAACAGACCTGGCATTAAGTAATCGAAAATCCTGCACCATGCAATATGCTCCTGTTTTCTTCTTAACAAGAAAGACTGGGGAATTGAAGGGTGATGTTGTAGGACTGATGACTCCTGCTTCTAGCAAGTTGTCAATTTGCTGATTAATTTCCGAACGCAGGTGTACAGGTATAGGGTAGGCTTGGACGTGAAATTCAGAATCGTATTTTAATTTTATACGATGCGTATAATTAGTAGCACAACCAATGTCCTGCTCAGACCAAGAAAACACATCTACATACCTTTCTAATAATTGTGTAAGTTGCAACTTCTGATCGGGTTCTAATGCTGGATTAATGTCAAATTTAGTAATATCGTGTACTGTTTTTGTCATGGTGCCAGTTTCCTTGGTCACCATAACGTTAGGTTCTTCGTCATCTGCAGTTTGACGCGAAGCTGGTACTGGATTTTGCCATGCCTCTGCGGTACCTAAGCGTGCCCCTTTCCTAATTTTACTTTTGTAAGAATTTGGGTTAGTAATCCAAATTAAAAATGACTCCGGATTTACAATGGCTCGAGGCACCATTAAGCCTGTGTCCATTTGAAACTGTAAATCTGGTTCTAAATAAGTTAAATTCTGATTACTAGAATTTGTTAATTTGACAGGAATACACAAATGAGACCTAGGTTTAAATCTAATTTGACTGGAAGTTACAAATTCTGGCACATATAAATCCCTGATCAGACTAGCAACTTTTATGGATACGTCAAAGGTTTTTCTGTGTCCCGTCCTTTACTGGTTCCGCGGAGGAGTACCAAGTCTCCTCAATGTGAGTCGATTTTGATCAAAATCCAAATTTGCTTTAATGAGCTCTTAAAAAATCATTTCCCAAGATTATCCCGTGTTCAAAATTTGGAATCATCCGAAAAGGGTGGGTAAAATTGCGGCCATTTATTGCAAATGTTAACAGGACAATCTCTTTAATTTCAATTTGTTCCTTTGCTACTCCCCTTATGGCCGTATGAATTTTAAAACGTTTGGCGGTTGAAGGAATACATCGATCACTAGTAACTGATACTTGGCTCCCGGAATCCACAAGAAACCTCTGACGTTGTCCCCCTAACACTGTGTTAATGTAAATTAATTCCTCATAGGGGAAAGTAGAGACTGAAATTTGCTTTCCTACAAAATCTGCGCATACGTCTCTTCTATGGGCAGTTACTGCTCGTTTAAAGCCTCCTTGTTTTGAAAACAAGTGGCTGCCGAGTGATTGGGATAGTTACAAATAGAGCAGCGTGGTCTCACCCGTTGTTCTTCCCTATCTTCCTGGCCTCGCCCTGCTGAAGACGAGGAACCCCGCGAGTTCTGTCCGTGGAAGTTTCCACGTCCTCGCCATTGTTGGGTATTGCCATATCGCCTATTGCGATCTGAATTGTTATTATTATTAGGGCGTGCATTCCTATACTCCCTATTATACTGTGGTCGTCTGTTATTGTTACCCCGGTAGGAACCTCTATAATTATTTCCTGTCTGATAATTATCTCTATAATATGGCTCCCTAAATTGTCTTTGACTAGATGAGTCGGTGCCAGGGTGCTGTTTTTGATCCTCCATGCTATCCAGTCTAAAAGTAAGACTAGCTAATCTTGATTCCAAACCAGTTTCCTGAGCCTGGACTTGAGCTTTGTTATTTTGAGGATTATTTGCAATTTTTAATTGTTCGACCTCCTTCTGCAAGGCATTGAATCTTGCGTCGATCTCTGAAGTAGGTCGCGATTGTGCAGACTCAGCAGTAGCCAGATTGTTATTCTGCAATAAAATCTGCTGCTGTTGCGAAAGTGTTGGTGCACTGTGTAAAGGAAGGAATAAACTATCCCTTTGATCTTCGCACCTCAGCTCTTTCAGCTTGCGCTGCTCATCAAAAACTGAAGCTTTTCAAAGGATTTTAAATCCTTAAGCAACCCATGCACTGACTCATATTCTTTATGATGGATATCTTTCATGTAATCCACCTGCAGTCCTAATATAATCTGTTTAATCTGCTGTTGAATGCTCATTTTGGGGTCTGCTTTAAGTAAAAGTAGCTGCTTGTCCCTTACATAATTTGTAACTGGCTTGGTTTCCTTATGTAACCTGTATTGAATTTGTTCCTCGATCTGGAGTTGATCCAAGGACCCTGTAAATTCATCTTTAATATTTTGTCGTATATTCTCGTAAGAACTGTCTTGATTTTCTGGAACATCTTTCCAAGCCTGATACTATCGTAAGGCTGGGCCGGCCAAAAGGGCTGGGAACAATTCCTGCTTTCTGGCGCTGTTCCAACCATTTAAAATGGCAAGGCTATCTACTTTATCTAAAAATTTCGATACATCTTCCCCGGCTATCCCCTGAAATGGGATACCCTCTAGAATAGTTGGGGGAACAAACTGAGACTGAGCCATAGTTGCAAATTGTGTTGGACCTAAATCTCTAATATCCTGACCCTGTTGCTCTAATTGCTTTTCATATTCCTGTTTTTCTAATAATTGTCGCTGAAGGCGTCTAGTTAATATTGGGCTACGTTTAAATTTGGGGGTTGAACTTGCAGTTGGACCGCTGACATCTAAATTAAAACTTGTAGTCCCTCGTGCTATATCTAATAACTGGTCTAATGTTTCATCGAGTTCATCAGCAAGGTGAAAGCTCGACATCTATCATGGCATATATAAATTCTTCTCCCCCATTAATGTTAAAAAAAGAACCTTTAAGCCCTATGTATTTTCGAAATAAAATATGGCAAGGACATAATGGAAAAAAACTAAGCAAGTGAGCAAAATTTTGGGGCGGGTTTAAATTTAAATTTAAAACTGGTTAACAAACTCTTTTCATTTCAGAAAAAATGAAAAGACCCGAAGGAACTCCACCACGTTACGAGCTATTTTCTCATCGCATTTCCTCTGTTGGCTTCTCAATTTGTCGACCGGAGCGTCGTCTCACTTCTGCCCTACTGTCCTCCTAACCACCTCTCCCTTCTCAACTCCAATCCAAAAGTCAGTCCTCTCTCAGCTTGTCTCACCTCTATATCACTAGGCCATCGAGCTCTTCCTCTATGCCGAATCGTGTTTTTTAATTGCCACCATGCAAACCGCTGACTCTATAGCCAGAAGAAACTACCTGTTTCCTGAATGCTCAGGAGGTTTGCATGGCACAACACTGTGCATTGATTACATGCCTCAGAGGCTGAGACAACTGAGACAAACAAGTGAATGCCCTGGTCAACGTGAAGCATTCAGAGAGACTTTATAAAATAAACATATAATCTTAGGGATTGATACGCTACATAAAGCGCGGTCGCACTGCAAGCAGAAGACGCTCGTCGCAAGCGAAGGTGCTGCCAGTGTTTTGGTGGGGCACCGCTCTATTCACTTGGCTTACGGGAAGAAACCGAAGTGCGCACACTTTCTCTTCTATACGCTCTGCTTCAACTGAAAAGTTCAAGACAAAGCGAGGGAAAACACAATCATCTTCCGCCCGACCCTGTGGCCGAGTGGTTAGCACATCGCGCTGCAACGCCAAGGGTCTCGGGTTCGAATCCCGGTCGGGCTTGGTTGTTTGTGAATGTCCATTCATCAATTTCATAATTTCATCACTCATACCCATCTTCGCAAATTAGCCAAGCGGCACAAAACGCGAAGTAAAATAAACTAAATCAAACCAAACCAAAAACAATCATCTTCCGAAACGCCCATCTGGACAAAGCTTTCCGGACAAGGGGGTTGTGGACATGCAACAGCAGGAGGGATACAGAGAGAGTGAAGCCAGGAATTCTTCATAGGATATTTGGTTCCTACACAACACCTGTTTCGCGGAAATATGTCGGCTTGGATCTATTTCGGAACTGCAGCAGTGTTGCCACAATCTGTAAGTACAATTTCCCTTTGCAAGGGGTAAAATTTCCCTTTTTCGCCCATTTTTCCCTTCATCTAAAGAATAAATATTATCGTTGACCCATGTTCGTATGTATGTATAAAATGTTAAACAATTTAACTTTTTAATGCTACCACGCCAGTGGTCCCGGGTTCGAATCCCGACCTGGACATGGCTGCTTGTGAGTGTGCATTCATGAATTTCATCATATCATCACATCGCAATTAGCCAAAAGCGGCAGAAAAGTGAAGTGACATAAAGCAAATCAATAAACAATAAAATCAATAACTTTTAAAGTTTTCTTTGGAAGATTTAGATTTTATTGCTAAACCAAGCCAATTTTTTCGTTTTAAGATGAAAGCTAAAACTATGTTAAAGTTGGCAACTGAAGATTTTCTTAAGTAAAAAGCAAAACTCACAAACAGAGATTGGATTTAGGGAGGCCAAAGTCCATTGTCTTTATCACACCATCAGAAGAAAATTATAAATATTCTACACAAAATGCTGTTCTAGTAAGGCGCAGATGAAACGTCACTTCCTTTAAATATGAAGGGTTTGTGTGGAAAATCACATTTGTGTCTCCCCATCATTTTTTTTTTAAAATTCGCCGCATGTGTATACACGTTTTATTAAAAATATATATATATATTTGCTCCCCTTGTTCTTCCATCGTCCAAGACGGGCACAACCTTCCACCAAGCAATGAAGACTGAAATAAAGATAGTTTACGACAAAGAGAACTTTATGGTTTACACGTGCACTGTTTGAAGCAAAATTCAGAGAACCGCGGAAAGCTTTATATAACAATACCCGCAGACTCCCACTCCCAAAGGCGGGACATAAGGGTGAATGGTCAATGACCTCCGACCCCAAACGGTAGCCAGATGTAGACCAACCCAAATTCCACCCTTCCTATCAGAACAAACTATACGACAAAATTTAAAAAAATAAAGTTCTCATTTTCAAAACTGGAATCTCTTATAATATTTAATATAATTAATGTTGAGTATGTCTTAAAATTTCCCTGAAAATTCGCTATTTTTCAACGAATTTTCCTTTTACCTTTTCACTTAAAATTAGCTCCAAATCTCCCTTCAAAAATTGAAATTTCCCTGCATGTGGCAACACTGAACTGCAGACCGTTCCTATCTGAGTGCACCGACCTCTCCCACCCCCCTCCCTGGAGCATTGTTACGAGCGAGGGCATCTGTAGAAAACCTGCTGGAACTGGAAACAGGAAGAGGGAATTCCTAGGAGGGACAATTCACGTTTGCACTTGCTTTGAAAAGACGAAACTGCCATTCCAAATCTGCTTAGGGATCTGTCAGTCAAGTACTTCTTTTCTTGTTCTTGCGGAAACTTCAGCCCATGTTCATTTGACGAATGCAAAAATATTTTCTCAAATTTTATTCAGTACCAAAAATGAGCAGAAAAAAATAGTACAATTTTTTATGGCGCGACTGGGGGTGCAAAAACACCATATTGCCCCCCCCCTCGATGATGAGTGGGGTGGCATCATGCCCCACCCCTGTCCCCCCGGTTCCGACGTCCCTGCCTACAGTTAAAGTAGGACCCCCGTTACTATGTGCCTCCACCGTTTATCAAACCCGGCATCACTTAATTACAAGGAGACGACATTACCCCTTCGTCATTCATCAAAAATTACATCAAAACTATAAGTGCAAGTGTAACTCGAATGAGTTTTACAAATGTTGGTGATTTTTGTAAATATTAGCTTCAAAACATATACCAGTGGTGTGCGGTGCCAGTGTTTGCAAGATTGATAACTTACTACTTCATTAGTGTGTCATTGTGACATAACGTTTGGTTAATACTGGTGGATCAATGACCTTATAATTGTGTCACGTTGTGTCCAAGCTTTGCATGGGTTATGCAGGGACTATGTTATATCGTAACGTCGTACTACAACTTCGGTGTGTGACGTGAGACTATCAACGAATACACACATGAGTATGTTGCTGAGTTAGCAATAAAAATTCACGTGTCAGTGTTTACCTTTTATATGCTTTACGCAGACATGCATTGTTTTTTTTTCTTCATCTTTTCTTTCTCTTCTTTTTCTATCAGGAGCTATATTAATCAAGCTACATATATTTTGGGTAATGGTATGTTATTTTAATATTTTTAGTGCTCTAAATTTATAATGAAAAAATCTCTCCTTAGAATGGATCGATATGGAATAATGCCTTTCATATGTTTTTCTCACCTTTAAGAGAAAATCAAGAGATTTTCATAGGGGGCAGAGGAGCGTATCGTTGGCTGAAACTGACAAGTCTGCTGTTATCATTAATCTAACAGGAAGCAGACAAAGGAATGCTTAATAAGAAATTACGCAAACGTTAGGAGGGGAGTCGAATAGTGTGGATGGTGAGGAGAACGTGGGAACTGGGAGTCAGTTTTTGGACAGTGAGGTGACCGGCAGGGAGGTCAGATATGTGACGATTAGCATTATTGAAAGGACAATCTATGGGAATAATCATCATCCGAAGGGTAGGCAAGTAAAATCCTTTTCCTAACAATATCCATATCGATTCAGTTGTGGAGAGTATAACACCCATTTCTAGATCAACTCAATTATTTTGCCATTCCTTTGAACGTGACCTTTCGCTCATCTCACTTTTAGGCCAAGCGAGTAATAACTTTCAGGAGATGACTGATGAATAGCTACGTCACCCAAGAGACCTCTTAGGGTCTCTGGTTCGATCCCGACCTAGTATTAAAACTAGTTACGGTAATTACAGTGACAAATTCCGCCCAGGATATCAAACGGAATATTATCATTTTCATCGTTTGGCTATATGACCATGGCTACTCCAAAGTGAAGCTGTTCCCTGTTCATTACATTCTACCATGAAGGCACGTAGAGCGGTTATTAGTCCGAATAATCCCACAAATGCCTATTTTGTTCATTTCATCACATTTGTATGTTTACATTACATAAGTAAGTTTCAGAGTAATTCAATAATTATATGTAAAATCTACAATCGCTTGCAATGGCTACTTCGACTGTTACAATGCCGCTGCTCTGGGAACCGGTGTGAAATCACAGCGCAGGACGGTTACTTTGACAAAATCATGTTTCCCTGCTGGCTGCTTCGGAGAGGAGGAGCTGGCCCCCGTGGCGGAGTGGTTAGCATATAGCGCTACAACGCTAGAGGTCCCGGGTTCGAATCCCGGCATGGGCATGGATGTTCGTGAGTGTTCATTCATCAATTTCATCACTCACTCATCCTCATCTTCACAAATTAGCCAAAAGTGGCACAAGAAGCGAAGTAAAATGAAGCAAATCAATCAATCAATAAATCGGAGAGGAGGGCTTTGTAATGTTGTCGCTTCTTGCCCAAGCGGTAGGTCTAATTGGCTGTTTGACAGCAAGTTCCTTCGTAGGTAAACGCTGCAACCGAGGGTCACTGCCGTAAAGGCGGTCCCCGTGCGAGGAATAAGCGCGATTTCACTGTAGGGTACAGCGTAACTATTCCACCCAAAATAAGAACGGTGGCCACAGCGCGATATCTTGGCACTGTGGAGAGCTCTTGTTTTGTTCACCGTGGTCTCTTTACTGTCGCTCGTATCCGTTGTCCCAATGCTTTGTGTTATATTTTGGATGGAACAGAAGTAGAATCTCTTGATGTAAGATTGATTGATTGATTTGTTTTATTTTACTTCGCGTTTTGTGCCTCTTGGCTAATTTGTGAAGATGGGGATGAGGGATGAAATGATGAAATTGATGAATGGACATTTACAAACAACCATGCCCGAGCGGGATTCGAACCCGGGACCCCTAGCGTCGCAGCGCGATGTGCTAACCACACGGCTCTTGATGTAATAGAACTGTGATGCATTATTGACGTCGTTATATAACAGAATCTGCGAACTTCAGGTGTGGCATACACAATAACTCGCAATTTTAACTCATTTCTTTAAAACTATTAGAATACAGGTTATGCATTGTATGTGTGCATACATGCTATTGTAGTCCACTTTCTTCGTTGCTGCCCTACTTCGCGCGTTTTTCACAATGATGACAGTAAATACGAGGCTATTCCGTTCAAGAGAATTATTTACTTAATTGGTGGTGATGTAAGTGAGCCGGCTACTTCTATTCTAGAACCAAATCGAAGTACGGCTAACTCCGCCCACTTCCGGTTTCGTGACGTCACGGTGACGTATCCAGCTTACTTTGCTTCGTAAGATTTAAGTATAAGCCGTTCTCGATGCGACTGAGTTGGCTGACTGCAGACGAAAAAGCAGAGAACACGACGCAGCAGCTTTCATGGCTGGCAATCATTTGATGACTTCGTAAGTCAGAAAGACAACTGAAGAAAAATGTATAGTTAATATTATTTTATAATTATTTCCGTATATGTATGTATGGGGGGAAAATATGCAAAAACTGGTATCCAAAGAGGAAAAGTATAAAACAATGAAGAAAGTAGTTTTTGATGTGAACTGCAATGAAAGAAATATTTTTTAAAGCCATTTCATTTACCATGATTCAACGTTATTAGTTGGTGTTAATACTCGGTACACTAAACTAAACTTACCAATCAATAAAATACTACAAAAATATTTATTTTCGATATGTAGGCATGAAGTTCTTTATTGATTCGGTTATTTTTTGTGCCAATTTCAAATGTAAAAGTTGTCAAAATGTTCTATTCATTCTACTAACGTAGCCGAGCTTTATATAGAGATGAGATTTAGTGCCATTTACACCCAATACTACTTCCAAAAGAAAGTCAACTGCTTTTTAACATGCATCAGCTCAAGAGTCAAGCAGACGATCCACCATGCCATAATCCACGCTGTTCGTAAACTGCAGCGAGCGACAGCTTCGCTAGTGACGTCAGCATATTTCCTGTGACGTCTCCTTAAGCTATTCCTAAGACTTGGGCTGAGTTGGCTGGAGTTTACGAACGACAGTAATGTGAATTTGTCAACAGCATGTTTTAATTTCTTATTTCAGATGGTTCTTCCGGCCCTGGATGAACGAAGACATGATGAATGAAGCAATACAGAGTTGCTTAAGAGGAGACGTCAGTATGAGAGGAGCTGCTGCATTTCGTATTTCACACTTACAGTTAGGGAGAATTCACACCGAAGAGACACGCGACATGCGATACGAGACACAAGAGTTTCACACCGAAGAGCAGGTTTGGCATGTTTAGAACAAAAGTATTTTAAACAACTTGTTTTAAACGTTTAAAACACATGGCTTTGTTTTTCAGACTTGTTTAAAACACATTTTGATACTTGGTGTTTGATAGTTTGTGGTTATTTGCATGTTTTATATAACTATACCTTTCATTCAATGCGTGTTATTCTGTTTATTGTGTATAGAAATCTGTTCAGTGGCTGAAAATGTATATTGAATTAACAAAGAAACATATTGTGATGAATACCCGTGGGTCACGTTTAAAACACCTGGCGTTTTTTTACAGGTGTTTAAAATATTTTAAAAATTGAATACTACATGAATGAAATCATTTTATTCCTCACTTAATACACTGCAAAATGTGCACATTGTTGATAATGTCAGTCGCATTCACGGTAAAATATATTTAAAAACAAAACAAGACAGAGTATCAACCATATAGACTCAGTGGGTCTGGCAACTGTGGATTAGTTGAAGCTTCTTGAACAGCCTACATGCGAGATTTAAGACTAAAATATATGTGTATTTTAAGAAGTTAGTCAGATAGTTAATAATAGGAACACAGTCCATCCTTGGATGATTAACACATTCTTTATTAATCATTATTCTTAGAAAATACGTCTTCTTGGCATTGTGCTTTAAACATTTTCTTTGTTTAAAACATTTTTTCGGATCTTGTTTAAAACACTGTTTAAAACATTTAAAACATGTTCAAAACAAAAAAACTGTTTTGTTTCTTTAAAAAAACACAAATTTTGCCAACCCTGCCGAAGAGACAAGATGCACGCGACACGCAGCAAGCAACACTTGTTTCTTTGCTCAGTTCGTATGATGATACCGATATAATTGCATTAATCAGTTTATTAGTCACCCGAAAAGAATGTAACTTAATAGAAATATTAATGATGACCCTGTAATCCAAGAAGTCATTGATCAATCAAGGGATTCCTATTTGTTTGTCAGGTGTCAAAACATGTATTTCAACTATAATATAATACAATTCACACAATATTTTGCAAAATGGTTAGCGTAACCAGTACGCAAACGTTGTCTGTAGTGATGCAAGAGTCTCCCCTTTGAAAGAAATAAAAGTCCGTGGTGAACTAAGGGACCAATGTTTCAATGTTTTAGCAAGTACAAAAAAATATATTAGTTACAAATTTTTACACAATTCATCAAAGTGTAGGTAATATGTAACCATTATTATTTAATTAATTCTATTTTTCTTGCATAACACAACACAATGGTGTTGTTGGATTCTCGTTAGATTCCTTTGTGCACAAAAATCTTGCATACTGGAAACTAGAGGGAATCATTATGAAGCATGATTTATAAAGGGCTCCCTTAATCAGTTCTGCAGGGAGACCCAAAGTTGTTGGTGCATATTAATCATCTATTAACATTATCGACCTGTAAATATTAAGTAGATACAGTCCCTATTAGCCTACCTAGGTATTTCTGTTAAACTTCATATTCTTTGGCAATCTGGAAAGGTCATTATCGAAATATTGCTATTTGATGTTACTCGAAGTTCTTTGGTTCGTTGCAGTTTCAAGATATCATCCCTTTTCTGTTACTTATTTATTTTGGGGGAGGGGGCAAGCACCTCTGTGTACCCTGTTATATCTGCCAATGCGACACAATATATTAAAAATTTGCCCCTTCTAGGATTGACTTCGCCCCCGTACAAAAAATGTCTGGCTCTGGGCCTGTGTCCCGGTATTTCTTTAAGTCAATGCCCTTAGCCCAAGAATTTTTCTCGTAAATACCTTTACAGTATTAATGATTCTATGCATGAATTAACATGTACCTATGAAATTAAATATTGATAAATAAGTTCTAGCATAATCATAGAGAGTAATAATAGTTTGATTACGTGTGTAGAATTGTTGAAAAATATAAAAATATGAATGACGAAGTGGTAATGTCGTCTCCTTGTAATTAAGTGATGCCGGGTTCGATAACCGGTGGAGGCACATAGTGGTGCGGGTCCCACTTTAACTGTAGGTCGAGTCCTGATAAGTATATTTCTGCATAAAATGGACTTATAAAACGAAAATTCACAACTCGAATGTGATATTTGGATTATGATAGTTCTCAACCATTTTTAACATAACCTTTCGCAGCTCAGTTTGTGCGTGTATGTTTGGTTAAGCTGACAGTTCATATTCCTGCCGCTAGGCGACATTCAAATCACTCACAGTGTTTTGTGCAATGCTGTGGTCCCCAAGACCATGGGACCTTAGACCGTGAGACTTCTTTCTGTGGGGTTTCATCAAAGACAGGGTATTCGTCTCACCGATGCCACGTGATATCGCAGTCCTAAGGGAGCGTGACATCGCAGCGATAGACACTATAGACAGGCCCATGTTGATGCGAATGTGACAAGAAGCAGACTATCGTCTCGATGTGTACTATGTCACCCGTGGTGCACATATTGACCATTTGTAGGTGTTAAAAGAAAACTGTTTGATCTCCTGGTTCGTTTTGGACTTGTTTTATTAACTTAAGTTCTATACTTTACTTGAAATATTTTTTTGTAACACCTCAGTTATTTATGAAACACCCTGTATAATGCTATCAATACATTTTATTGTAGATAGTCATTCTTTTTGAGAGGGGCATGTGCGCACGTGCCCCTCCCGCTAAGCTGCCAATTTTTGTGCAAGGGTCGTTGTAGGTTCACCGAGACTATTACTTCTAGAAAAAAATTGGCAAGTCCTACAAGCACCAAAACTATGAGAGTTTTTCAAATAAATCCTTCTGAGCATCCAGGCATCGTTATCATTGTGTCAGTGCTTCATTTGTTTTCAATTTCTTCCCTCTCATATGTTCCTTAAGCGGCTCAGTCAAACAAATCTGGAAATCACTGAGGGCTAAGTCCGGCGTGTAAGAATATGAAGCAAAACCCTTTCGGAGAGTTGTTGCTGTCAAATTGGCCATGTGGGGCCGTGCATTGTCATGGTGAAGAATGACATTTGCAGACAACATCCCCGGTCTTTTCTTGCGAATGGCATTACGTACACAACCCTTCATCAATGTGCAGGAATATTGGGCATTGACATGATGCTTTCTCCCAAAAAAAAGAATATCTTGCATGTCCAATAGGACAAATATGTCATGAGGTTCATTCGTAAGCAACTAGCGTTCATCGCCAAATGGTTGACATCATTGTTCACTCTTGTCCGTGACATAGTTTGTTCCTCATACTGTGCTTGAAATCAAAATTTCAGCTGGCTTCAGGTTCTCCTTCACAAGGAATTTGATCATACACCGCTGCTCCACAGCTACAGACACACTACTTGCCCCATTTTTGCTAATACTACTGCGCATGCGCCAACTACATCGGGACGAACGCGCAACACACGAAGGATGAAGGTACATCCTCTGGCAGTTTTATCGTTCTCCGGCTATTAACACTTTTTAATTCACAAATATCTCGGTCAACGTTGAACAAGAGCCAATACATCTCTCATCTTGTGTCATAAAAACACGTCATACATGCCTTCCAGTCCGTAGACTTGATGGAAATCATTGATCTACCTGTGTATATTACTCCTTATTCTAGAAGTAAAACCATGAAGTTAAATGAAAGACATTTACAATGTTTAATTCTGTGACGTACATCAGCATCTAAGGTAAGAGGCTCCAAACAGACTTCACTGAGGCCTCAGGCCCTCTGGCGAGGAAATCGGTGTTTGTTCTTCCTCTGTAAGAGTTGTCTCTGGAGCTGGTACTTCAGCTGTGACGTTTGCAGGGATTCTGTCTTGACTCTGAAAGAGGGAAAGTAGTCAGATTATATTCAAGACACTCTTAGTGAGAAATTAGTCCGCTGCGCTTTTTGACTCTCCTTGCACTTGCGCGTCTACTTGGTTACACGGTACAACACTGAGTCGACTACTCCGTTGATTTGGTGTCTGCACCACTTGCATTATGTTTGAGCGGTGCACAATGTGGTGTATGTTCACGTGACACGTGGTAACCAATCAAATGAACATTGAATGCGGCAAGCAGTTAGTTATTTGTTGAATCTTATGGACTTGAACAACGCTATTCTTGCGTACGGTTGAATATGATTTCGTTGCAGCAGCGTGACACTTGGATACATGTGCACTACACCGAGTGTCGAAAAGTGCACCGAGCTACATAAGCTAACATAAGCAGACAGAAGCATATTCTAATCATCATTGTTCGAATTATTATGCCGGCCTCCATAGCGGAGTCGTTAGCACGTCACGCTAAGACGCCAGGGGTCCCGGATTCAAATCCCGGCCTGGGCATGGGTGTTCCTTGTGAGAGTCCTTTCATCAATTGCATCCTAAAAACACTCATTCCCATCTTCGCGATTAGCCAAAACTGGCAGAAAAGGGAAGTAAAATAAACCAATCAATTAATCAATCGAATTTTTATGGCCTAAACCTTTAGAGATATGCATGCATGTACACTGTCCGTCAGCATAATCCGGCCGAAGTTTAAATAGAAATTTCCGTTAAATTTGACCTCAGCAGTGGTTGGTTGTCGACTAATCGAGAGATTATACGTGTGTGTAAGACGTGCAGAACGTTGAAATGGCTGAGTTGGTGAGGTCGAGTGTGGAATACAATCAGAGAGGGCGATTATTGAAGGTCTTCGCGCTGGAAGGTTACCGACTGAAATCGTATAGTTATTTGGATGCACAAGATCGACTGTGTACGAGATCGCACACAAATGTGCGGCGTCGAAGATGTCCGAGGAGGGTTCTACTAACCCGGTGAGAAAATTTCATTCGATCGAGAAGACGACAAGGACCCCGGCAGTTGTCCAAAGAGCCCAAGAGCTCATTTTGAAAGATCCAGGTATGTCGCTTAAGAACTTGGCGACCATCTTGGATTCCTAGGACAGTAGTAAAGCCGTGGATGGAAACTGTGGCATCTGAATTGCCGTACATCTTATAGCTGAATGGTGCTCATGCACACACGATTCATTAGTGTAAGACTGGCCATCCGACAATGTTGACATGTTTTGGTCGAAACAATTCTGGCCTCCGAATAGCCCACATTTAAACCCTCTTTAATAACAAGTCCAGGCACCCCGACGTGCCATCTCTCCAGGCCGTTTGAGGCAGCATTCGCGGATTTGGACCGAGAGCAGTTACAGAGGGCGTGCTCGCTCTTCAGGCAGTGGGCTATGCAGTATAATAGGACTCAGGGACATATAGAAAGCTTGTTTGCAAGTGTACCTTTTTGACGAAGAAAAAGCATTACCTATAATACATTTCTTCGTCCGGATTTTGCTTACGCACCCTGTATAGTGCCATAAAGCTTACCAAATGATTATGATAAAAAACCTCTAAATAAAAATCTAAAAAATTGCTAAAACTACAGTCTACCTTTTATTAAGCAATTTATTATGTGTTGCAATAAAATGTCTCACAACACGTCGTTGACCTCACAAAGATTACAAATATAATTGCAATTATAGGCTAATATTTTCTGGGTAAAAATGAAAAATGCAGATGCCTTTAGCGAGTAGCTTATGAAATAGTCATAACTTAATTTGGCCTTCGTTGTCGGAGTTACACTGGATGACAACATGTAGATTAAATTTCTGGCCAGTACAAAAATTATTTCCCGAATAATATCTAATAAAATGTGTTTTAAAACAAAAAAAGCTGATTATGACGAAAATATGTATTCGTGTATTATACACATGACCAACAAAATCGTCGTAGTGTTCACGGAACTTAGAAACTTAAAAAGAAAAAAAATACTTAGGCATGGGAAAACAGGACAGGCCAAAAATAAAACCTCTCGAGAATCCGAACTCTTATTTCGTATATAATGTTAATGTGAAATAGTTAAAGGTTATTATAATCCTTGCCCTTGTATGGTCAGGAAAATCAGAAAAAGGTTAATTAAACGCGACTGCCGTACAGTATTCCGTGATGTATGTATGTTGAAAAGCTTAGCATTGTTAAGTTTTCATTGGACTACTGTTTCTATTTCGATTTGTTTTTGAAGTTTACACATTTTATGCTCTACTACAAAGAAATGAAACTTACTTGAATGTGCTGCATGCCTTGAAATGGACTTCAAAGTAATTTGGCACAGATCCTTGTCCTATCCTATTCTTTTGCATGTTCTTCCTTTACCATGATGCCTCGAACTGGAGTTCCACTCTGAGAGGTCGACTAACCCCACCTCCCACCCTGGGTCGTTTCAGCTCCTTCTAGGCCCCGAGGGCTTCTTGGACCCTTTCAGGCCTAACCTGGCTCTTTGGTACCCTCTTAGGCCCTTTGTGGACTCCCCCGTTCCCCTTTAAGGACCCGCGGGACCCCCTTGAGCCCTCCAATTTTCCCCTAGGGGGTAAACCAACACTTCAGAGGAGATCCTGGACAATGGAGGAGCCCAGGTCGGAGGGGGACGTGGGGTACCCCCATGCCTTCCGCCCTCCTTCCCACCAAAACCCCCCTCCCCGTGGGAATGAGCCCCCCAGCGTTCCCAGACTCGGCAGTGATGGTGCAGCAGAAGAAGATCTAGGGATCAACCCTCCGTAGTAAGTGCCGAAAGGGACCAGAGAGGCCCATGCACGCACACAAGCACACACACACGCGCGCACATTCAAACAAAGACACACACACACACAAAAATAAATCCAAAAGTTATGAGCTAAACTAAAGAAGGAATCGGGGGTTAACTACAATTGCCCTTGTCTACTCGCTACGGTCATCCCAGCTGCCGTACAGCAGCCGGAGATCACCCTTAATCACTATTGTGGGCTCTAGCCGCTCGAACGGCCGGAGACCACCCCACTGACAAGATAAGTATTCTGCCCATATACCTTAGAAATAGTGGTAGCACAGAAACTCTTTTGTGTGTGGTGATAGTTTTACTGAAACAGCATGTATGCCCAGCCTCTTCGACATTCCCACATGCCACCTTCTGCCAGAGCTTATCCTTAAACAAGATGATCTACTGAGGAGTATGAGAACTGAGGCTATGGGCGCCTGCAGGATAGGAATTCCTGATTAGGTTTGGATTTATATTGTCCAAAGTACAAAGTTCTGGGTTTGAGACATTAGATAAGTTGGATATTCATTGCATTTGATAATCATCCATCTCTGTCTTTCTATCATGTGGGTTCACCTAAGGTTTTTTTCCTTTAGTTTATGCTGAAAGTCCATTTCATGAACAGGTAGGATAATCCGGACAGAACCTACAGTTTAAAGTGGGATGTGAACCACTGTTTGCCTCCACTGGGTATCGAACCCCGGATCCCTAGATTACAAGGCGACGACGTGACGCCATTGGTTCACGCTAATGGTTGTGAAATATTACAAAGGGACTAAATTAATTATACAGCATAGTAGTCCATCACATCTGCTTTTAATGAGTTTCAAGTTCTATCATCAGTAAAAGGCAGGGTCTTCATAGTTCAGGTTACAAGCAATGCTTTAATTCACGATTAGCCTTTATATGTATGTACATTGTGTGTACATTGTATGTACATTGCTCAGAATGTAAGACTCAATGGCACTTTTTGGAACATGAAATGACTAAGTGATGAAAGATGTTTCAAGACAATTTAACTGAGTTAAATAACACAAATGTCACACCCTGTTTATTCTGGCAAGTATATGCTAATGCTCTGTGTTGGGAAACTGCGTATTTTCAAACTATTTCATTAAATATTTTTCCCTTTCATCATCCAACCTTCCGCTTTACATGTAGCGTTTAACCAAAAGCAGTGAACCCTGGAGACGCCCATACCACAGTCTCACGATGACATGGAAAAAGGCAAATTTGGAAAAGAGAAATTGAAAACCTGGTAATAATGGTGGCCAGTAAAGTGCTGATGGAATGGATATCATGTCACAACCTAATTGAGTTAATATATTCCTAACATAATCTATAACTTACATAACTTAATCTAATATATCCTTTTCTTTCCCAGCTGTAAAGGCGTATTCTGCACCTAACGTGAGCTATGTAATTCTCAACTCATTAATGCTTATTTTCTCACAATGCGACGTGCACACCAATGTATTCATATATTTAATATCGTCTTAGACTTGAAGACAGTGTTACTTCACTGTGTTAGACTAATTGATTCCTATATTTCCAGTATCAATTATTTCTCTACATCCTACCCCTAACTCTAACGCAGGGATGCATTTTGTGACATTCTTGTACATTCCTCTCTTTCTGATTCTTCTCTCTCGAAGTATCTTTCTAGCCTTGCTTATCCTAACCTTAGTTATATATCCATCGAACCCTATTTCTTCATTTTCAATGTTTCTTTCCTTAATCTTCTTTCCAGGAGTTTTCTCTTTGTTTTGCTTATTCTAACCTTAGTTATATATCCATCGTACCCTATTTCTTCATTTTCAATGTTTCTTTCCTGAATCTTCTTTCCCGGAGATTTCTCTTTGCTTTGCTTATTCTAACCTTAGTTATATATCCATCGTACCCTATTTCTTCATTTTCAATGTTTCTTTCCTGAATCTTCCTTCCCGGAGTTTTCTCTTTGCTTTGCTTATTCTAACCTTAGTTATATACCCATCGTACCCTATTTCTTCATTTTCAATGTTTCTTTCCTGAATATTCTTTCCAGGAGTTTTCTCTTTGCTTTGCTTATTCTAACCTAAGTTATATATCCATCGTACCCTATTTCTTCATTTTCAATGTTTCTTTCCTGAATCTTCTTTCCAGGAGTTTTCTCTTTGCTTTGCTTATTCTAACCTTAGTTATATATCCATCGTACCCTATTTCTTCATTTTCAATGTTTCATTCCTGAATCTTCTTTCCAGGAGTTTTCTCTTTGCTTTGCTTATTCTAACCTTAGTTATATGTATATCCATCGTACCCTATTTCTTCATTTTCAATGTTTCTTTCCTGAATATTCTTTCCAGGAGTTTTCTCTTTGCTTTGCTTATTCTAACCTTAGTTATATGTCCATCGTACCCTATTTCTTCATTTTCAATGTTTCATTCCTGAATCTTCTTTCCAGGAGTTTTCTCTTTGCTTTGCTTATTCTAACCTTAGTTATATATCCATCGTACCCTATTTCTTCATTTTCAATGTTTCTTTCCTGAATCTTCTTTCCCGGAGTTTTCTCTTTGCTTTGATTATTCTAACCTTAGTTATATATCCATCGTACCCTATTTCTTCATTTTCAATGTTTCTTTCCTGAATATTCTTTCCCAGAGTTTTCTCTTTTCTTTGCTTATTCTAACCTTAGTTATATATCTATCGTACCCTATATCTTCATTTTCAATGTTTCTTTCCTGAATATTCTTTCCAGGAGTTTTCTCTTTGCTTTGCTTATTCTAACCTTAGTTATATATCCATCGTACCCTATTTCTTCATTTTCAATGTTTCTTTCCTGAATCTTCTTTCCCGGAGTTTTCTCTTTGCTTTGATTATTCTAACCTTAGTTATATATCCATCGTACCCTATTTCTTCATTTTCAATGTTTCTTTCCTGAATCTTCTTTCCCGGAGATTTCTCTTTGCTTTGCTTATTCTAACCTTAGTTATATATCCATCGTACCCTATTTCTTCATTTTCAATGTTTCTTTCCTGAATCTTCCTTCCCGGAGTTTTCTCTTTGCTTTGCTTATTCTAACCTTAGTTATATACCCATCGTACCCTATTTCTTCATTTTCAATGTTTCTTTCCTGAATATTCTTTCCAGGAGTTTTCTCTTTGCTTTGCTTATTCTAACCTAAGTTATATATCCATCGTACCCTATTTCTTCATTTTCAATGTTTCTTTCCTGAATCTTCTTTCCAGGAGTTTTCTCTTTGCTTTGCTTATTCTAACCTTAGTTATATATCCATCGTACCCTATTTCTTCATTTTCAATGTTTCATTCCTGAATCTTCTTTCCAGGAGTTTTCTCTTTGCTTTGCTTATTCTAACCTTAGTTATATGTATATCCATCGTACCCTATTTCTTCATTTTCAATGTTTCTTTCCTGAATATTCTTTCCAGGAGTTTTCTCTTTGCTTTGCTTATTCTAACCTTAGTTATATGTCCATCGTACCCTATTTCTTCATTTTCAATGTTTCATTCCTGAATCTTCTTTCCAGGATTTTTCTCTTTGCTTTGCTTATTCTAACCTTAGTTATATATCCATCGTACCCTATTTCTTCATTTTCAATGTTTCATTCCTGAATCTTCTTTCCAGGAGTTTTCTCTTTGCTTTGCTTATTCTAACCTTAGTTATATATCCATCGTACCCTATTTCTTCATTTTCAATGTTTCATTCCTGAATCTTCTTTCCAGGATTTTTCTCTTTGTTTTGCGTATTCTAGTTAGAATTCTTCACATTCCTTGAACTAATACTAATAGTGTTTGATTATAGCCTTATTGTATTTTGGAAGAAGTAGTTGAAAGTTTTTGGGAAATGATTTGAATTTATATTAAAAATGTTGTACCAAAATGGAGCATGGCTTCAGTAGCAGAGCAAAAAATATTGGATATGGAGCAATTCAAGGAGAGAGCGTAATCTAGAGGAAGACCTTAAGCATAGCAGAACGAGGCAAGGAAAGAACATAGAAGCTGTCCGATCTCCTTTTCAGGGGTTTTAAAAAAAATGTAACCTTATCCTTCTTGGCATAGTGGTTAGAGTAGGATGCAACATAGCTTGTGGTCCTAGGTTCGAATTCTGAATAAAGCATGCACATTTCATCAATTCACAAGGACCTTGATTTTTTGCTAACGTGATAACACCGGAAAATGTTAATTGTTGCAAGAAGTGTTTATTCATTACAGTGACATGTTCTGAACACATTTTTTATGCATTCGAAATAACGAAATAACGTGAATTTGGCGTACAATTCGAATTGTAGATTTTTTTACGAATTTGAACACACTTTCTGGGCATAAAGAACGAAAATTTCCGCGCTAATACAATCTTATTTTGTTTTAGACTTAAAAGAATAAAATGCACCATATTTATGGGCGTATAACGTGCATGAATTCGAAAATGTACACTCCGAAATAACTATGGTGCGTGTTATACATGGATAAGTGGACATTTCCCACTATATTTCGCCTTATATGTGAACGTTTAGAATCACCGAGCAAAGTCGCTGGGTTCTGGCTGGAGATCGAGTGGTCACCTGCCGTCACACGGGAGTCGCAACATAGTTATTTATTGTGCCAGAAATGTTTTGTGTTACCGAAAATAATGGCTCGATTTGGGCGGAGATCAGGTGCGCACGTACCGTTACAAGGGTAACATTGGTATTCGTCGCTTGTGAAACTTTCTGCGTTACCGAGCTAAGTGGCGCTGTTTTGGCGGAGATTGAGTGCTCACCTTAAGTCACATGGGAGCCGTAACATGGGTATTTGTAGCGCGATAAATAATGGAAAATAACTTATTCAAAAAATCGTTTCCAAAGTATGAAACTGTCACGAAGAGATGAAAACCATGTGACATACAAATTGATATACTGATTTAAAAACACAACAAAGGGCGTATATTTGGCAGCGAAGTGTGCTAAAATAAAAACGCAAATGATGGGAAATATAGCGCCGAAATGATAGGGGGAAAAAAATTGGGAATATATAACACCGAAAAATCTAGGTCCCTACCTCGTGTTCACGATGCTCCGTGAACAGCAACATTTTGGAACTCGCATGATGCCCCGCACCGAAATCACGAGTGCTGCCGTATGGCTATGCGGGATCTCTCGATCACATAAAAACTGGTTGTAAATCTTATGTAAAAGATGCATAGCCATGAGTGAAGGAACAAAATGTCACATGTTTTTCGCTACGCGTTACGCAAGTAATGTAAATAAAATAAGGTCTGCAGTAGAACAGAGGACATTCTTTTTTTCTCGAAAATATTTTCTTGTATCATAGGCAGTTCAAGCTGAATTAATTTGGGCTCCGCGAATTTTGAGAAAAACAACGCAAAAATTTACCGATTTCTGCATATTTTTAGAGCGAAAAATCAAGGCCCCTATAAATTCATCATCCATTCTCGTCATCGTGATAATTCTACAGAGGTATAATGGGTAAGGCATGAAGTTTCGTGTGATTCATCAGTTCTCATTCATCTTTATTGTTGATTAATCGCTTGGATAAGAAAAACGATGGAATCTAAACAGAATCCAAACACAAAAAAGAGGGCAAGGAAGTGATAATAAATTACCAAAGACGATAAGAACAGGATGTGAAATACATGGAAATAAAATTTCCACTAAGAAGGAGCTAAGGAACACAGAATGTAAGACAGGCATGACGGCAGTTGGGTACAACAGCCAATTCAAAAAAAGTTAGAGGATTTCTAGAGACCTACTGGTGGGCAAATTAAAAATAAAATGCCCCGAGTGTAGTGTGTGGTGTAATGGATTCACACACATACACAAACTCACACACATATGCACTCACCCAAATGTTGACGAAATAGGAAACGTTCTATAATGAATTAACCATAACACTTCTAGAAAACAGAAATAAACTACTAGGTAATATAAAAAGTGTGTGTGTGGTCCAGTGACTCATGGTGTGTCACATACATTAGTTAGTAACTGATAGATACCTAAGTTCTAGGTTTGATTCCTATTTAAGGCACAGATGTTGACTTTGTTTCATCACCATTTATTTTACCATTCATTCATCGTCGCGATTAACGTGAAAAACGGATATTTTTACTGGTTTGAGTAAAAACCATGCATGAGTATAGTTCATCCTTTCATCACTTCAATCTAATCTTCATCAATCTTCGTCGTCATGATTAACAGACGAAGAAGAGATGTAAAAATACAAATCAAATCTGTCATTTGCCTTTTCACAAATACTATTAGTTTGAGACTCCTAAACCTGTCTGCAAGTTAATGTAAGTTCCCTAACAGTGTAATACGACCCAGAATGTATGTGTCATTGAAAAGTTCTTGAGAGATGTATTTGAATACAATACGTCAGATCCTACCTTCTGCTGGTAGGTCACGTGGGCATCAAGGGGAACGAAGCAGCCGATGCTGCCTCCATATCTGCTGATGCAGACGGCGATATGCTCGTCCACCTTCTGCCAGCCAGTATCCTGCAGAATATGTTTCGTTGCTCCCTTCTTGACACTTGACAGCAAGAGTAGTATGACGTAAATGGGAACAAGCTTCGTGTTATGAAGCTTCGTGTTATCAAGCTCATGATTGGTGCATGAGGTTCCTCGTAAAACCTCCCTCCGAGAAGAGGCAATTTTAACCCGTCTTAGAATTGGACACAGCCTTCTCACCCATGGTCATTTGCTGTAGAGGCTGCACCTCCAATGTGTTGTGTATGCAATGCTGTTTTAAGTGGTCGGGGTATTTTTCTCGAATGTAACGGTTTTACATTCCTCAGACAGTTAGTTTTTAACGTTCCCAACGATTTGTCATTCATGTTGGGTGAAGACTGTTTTAGCAAATGTTCTTACCTTTTGAGAAGAGCATGTATCTTTCACACTCAATGAGGAAGTTCTTTTTTAGTGTATCCTTATAGTTTTTAATGTGTTGTATTTGTTTTGTGCAGGCTCAATTACAACCTTGCACTTTTAACCTTTCTCGAGGAGTTTTTTACGCACCTTTCTTATAACATTAAGGTAAGGGTATTAGATACGAGGAGTTTCCTCAATCCTATACATAGAAGGGTGCAAAATGGACATACGCACCAATGCACTACAACATTTTATCTCAATCATTTATTCCTGCGTAGATGGAACTTGAAGGTAGCCTGAAATGGATTCAGAAGCTTTGAAAACACGTTCATGCGTGAAAAAGTCTTTTTAGAATATTTGGGAATGTGGCAAAATTAAATATGTGGGAGTATTGAAATATCGTAGTGTTCAAGAAATGCACATAGAAGAAATTACTGAAAGTTATTATACACATCTTCAATGTGTAAGATTAGTGGCTGCAATGTACAATGACTATAGCTAGCTGAAGTGTTTAAAGGAATTATAGAAGTTAGACTAAGAAAACGTTTAGCTCTTCAAAATCATTATGTGTTTTTAGAGGAAATATTAATAACATTCGACTGTAGCATCTAAGATATTATGTTTTCTAAACTCAGTTGAGAGTATTAGAAAAGTTCGGTTTTTATGTACATAATCTGCTCTTCCGAAGTAATCATAGATAGATACTATATTGTAAGATACGCTCTGTCAGTCATTAATACAACATCCTCTAAATGATGTTGAAACCCTTGGGAAATGTCCTTGCAGCTTACAGTTCGAAAATGTCAGTTGAATTATTGTGCCTTATACTCTGTGCAACTGTCATGACGTGTGGTTAATGTAGGGTCTTAAGCTCAAATACTGGGTAAGGCATGGAAACGTTATTGCATTTTAATAATAATAATAATTGTCGCATCGTCTGCTTTATCATTCATCCCCGTTGTCACGATGCAACTAGAAAGGTACAAAATGACGCAAACTAACCAAAACAATATGTGAGCATAAAATGTTCCAAATTTTCAATAGCTATTCTCATTGTGGCACCATGAGTCACTGGAAGAATACTGGTAAAAATCAGGAAAAAATGGAAAGGAGATCGAACTGCTTCCAGGCGACAGAAGACCGAGCGGTGTGGAGTGTAGAGGAGCGAGTTTCCATGCAACCACTACATCCCCTGCAACCCTTCCCCTACAGAACTAAGGAGGGAAAAGGGACGGCCTCCCCCGCCTCTCACGAACACCGACAGAGGCGAGCATTCACCCACGCCTCCTGTACGCCATCGCACCACCCCGATACCGTGACCAAGAGCCCCGAGGAGCCCATTGAGACGGGGCTCGTGAAAGGGCGGAAGTATGGAGTTTTCACCAACGACTGCTTTTTCAGCAACCCGCTGCTGCCTACGTCCCTCCCGGCCTGGGTTACATCCACCACGGACCATTCACCCCTCCGCAGTGCGGTTTCTCCCCCTCTGAAACCCTCCCCCCTTCCCCTACCCGTGAGTCAACCTTTAAGAAATAGACTCCAGTTTTCGTCTGGTCCCAAAAAGACCTTTCTGCGAAGGAAGATTGTTTTAAGGATACAGGAAAAGGATCCTTTTTTTTTGACACGTCAAATTACAAATAATTTCTGGAACCTGTAAAAGGAAAGAGACGGTATTTATTTTACTACTGGTTACCGGAGATCTAGCAATGCAAACGTGGATGTTTTAGTATTAGAATTAGAATTAGAAATTTTTATGCATGGCAAAGTTCAGCCTGTGGCTGCTCTACCAATTAACCCGCAAAATCTAGTACAATAAAACAAACAAAATACAATTACTACTATAACATAGGAATTACATTACATTTTCACTTCTAAATATTTCAGTGTTTATTGAACATTTCCTCAGAACAGTTCTCGATTTTTCTTGTAACATCTACATTGTAATTTCTTATTGTAATATATTTTTACAATCACATGTCCCTGGGCATAATGTCCACATATCAGCTAAAATATTACACAAAATCAATCAAGTGCATTCCCGAAAATTTTTTAAGAGCGGATATATTGTGGATCTCACGACTTCATGCTTCACGAAACGTGGAATTTGTTTTCTGTAATAACAAAACCGTGTCTAACAAATATGAAGCTGGCATTTTAAATAATCATAACAAATAACATTAAACATACCAGCTACAAAAGATTAATAGTTTGTTTTTTCTGTTGACGTTCACCACCTAAACTAGATACGTTGTTGTTTTTCGCAATCCTATGGAAAGCTTAGTACACTGGTATTGAACATTTTAAGTTTACGAACAGGCAGCAAGGAATTAACTTTGAAATAGAACACGTATTAGGACGTGCTGAAAACTGCTACGAAAATACATGACATGTAATCATCAGTTTATAATGAGAAATTTTCAACGTTATTTTATTTGTGTCATGAGTAGGGAACGGATTTCCAGTTCAATACTTTTTTTCCTCTTCATCCTAGACGCATGCTATTTAGAGATCTTTGCACTTCACCTACACAGCAACCCTCTACTGAAATTCTATGGGACCTAAAACGTCTAAATGAACCATAAATTCCTATAAATGCCTAAGTGGCCGGTTTGTACCTGAAAAAAAACCTCTTAAACCTCTTGCGTAAGTTTAAAAATAACTTTTACTAAGAACGACACTTAATTTCAACCACAAAGGTTTGAGGCCCTTGAAACTTGAGACCTTTAACCAATCTGAGCAGCAAAAGAAGCAATGCAATAGCAAGGGATATCGGCGTCTCCTCTGTACAAATATCCTCCATCTTTCAGCCTGCATCACGAAATTGAAAAAATGTGGAGTGAACTCATTGGATGAGGCGTTCGTCGTTGTTGAAAGCTGTACTTCCGGGGTGATTAAACGGTTCATAGGTGTAGCATACCAAACAAAGATGCAGGCCCTTGTATGAAGGAATGCTAGCTACAAAAATATACATTTGAGAGCACTGCCTGCCCTATTCCTTGTAAGACATTGTAAGAGCGCGGGATGATTCCAAGAATATAGTCGCCTGATTGGCTGTTTCGAGCACCTGCTGTAACGAGTAGGAAAGGCAACCACACAAGTGACCAATCACGTCGCCTATTTCCTCAATTGACACAACTGATTAGATGAAAGGGGAGGGTTCACGTCGAAAACTACAACTGCCCTAGTATAGTGGATGTTCATCGAGGCGAAAATACCACTGCAAACCTGTTTTTTTTTAGTCCATTTTAAATTAGACCTACAGTTTAAAGTGGGATCCGAATCACTACACTCTGTCCCCGTAATATTTGGAGCAAGGTCGAGCATAGCGGCAGAGAAGGGGAGGAGGGGAGAATCGAGTGTGCAGGGCGAAGCAGTACACGCTGCTGCAAAAGCTGTTAGCTGCAGTAGCTCCCCCCTCCACGCAATCCCGTTCCCTCTTACGATTTCATTGGTAGAGCCATCTCAACTCACAACTTGCGCAGAGACTTGTTTTCGTTCGCTTGCTCCAGAGATATCCGGAACATGAAAATTAAGTATACTTAATAATTACACCTATTAATTTGCTGTAGTAAGCACCTAAGAGTCATAACATGAAATTTTATAAAATCCTAAATCCCTCTTTTCTTGCACCTAAAATCCGTTTCCTAGTCATCAGGGGAATAGAGAGTATGGTAGAAATGTTACTTACCCATTTGTTAGGATGGTTCCGCTTGGAGTGTGCAGCACTCTGATTGTCTCGTCCCTGGACCATCGAGTTGCCTCTGAAACATGCAAGGTAACACGAATATACCCAATGCTGTAAATTTATTCATTAACAAGAACTTAATAAAGTGTAACTCGAACTTCATCTCAGGATAAAAGTAACAATCTTCACTAGTGAGACTGTCAAGTACCAACCTGTCTAAAATACGAATTAGACATTTTACAAGTGATAATAATACAAGGGGTGTAAGGGGTGCTCCTTTCACGTAGTGCACCCAATAGTAGCAGTAGTACACCCTGGACTGCAGACTAACGAGGCTCTGGCGACTGGCCCCGTGGCCAGTATAATTCTGTGTTGTCCTGTGTTTTGTTCTTATTTGTGCTGAGCCCCCTTTTTAGCCTCAGCTTTTAACCAAGGTAAGGCAATTTTAGTTTTCAGACAAGCTTTTATTTTTGTTATGATAAGGGGCTGGACCCCGTATAGTGTGACGGGTGCAAAATAGCCTCAGTGCTGACGCACCCACACATTTTAATTCAAATTCGAAAAAAAATACAAATAAAATATATGGATCAATCTTTATACGTTGCAGGGTAATAATATGGAACCGACCCACACTGCTCGCCGCAAGAGTTTAAACGTGCCCTTCACAACTCTTGTGCATTTTTACTAACTTTGTAGAACGGCGAAATGAAACAATCACGCCACAACCTTTCTTCAAATTTCAAATATCTTTTCTTTCATTTTGATTCGTTCAAAAGCTGATAATCATGCAATAATTAACCCCTGAATGTAGAAGGAAATTCGGTATTTGAAAGGTCGTCTTTGTCTCGGTAGCATCTCTAGATTGTTCTTAACTATTGCCCAGAGGTATGCAGAAACTTTTTTGTGACGAAATTATGTCCAGCTTGATACGGACGTGCACATCGAATAATAAGCGAAATTATGTATATATTTGCAAGACAATAAAACAAAATCCTCACCTACTGCTTTTACAGTACTCCTCTTGGCAGATGCTGTAGCCTGGATGCTGTCTTCCTTCTCATTGGTTTCTCAGAAGACATGAAGGCCTTGGTGTTCAGTCTCTCAGTTGAATGTGGGGTTGGTGGCGTGTTTCTACTCCCCATAGTATGTTGAGACACATTCCTGAGAAAGAAAAATGAATTCTTTTGTACATACAATTCAATCTGTACTACAACCTTCTCTGTAATAACACTGAAGAAATTGTTCAAAATGCATCATTGTCATGGACGTCCAGAAGAAGGGGGGCAAGGGGGGCCGCGGCCTTTCCCTGGAAAATGAATGTCCACTTGAAAAGTATATATTTCACACATAATCTCATTTCAGACACAGTAATTTATGTTAATTATTATAAATACCCTGAATGAACATCATAATTTCAGACTGAAATAGTGTTTTTTGAGGGGGCATCACTATTCCGGAGAAAAATATGCCTCTTTTGCCACCCCCCTCCCCCTGGAAAAAAAGTACCTTGCTTGTCCCTCCCTGGGAAAAATCCTGCGGACGTCCATGATGATTGTAATGTTTTGCGGCATTTACGGATTTAAAGCCTATCGCACAGCGATCGACTTTCTTCGAGATATTATTTCTGACTTCTTTAGCTATAAAGCTTTTCTAGAAGAATTCTAGCTCGGTGGGAGGCGTGCTTAAATATCATTCATATTGTTTCGGAATTTTGAAATAAATACGTGACCTTTGATTTGCTATTTTTCTTACCATTTGCACCCATACATAAAATACAAGTATATGGGAGCAAATTGTAAAATAATATTAACTCAGTATAATTTTCCTTAAAGAATTATGTATAATAACTTAAACATCAATCTATGAGTAAATTTCTTTGATTCTAAAAATGTGACTGGTTCCGGTGAAGGTTTTATATACTCATATTAATAAACACAATATTTTATAAGGAATTTATTTTGCGTGAGCTTTGAAGTTTAGCACATAGTGGTTCGGATCTCCCTTTAAACTGGAGGTCCAGCTCCGATTAGCCTTTCTGTGCATATATTGGACTTAAGTCAGAAGCTCTTTGAAGTGAAGGTCAGAGAAAAAACTTCGAGTTTAAGAACGTTAACACCTACCCAAGTTGTTTTCAAGTAAAAAAAATTCGAGCCATGCCCTCTCCCCTCGAGCCATGAAATATATTAATGCAAACCTGTAAAAACCTACAAAAATAACATGAAAGATTTTTAAGATTTTGCAAGAATTTCCATTTTCTTCTTTCATAAATGAATGTATTGTTTTTCGAGAGAGGCTGACTCCAGAAGTCTGCAGTCTACTATATTTAGTAATTTTAGTTTTATAACCATTTATGCGAAGCTACTAAATGTTCCAATTTGGTCAGGTTCCATTTTACTCCCTGTTCTGACTTTTTCAAACTGCAGTCTTGATGAGAAAATGTCCTATTATTTGGTTAATTGACATTCACACATATTCTTCATTATAAGGATCATTCCATAGCGTTGGTAGTCACATTCAAGGTACGAATTCCCATGGCGGAAGAGGGATCTCCCACCTTCCCACCAACGATCTTGTTCTATTGAAATCCCCCCCCCCCCCAATCAAAATTTTCCGAGGGTAGGAGTTTGTGTTATAACAACAAAGATAAGCACTTAGTTCTGGCTTTTCTTGACTTTTACATACTTTACTAAGAATAATATCATAAATAAATACAAAGATGAAAGACGAATAATGATGTCTGCCTGTGTGTGAATGTTGCATGCACAATCCTATGTGGAGTCTTGTTCTTCTGTATTTTATGTTTTCGTACATGAATTGAACAAAAACTTCCTTTTTAATGCACGAAATTTCATTCTAGTAAGTTGAAGCCCATGCAGTTGCGAATTGTTAAGATTTGAACGACAGAACAATATACATCTATATCGTGCTCGTATGTTTCATAATTTGCCTACTTACCATTCTGTCTTGTTGATTAAATTTTGGTTTTGCTGCAAGTAGTCTGAAAGCCAATTGTCTCAAACGTTTTTAGTACATCACATGTTGCCTTTCGTTTTCTTTAGGCATTTTTATCAGATAAGTTCTATAGCAACACATGATCATTGTCGGCTAGTGTATTGTTGCACGCCAATAATATAAATTTATTCTGATATTTAGTATAGAATATGATTAGAACAATTTGATTTTTAAGTTCACTTTATGCACAGATTAACTAATCGAGACCGGATCTACAGTTTAAAGTGGGATTCGAACCACTATGTGCCTCACCTGGCATCAATCTCGGGAATCCTTGATGATAATTATTTTAAGGGCCCGGGTATTTATGTCATCATATTTCTATCCTCTACTGTTTTTCTATGCCTAAATTCCTTTAAACACGTTTCTAAGTTTTCTGAAAATCATTTCGTTGGTTTTATTTGCCATATAAATGCATTTTTTTACCATCTTTAGGGGATATTTGTTCAAAATATGGTATAAAAGTATAAGAAGCATGGACTTATCCAATATGTCGTCAGTGACATAATTTTTTTAGCAAAAATCATTAAACTGAAGTTAGCCATTGAAAGATAATGCACCCAAATAACAATGTTTGTAATGGCATTGCTCGGTATTATCATCGTGCTTCCATCAGAATAGTTATCAGCTTTAACACGTGCGATAACTTTAAAAATGCTGCATGGGTCTTATTTAATTTATTTCTTAAAACGTATGTGTATCTTTGTAAACATTGTCTTCATAACAATTCAAAGTGTGCATACATTTTTTACCCATATTAAAACACCTAAAATAATGAGATTGTTTATTGATTTGGTTTATTTTGCATCGCATTTCTACCACTTTTGGCTAATCGCGAAGATGAGGACGAGTAATGATACAATGAAATTGATGAAGTGACGGACGCTCATGAAGAGCATCCATGACCAGGCCGGGATTCGAACCCGGAACCCATGGCCTAGGATATGAGAATATAAAATCTTCCTGGATACTCTATAGTTTCTTGATTCAACAATAATTGACCAAAATATGGATTGCTAAAAAAACATTTCTTCATTTACAAGGATAGGGATTTACCTTTAATGCTATTACATGTTAAATTTCAGTCAAAAAAGAATAGTCCACTTATACGCGTAATTCGTGTACGAAACATGTTATACCAGTTACATATCTTAAGTAAAATAAGGTAATTGTAAAATTAACTAAGTGTGAGTTCCTTTTTGGAAAGCAGCTGTAACTCTAGCTCTGTTACTTTTAAGTAGTAACAGTCCTGGTGAATTCTTTCAATATAGAGGCCTAATTCCATTCATGGCTCTGCTGCTGACTTACGTTATCCAGCGACTATACTGCTCGCATTTCCGGTCGGCGACTGGAAAACAACGGATCATCGATCATTTGAATTCCCTTCGACTCACATCGGGCGTTTTCGTGTCACAAGGCATCTGAACGTTGCTAGCGGGACGAAACAAATGAACGTCGTACACACAGCATGTTACCAAACGTCAGTGACGTCCGGTGACGTCGACACTTGGGGTAGCAATCAGTGGAGTGCTCAAAGGGGGGGGGGGGCTCATACCCCTCCCCTTTTAGGGCCCACTATTCTTAAAAAATAGAACGTCAATAACAGGAAAAGATTGCAAAATGATGAATGAGTACTAAAAAAAGTACACGTAACCCCCACCCCCATTTGAAAATAAAAAATATTTGATTTGACTACTAAGCCAGAGATCCTGGGTTAGAATCTCGGCTTGGCCATGGGTATTCTTTGTGTGTGTCCCTTCATCAATTATATTGTATCATCTTCGCGATTAGCCAAAAGTGGCGGAAAGGCGAAGTAAAATAAACCAAATCAAGCAACCAATCTATGATTTGACTTGATTTTTGTTACTTAGCGTCGCTTTTTTCTCACGTTTGGTTAATCGCGAAGATGATACGATAATATAAATGAAGGGATAAACACAAAGAACCCGGAACTCCTGGTGTCCTAGCTCGCTGTGATAACCACTCCCCCCACGGTTGGTTCATTTGGTGTTTTAAGTCCACTTTATGCACAGAAACAAAACACACTTTTTTGTAGTTTCTTCAATAATATTCATTTGGCTTCTTGAGTTCTGAGATACATTTTTCATTTCAAATTATTTCATTATTCACTGCAGAGTACAACACAGGAACAAGAATGCACGCTCATCACGGGTTCGAATCCCAGCCTGGATTGTTCGAGGTCCCTTCATCCATCATCCTCATTTTCGCGATAACCAAATGTGGCAGAAAAGCGAAGTAAAATAAACCAAACCAACAACAATATGAATGTGCGATCTCTTGCCCAAAGAAATACATCCGTTGGAGGCGAAGAGATTATTTATTTATTTATTTATTTTATTTATTCCTTGTTTTGGATGGCGAAGTTAAGGCACAAGCCTTTTCTTCCACTTAACCATCTCTACATTACATTTTATAAATTGATTTTTATAGCTAACTGTATGTTAAATATATAAAAAACTAAATATTTAAGATACCAAGAAATGAAATCTATAAAAAACTAAGAACATTGAGATACCAAAAAAAAGAAAAACACAAGAAAAAATAAAAGAGAAAGACGCAAAAAACATAAAAAATAAAGACAAAAATACATACACACTAAGTAAAAAAAATACACGTAAAACATAAACACACACGCAACAAACATAGTCAAATTACCAGGGACGTCGTTAGGGGGGGGCACGCGGGGGCACTGGCCCCGGCAAATGTCCACGTGGCCCCGGGAAACTGTTCTGTATCTCCTGGAAATTTTACTTTGATGACAAATATTGCAAAATAATTCTTCAGTAAATTTTTCGTGCAGTTTGAAACACTTCTTCAATTTTAAGTAGCACGAACCCAAGCAAGGCATTTCTTTCTTATTTCCCTGTTACTTGTTTGTTGAACACAAACAGATGTATTGGAAAGGGATGCTGTTAATGGTTTTGTGGTCCGCCCCGGTCAGGGAAGTCTGAGACCTACTGAAAATGCACTTTTCCTCCCTGCTGCACACCAGATCCAGGATCCCCCCAAAACCCGCACTTTCTCTTCATCTGGCTCTGCACTGGCTCCATGGGCGCCGAAAAGACGACACGAACAGGAAGATTTAGCTACGGGTGGCTAGAACTTTCTGCGATGTTTATTTTATAGTTCAGAAAAGATATCCCCATGCGTTTCAAATTCCAAGAACAGAATTCTATTGCTTGTCCCTTTTTCGGCCCGGGAATGAATGACATAGCGATTCTTCTCACATGCACTCAACCCTCCTGCTAATGACCTGCCCTGCAAGGAGGGTTTTCTCTGAAAATTCGGAGAAACATCGAAGCGGTCGGTTCATCTGTTGATTTGGTGGACAGTTGATATCTGTCAGTTTGAAGTAGGATTTGTTGTCAGAGCGGTGGTAAACTTCTGTAAACGCGAGAAGATAGAATCACGAAGTGTTTGTGATCTCGTTTTCCCACATCGCGAGTAAAATGTCGAATGAGAAGCTACCAGATTGTCTTCCTCTGGAAACAATGGATCAGGATCGACTGATCGACCAATTATCGAACATATTGGCATTCTAAAAGAGAGAGTCTGACTACCACACAAGATCCTGGGTTCGACTCCCAGGGTGGTTCATCTCATGTATAATTAAGAATAAACCACGTTTCAATTAAGGAAGGAAACTAAGTATGTGGCAATTGTTTTTACAGCCGTCTGCATTCTCTATAAGTATTATGTTACAAAATTTGTATATATTTCTGACTTTCTGTGATTTTTCTTTATTTAGCATCCACCTGCAAATGCGGAAACTGCTGCTGCTTAGGTGGCTAGGTTGACTAGACATACAAATATAATTAATCCCTAGTCATACAACGAATAATACTTATAATATAATCATGAGTTATGGAGAAGCAAATAATTTATCAAGCATTTTCTGTTTTCTATTTGTTGTGCAAGGTGCATTACGATGCCAGAGGTCCTGGGTTCGAATCCCGGACGGGGCGTGTGTGTTCTTTATGATGGTCCTCTCGTCAATTTCACATCACTCATTTTCATCTTCATCTTCACGATTAGCCAAAAAGGGTCAGAAAAACGAAGTAAAAGAAACAAACAAATCAATCATTTACATATTTCTATATTACGCCCCTTTCTACCTCTTGGGTTAAATGCGACGATGAGGATGAATGATGAGCCGAAGGAATGGCGATGGGACAGACATGATACAACCATACCTGTCCAATGTCTGTACCTTGGACCTGTGGTTTCGTAGCGTGTTATACTCAGTGGAATTCTTAGGAAGAAAAACTGTAAAAGTAGGGTGAAAAAAGCAAAGTTGTACGATGCATAAAAAGTCATGTTTAGTTCTTCTAAAACCTTCCAATTATCGAGTTCGTGTCTTAAGTCCACTGTATGCACAGTAAGGCTAATCGGGGATCCAAACCACTATGTGCCTCCACCGGGTATCGAACCCGGGACCCGTTGATTGCAAAGCGGCGACGCTACCACTGCGTCATCGAGGAGGCCGAGAAAAACTTACAATTAGTCAGTAAAATTAATATTGAGGGACAAGGCCTGGGAAGAGTTCTTTCATTCGGTTGCGCGTGGTCATCACATCGAGTCCCATAGTTTCGAGAGTAGAATTTTCTTCCATATCGCTTCCAAGTACTTCCCAAATTGTCCTCACGATGTTGGAAAAGCACAGAAATTTTGGAACTAATACAAGCAGGCGCATAGCCAGGAAAGGGGCTCGAGGGCTGCAGTCTTATCCCGAAATCCTACAAATATCTGATTTTAATAATGTGTAGTAGTAATTAAATTTACTTCATTACCAGGATTAAACATCTTGTATATGGTAAGTTGCAATATACCAAGAAATTCATCTTCAGAGCATTTACTCCTCCCCCCAACCTTTTCGTCTTTAGATGGCGGCTGCCGATAAGGGATAAGCCCCTTCGAAATCAAATTCTGGCTACCTGCCTGACCACCAGGGATCGAACCTTCAACCTTTCGATTGATTGATTAATTGAACTGGTGTTTTAAGTCCACTTTATGAACAGTAAGGCTAATCGGGACTGGACCTACAGTTTAAAGTGAGATCCGAACAACTATGTGCCTCCATCGGGAATCGAACCCGGGCAGGTTGTTGAACCTGCCGAACCAAAGACGAGAGAGTAATTATATTAGCGTGTGGGAACTTTGTTTTATCCAGTGCCATCATATATTCAGTCTTCCACACACAAATATGATTAATTTTAAGAAATTAGACGTGTGAATATAATTTCTTATCGTCATAATTTCCCAAGTGAACAATCAGATGCCATAGAAGACTCGGGCCCGCCCTTGAACTAAGTGATACCGGATTCGATTCCGGTATGAACTGTATACATGAGATGCCAGCTTGAACTCATTACGCACAAATTTCATATTTGCACTGTTGCCAATACTTGTAAATCTGGTTCCAGCACTTTATATCTAAAACCACGGAAATGAGTTTTATGTACTTCTCAATTTTTTTCCAGCAAATTTTCAAATCTAAAGACTAATAACATTGTTCTTGGTGTATCAGCCATTAAGCTAATGTGTTCATTCTGCATTTAGTTTCCCGAATAATGGCTGTGGATTTCGCGAGAGTATATCTAGACTGTTGGGGGCTACAGAAGAAAATGATGTTCTTTTCCAATTTATTGATTGATTGAGTTGGTGTTTTAAGTCCACTTTATACACAGTAATGGTAAACGAGACTGGTTCTGCAGTGTAAAGTGAAATCCGAACCACTATGAGCATCCACCGTATATCGAACCCGGAACCCCTTGATTACAAGGCGACAATGCTACCATGCGCCACCGAGGAGGCCCTTGATCCTTTTCTATCCAAGACTATATACGCACACATACATATATAATGTATGTATACAGCATAGGTCCAATATGGTGTATAAATAGTTTGTTAATTTATAATAGTTTCATAGAAAAAATCTTAAGTTTGGGCCCCCCCAAACTGATCAACCTAGCTACGTCCCTGCAAATTACAGAAAAAGTCGGTGGGTGTTGGTCCTACCAGTTTACACGAAGGTTTAATTTCATTTCCCTGTTTTCAGTTCTGGTAAGTTGACTCCAGAAGATGATTTGTTAATTTTGATTTGAATTGGAGAAGAGAAGAAGAGTTTCTTATGTCGTTGGGGAGGTCGTTCCACGCTCTGGTAGCAGTGACCGTTAAGGAATTTCCATAAAACGTTGTCTTGTGGGAGGGAATGGCCAGCAGAGAGTTGTCTCTCGAACGGGTGGCAAAGGTGTGTGCTGAACTTAGGGGTTGAAATCGAGAAGTAGCTAGGACGGCTCTCGTGAGTTTACTATTTTGTAGAGCGCTGTAAGAGCGTGAAAGCGGCGGCGAGTGGAAAGGTCGAACCAGCCTAGGTCCTTGCAAGCCGGGGTCAGGTGGTCAAAAAATTTGATATTATAAATGTAGCGCACACATGCATTTTGTATTCGCTGTAGACGTCTTGCTAGTTCACCGTTGAGGTCAATATATGCCAAGTCGCAGTAGTCTATATGAGACAGAACTAAGGACTCCACGAGTGTTTTTTTTTACTTCTTGTGGTAAAATATTTTTAAGGCGGTACAGCGAGTGTAATGCTGCGTAGGATTTTTTACATATGGCCTTCACATGGTCACTCCAAGTGAGGTTTTCGTCCACAACGACTCCCAGGTCTTTGACAAGCGACAACGAGATGGGGTTTCCTTCGACAAGAATGTCAGGGATGGAGGACTTCTCTGTTGTGGATATGAGGTGCCGTGAGCCAATTAAAATACATTTAGTTTTCTCAGCATATACTCGCAGACCGTTTGCCTGAGACCACTTGCAGACGTTCATAATATCATCGTTTAGGGCTTTGATGGCCATATTGATGCTTGTTTTAGGGAACGACAAATAACATTGGACGTCATCAGCGTACAGATGGTAATTTGTCGATTGAAAGTTTCCAGATATATCATTTACGTACATGGAGAACAGCAGCGGAGACAGGACGCTACCTTGGGGTACACCGCAATTCGTCGGCAGCCACGACGACTTATTGTCAGAAACGAATGTGCGTTGCTGTCTGGCTGCTAAATATGAGCGAGCCCAGTCAACAGCGGGTTGGGAAAAGTTGAAATAAAATGACAATTTCGCCAGAAGGATATCGTGGTCTACGGTTTGGAAGGCTTTGCTGTAATCGAGGAGAACTAGCATTGTCAAATATCTCTTATCCATCGCCGACCTTACATCATCCACCACTTTAATGAGCGCTGTGCTGGTGCTGTGATGTGGGCGGAAACCGGACTGGAAGGGGTTTAACAATTTTTTCGATTGCACATAGTTAAAAATTTGCTCGTGAACGATGTTTTCAAATAATTTTGACAAAGTTGGGAGAATACTGATCGGTCGAAAATCTTCAGCTCTTACTGGGTTGGTGATTTTAGCCAGCGGGCGTATGTGAGCGAGTTTCCAAATGCTTGGGAATGTGCCAGTGTACAGGGATGTGTTGAAAATATCTGCAATTGCGGGTGAGATGTGGGTAGCGATATACTTTAATATGTTAATAGAAATTTCGTCGGCTCCGGTTGCATTGGATTTGATTTCATTAATTGTAGTTTGGACCTTTTCATGCGTTATAAAAGAGAAATCGAAACTATTGTTGTTGTTGCTTTTATGAACACTTATGGAGTCGACTGTACGTTTCTTAATTTCAGGATTTATACCTGATACGTTTTGGAAGTGGCCATTTAGTTCTTCTGTGGAAGAACTTTCTCGTCAACTGTTTGAAAAGAGGACACGAGGTGCCATGGCATGTTTCCTGCTTCAATATTCAGGGCTCGAATATCAAGCCGTTTAAAATCTCTGAAGGAGATTACTTTTGGTTTATATTTATATGTTTTCAGAGAATAGGAAAGAAAAATAAGATCGTGCTTCGATATGCCTGGGACTGGAAATTGTCCGAAATTTAGAATTTTTAGTGGGTTGGTTGTTAATATATGGTCAATAAGCGTTTCACTTTGATGAGAACGATGTGTGGCTTTTAACGAACAGGCTGATAGGTTGAGAGACGATATGGTGTCTTTGTAATTTCGTACTTCCGGTTTGGAGGTCAAGAGGTCGAAATTTACGTCACCAAGGATAATACAATTTTCGTATATCGGTAAAAAATTAGATATTTCTTTTTCGAAATTTTCAAAATCAGTTTTCGGGGGTCGATACACTCCGCTGAGGAGCATTTTTTGGTTGTTTACATTTAGCTCAAGGATCAAATATTCCGAACTACTCAAGTATTCTCCTTGCGAACGAGAGAGGATTTTAACGGGAATGTTTTATTTTACATATATTGCACAGCCTCCGCCTCTTTTGTTTATCCTGTCGCAACGATAAAGCCTGTATCCCTGCATGCTGACCAGGTGATCTGGGATCGATGAAACAAGCCAAACAAGCCAGCTCTCCGACACTAGAATTGCATCACAAGAAAGAGGGGCAAAAATAGTTAGGAATTCGTCGTAGTGGGACAAAAGACTCTGACAGTTGACGTGCGCTGCGTGGAATGCCCTTGGGTGTTGGGGTAGCTCCTCCTTCAGTACCGTTACAGCCGGCAGCCGACGAGAAGATCGCTGAATGAAGGGAGACGGGGCACAGAGGGAAAGGGAGGGTCAGGTTCATTTGCAGAATTTAGGGGTGGTTGGGGGGGGGGTCGGGGAGAAGGAAGTCTTGTTTTCTTCTTGGCGGGTCATTGTCAAGCTGACGACAAGAGTTCTGGCGGAAGAGCACCTCCCCCACGCGAAAGAGTGGAGTCGCCTGGCAGTACGTCACACCTCTTCTGCCAGCGCTCTTCTCGTCGGCTGCCAGCTGTACAGCAGGGTGGGAATGGGGAAGAGAAAGCGAGGGAGGGTCGGCAGAGGGTTGGGCGCTGGACTCGACTTCCATTTGGCATGGCTTCATAAAATAGGCCGTGGTTGGGCTTAGTGTTGCCATCTCTTTAAAATAGTTACAAAAACAACTAGGCTGGTCTGGGAGTGAAAATAAGATATGTTATTGGACTTACCAGTACTGAAACCAGGATTCTCTTGCTGCATGTATTGAAGTGGATGACCAAAATAAACTGGAGAACACCCGCATGTTACTTTTAACACTTGCACAGATTTGACATAACGCACACACACTCGACATAAACACTTGAAATATGATTAAATACACACACACACATAAACACATACACTTAAGTACGAAAAGGCAGAAGAACACACGAATGCAAACACAGTACATAAACTCAGAGATCCAGTACAATTGGTGGCGATTTATGAGATGTCCTTCGTTCTCTTTCGTTTCGCTTCCGTCGTTGCAGTTTGCTGCTTCACCTTAGCGCTGTAGGAGAGATTCGAACTCGCGAGCTGTGTTGATGCTTGTCCTGCCGTTGCTGCCCTGGATGATGATCCGGCCATCGGACGTCCAGCAGCTCCTCACCCCGAACGTCTCCTTGGCACGGCGGAGAAGTTGCTGCCTCGTTGCCGTCAGGGATTCTGTTATCAGGAGGCCGCTTCCTTTGAGTTTCCTCTTGGCTCTCCACACGTGCTCCCGAGTTTGGTATCTCAGGAACTTCACGATGATCGGACGGTGCCCCTGCTGTACAACTTCGGCCGACGTACGAGTACGTTTGGGGCCCAACCTGTGCAGGCGATCCACATCGGAGGCACCGAGACTGATGCCAAGTTTCGTGGACAAAGTGTCCATGACAACCTTCATCGTATCTTCGGCTGGCGTTTCCGAGATGCCGTGGAGGAGGAGACAGTTTCTTCTACTGTACTGCTCAGCGGCGTCTATTGCTTCCTCCTGAGACAGCATTCTGTTGTGAAAGCTGTCCATGTCCGACCGCAGCTCCAGTATCTGGCCTTTAAGCTCCTTTATATCTTGTTGGAGGAATTCCAAGATGGTGCTGCTTGGAGTTGTCTCTGCTGTGGCCGTTTTTTCCGTGAACTGAGGAGGTGGCAAGGACTTCAAAGCTTCCGACACTTTGGAGTCCAACTTGCTGATAGTTGCCTCCAAGAGGCTGCATCTCTTGTCCAGGCTGCTGCTGTTTTTCTTCTTGGAGGTCATTCTCGTCCGAAGGTAGCAACACTGAGTCGGAAGATCGTGGTCACCGCTTGAGAAGAGTGTTCCTCGGGAAAATGCGATGTCTCGTAATTGGAAAAAAGCTTCTTTTTGTGGTTCCCCGCTTCCAATTTGAAAGAGTTTGTTGCTCACATGAGTCAGTGGGGCTCTGGCTACAATTTAGTTCATAGCACAAAATCAGATGTTAGGTTTTGCCAGAGAAATGTGGAGGTGAAATTCCGCAACTACACACAGCCGATCTCGTCCGCCATGTCTCACGTCTCATGTCTCAGTAGGCTATATTAAAAAAAAAAAAAGCACTACTGAAACGAGAACGAGAGAGAGCCTGAGCAAATATTTGTAATTTAATCATTATATATTCCATATTTGAAAAATAAAAAAAAATTTAAAAAAAATAAAGAAATTATTGTCTGCACATAACACGTTCCCATTTCATAAATAATAAAACTACATCCCATATTATACATTCATATTATACAACGTGTAAAAAGTTGTGGTGTAAATACAGAGGACATATTAAGTACTGCCGAAAATTTTCCCTTGAGTTCTTAGAGGATTTACAAAGGAATCGAATGGAAACCAATCCCCTATCTGTCCTATAGGAGATAGACTGAGGGACCTGAAAGCACGGGTTTTCAACCATTGCAGCGGGGGGAGGGGGCAAGGGAGGTAGAGGCAGAAATCTTCCCTTTTCCTTCGGAAACCCGTTTCTACCTGGAACTGCTAAGGCGGAAGAAGAGCGAGCTAGGCCAGTTTTGTCCGCGGATCACACCGAGGGACGAGAAGCGCGTGAGAAAGAAAGTGTTGCATATGAACTGTGGCTTTAATAAGACAATAAATATTGTGATTTAAAAATAATTAGAGATGTGAGATTGATTAATCTATCTCTGCTAGACTAGCTACTCCTCAGTGCACGTCACTGCCAAACGTACTGTAAGACGAGGGGGGGGAGAGTTGATCAGCGCCGTTATTGTATAAAAGTTGAAAATTAGTACGCAATACACCCAAACACTACAAACTAATATAAACAACTGGCAAAAACAGGCGTACGCTTGGCAACGTTGTAACGGGACAGCGATGTTATCCCTACAGCTTTTACTTCGCAACTGCAACTGAAGTTGTTGATACTCATCGGGCCACGCACCTCCGAAGACGATTGGTGAAAAGAAAGAGCTATGTAGCAAGAAATAAGTCAGCCGCCAGTTGGTTCTGCGATCAGAGTGAATGCAAGAGTTTTTCGTTGATCTGTATAATCATAGTTCATCCCCCGTCTCATCATTCCGATGAACCTAGGAGAGCAGCGTTCAAATTGAAGAAATGTAGACGTTGAGTAGCATCGTAACTTTCTTCTTTAACATTGCAGTATTTCTCAAGCGCTTTGTGGGGTGTAAGGTATGATCCTATTTGAAAATACTAAAATGTTAAACTCTTCCAGTGCAGTCATCTGTAGGACTCGCATTGGTGTCCTATCAATGCTTGTTTGTGATTGTCCTTTTATCACTTCCATCTTATTCGCATTCATCATCTTCGCAATTCGCCAAGAGTACCAGAAAAGCGATGTACATTAAAATAAATAAATCAATCAAGTGCTATGTCTAATAGTTGCATTTCTAAGTCATAAATATGGAATTATACATGTTTGTACAGTGGGATCCATGAGTATTACCGTGCAAATTGTCCATCACCATGTTCGTGCACTTCATTTGACCCAATAAAAGCTTCAAGAATTAAAAGAAAACTCAAAACAAGCTGTTAACAACTTCTGCACCAGCATACATAAGAATCCATCGCTTACAAACGCATAGGATGTAAGAGAAATATTAACAGTGGCGTAGCGTTATAGTACGCCCGAACGCCCGGCGTTCCCAGATTTAAAATTTGAAAAATGCGTAAATGCTGTGAATATAAAGTAAAACTTGACTTCCATATATGTTTGACCTTCATGGCATTATAATAGCTATTTTTCGCGATCCGCTTGCAACGCTCCACTCTCAATACTCGTTCTAGAATCTTTTTTCAATGCCTTTCCTGGCCGGACGCCGAGCAGGTTCGGCGTAAAAGACTCTATATTCCTTGCTGCCTTTCTGGAGGGAAAGCTTCGATGTCTACAGCACGCGCGTAAATGCTTTCTCATACGCCAGCGTACGGAGCAGCAGAGGTCTACCGTGATTGGTTCATGTGACCCTTCCTGCCTTCTGAAACAGACGACAGCTGTAGAATTCCTACCTGGTTCTTCGCGCTCATGCAACTCGTGCTATGTGATGCTACAATACGCAATATTGAGTGACGTAACTTGACCAATCTCAAATATACCGCTTCTTAATGAGCACTGTATTGTATAATTTATCGCACGAACAGCGATGTGCATTAGAAACTAAAAGATCAACACAGTTTTTGTCAAATAAGTTGGTGAAGTCCTCGTGGTAGAAATTCAGCCTGTAGCTGCTCTACCACTTAACCCGCAAAACTATTATTTTTTTATTGTTATTATTTTTTTCGTTATTATCTAACTGCTTAATATTGTGTCAATGGAAATGTTTACCATTCATTTGAAAACTCTTAACATCTAATTGTCTCTGGACAAAAATTATTTTAAAATGTTTATCAGCATTCTCAAGATGTAATAAACAGTGGTCTGAATTACTAATCGGCACTGTTACGTCAGTCGAGTGTTCTTTGCCAGTGTCCCTTCATCAATATCATCACTCATATTCATATTCGCAATTAACCAAAAGTGGTAGAAAAGCGAAGTAAAATAAACCAAATCAATCAGTAGTTGGATCATCCACAACAATGACGTCTACTGTTGTGCAGAGGCGATTGTGATTCAGGTAGGTTAATGACTTGTGTCATGCAGAAAGGTTAAAAAAATATATAAAACACCAGAGTTCAAAACATTTGTGGCATAGTGAGGCATCTCATTTTCTAGCTAAAACATGCATGGATAATGTTTTATTGAAAACCCAGCTGACTTCAGGCAAATAAACAATACCTGTGGCGACTAATACCATAAGTAAATTATTAACCAAAAAAGGGCCGACCCTTCCTTCGGACTTGGCGTTCCCACCCGAAATGTCCATGCTACGCCACTGAATATTTATAAAAATAGTCATGGACAATTTGAACGGTAATACTCATAATAATAGTGGCCGCGGTGGCTCAGTGGGCGGCCCCTGTGGCGGAGTGGTTAGCACATCGCGCTACGACGCCAGGGGTCCCGGGTTCGATTCCGGAAACTCCACAGAAACAAAACACCTTCTTTGATCTTCTCTGGCGAGAAGCACACAACTGACAAACAATGGGCAAGAAATGCGTGGGCCAATGAATCACCAGTGCAACAACAAGAAACGAATATCACTAATGCTTTACACGGATCAGTGCTTGTCACAACCAGCCCCCGTCACTACCAAACCCGGTCTCCTCTACTTTAATGAAATACCATTTCTCAGAATATAGAGCTAAAACTTTTACTAAACTAAAAGTATTGTAATTTACCCCCTGCAATTATTAGGAATTGTACAGTGTGTCCGGCTTAAAAGTACAATAAAAGAAAATTTTAAAGTTTTAAGTTTATTAAGATATTTCCGTAGTTTTCTTCTACCTATAGAGTAACTCAAAAGGTTTTTTACGTACCTAGTAAACCTCAATATGAACACCATTAGTTGCTCTACAGATGTCCAACCTGTATTCAAGTTCCGCCAGCATTACTGGAGTCACATTTTGGATTTGCAGCACAAATGCGATGTCATAGATCAGGAAGGTCACGAACACGAACACTTAACGAACTTCAACTCGGCGAGAGCAAGAACAAACCATGCCTTCTGCTGCGGAGTCCACATGGCTACTGACGTTACGACTGTTCAATTCAGATCACTTCAGTTCGCGCGCGCGCGCAATTCAACGAGTGCTGGGATTCCAGTAGACCCAGTGTCCGGGTACTGGGCCCTCATTTGGCGCTCGAATCATCATTTGGAGCTCAGTGTTGCCAACTCACCCCACGAAAATTTCACCAACTGATATTTTGAAGCTTTTTACGGTGTATGTTAACCTCACAAGCAGTGTTGCCAACTCGGGCGAGGCGTAGCCTTTTATGGTGTATGTTAACCTCACCAGCAGTGTTTTTAACTCGGCGTAGCTTTTCACGGTGTATAATTTTTTAGCTTTTTGTGTGAGTGTACATGTGTTCGGGCGAGGCGTAGCTTTTTACGGTGTATGTTAACTTTACTAGCCTCAGCGTACATGAGAGTTCTGAATTTTTTTTTGAGGCTCGAATCATCATGTGGAGCTAGTCGTAGCTTTTTATGATGTATATTTTGAGGGGCCTAGTGTTGGCGACACTGTGGGTTTTTTACTGTAGCTTTTATGAGGGGGGTCTATTGCCCTCTGTTTACATCTGGCAACACTACCGTAGTTTGACAGTGTTGTTAACCTACTGGGTTTTTCACTGTAAATTTTCATCAAAGGACCTGAGGGGTCCATGTATTTTTTATGTCTGGCAATACTGTTGGGGGCCTAGTGTTGGCGACACTGTAGGTTTACTGTAGCCTTTTATGAGGGGGGTCTATTGCCTTTTTTTTTATATTTGGCAATTTTATTGGATGTTTTTTTTTTGAGGCTCGAAATTATTATTTGAGGCTTGAAATCATTATTTGATGCTCGTCGGTGTTGCCTACCCACTCTACAAAAATTCTACTATATCGTAACGATATGATTTTTTACTGGCTAAGCTAACCTACAAATAGGAATTGGCGGTACTGACTTATAAACCAACTGGGTCCTCTTGGCATGTTTTTTCATGATGTGTTGCTAGGCTATTGAGCATCTTGGCGTATACAATGTATATATTTTGAGAGGGGGGTTATAGCTTTTTACGCTGTACGAATACTGGAAGCTTGACAGTGACAACCAACAGAGTAGGTAACACTAGTTTCTGACAGTGAATTTGAAATAAAATATTAAACAAAATACATGAGTAAGCACTGTAATTACAAATAGTACTAGTGTTATGCCCCCCAACTCCAACTGGACAACTGGGGAAAATAATTGTACAACAATTTGTACCTAATTGTACAACAACTTGTACCTAATTGTACAACATATACATAGACATAAAAGAGAGAGCCTTCCCGTAACTTACTTCATGTACAATTTATATGTTTTTACAACTGTGAAAAGAAAGCATATGTGTTCTGTATGCACACATTCATTCTTATTTTTCGAAGTTGAATGGAAGCACGTGTTTTTACGCTCTCGTAATACTGACCTTGCCCCAGTGATTTTAAATTGCTTCCATCCGCTTTTTTTTCTGTGTTATTTCCGCATGCACGCAACATTCGCTTTCAATAGTTTAATGAAATACAGAAGGAGTGTTAGTATAGCAGGCTCCGAGTTTACAATTTATTAAATTAAACAATAATTTATGTAAGAATATACTTGTACTTACCGAACACAAAATAATAAAAGCACATGTGAATTTTTGCGTGTGTTTATGTTATATGACGACTGAGTAAAAAAATAATGTTGACTCCTCGAAAGATAAAAGTTCCCGGTTCGATATCAGATGCATGCAAATTTTATGTTTTGCTCTCCAAAATCTTGATTTTTATGTTTGTGCTATTTGTCATACAGCAGAGGAGAAGAGGGGAGAGGGCAGGGGAGGGGGTACTATTAGCGCCATCTATTAGCAAACAATAGAAATAAAAAGTAGGGTCAAACTTTTTCAACACCCAAAAATTTTAAACGTCCTCGCGTAGTAATACGATCTAGCTGAAGATGTTTGAAGGAGTACTCTTAGTCGACGAAGCTAATTGCTAGGGCCCATATATTGCTAAAATGTTCTTTGATTTGCATATTTCTCATACCGCCATATGTTGTTCTAGTTGACTTCTTCCAAAAAAATGCTAATTAGCGAGAGTTAATTAAGCAAGGCAAGTAAAAGAAGCAAATAGGACAATATGTGGTGGCGTGAGAATATGTAAAAATTCGATTCAGAGGTGGATCGAATTAAAATTGGGGGATATTTTGCATTTTTTCCCTATAATGTACAAAACATTTACCGTACATAATCTTTTCCATTTACAACAGTATAAAATAAGAGGAATGTGTGACAATATCCATATTAATTAGGAAGGTATGTTGTATGCTAGGTTAGCTAATTGTGTCTTCTACAACTTTACTGTATAGAGGAAAGATGGAAAAAGAGAGCTCTACAAAAACTAACGCTCTTAACAATATTGTACGCCCCGTGAAAATTATATATAAATAAGGCATAAGCGTATTATCTGCTTTCATGTCAGATTTTGCCGACCTGTGAGCTGTAGTGTTTAGGTGACAAGCGACCCGCTCAAATATAATACCGTTGACAATATTGTACGCCCGTGAAAATTATATATAAATAAGGCATAAGCGTATTATCTGCTTTCATGTCAGATTTTCCCGACCTGTGAGTTGTAGTGTTTAGGTGACAAGCGACGCGCTCAAATATAATACCGTTGACAATATTGTACGCCCCGTGAAAATTACATATAAATAAGGCATAAGCGTATCATCTGCTTTCATGTCAGATTTTCCCGACCTGTGAGCTGTAGTGTTTAGGTGACAAGCGATGCGCTCAAATATAATACCGTTGACAATATTGAACGCCCCGTGAAAATTACATATAAATAAGGCATAAGCGTATTATCTGCTTTCATGTCAGATTTTCCCGACCTGTGAGCTGTAGTGTTTAGGCGACAAGCGACGCGCTCAAATATAATACCGTTGACAATATTGTACGCCCCGTGAAAATTACATATAAATAAGGCATAAGCGTATCATCTGCTTTCATGTCAGATTTTCCCGACCTGTGAGCTGTAGTGTTTAGGTGACAAGCGACGCGCTCAAATATAATACCGTTGACAATATTGTACGCCCCGTGAAAATTACATATAAATAAGGCATAAGCGTATTATCTGCTTTCATGTCAGATTTTCCCGACCTGTGAGCTGTAGTGTTTAGGTGACAAGCGACGCGCTCAAATATAATACCGTTGACAATATTGTACGCCCCGTGAAAATTACATATAAATAAGGCATAAGCGTATTATCTGCTTTCATGTCAGATTTTCCCGACCTGTGAGCTGTAGTGTTTAGGTGACAAGCGACGCGCTCAAATATAATACCGTTGACAATATTGTACGCCCCGTGAAAATTACATATAAATAAGGCATAAACGTATTATCTGCTTTCACGTCAGATTTTCCCAACCTGTGAGCTGTAGTGTTTAGGTGACAAACGACCTGCTCAAATATAATACCGTTGACAATATTGTACGCCCGTGAAAATTATATATAAATAAGGCATAAACGTATTATCTGCTTTCATGTCAGATTTTCCCGACCTGTGAGCTGTAGTGTTTAGGTGAGAAGCGACCCACTCAAATATAATACCGTTGACAATATTGAACGCCCCGTGAAAATTACATATAAATAAGGCATAAGCGTATTATCTGCTTTCATGTCAGATTTTCCCGACCTGTGAGTTGTAGTGTTTAGGTGACAAGCGACGCGCTCAAATATAATACCGTTGACAATATTGAACGCCCCGTGAAAATTATATATAAATAAGGCATAAGCGTATTATCTGCTTTCACGTCAGATTTTCCCAACCTGTGAGCTGTAGTGTTTAGGTGACAAACGACCTGCTCAAATATAATACTGTTGACAATATTGTACGTATATTGTATTGTATAGGAGACTAGAAGCATATAATTTGGCGAAAAAAAAAGAAAATAGTTAAAAAAAAGTGAACAATTATATTTTGCATTGCACAGCATTAGGTATTAAATAACATACCCCCAAAAAATCTCTGCATTATGTGTTCTGTAAAAAATTGCCCCTACGTGCCAAACTGCTGTGTTAAGTAAACATTTTCAAAAGCACTGTCGTACTTGTGTGCCGGGAAAGCAAATATGTGCGACCAAACTGTGCTCTAAGTGTGGAAAAAAATATTTCTATTGCCAACTTCAAGTTGTTTTTTTTGACACGTATATATATTATTATTTTTTTAACAGAGGAAGAAAGTCCGTGCTTCGGAAAACGCGGCGATGTGCGTAATGATATTTTTCTTCTCCTGCTCAGACTTGTACCAATCTACTGTGTACCGTCTTCTTCCCTGCATCGCCTCGTACAGTTCGTCCGACCTTTCGTCCAATTTTTCCCCAGCAGCCGAAAGCAGAATGTTGAGATCACCGCACCTCAGGCCACTGATCTCCCGAAGATGGTCCTTGAGAACCATTTCACAAGGGATGCGAAATTCCGGCGTCGTTCTTGCTATGATTACAAGTTTCCCTACATCCTCACAATCTCCGTTTACTGCGTGTTTAAATATTTTACATAGTAGCTCGGGCGGCAAATCAGTTATACGAGACATGTTGTTATTATTATTATTTTTCACTCTATGTTATTTATATACCCTACCCCAATTTTTGTTTCGTGTTCATGGCGATGGTGGTAGAGTGCCACACACGTAAATTTGCCGTTGCGTAGAAACGAATTTTCGTTTCGTCTCCCTCTCTTTTAGTATCATGTGTTCTACCCTGCTCGATAACCTTCGTTATTGTTGCCATATTGTTATTCCATTCCTGGACACACTCGCGCAAATATTATTGAAAACAATTGAATAGCGCTCCAGCTCGCGGTTCCCACCGTTCGGTAGGGACGCTAATGTGGCAATATAGCACGGCGTAGTGCTTGCTTCTTTTATGCAGGGCATGTTCATTGGCTAGCTAGTAACTAGTGTTGCCAACTGTAATAATAAAGCACTATTTCTGTCATGGAAGGGGAAAAGGCAGGTAAAGTGGCGGTGAGTTTTGTTGGATTGGAAGCACCATATTTTTATTTTATACTAAGTATTTGACCGGTTTGATGTTGTGTGCGTGTATTGCGTGTGTGTATGTAAAAGTGTGTGTTTGCTAATGAACGTTAAATTCCATAATGCCTCCAGTTCTGTCGAAGTTGAAATCAAAAACCTTGCATAGCCAAGCTCGGGAAATTCTAAGCAACGTGCACGAGTTCATGAAGGAGGAAGCCAGTCATGGTGTTAGCATCCCAATAAAGCATTTTGGCAAGAGAGCAGCGAACAGCAGCAACAAATTGTTCATATTTCATAATTTTGGAATTATTCAAAATAAATAAATTATGTAGCTCCAACATCATTTCAACTCTGGCTCCGGCACATGTTCTTGTAGAAATTGCATAGAGGAGGCTGTCATTTTTGCTGCTTAATGCGATACATATTGTTTTCTGTGTTAAAATTGCCATGCTTTGATGGGTGATAAGCCTATTGAAAACTGTGATCGAGCGAGATATTTTTTTGCGCTGAATAGTATTGAAATAGCATAAGAAGTCTCATTATTTATTTTATATTTTGATGTTTTAGTTAGGAATATATTAATTTTCAATTTTCCGTTGCTGCGTAATGACCGGGGGGGTCGAAATAGAGCGGCATCTGCCGCCACCTCCCAGGGAGGCAAAATGACTGCTTCAGGAGGAGTGTTATGGTGCAATTGTAGCGGTTTAACACGTTGGCATGTTATTATCTGCCGTTGCAGTTCCATACCAGTGTATACGGGTTTTGGAAGTGAAAAGTTAAAACGCCACCAGTGCATTAATGCAATGAAAAATAATATATATATTTTTTTATTTTGTTTGAAATTACTCAAATAAGGAATTGTATGAAGAAGTCTTCTTTGCAGTATTTTTGGTAATTTTACTTATGTGTTAGTTCATATTTTGCGAATTTTTAGTCCATATGTATGTAGCTACATACAAAGTCACTTGTTAGTACATATTAATCCTAGTCCTGGTATAATGCATGACGTTTAAAACTCAATGTTAGATAGACCTGAATTCTCTAATTTTATTGTTGTATGTAACAGCTGTGCATCGGCGCACTGCATCGATTTTTCTATCTGCTCTATTAGCAACACTGCTTTTTTAGTTGTTTCGCGCATCGCATGGCAGAATTATCTGCGCTGGACTCTACCCAGTGCGGCGACCCGTTCACCCAGCGATGCGTCTCTGCTCACGAACCTTTCGAAAGCTGCGTGCTCCAACTTTCTGTCTGCTTCGTGACGTGCATCCAGATCCGTCTGCGTGGTGTTGTAAGCGATGTCGTGATTTTTGCATGCGGCGTCCAACGGATTCACACCCTTGCCCCCTCTCTCCAATTTTTTCTCGAGTTTGGTACCCGGTCCGCAGTACTGGTAGCCAGGTAAATGTACGTGTTCTCGAAAAGTTTGGAGCAATCCAAATACCAGCAACTGATGAAACTGTACGATGGTCTGGACATTGCAACGTTCGCCTCGGAAATAAAACCACTCGACGATTGTCGTGAAAATTTAGTCGTTGTGTTCGACGACGCCATCTTGGAAAATCAAAATGAAATTCGCAACTTTTTCACGCAAGGTCGTCACAAAAAAAAATGGATTGCTTCTACCTAGCTCAAACATTTTCCAAAATTCCAAAACAGTTAGTACGCGACAACGCTAATTTCATATGTTTGTTTCGTCAAGATTATACCAACCTCAAGCACGCGTACGATGACTACGTAGGCGGAGACATGAACTACAATTAATTTTCGGAACGTTGCTGCTCTACTTGCTGGAACGGTGACGATTTCGGATTCGCGACGATCGACATGACGAGGAAACCCAACGACGGAAAATACAGAAACAAAATCAACGACTTTCTAAACGTTGTAACGTTGTGAGAAACGACGTTTATTTATATACGTATATAAATAAACGTCGTTTCTCACAACGTTACAACGTTTAGAAAGTCGTTGATTTTGTTTCTGTATTTTCCGTCGTTGGGTTTCCTCGTCATGTCGATCGTCGCGAATCCGAAATCGTCACCGTTCCAGCAAGTAGAGCAGCAACGTTCCGAAAATTAATTGTAGTTCATGTCTCCGCCTACGTAGTCATCGTACGCGTGCTTGAGGTTGGTATAATCTTGACGAAACAAACATATGAAATTAGCGTTGTCGCGTACTAACTGTTTTGGAATTTTGGAAAATGTTTGAGCTAGGTAGAAGCAATCCATTTTTTTTTGTGACGACCTTGCGTGAAAAAGTTGCGAATTTCATTTTGATTTTCCAAGATGGCGTCGTCGAACACAACGACTAAATTTTCACGACAATCGTCGAGTGGTTTTATTTCCGAGGCGAACGTTGCAATGTCCAGACCATCGTACAGTTTCATCAGTTGCTGGTATTTGGATTGCTCCAAACTTTTCGAGAACACGTACATTTACCTGGCTACCAGTACTGCGGACCGGGTACCAAACTCGAGAAAAAATTG